>NC_042621.1:95415418-96126636 GCF_901001135.1 Rhinatrema bivittatum
GCTGACATTTTGCCTTCCCTGCAGCATAAAGTGAATATTCCTAGAAGCACCAGGGAACCTCCTTTATTTCAAGCTTGTCAGGACCTGCTGGAATCTAAAACATTGTCTGAATATGTGAGTTCCTCTTTAAAATTTTGGTCAATAACAGATGCATGATATATTGGCAAAAGAAGAAACTGCACAGCTTTCAGTTTTGTTCCAGATATGAATCTGTGATATCCATCCTGAGAATTAATAAGCTTTTACTGTAGGAACACTTGGTCTTATGCATTCAGTTTTATGTAGAATAGCAAATTCTTCATGCAGCATTGGAGAGATGCAAAATCCCAAAAATGAAGAGGATGTCCTATGAGCGGGGCTTTTGTGAAAGTTATATTGGAAGGGGAAGGAGACATTGTCTCCAAAAATTGTGGAAAAATCTCCAAAATTAAGAGGGAAAACAGTAAGTAACTTCCAAAAATTGTTAGACTTTGGATCTTCCAAAACATTTATTTATTTATTTATTTTATATACTGACATTTGATCTCAATCGAGATATCACATCGGTTTACATTCAGGTACTGTAGGTATTTCTCTATCCCCAGAGGGCTTACAATTTAAGTTTTTGTACCTGAGGCAATGGAGAGTAAAGTAACTTGCCCAAGGTCACAAGGAATGACAGTGGGACTTGAGTCCTGGTCTCCTGGTTCACAGTCCCCTACTCTAACCACTAGGTTATTCCTCCTCCCCTGAGACATGAGACTATATCTTCATTTAGATGTAGACATGAGACTATATCTTCATTTAGATGTATAGAATTTAGATTTCAGAACATGAAATTTAATCCAGTTGTTAATTTGTAGTAATTGTGTAGTAGGTAATTTTGTTTAGTGATCTTTGGTGTCCTCTATACTACTTGTGTTTATGGTTGTTCTACCACTTACTGCTGTATTGTTGCTTATAAAAAAAGAGAGGGAAATGTTTAAACAAATTGTGGGACTAAGTCCGCAGATATTTATATCTGCAAACTTTCATTTTGAAACTTGCTGCAATTACACATCGCGCATAGATGTTTGTATCTGCCTTTTGTGTGGGTAGATCTTCTTTGGAAAAAAAATATGTAGGCTTGAAAATGCAAAGGAGATAATTTTCAAAAGGATTTACCGTGAAAATTAGCATATATTGTAGCAGTTTTCAAAATGACCATTTACGTGTAGAGAGGATATTTTAAACGTGTAATTGCATCCCTATGTGTGTGCATGAGACGCACATGCTCATGTGTATGCATTCTCACAGGACAAGCAGGATGGTTGTCCTCACAAATGGGTGACATTGAGGATGGAGCCCACCATGGAAAACTTCTGTCAAAGTTTAAACAGAACTTTGACTGGCCCCTACTGGGCATGCCCAGCAAGGCACTGACCCTGCAGCCAGCAGGGGTCTCCCTTCAGTCTTCTTTTTTCCGCGCAGCAGTTGCCACGCGGTGAAAGGAGCTCTCTTACCACGTTCCTGACAGGAATTCGGTATTTTTCTTTCCGAAGAAAATTTGCCCCTCAGGGGTCTCCCTTCGACAAATTTTTGTCACCTCCGCGGAAACCGGTAAGTTTTTTGCCTTTTTTCTTCGACTACCGTCGAATTTGGCCCTCGAGGCCTGTTGGCAATTACCGAGCCCGCGACTAAATTTGGCCTTCAGCCATGGCGACGGGGTTCCGTCGATGCCCGGATTGTACCCGGACTATGTCAATCACAGACCCCCATAGGGTTTGTGTTTTGTGTTTGGGTAGTGAGCATGATGTCCTGACTTGCACCAAATGTGCCCTAATGACACCTAAGGGTCGCAAAGCCAGGATGGAGAAGATGGGGCTCCTCTTCCATGCACCCACCCCAACGCCATCGATAGCATCGACGTCATCGGAACCGGCACCGTCGAAGTTGCACCACCATCGTCAACCCTCCGGTGACCGTCCACCATCGATGACTTCTCGGCCGTCGACTCCTGTCCCCTCCCCGGATGGGCGAGGAGACCGGAAGGACAAGCATCGCCATCGACGGCACAAGTCTCGGCCTGTCGAGGATCCACAGTCATCGACCTCTGAACAAGCCGAGCCACCGACTAAGAGGCCTCGTTCAGACTTGGCACCGTCCACGTCTCGTTCGCAGGCATCGAGGAAACCCTCACCCTCTCGGGGTGTGGGAGCCGTGATCCCACCGGTTACGGTGGTCCCTCCGGCTCTGCCTCAGCCTCCCTCTCCCGTCGAGCCGGGTATTGTTACCCCTGGTCTCCGGGCAGAACTGGACCGGCTGGTCCAGGAGGCCATCGAGAAATCGATGCAAAGATTCCAACCTCCATTGGCACCGTCTCCGGCACCGATTCCGGCACCGGCATCGACCCCGGCACCGACTCCGCCACCGAGGAAGGAACCGACCACCGAACCTTTGGTGGAAGCGCTGGCACCGCTACTACAACGTATGGAGGCACTTGTACATGCCCTCCCGTCGATGATTCCAGTAGCACCGCCAGCGCCATCGTCTCCGACTGGATTTTCATCGGCGGGAGAAACACCGTTCCTGATTCCCCCTTCCGGGGTGGTCCCATCGGTGCCTTCTCGTATATCTCCACCGATTTATCCTTTGGCTCCATCGGTTCCAAGACCGGCACCGACTCCATCGGCAGCACCGAAACCCTCGATGCCGTTCCCAGTACCGATTGTACCACCGGTTCCTCCAAGGTTTCCTTCGATGCCTTCGGATCCTCAACCAGGTCCATCGGGGCTTCAACCCCCAAGTGATCCCTATGATACCTGGGGTGATGATACATCTTCTGACACAGATTTACCATCACCGCCTTCTCCTACAGAGAGTAGAAAAAGATCTCCTCCAGAGGATCTCTCATTTATTAATTTTGTAAAGGAGATGTCCGAAATTGTACCTTTTCAGCTGCAATCTGAGACCGATGACAGACACCAGATGATGGAACTGCTTCAATTTTTGGACGCTCCAAAAATCATCGCTTCCATCCCCATTCACCAGGTGTTTCTCGATCTCTTAAAGAAAAACTGGGAATCTCCTTCATCTGTATCACCAGTTAACAAGAAGGCTGACTCCACATACCTCGTCCAGTCAGCACCAGGCTTTCAAAAGCCTCAACTGGATCATCGCTCTGTTGTGGTGGAGTCCGCACAAAGAAAAGCCAAGCGTCTCAAGCCACACTCCTCCACTCCGCCGGTCAAGGACAATAAATTCCTAGACAGTGTGGGACGGAAAGTGTACCATGGAGCTATGCTGATTTCTCGCATAGCCTCATATCAACTCTACATGACGCAATATAACAGAGCCATCCTTAAACAGATGCAAGATTTTGCTGACACATTACCTGACCAATACCAGCCACAGCTTCAGGCCCTTCTTAACAAAGGGTTTGAAGCGGGGAAGCACGAGATCAGAACGGCTTATGACATCTTCGATGCCTCCACAAAGGTTTCAGCTACTGCCATCTCGGCCAGACGTTGGGCTTGGTTAAAGTCATCCAACCTTCGCCCAGAGGTCCAGGATCGTTTAGCGGATTTACCCTGCTTAGGGGACAATTTGTTTGGAGAACAAATTCAGCAAATAGTAGCTGAATTGAAAGATCACCACGAGACGTTGAAACAACTTTCTTCTGTTCCGTCTGAGGTTTCCTCCAAACAACCACTTAAGAAGGACTCTAAGTCGTCGTTCATTCGGCCACGCCGTTACTACCCTCCATCGGCCAGGCCTCGTCCAGCTCGATCCTCTACTAGGCCTCAGCCGCGTCAGCCTAGGAAACAAAGGCCTACTGTAGCCCCTCCTCCTGGGCCTGCGGCTGGCCTTTGACTCCCCTGTAGGGAACACATGCCAAACCCCTCTTCCAAACATTCCTGTAGGAGGTCGACTGTACCATTTTCTACAACCTTGGTTGCAGATCACCTCAGATCAGTGGGTGCTAACAATTATCGCACAGGGTTACCACCTCAACTTCATAACTCTTCCGGCAGACTCCCCGCCTCTTCAAGCGTGGAGTCTATCCACCCATTTGGCTCAATTACAACAGGAAGTGTCTCTTCTTCTGCAATCAAATGCTATAGAACCCGTTCCTCCCTCTCAACGAGGCAAGGGATTCTATTCCAGATACTTCCTAATACCAAAGAAATCAGGGGGACTACGTCCCATTTTGGACCTTCGAGCCCTCAACAAATACCTTCAAAAAGAGAAGTTCAAAATGGTAACCCTAGGCGCGCTGCTCCCTCTGCTACAAAGAGGGGATTGGCTGTGCTCTCTCGACCTCAAGGACGCTTATACCCACATTGCGATCACACAATCCCATCGCAAATATCTGCGGTTTCTCGTAGGCCACGACCATTATCAATATCGTGTCCTACCCTTCGGTCTGGCTTCTGCCCCACGAGTCTTTACCAAATGTCTCGTAGTGGTAGCAGCATTCTTAAGGAAGGAAGGTGTCCACGTCTACCCCTACCTGGACGATTGGCTAATCAGGGCCTCCACCCAACAGATAGCTCAATCCTCCCTAAAATTGACAATTCAAACACTCCTTTCCTTAGGGTTTCTTGTCAATTACGAGAAATCTTGCTTAGTCCCGTCTCAAACCTTATTCTTCATTGGAGCAGACTTGGACACCTTACAGGCAAAGGCTTACCTTCCTCTTCAGAGGGTCCACACCCTAATGTCCCTGGCTCGCCAGCTCCAGTCTCAGAACACTGCCACGGCTCGCCAGTTCCTCATTCTCCTAGGACACATGGCATCCTCGGTTCAAGTCACTCCCATGACCCGACTAGCCATGAGAGTAACACAATGGACTCTACGACACCAATGGATTCAAGCTTTTCAGCCTCTGTCCTCCATAGTCACAGTCACACAAGCGCTGCGCCTATCCTTAACCTGGTGGACGACTCAGGTCAACCTCCTTCAGGGCTTACCTTTTCTTCCACCGGATCCGCAAATAATCCTAACCACCGACGCTTCTCACATCGGTTGGGGAGCCCATGTGGACGACTTTCAAACCCAAGGGTTATGGTCCGAAGAGGAAGCCGAACACCAGATCAATTTCCTGGAACTTCGAGCAATCCGCTATGCGCTCCGCACTTTCAAAGATCATCTCTTTCATCAGATAATCTTAATCCAGACGGACAACCAAGTGGCCATGTGGTACATAAACAAGCAGGGAGGCACAGGCTCCTTCCTTCTGTGTCAGGAAGCTGCGCAGATCTGGGCGGAAGCCCTCTCCCACTCCATGTACCTCAGGGCCACTTACCTGCCGGGAGTAGACAATGTATTGGCAGACCAGCTGAGCCGTGTCTTCCACCCACACGAGTGGTCACTCGATCCTCTGGTAGCGACCTCTCTGTTTCACAAGTGGGGTTCTCCCCGCATAGACCTCTTTGCGTCCCCTCAGAACCACAAAGTGGACGATTACTGCTCTCTCATTCGGAGCCAGCACTCTCGGCCGAGGGATGCATTCTCCCTCAAGTGGACAACCGGTCTGCTCTATGCATTCCCTCCACTCCCTCTTGTGTCAAAGACTCTCGTGAAGCTACGCCAGGACGGAGGAACCATGATCCTGATAGCACCTTACTGGCCACGCCAAGTATGGTTTCCAATACTCCAGGATCTCTCCATCCGCAGGCACATTCCTCTGGGAAGGGACCCGCATCTGCTCACTCAAAACGACGGATGCCTCCTCCATCCCAACCTCCAAGCCTTGTCCCTGACGGCATGGATGTTGAAAGGTTAGTCCTTCAACCATTTAACCTTTCAGATTCCGTTTCTCGGGTCCTGATAGCTTCACGAAAGCCTTCCACAAGAAAGTCTTACTCATACAAATGGAAAAGGTACACATCATGGTGCACTTCTCAGTCCCTTGATCCCCTTTCCTGTCCAATCTCCAAATTCTTGGACTATTTATGGCATCTCTCTGAATCAGGTCTTAAAACCTCTTCTATCAGAATGCATGTCAGTGCGGTAGCCGCCTTCCATAAGGGTATTGGGGGTAATCCTATTTCAGTGCAACCCCTAGTAACACGCTTTCTTAAGGGCTTGCTCCATCTAAAGCCACCCTTGCGTCCTCCGGCCCCATCCTGGGACCTTAACCTGGTTCTTGGTCGTCTAATGAAACCTCCTTTCGAACCTCTGCACTCCTGTGACTTGAAATATCTCACTTGGAAAGTGTTATTCCTTTTGGCTGTTACTTCAGCTCGCAGGGTTAGTGAATTACAGGCCCTAGTTACCTATCCGCCTTACACTAAGCTCCTGCAGGACCGGGCGGTACTCCGCACTCACCCTAAATTTTTACCTAAGGTAGTTTCGGAGTTTCATATCAATCAATCTATCGTACTACCTATCTTTTTTCCCAGGCCCCACTCAAACTCTGGAGAGCAGACCCTGCATACCCTAGACTGTAAACGAGCTCTAGCTTTTTACCTAGACCGTACAGTTTCTCACAGGAAGAGCACTCAATTATTCGTCTCTTTCCATCCTAACAAGTTAGGACAACCTGTGGGTAAGCAGGCTCTTTCCTCCTGGTTGGCGGACTGCATTTCTTTTTGCTATGAGCAAGCTGGCATTCCTTTTCAAGACCGTGTTAAAGCACACTCTGTGAGGGCCATGGCGACGTCAGTGGCACACCTTCGATCGGTGCCGCTTCCTGACATCTGCAAAGCTGCAACCTGGAGTTCTCTCCATACTTTTGCAGCCCATTATTGTTTGGACAAGGCTGGAAGACAGGACTCCATCTTCGGCCAGTCTGTCTTGCGTAACCTTTTTCCAACCTGATGTACCAACACCCTTCCACCTACCCGGTAGGGTGCGGATGCCCTTTCCCAAATTTCTCCTCAGTTGTTGTGCCTGCTGCACACCGTTGGGTACATTTGGTGCAGGTCGGGACATCCTCAGCTCGGTACTCACCCATTTGTGAGGACAACCATCCTGCTTGTCCTGTGAGAAAGCAAATGTTGCTTACCTGATGTAACAGGTGTTCTCACAGGACAGCAGGATGTTAGTCCTCACGAAACCCGCCCGCCTCCCCGCGGTGTTGGGTTCGTTTTATTTTTACTTTCTAGGCACTGCCTGTAGCTTTGAAAATCAGACTGAAGGGAGACCCCTGCTGGCTGCAGGGTCAGTGCCTTGCTGGGCATGCCCAGTAGGGGCCAGTCAAAGTTCTGTTTAAACTTTGACAGAAGTTTTCCGTGGTGGGCTCCATCCTCGATGTCACCCATTTGTGAGGACTAACATCCTGCTGTCCTGTGAGAACACCTGTTACATCAGGTAAGCAACATTTGCTTTTTATATCATGTGCGCGCACGATGTAAAATACGTGTAAATCTACCCTACAGCATGCTCGTGTCTCTAAAAGATACGCAGCGTGTATTTTCAACATAGCAGGTTAAGTTTTGACGTATTCGGCTAAGTGGCGTCAACACTGCTACTTAGATAAGTCTCAAAAACTGCTAGTTATTTCTTATTGGCCAACATTTGGTGAACTAATACAAGGACATTAAAATCAGAAAATACACTTCATCCTCTTTCACAAGGGTATTCATTTCTTACATAGAAACATAGATATGACTGCAGAAAAAGACCAGTCGGCCCATCTAGTCTGCCCATTGAGCTTCCACACTTGTTTTCCCATACTTATCTGTTTCATCAACCACCAAGTTCAGGGCCCTTGTTAGTAACTGTTTGATTCAAATTTCCTGCCATTCCCTGTCATTGATGCAGAGAGTAATGTTGGAGTTGTATCAAAGGTGAGCATAAGGCTTAATGGTTAAGGGTAGTAACCGCCACATCAAGCAAGTTACCCCGATGCTTGTTTACCCAGACTGCACAGATCAATGCCTTGTTGGATGTTGTCTGAATGTAAATCCTGTTTTCCAGATTTCCCCCTGCCGTTGAAACAGAGAGCAACGCTGTACATGCATTCAAAGTGATGTATCAGGCTTAATTGGTTTAGGGTAGTAACCACCGTAATAAGCAAGCTACCCCCACACTTGTTTACCCAGACTGTGAAGTTCTGTCCTTGTTGGTTGTTATCTGAATGCAAATCCTCTTTTCCACATTTCCCCCTGCCGTTCTTCCTCCTCAAGAGGGTAGTCAGTTGTAGATTCAGGTTTACCGAGGCTCAGGGCTAGGTACCTGAAAATACAAAAACATACACGGCACCTTCCACTTCTCTCCTGATTATCTTCCTGGCAAATACAAATTATTAAATTCAATTTTATTAATGAAAACACCCTTCATAGTTAAGGTCAAACACCGCATTACACCTCTTCATACTCTCCACCAGTACATTCCTGTTTGGAACTGAAAATAAATTACTGGTGTTAGTAATTTTCCACACGTCATTCTCCGATTAGTTCATTACTGGTGGAATGATAATCTCCCGGTCTTCCAATGGTAGAGACTCCTGCACCCCAGAAAAATGTTTAAAGGAAAACAAACTGCTGGGTCCCTGTCATCTTTTCTGTGGCTGCAACAAATCACAAACAGGCCGAGAGCCACTAAGTTGCGATGTATTTTTGCAGGAGGGGGTCCCACTATCACAGGGGATGTTGCTACCATATTGGGACCCCTCCCCTGAAAAGATATCATGGTTACGTGGCGCGTTCTTTTTTTTCTCACGGCCAAACACCACGGGACAAAAGAACGCAGTGAGCGGCCCTTTAATGCGATGGTGGCCTCAATCTCAAGGGGCTGCCATCTCCTTAAAGGGCTGCTGCCCCCTGCAAAAAAATGCCATGGCAAAATGGGAAAGTTGAGCAGGATTCAATCTGGGGCTGACAATTGAGGCAACCCTGACTCCTCAAAAGTTTAAAAAAAAAAAATTTGAAAAATGAGCCCGCACAGCAGTATCCCCTCCCCCTTCCCCCAAAGGTGTAAGTCCCAAAAAAGTAGTATTATTGGGCCCTAGAACACCAATACACATCCTACTGGAAAACAGAACACGCAAAACTGCTACAGATCCCCACACAGAAATTAAACACTAGCAAAACCTGTCACACATGAACACAAACAGATCCTGGCCAAATTAAAAAATAAATAAAAGAATCACAGTTTAGAACCAGAAACATGTAAACAAAAACTGAAATAGAAACCCTAAGAAGTCAGACTCTGGATGCAGTGCAACTCCAGAAAAATAATCAAAAAAAAAAAAAAGGCAGAAAACAAATGTATTTCCTCCCATATTCTGCAAAATTCTTTTTCCATTCACTAAACTGAAAATAAAATACTTTTTTTCTAACCTTGTTGTCTGGCTATTTTTCTTATCACTTTGGTTCTCATTTCCTTTTTCTAGTTTGAGGATCTTCTGTCCACTTTCCATTTCTTCTCTCTCCTCCTGACATCTTCAGTTCCTCCCCTACACCTCTTTGACTTTGATCGTTCCCTGTCATCTGTCCTTTTTCTCATAGTTTTTCCTTGCCTCACTATACACCTAATAGCTAGATGTCATCTCTTCTTCTCCCCCTCCATTTCTTCCTGTCCCTACATCTCCCCAAGTTTTACCTCTTCTCAACCCTCCATCTCACCCATGCTAGGTTGCTCCCTTTATCATCTTCAGCTATCTAGCACGCATGTCATTTCCCTTAGAAACTGACTCCTTTCATGCTTCTTCAAACTCCTCCTTATCCCAAATCATTCTCGCCCTCTCTCTCGCCTTCTGCCTCCCTCAACATCCATTCTCCCTCGCATTTCAACATCCATTCTCCCTCTCCTCTCCCTCGCATTCCAAACTCGTCATCTGCTTTTTGCCACCTTCCAAGACTATACACCTTTCATTTCCCAGTCCCTCCTCACCCTCTCCCCATCAATAATCCCTCTACAGTACAATCCCTACCACTCCTTCACAGATCCCCATGCTTTCTTGAAATGAGATATTGTCCTTGTTAGTGGGACTGGAGAACCGGGATGGGGGGAATATATATTTAAAACCCTAGGTTTCTCCAGCTAAACTTAGACAAATCCTTTTAAATATTGATCTCGTCCTTGATACCAAAATAGTTTTTCCTTTTTCTTCTTGTTTAGGTTGGAATTGACTTTACAGCATCAAATGGGAATCCCCGGGACCCTTCATCTTTGCACTATATAAACCCTATGGGAACAAATGAGTATTTGTCAGCACTCTGGGCAGTTGGACAGATCATTCAGGACTACGACTCGTGAGTACAAGAATTCCAATTTGATTCACCTCTGTTTGGCTTGGGGCTAAGAGTTTTGGGGCACTACCATGTTAATTTTTCTTCTGTTTTTAAGAATTCAGCAAATACTTAATTGTTTCTCTTTGTAATGTTTGCAGATTGAGCAGGCAGAATCCTTGAACTGATGGAATAATAGGATTAAATTAATGAGAAAAAGCCATTACTGGGAAAATCGGATTGGTATTCTTGAAATTAAATGTAGTTTTAACTGAAAGCCATGCTGTGGCATTCTAGATTGGTTGCCCAGTTGAGCGCAATCTCATCTCTTCTACATTTAGAACTAAAAGGTTCTGGTGATAGGAGTGGGATGCATCCAGTACTGCTTCAAGAATGTGGTTTCTGCACCATCTCCATGTCAGCTCTGATACATAGAAACATGACAGCATAAAAAGACCATGCAGCTTATTTTGTCTGCCAATCCACAATTACTCATGTTTTCAAACTCTATCACTACCTCAGAGATCCCCATGCTTATCTCATGCTTTTTTTAATTCAGATATTGTTCTGGTCCCCACCACCTCCACTGGAGGGCTGTTCCATGCATCATCTACCCTCTCTGAAAATACATATTTCCTTAGATTACTCCTGAGTCTACCTCCTTTCACCTCATCTCATGAACACTTGTTCCAAAGCCTCCATTCTGATGGAAGAGGCTTGCCTCCTGTGCGTTAATATCTTGGAGGTATTTAAATGTCTCTATCATATCTTCCCTATCCCGTCTTTTCTCTAGGGTATACATATTTAGATCTTTAAGACTGTCCCCATATGCTTTGTAATGAAGACCATTGACCATTTTAGAAACAAGCCTTTGGATCAACTCTGTTGGGTATTTATCCTTTTGAAGTAAGAGATCAACATTCCACTGCTCTATAAAATAATTTCTAGTTTCAAGCATATTAATCCCATCCCGAAAATGAAGATATGTAAACTGGAGATCATTTTTGAATGATAGTTTGGCAGACTCAATAGCGATTCCAGCACTTTGTGCTGTCTTAAGTCCTCTGAATTCTTCCAGGTACAAGGAGGGCTGTGTGACCATTAGGCGAGACTAGATGGCTGCCTAGGGCAGCATTAGTGGGCGGGTATGTGAGGATGCCATTTTCAAAATGTAAAAAAGAAGGAGCAACAGCAGTCACGGAGCACTCGCTAGGTTGAGAGAGAGAGAGAGAGCATTGTAAGTGTGTGACCATAACTCTAGATATCTACCAGTTTCATTGGTCTGCCTAGGGCACTACAGACCCTTGCATTGGCCCTGGGTACAAGGATATCTTTATGTAATTGTAAGTAGACTTGCAGGTAAATTTTAAAAGGAGTGCATGTGCACCCATAAACATGCTCAATTTTATATTGTGCGTGCAATTACACGCTTATTTAAAATATCCCTATTGCACGTATGTGTAGAGCATTTATGCGCGAAGTCACAAGTGACCGGCGAGAGGGCACTTTCAACTGAGGGTGGGTTTTGGGCGGGGGGGGGGCACTGTTACAAGGGTCTATAGACCATTGTGCCCTGAGCAGACCAATGAAACACCGCTCCCCCCTCCAAAATAAAAACGTTCCCTGAGTTGAAAATGCCCTTCTTACAGTGGGAGATATATAGTGTGTCAGATTGTCTCTCTGTGGCTCTCTCCAGTGTTCAAAATCCAGTAGTAAAGTTATGCAGGTAATATGGCGTGGATTGCCATAGTCAGCCTTGCAGAATTCAGAGGTTATGCATGTAAGTCTTGGTCCTGCCCTCATTCTGCTTCCTTATTCTTGACATGCGCACTTTCTAGCTTCTTAAAATTTGCATTGTTCACGTGCAGCCCACATAGGCATGTATGGGGCCATTTTCGCACAAGCAAAAACCTACCTGATAGTGAGTATGAACGAAAATGCCAAATTCAGTTTTAAGTTTCTCAAAAATTTTAAATTGGCCTCCTTGCCAGATTTAGTCTAATAATCGCCAAACTTTAAGAAACTAATTATTCATGTCCACAGATAACGTAACCCTAGATAGAGAATGTTGTCTTTCAAGGAAGATATAGGGGAGAGTCTCTCAGATGGGATAACCAATAACTTATTCATTGTACGCCAAGGGCCAGATTTTAAAAACCTTACACGCGCCGGACCTATTTTCAAAGCCCAGCCTCGCGCGTGTAAGTCCCGGGGCCTCAGGAAAGTGGCGGGGTGGGGCGGTCTGTGGGGCAGGGTGTGGCTAGAGGCCCCCGGCACAGTGGCCATTTGCCCCGACGCAGGTGCAGAAGGTAAAATAAAAGTTTGGGAAGGGTTAGGTTAGGACTAGGGAACGGGTAGGTAAGGGGAAGGGAGGTTAGTGTAGTGGGTTGGGAAGTTCGCTCCGAGGAAGGCTGTGGGCATCGGCACACGTAGAATGCACAAATGTGCACCCCCCTTGCGCGCGCAGACCCCCAATTTTATTACATGTGCGCACCTGCGCGCGCATTTATAAAATCAGGGGTCCATGTGCACGCGCTGGGTAGCGCATGCACCTGGACGCGCGTGTGTATCTTTGAAAATCTATCCTCAAATTTTTAAAGTATGTGAGAGAATTGGATTGGTTCTCCTATTCTGACACATGTATAACATGTTGGTGGTATGGTAAGTAAAGTATTCAATTCCATACCAATGTGATCAAACTATCCCTTTACCCCACTTAGCCAGGAGATACTATAAAAACAAATAGGGTACAGCCAGTCCTCCACAATCCATATGGCATTGTAAAGTAGACAGCTTAATGCAAGGAGTATTTCTTTGCCAGATAGAAGAGGATATTCATCTTTTCAGATCTTGACCAGCATTCTTCTGGCTTTAGCTATCGCCTTGTCACATTGCTTCACCGACTTCAGGTTGTTAGACACTATCACTTCAAGGTCCCTCTCTTGCTCCGTGCACAACAGTCCTTCACCCCATCACATACTGCTCTTTTGGATTACCACATCCCATCTGCATGAGACTGCACTTCTTGACATTGAATCCCAGTTGCCATATCTTCAACCACCATTCAAGCGTCCTTAAATTATGTCTCATTCTCTCTACTCCTTCTGGCGTGTCCACTCTGTTACAGATCTTAGTATCATCCACAAATAGACAAACTTTACCTTCTATCTTTCTGCAATGTCAATCATAAAGATGTTGAACAGGACCGGTCCCAACACTGATCCCTGTGGCACTCCGCTTAACACTTCTCTCTTCAGAGTAGGATCCATTTACCATACATGCTGTCTTCTATCCGTCAACCAGTTTGTAATCCAGGCCACCACTTTGGCGCTCACTCCCAAGCTTCTCATTTTATTCACAAGCCTCCTATGCGGGACGATATCAAAAGCTTTGCTGAAATCCAAGTAGATCACATCGAGCGCTCTTCCTTGATCCAATTCTTTAAACACGCATTCAAAAAAATCAATCAGATTTGTCTGACAGGACCTTCCCCTGGTAAATCCATGCTGCCTTGGGTCCAGCAGTCCTCCTGAGTGTAGATAGTTCACTATCTTGTCCTTCAGCAGTTTCCATTACTTTTCCCACCACTGAGGAGAGGCTAACAGGCCTATAGTTTCCAGCCTTCTCTCTGCTCCTACTCTTGTGAAGCGGGACCACCACCACTTTTCTCCAAACACTCGGCACCACTCTCGTTTCCAGGGATCTATTGAACAGGTCATGCAGCAGAGCTGCCAGCACATCTCTGAGCTCCTTCAGGATCCTGGGATGAACCTCATCAGGCCCCATGGCTTTATCCACTTTGTTTTCCTAGCTCTTCCCATACATTCTCTTCTGTAAAGGAAGTTTTGCCTACTCCACCCCCCTCTAATATCTTGTTAACTAGCGATGGTCCTTCTCCAGGATCTTCTTTAGTGAACACTGAACTGAAGTATTTGTTTAATATTTCTGCCATTTCTTCATCTCTCTCCACACATTGATCCTTTTCACCTTTCAATTTCACTATATCACTTCAGACTTTTCCCCTTTTTCTGATGAATCAGAAAAAACTTTTGTCACCTTGCTTTACCTCTTTGGCAATCCTGACTTTTTGCTTTCTTGATTGCTTTCTTCATCTCCCTCAGTTTCACCAGATATTCTTCCTTGTGTTCCTCTTTTTGGGATCCTTTATATTTCTTTAGGGCTGTTCTTTTTGCTTTTATTTTATCAGCAACTTTGTTTGAGAACCAAATAGGTTTCTTATTTCTCTTACTTTTCTACCATATAGATTAGTTGCCTTTGTAATACCTCTTTTTAGTTTGGCCCACTGTTGTTCCACCTGTCTCATTTTCTCCCAGTCTTCTAGTTCACCCTCCAGATACTTCCCCATTTCAACAAAGTCCATATTTTTGAATTTCAAAATTTGGGTGAATAAAATGGAAAACGTCATAATGCCTCTGCATCACTCCATGATGAGACCGCACCTTGAGTACTGTGTACAATTCTGGTTGCCGCATCTCAAAAAAGATATAGTTGTGATGGAGAACGTATAGAGAAGGGCAACCAAAATGATAAGGGGAATGGAACAGCTCCCCTATGAGGAAAGACTAAAGAGGTTAGGACTTTTCAGCTTGGAGAAGAGACGGCTGAGGGGGGATATGATAGAGGTCTAGCATGGGTAAATGTGAATCGGTTATTTACCCTTTCGGATAATAGAAGGACTAGGGGGCACTCCATGAAGTTAGCAAGTAGCACATTTAAAACTAATTGGAGGAAATTCTTTTTCACTCAATGTACAATTAAACTCTGGAATTTGTTGCCAGAGGATGTGGTTAGTGCAATTAGTGTAGCTGGGTTTAAAAAAGGTTTGGATAAGTTCTTAGAGGAGAAGTCCATTAACTGCTATTAATCAAGTTGACTTAGGGAAAGCCACTTCTATTACTGGTGTCAGTAGCATGGGATCTACTTAGTATTTGGGTACTTGCCAGGTACTTGTAGCCTGGATTGGCCACTGTTGGAAACAGGATGGCAGTTTCTTATGTATCCTACCTGCGATATTAAACTCATACCGTTTGATCACTGGGGTTGAGGTGGGCACCCACCTGGCCTTTAGAGACATTATCTCCATTACTGAGCGCTAAGTCGAGTATAACTCCCTCTCTCATGGGTTCTATTGCCATTTGTTTGAACAGAGCCCCTTGCAGGGTATCAGCTATCCCTCTACTTCTGTTAGGTCGCGCAGATGGGATTCTCCAGCCTGTGTCCGGCAGATTAAATAGGTGGCAGAATGTTGTGGGCAATGGGGTGGGAGGGCTGAAGAGGAGAAAGTGGGAAAGAGGCTGTAAAGAATGTGTAATAAGCAGACTGACTTACTGTGTTGCTGAAAATGGACTTAACCTGTCAGTTTGTGAAACTTTGTATCCAAATGTGGTGCTGTGTGTGATGGGGGACAGTGGATTGACTGGCAGATTTTACAAAAATGACCTGCAGAAGATTCTGGTGTAGAGATCTGATAAACCATCTGCCCCAATCTTAATCTAAAAAAAAAAAATCATAGCTGGGTTTAAAAATGACAGTGCCAGCTACTGAGAGACTTTAAATACAATAAAATAATAAAATATAAAGTAAGTACTTTACTTTGGGTAATTGTTACAGGAGGGAATGTGATCATTGAACTATGAATCAGGACTGCTCTTTGGACAATAATTCACATTCTCTTTTCCACAAAACTGTTTTAACTTTGGACCAGCCACTTTCTATCCCTTTGTATCAATTTGCCTCTTACACCTTTGCTATCTGTTATATAGACTGAGTGCCTCATGCCTCTGTTTTCTATCAACTCTGCAGTGCACTTGGACCATGCAGGCTTAGTTTCCTTAGTTTTCTATATCCTTTCTGGTTCAGTGCGATTTTTATGGGGGTAATTTTGTAACATCGTGCATAAGTTAACAAACATGCACATTTTGTTATACCAATTTTCAAAGCAGACTTAAGCGCATAATCCCACTTTGAATAATATCCCACTCATACACACTTATACCTGCTATTTAGCATGCAGAATTTTTCAGGAAAACGTCCGCACATATATTTTGAGTTTTCATGTTTATGCGCATACGTTTCAGTCCATCCCTAAAAGCCTCCGAGAATGCCTTCCTTCGGTCTGAGTAAACTTACACGCGAGCAAGACATTTGTGCATATTTTTACCCACATATCGGGTAGGCAGGTTTTAAAAAGCCAGTTCTCACGGGTAAAACATTGTTTTACCTGCAGAAATGCATGTGTTCCCATAAATAGATCTGATAAATACCGAGAGCCAAGGGATTTTGAACCTGAGCTGGTTGAAGGAGAAAACTTGTTCTATTTTGGAGCCCCTGGCTCTTCCTCTCGATTTCAGATGCTGCCTAAAGGCTCAGCAACAAGCAGTGACTTCCGCACAGCTGCAGCCGAGGTGAAAGAAGGATCTTGTTCGGAACAGGTGGTGCCCATCTGAGAAATTCTGCATTCTGTGTTTGGAGTACGCATGGAGGTCTGGAGCCCTGCGCAGGTTCCACACGGGGAAATGTAAAGCTGTGGCTCCCAGTCACCACAGCCGCTGGACATTCATGGCAAGAAAACCGTGGGCGATGAAAGCGCAGATAACTCCCTGCTATTCTTAGGATGCCAGGCAGCTTGTCCGCACTCCTCCTCCACGCACCTTTTATTTTGACCACACCCGGACACACAAGATTGCTCCCCCCTACTATAAGTCTGCTTTAGATTTGTCCAGACCGAGCTAACACCTGCTGAGGGGGGAGGGCTGATGAGCACAGCAGTTTCCAGATCTACTTACCACTGCAATAGCAAATATTAGTTCTTTTATAGACATTTAGTACCAGGTAATTTACAGACAAGACATTTTGGCACTTGTATTAACCTCAGAATGACGCATGGCTTTGTGACCTGTGATGCATACGTTTATAGCTACATTACCTGAATTTGTAATTGTCCTCAATTTAAATCTAAAATCTGCCTCCATGTTGAGGGCCACAGAGCTCTTGCTAGGTAGTGGAGAGAAAGAGAGACATTAAGTGGGAGAAGCTTTCTTTGTTCTAACTACTGAGAGGCCAATATTCAGTAAAGCTGTTTAGCGGACAAGTTATCTGGATAAAGTTAGCCAGATAACTGAATATTCTTGCCTGTATTTAAGTATAACCAGTTAGATTGTTATTCAGCTTTGTATGGCCAGATAACTCTCTACTTGCCCTGCCCTTTGACCTCCGACAGGAAACCTGCCTACTGACCTTCAAAAAGAAACTCAAAACATGGTTGTTCGGCCGAGCCTTTCCGTGCGCCTAGACCATATTTACATCATTGAACTATAATGCACTACTTCGTTACGCTACACATTAATGTCACTTAGATGTCATAGATGTCATAATTTTCTTGAAGTTGCCTTAGAGATTGGCTATACTAGCCACTCTCACTCTCTGTATAAAGTATCCATTTGTTTGTATACTTTGGTTTTCCCCTTTTCTTTTTCCTATCCCCAGTTGCTCGCCCTTGTTATAATGTAACTTTTGACTCTGCCTCTGTTTGTTTCGTATTAAGATGTTTACTGGCTATGTTATTGTTTAAAACTTATGTTCGATGTAAACCGAATTGATTTGATCTGTATCAAGAAATTTGGTATAGAAAAGCCTTAAATAAATAAATACTTAGCTGGATATCTTCAAAGATATCAGCTTTGGTAGCACAGTAAAAATTAAAAAGTAAAAAAAAATCAAGGCCAGCAGCCCAGTGTCCACCCCTCTCCCCCCCCCCCCCCCCCCCCCCCACCTTATCCCATTATGTTCAAGTTGTCCCCAATGGGTCGAGCTATACCAAACCCTCCCTCCCACACAAAATATAGTAAAATCTGTCGAGGAGAGGTCTCAGATCACCCCGACCTCCTGCTCTGTTTGGTAGATTTTTTTTTTTTAATCCAGGGCTCCCTGCCAGCCCCCTCTCCCCACCCTCCCGATACTCGTTTCCCGCCGGGACCAGCAGAAACTCTGGCGGGAGCGAGAGAAGCTCTCACCTGCTCCAGGTGACTCCAGCGCCCTTCTGCTATGGTGGAGCCGCCGCTGCAGGCACATAAAGCTGCGGTAGTTTACGCTTCCGGCGCTTGTCGCAGCAGAAGGGCGCTGGAGTCACCGGGAGCAGGTGAGAGCTTCTCTCGCTCCCGCCAGAGTTTCTTCTGGTCCCGGCGGGATTCGAGTATCGGGAGGGTGGGGAAGGGGGTGGCAGGGAGCTTTGGATTAAAACATTTACCAAACAGGAAAGAGGAGGTTAGGGCAATCTGCAGACCCCCCCCTGACTATTTTTACTATTGGGGGGAGGTGTTGGCATGGCTCGGCCCGTTGGGGCCAGTTTGAACATAATGGGGGTAGGGAGTGGGCATCAGGCCATTGGCCCACAAGTGACTTTTTTTTTTTTAGTCTGCTACTTAACAGGATGTCTTTGTAGACATCCTGGCAGAGAACTTAAAAACCTAACTGGCTATATTCAAACACTGACAAATATATTCAGCGGGACATTTATCCCGCTGAATATACGGGGCAAGTTATTCACCTAACTTTAACTGGATAACTTGAACCACTAAACCGCTTACTGAATGGAATATTGGCCTCTTCAAAATTTGCCATTTGGACAGATAACTTGTGAGTTATCTGTCCAAATGGCTTTGAATATTGACCTCTAACTGAACTGTTTCAGCAGTGCTTTGGTATGAATACTACTTTTAAGCATGCTTACAGCATCACTGACCAAAACATTTAATAGTTATCTAGTATTGTCTCTGGTAAGCTAGTAAACAATTTATTTTTTGGTAACAAAATGCATTTCTTATGTTTTGTTTTTTTTTAAGTGACAAAATGTTTCCTGCTTTGGGATTTGGTGCTCAGTTACCCCCAGACTGGAAGGTAAAGCACAGTTTGTTTTATATATATATATTTATTTTTTTTTTAAACTTTGTCGTTATTGCTTGTAATTAGTTTTTGTTTTATTGAAATTCAATCTCCAATATGAGACACGTGCAACAGAATCACAATAAGGCCATGCCCCCCCCCCCCAAAAAAAAGCAAACTCTCTTTCCAAGGAAATCCTCTGTCCCTCTGTAACTGCCCTCAGCAAGTGGTGAAAGCAGCAGGCTGCGAAGCGTGGATTCCAGGGCTCATGTACCACGTCTCCTACTGACGCGCTTTGATGGTGGGGTAAGTCACTTCACCCTTCACTGTCTCAGGTACAAAGCTGGGACACAGAGATAGTGTGTGGTATTTCACAGAGCACGCATTCTTTCCCCCCGATGCAATGCCACCTGCAGGCAAATCAGCTCATGCACAGGAAAATGTCATTCAAATCAAATAAAGCAGCTTGCCCCACGTTTCGCAAGTTGCGTTATTTGATCAAAAGTTAGCTGCCCCTCAAGCGGTGTAGCTAACTTTCCCAGGAGCATCAGGACCTGAACACACGTCCCCATGCTTCTGGCATGTATACTGCCTTCACAAAGCAGGCGGAGTAAACAGCACATACATGTAGAGAACATACAGCAAAAAAAGCAATATAGAAATTTTTAATTGTACATACAATCACCAGTGTGGTACATATTTTTTAATTACACAGTCACAGAATCATGATATACACAAGGACCCCTTTCTAAGAGATATTGATCAGTAGATTGTTTGCCACACATTATTTTTTTGCTGCATGTATACTGCCTTGCCACCCCCCGGTTAGAGTAGAAAACCCTGGGCTCTACTGAGAGCCCCCTGTCCCATCTCTCCCCATGTACTGCCCTGTGAGCTGCCCAGAGTTGGAAAAGTAATTTTAAATAAGTTGAAAGTCCCCAACCCCGGTGAAAAAAAAGTACCCCCCCCCCCCCCACCTCTACCTACAACTAGTCCCCAGTGGAGCTTGAGGCATCCCCTACGGCTCCAGTACCAGTGCCACCTTTTTATAAATGGCACCAGTTGGTCACATACACAGTTTTGCTCCTATCGCTTCATGTGGCAAAAGTGTGTATGCGGCCAGCTGGTGCCATTTTTAAAATGGTGGTTGAGCCCAGAATCCTAGTGAGCGCTCTGAGCTCCACTGGACCACCAGGGTCTTGTTTTAACTACTGAGAAGGGGTCAGAGGGTTAATTTTTTTCAGTCAAAGGGTGCAGAGTTTGAAAATGGGGACGGAGCCAAGGTCTGTCAACTTAAAAAAAAAAAAATTACTTTTCCAACTTTGGCTGCCTCCTAGGGGTGGCACAGAGGGGTGGGAGAGGGTGCCTTAATAGACCTCCCAGGGGTTTTTACTCTACCAGGATGGGGGGCCCAGTATGTAGGCCATTTGGGCCCTTTAAAGGATGGTGGCTTCACATCGTGTGACCCAACATTGCACAGTGTTCTTTTGAGTCATCTAAAGCCCCGGTATTTTTCCCTGCAGCATTTTACCGCTGGGGTAAACGCCACAGAATTAGTAAACCTGTGGTACTCCATAAATTGTAAGAACATAAGAACTTGCCATGCTGGGTCAGACTGAAGGTCCATCAAGTATCCTGTTTCCAACAATGGCCAACCCAGGTCACAAGTACTTAGCAAGATCCCAAGCAGTAAATATATCCCATGCTGTTATTGCACAGTGATAAGCAGTGGTTATTTTCCTACCGTGAAACCAGATGGACTCAGGACCAGTGGGTTATGTGCTCTTCTGCTAGCAGATGGGAGACGGAGTCAGATTTCCAAGCTGACGTCACCCTAGATATAACCCTGCAGTGACCTCAGCTCCTCAGTATCTCTCCATCTCCTAGCAGATGTGGACACTATCCCACACACTAGCACAGTGCTAAGAAATTACAGCAAAGAAGACAAAATTTACCTTGAAGAAGATCGAGCCCCGCTCTCCTGCGGTGATACCTAAGGGTCCCTCCCCAGGTTGAGAATTCCTGAGGTGATTTTCAAGATCCCTCAGAGGTGTGCCTCGGTCCGGTAGCCGGCAACCCGGCGTGGACTTAGCCCCTAGAGCGGCTGAAAGGCAGCGGGTGCACAACTGAGCGCGGCGGTGAAGGTAAACCCCTCTCCCCCCACAGCTGGAGACCGTCCCCAGTACGCGATCGGTAAGCGCCGAGACCAGGTAAGCTGAAAACCTTAAATTAAGGTCTCCGGGGCTCGGAGTGCCGTACCGACTTTGTATTTCATCCGGCGAGGTAAAAGGGAGCATTGATGGGGTTGAGCAGCCTTGGTTGGGCTAGATCCCAGTCCGGGCAAGGGTCCGAATATGTGGAGACCTCGCGGGGGGGGGGGGGGCGCCGGTGACATCTTCCCTTCTCGACCGGCGGTATGCGCGGGGCAGGCCGGACGGCCAATGCGCCCAACTTGTGCGCTTCCAACATAGACGCGCGCACAACTGCGCATACAACTGCACACATAACTATACGCACAGCCGCTCTTGAAATTACACGCACGCATTATGCTCACGCGCATAACTGCGCGCATATTGCAGCACATTACCTGTGTGCCTATACACAGAGGCAATGGCAACGGCATCCAAGAAGCCCAGAAGGCACTCTCTTTGCACAGCTTGCCACATCAGAGCCACGCAGCCTGAGCTCGCGTCCTGCCTGTGTCATCATTGCGAAGAAGCCCAGGGGGGACCAAAGCCTGGTCCCTTACTGTCTGAGGATGGGTCCAGAACTACTACATATGATAGCACCCCGGACCTATGCAACTCCGAAGCAGCATCTCCACCTCAGGGGCCCCTACTCGGGACCTTCTCCTGGTTAGAATTTTTCCAGGGACTGCAAGCCTTCGTTCAGGCGCAATCAGCCCCGGCTGCGACCCGGGTTCAAACCCTACCGGAAGCACAAGATCCTCCCGACCCTGCTCTGATGTCTCAAGACATGCCTCGCCTAACCAAGAATTTCCCTGACAGTGACCCAGACACCTCAGATGATTATGGTGGCTCTCTGGAAGAAGGAGAAATCCCTCCAGGCCTGGAGCCATACAGAACCATGCTTCACTTCTTCCACAGGGATGAATTACCAGCCCTTGTTTCCCAGACTCTGAAGACTCTGGGTATCCCAGGCACAGACCCTATGGTGGAATCAAAGAAGAACCCCATCTTGGTATCCCTTCGTAAGGCCTCATGCTACTTCCCAATGATGGAAGTCATCCAGGAACTGATTGACCTGGAGTGGGATGCCCTGGAGGTCAGCTTTAAAGTAGGTCGGGCCTTGGAAGTCTTGTACCCTCTGGAACCAGCAACCAAGGAATGTCTGCATTTCCCGAAAATGGATGCCATGGTCTGTGCCGTCTCAAAGCAAACAACCATTCCCATTGAGGAAGGGGCTGCACTGAAGGATACTCAGGATAGACGATTATAATCCATTCTTAAGCAGGCCTTCAATGCAACAGCAATGACACTGAAGATTGCTTCCTGCTGCGCACTGGTGGTACGTTCCTGCTTGCTCCTCTCGAGAGAGGCAAATAACTCCGGAACATAAACGATTGAACCTGCAGCAGCATTCCTGATGGACACAAGCTCAGATCTGGTGTGTACCTCAGCCAGAGGAGTAGCCTCAGTAGTGGTGGCCAGAAGACAGTTATGGTTGCGGAATTGGTCTGCTGACGCGACCTCTAAAGCGAATCTAACAAGATTGCCCTTTAAAGGATCTCTCTTATTTGGAAGCGAATTGGAGAAGTTAGTCAGCAAGTAGGGCAAATCTCCAGTGCCTCGGCTACCAGAGGACAGGGGTAAAAGATCCCAGCACCCCTCCTCCAGAAGAACCAGGAGCAGAGGCTCTCAACGCTTTTGTCCCTACAGGAACTCGCAGTTCCAGGCACCTCGTCCCTCAGGAAAGTCCCAGCCCTTTCCGAACCAGCAAACAAGAGAGGAACAGGCCCGGGGGCAGGCTTTGCCGGGCTCCCCAATGAGAATGGGCTGACCCATCCACAGGAAGAGAAAATAGGTGTTGCGCCCATTGGTCGCAGGCGGCTGCGACCTTTGCTGCTCACCTCCTTTCTCTATGCAGCTCCGAGTCTGGGCAGAATGGCGGCCTCTGCTTCCACACGCCGACCCTCATGGAGTGCCCAGAACGGCATGGGCGCTCCTGGCAGCCATCTTACATCCAGGGTTACCTAAGGTACGCATCTTAAATGCATCATGGTGTGAACCCTGCGAGGACCCACCGGGGTAAGGCCTAGCATTTCTTGCACTCCTACCCCAGGCAGGTCCCCTCGCCGACCACGAGGCCAGCTGAGCCTTTCCGACCTCGCCCGCAGCCGGATCGCCGTCCTCTTCGGGCCTACACCCCGCCTCCACCGGACCCCGACCAATTAAAAGAAAGAAGGGACAGCCGGCCTATCAAGGCAGCCCGCGCTGGGCTTTAAAACACCCGCGGAAGCGAAGCTACCCCTTTTCGTCCCGGCGACTCAGCGTTAGGAGGGAGGGCCTGTGCGATCGGCGCCGAGGACCCACCGGGGTAAGGCCTAGCATTTCTTGCACTCCTACCCCAGGCAGGTCCCCTCACCGACCACGAGGCCAGCTGAGCCTTTCCGACCTCGCCCGCAGCCGGATCGCCGTCCTCTTCGGGCCTACGCCCCGCCTCCACCGGACCCCGACCAATTAAAAGAAAGAAGGGACAGCCGGCCTATCAAGGCAGCCCGCGCTCGGCTTTAAAAAAGACCTGCTAAGCTAGGCGTCACGCGCCGAAGGAGCGCGACAAAGGGGCCTGCCCCTTTGAGCGCCCCTTCGAGCAGCCCCGTCAGACAGCCCCAAAAGCACTGTACCTTGTTTCCTATAATATGCGGCCACATATAAATGGACGCTGAGTACGGCAACCTCTTTCCATCCACCTCATCACGCTACCCCCATCCGGAAAGGACAGCAAAGTACACCGTACACCTCTTATCAAGCAAGACAAGGCTAAGCAGCACGAATGGTATTGTAGTCTGCTAGCTTTCAACTGATAAAAGTATCGACTATCTAGGTTTTGTCTGTATAATCCACCTTATTAATTAGCAGTCAGTAGTATTCCTGATACCTGTATGTTGTTTGAATGCACTTGCCCGGACATTTGGATTGTACCCTGTTTGTGCTGCAATTTTACTTCATTTCCCACTCTTTCCTGACTCTATACCTCAAGACACTTGCAGGACACAATGCCTCCTTTAATCACCAACTGCTCTATAGCCTACCAACCAGAACACCACTCTAATCAGCCCTTTTCATCACACACCTGACCTCACAACACAAGATCTCTCTCAACAAAAAAAGGCTTATCCCCATAAAGACACTCACACGCACTCAAGCAATTAGTATCTCACTCATTTCCATTATCCTTTTCAACGCACAATCACTACAAAAGAAAACTCATATACTACATGACTTTCTAACTGATTCAAAACCAGAAATATGTGCTGTCACTGAAACCTGGTTCAAACAGCATGACACACCACTCATCAACCAATTACCCTTAGATTCTTACGATGTGTTCTCAATCCCTAGGAAAAAGAAGAGAGGAGGCGGCATCCTTTTAGCTGTTAAAAAGGACTTACAACTATTGGCCCAAAAATGCGATCTTCCAATTCAATACGAAATTGGATTTTTCAAATCAAAATCACTCCAGCTCTGTCTCATTTATACCCCCCCAGGGCTTCTAGAGAAAGACTCATCCCCACTCATTGAATTTATTGCAAACTCACTATCCCTTGATATACCTACGATTCTCCTAGGTGACTTTAATTTACACGTTGATACCTCCCCACAATCCCCGGCCTGCGAAGCTTTCCTATCATCCCTTGAAGCTATGGGTTTCCATCAAATTGTGAACTCCCCCACACACAAAGCTGGCCACACACTTGATCTGATTTTTATTAACTCCCCCATCAACATCAGCAATCCACCCTCTTGCACAGCAGTTCCCTGGTCAGATCATTACTTGATCCAGACTAAACTTATTCTTCCTCAAGGTTCTCCCACCTTGCCACGACAGCCATTATCTTTTAAATTTCGCAAATCCTGCACCATTGATACCATCTCACAAGCATGCGCTGACTTAGAAAAAAAAATTGACCTCTCTTCCCCAGAAAACGCCTTCTCCACATGGGTCAACATTACTCTCTCCATTGCCAATGAACATTGCCCACAAATAACAAAAACTGTAAACCCGAACCACAGAAATAGAAAACCCTGGTACAATCCGTACCTCAGAAATCTTAAAACACAACTCAGAGCTGCTGAAAGATCCTGGCGCAAACAACAATCCCCCTCTAATAAAACAATCTACTACCAACGCATGCATGAATATAGAAATTCCATCATGCACACCAAATGTGAATACTACGCCAAAAAAATACATGGCTTGCAACACAATCCCAAGGCCCTTTTCTCTATGGTAGCTGAACTCACTTCTCCCTCCCACACACAACAAACTTCTAACTCTTCAAAAAATCGCTGCAATGAATTAGCCCAATTCTTTAAAAATAAAGTCTCCGCCATCACAACTCAATTCTCTAATAATAACTTTAAATATCTGCCTACCAACTCTTAGCGCTTCAGTCTCCCTCTCCTCATTCGACTCTTCCTCCTCCCTTGAAGTAGAAAACATCCTTAAAAGGATGAAACCCTCATCGCATCCCTCTGAAACTAATCCTTCGAAACTTCTGCTTTCAATACCCAAAGTGATTGCCAAACCTCTATCGAATATCCTGAACTGCTCCCTAGAACATGGCACAGTCCCAAATTTCCTAAAACAAGCAGTAGTGAAACCACTACTCAAAAAACCCAATCTCGACCCTGCCACCTTGTCTAACTATAGACCTGTCTCTAACCTCCCCTTCCTAGCTAAAATTCTTGAGAAACTAGTCAACTCTCGTCTTTCTGAGCACCTTGAACTAAACAATATCCTCCCACCCACCCAACATGGTTTCAGGAAACATCTCAGTACTGAAACCTTACTGCTCTCCCTTCATGATAATCTCATCAGAGGCACTGACTCAGGTTCCTCTTATCTGATTGCCATGCTTGACATCTCGGCTGCGTTCGACACAGTCAACCACGATGTCCTCCTCAACATCCTCAGGAGTATTGGGATCTCCGGCAATGCCCTCTCCTGGATACAATCATATCTCCAAAATCGCTTCTTCACTGTCTTTGTGGATAATAATGAATCCGACCCTATTAGTCTGCCCCAGGGTGTTCCCCAAGGCTCCTCCCTCTCTTCTACCCTCTTCAATATATACATGCTTCCTCTCACCACCCTGCTGACCAACCTGCACATCAAGCATTTCATTTATGCTGACGATGTGCAAATCATTTTCCCATTTTCCGACTCCCTCCAAACTGCCCTACATAAATGGGAATCCTGCCTTTCCTCCATCACCCAACTTCTTAATGACATGCACCTAGCTTTAAATCCCAAAAAAACTGAACTTTTAATCATATCTAATAAGCAACCTCTTCCAGACATTCCACCTTCACATTCATCCTCCTCTTTCCCCACACAGGTTCGCAATTTACAATCTATTCACCAACAATCTATTACAATCTATTACAATCTATTCACCAACAGCTCACACTAGACCTTCAGAACCCTCTCAAACACCACTCGTCCGAAAGACCCATCAGAGAAGCTTATAAAGGGACCCTTCAAGTCCCACCTTCAAAATACACCCGTCTAAAAACCACCAAAGAACGTTCCTTTTCCACAGCAGGCCCGGTCCTCTGGAACAGACTTCCGACCGACCTAAGACTGGAAACCTTGCCTTCATACCTTTCGAAGACAACTGAAGACGTGGCTTTTCCTCCAAGCCTTCCCCTAGTCAAAATGCCACTTCGAACTCAGCCTAAGGAATGAGATAATTACCAATCTCATAACCAGTTATTTATTATTTATTTGTTGCTTATTTCCGCCCTACCTTTCTTCCTGGCTACTCTAGCCCCCAAGTTCAATGCCCCTGTTTTATGTAACTTTGCTTGATTCAGCCTTCTTGTTCTTGGTTACACTTGTTTTTTCCCCCAAGTTCCATGTAAACCGGCCTGATGTGAATTTCTATTCGTGAAGTCCGGTATAGAAATATATATTAAATAAATAAATAAATTTAGGTGTACTTATAGATAATCACCTGACTTTTAAATCATTCATTAACTCTATCATTAAGGAATGTTATTACAAGCTTCAAACGATAAAAAAAACTCAGACCTCTTCTCCATTTCATGGATTTCCGCACTGTACTTCAGGCTATTATTCTATCCAAAATAGACTATTGTAATGCACTTCTCCTTGGCATCCCCGCTTCACACACCAAGCCTTTACAACTTTTACAAAATGCTGCCGCTCGTATACTATCAAATTCCAAAAAAAAGGACCATATCACTCCCATACTCATCTCTCTCCACTGGCTCCCTATACGCTCCCGAATTCTTTATAAAGCACTCTCCATCATCCACAAAAGTCTGCTACACTCCAACCTAAATTGGATCAACCCTCCACTCATCCCTCGCACCTCCAACAGAACCACCCGCACAGCTCTACAAGGAACTCTACGTTCCCAACCCATTAAAGCTTTCAAACTCTCCTCCACCATAAGCAGAGCCTTCTCTCTAGCCGGTCCCACTATTTGGAACTCCTTGCCTCATGACATCCGCTTGGAGACATATACACCCACTTTCAAAAAAAAACTAAAGACCTGGCTCTTCCAGCAAGCCTACCCTACGTCACCCCCCATCACATAAACTTCTTCTGAAATGGATAACCCCAATCCACAATTGTGAACTCGGCCTGAATATGGATTACGATATGCCTCTGATTTTGGTACTTTGAACTGTTATAATTTTATGTTTATAATTATTTATATATATATATATATAGGTTATAGTATGTAAATCAATACCCCCCTCCAGTGTATTGCTTCCCTGGTTTTTGTTAAGGGCTACGCCCTAAAGTTAACTGTATTTATCTGTTCTTTGTAAGGGCTTCGCCCATAAATTTCATGTTTTACTGTGAACCGATGCGATGTGCAAACGGACATCGGTATATAAGAAACATTAAATAAATAAATAATAAATAAATAAACCTTGGGGGCGTCCCCACCGCATAACGTCATCCGCTTACCATTCTTAAACTCAGCTGACTTCTAGCAATATGAGTTAGCAAGGATTCCTGTCCTGCTAGTTCTGCCACACTGGGACTCCATCTCGCTATCCTACTGGGTGACCTAGGTACCCGCTCCTCGGGGGCCTTGCCGCACTCAGGGCTATCCGCTCCTTGGAGAGCCATTACTTTCTGTTTCTCTGTTCCAGTGAGTTATTGCATCGTCCTCAAACGGCCCTTGCTGTTCTTGTCCGGTCCTCCTCTGTGCCTGATCCTCCATCTACTTCCACAGTACCGGCGTGAGTACAGAACCTGCTCTTCTACCTTTGTGGCATGGATCCTCAGGTTACCCCGCTTGCGGGCCACTACCAGATCCCTCCAGTCTTGTGCAACTTCCCATCGGCTTCCGGCCTACCCTGTGCTGCGGACCACTACCAGAGTTGCCAGCACAAGCTACACCTAGAGAAGGTATTCACCGGACTACTCCACACTGAGGATTACTACTTGAACTGACCAGCTGCAGGTCACTCTCTCTGGACTAACTTGATTGATCCGCTCCTCGGATCACCATTGGCTGTATAATAAAGTTGTTTCCTCTGTTGTCCATCACTACTGAGGCCTTGTCTGTTGTGGTAAGGGCCCACAGTGCTCCTCCCTGTGGGCGGAGTCTTCACTCGCCACAACCCAAGAGCCCACTATTAGTTCAAGACACACAGAACGTAACAATAGGGGGGTCAACTTTCCCTCTTCTACCAACGATGGGTCAAGATCACATCAGAAAAATGGGTACTAAACATCATTCGAGAAGGTTACTCTCTGGAGTTCCGCAGCATCCTTCGGGACAAATTTATATCACCCTGCCACTCCCACACCAAGAGACTAGCAGTGGAAGCCACTCTGACAAGACTACTCAGTCTGAAGGGCTATAACTCCGGTTGCTACGCCCCAACAAAATACGGGGCGTAATTCCACCTATTTTATCATCCCCAAGAAAGAAGGATCATTCCGACCCATCTTGGATCTAAAGAACGTCAACCACCATCTGTGGATACTACACTTCCGCATGGAGACTCTCTGCTCCGTAATAAAGGCAGTACAGCCAGGAGAGTTCCTAACCTCCCTGGACCTCTCCGAAGCCTCACATTCCAGTCTATCAAGATCACCAGCGTTTTCTACGCTTTGTGGTACTGGGACACCATTACCAGTTCCGAAAGCTACCCTTTGAACTAGCAACCGCCCCCAGAACATTCTCCAAAATTATGGTGGTCGTGGCAGCAACACTGAGGAAGGAAGGGATCTTGGTACACCCTTACTTGGATGACTGGCTGATCAGGGCGAAGTCTTCGGAAGAGAGCAGACAGGTGACCAGCAGAGTCAAGAACCTACTGCAGGAACTTGGTTGGGTCGTGAACACAGCCAAGAGCAGTCTATAGCCCTCTCAGTCTCTAAAGTACCTGGGGGCCTGTTTCGACATCAAACAGAACAAGGTCTTCCTCCCTCCCCCGAGGAGGAGGAAGCTGATGGAACAATTACAACAATTGATGACCAGTACACGTCCCAAGGTATGGGACTATTTTCAAGTCCTCAAGCTCATGGCATCAACCCTGGAGGTTGTTCCGTGGTCAAGGGCTCACATGCGACCTCTCCAGTGCTCCTTACTGTCACGCTGGAACCCACTATCCCAGGATTACTCAGTTCGCCTCCAACTCCCAGAAGAGGTATGTTCTCAGCTTCAGTGGTGGCTTCAAGAAGACCACCTGAGCAGGGAAGTAAGCCTATCCCCACCGAACTGGATAATACTCACCACAGACACAAGCCTACAAGGATGGGGAGCTCACTGTCAGGAACTGACGGCCCAGGGACAATAGAACAAGGAAGAGGCGGGATGGAACATAAACTGTCTGGAAGCTCGAGCAGTCAAACTAGCTCCGAGGGCAAGCCATCTGATTAATGTCGGACAATGCTACAACGGTTGCCTACATCAACCGCCAGGGAGGACCCAGAAGCCAGCTGGTGTCTCTGGAAATAGACCCTCTCATGGCATGGGCGGAGGTAAATCTACAAGGGATCTCGGCCACCCGCATTGCAGAGAAAGACAACATCTCAGCAGACTTCCTCAGCAGAGAAAGCCTGGACCCGGGGGAATGGGCATTGTCGAACAGAGCATTCCAACTGATAGTAAATCACTGGGGTCTCCCAGCCATGGACCTTCTGGCCATCTCTCTCAATGCCTGAGTCCCTAGGTTCTTGAGCCGAAGACGAGAGCTGCACTCCCAGGGGAATGATGCCTTTGTCCAGACCTGGCTAGAGGAGGACTTACTTGTACGCCTACCCCCCCCCCCCCCCACCCCGTGGCCACTACTGGGCAAGATCATCCGCAAGATAGAACACCACAGGGGACTAGTTCTACTAGTGGCCCCGGATTGGTCAAGATGCCCATGGTACAAAGACATGCAAAAACTCCTTGCGAGGAGCCCTCTGTGCGTACCTCCACACAGGGACCTTCTCCAGCAGGGCCTGATTCTTCAAGAAGTTCCATCTCGATTCTCTCTTATGGTCTGGCCCTTGAGAGGACTTGCCTGAAGAAGCGCGGGTACTCGAAGTCCGTGATTGACACCCTGCTCCGCGCACAGAAGTTCTCAACATCTCTGGTATACATACGGATCTGGAGAATATTCAAAGCCTGGTGCGAGGACTGTGGGATATCCCCGCAGACGGCCAAGATTCACATGATTCTAGAATTTCTACAGGACGGTATGAAGAAAGGGTTGTTTCTCAACTCCCTCAAGGTTCAAGTAGCAGCCCTCTCCTGCTTCAGAGCTGAAGTGAGCGGAATCCGGACTTGGCCCGTTTCCTAAAAGTGGTGAAGCAACTTTGACCACCCCTAAAGTGGCCGGTGCCCCTATGGAACCTCAATTTGGTATTAGACTTTCTAGCGGGGGCTTCCTTCAAACCAATGCACAGTCTATCACTATGCCTTTTAACATTGAAGACTGTATTCCTGGTAGCAATATGTTCTGCCCATCACATCTCCGAGCTATAGGCACTATCCTGTCAAGAACCGTTCCATAGGTTTACTCCTGGAACGATACAGCTTCGCACAGTCCCCTCCTTCCTACCGAAAGCAGTCTCCGAGTTTCATTTGAACCAAGCCATCTCCAGAGGAACATAAGGACTCTGAATGCTCCTGCCTTCTTCACCATCTAAATGCCGGCAGACTCCTGTTAAGATACCTGGAACAATCGCAACAGGTACACAAACGGATTGCCTGTTTGTACTCCACAGCGGGAAGAATCAAGGCGAAGCGGCCTCGCGAGCGACCATAGCTCGCTGGATTAAGGAAGTAATCAAGGCAGCCTACATAGAGGCAGGAAAGCCCTTAACCCTACAGGTTAAGGCTCATTCTACTAGGGCCCAGGCAGTATCCTGGGCAGAAGCCAAATTGCTGTCGCCCGCTGAGACCTGTCGAGCAACGGCATGGTCCTCCCTACACACCTTCTCCAGATTCTACTGCCTGGATGTTCAGGCCCGAGAAGACGCAGCCTTCGCAAGGGCAGTACTAAGTGAGCCACGGGCAGCCTCCCGCCCTGTCCGGGAGTAGCTTTTGTACATCCCACTGGTCCTGAGTCCATCTGGCTACACCCTAGGAAATGGAGAATTTACTTACCTGATAATTTTGTTTTCCTTAGTTTAGACAGATGGACTTAGCAACCCGCCCACGGCTGCCCATAGAGAAGGAGGGCCTTAGAAAGAGAACCTCGAGATTAAACAAATACGGGTAAGCCATTGCCTACCCCTAGTTCAGGACACCCACAGTTAGTCTGGTGTCGGCGTTAACTTAGTTGAGTACACTGGAGGTCTCCAGTTTTTGAAATCAGTTGAATCAAGTTTAATCAGTTTTAATCAAGTTGTTTACGCAAGATATATATCCACAATGGATTTTCAAGGAAGATCACTGCACGGGTATATCTAGGGTGACGTCAGCTTTGAAATCTGACTCCGTCTCCCATCTGCTAGCAGAAGAGCATATAACCCACTGGTCCTGAGTCCATCTGCCTAAACTAAGGAAAACAAAATTATCAGGTAAATAATTTCTCCATTCTTAAGTATACTTGGTTAATAACAGTTTATTGATTTCTCCAGGAACTTGTCCAAACCTTTTTTTTTTAAACCCAGATACACCAACTGCCTTAACCATATCCTCTGCTAATGAATTCCAGAGTTTAATTGTCCAGTGATTGAAAAATAATTTTCTTTGATTTGTTTTGAATATGCTTCTTACTAACTTTATGGAGTGCCCCCTAGTCTTTGTACTTTTGAAAGATTAAATAACCGATTTACATTCACCCATTCTATTCCACTCTTGCTTTTATTAGACCTCTATCATATCCCTCCTCAGCCGTCTCTTCTCCAAGCTGAACAGCCCTGACCTCTTTAGCCTTTCTTCATAGGGGAGCCGTTCCATCCCCTTTATCATTTTGGTTGCCCTTCTCTGTACCTTTTCCAGTGCAACTATATCTTTTTTGAGATGTGGTGACCAGAACTGTACACTGTAATCTAGATGCAGTCTCACCATGAAGCAATAAAGAGGCAATATGGCAATCACCATTTTATTTTATTTTATTTTATTTTCCTAATTCCTAACATTCTTTATACTTTTCTATATGCTCTTTTGACCACTGCTGCACACTGAACCAAGTATTTCAAAGTATTATCCATTATGACATCCAGGTCCTTTTCCTGGCCAGTAACTCCTAATATGGAACCTAACATCATGTAACTAGAGTGTGGGTTACTTTCCCCCATGTGCATCACTTTGCACTTATCCACATTAAATTTCATCTGCCATTTAAATGCCCAGACTTCCGGTTGAGCAAGATTCTCCAGCAATTTTTCACAATCCACTTGTGATTTAATGACTCAAAATAATTTTGTATCGTCTGCAAATTTGATCACTTCACTCATTGTTCCTGTTTCTAGACAGTTTACAAATATATTAAAAAGCATCAGACCCAGTACAGATCCCTGAGGCACTCCACTGTTGACCCTTTTCCACTGAGAAAAATTACCATTTAGTCCTACTCTTTGTTTCCTGTCTTTAACTAATTTGCAGTCCATAATAGGACATTTCATCCTATCCCATGATTTTTTAATTTTCTTAGGAATCTCTTATGGGACACTTTGTCAAATGCCTTCAGAAAATCCAAATATACTACATCCTGCGGCTCACCTTTATCCATGGGTTTATTAACCCCCTTTAAAAAAAAAAAAAAAGTGGCAGATTTGATGAGGCAAGACATCCCTTGTGTAAATCCATACTGGCTGGGTCCCATTAAACCATGACTCTCTATATTTTCTGTGATCGTGTTCTTTAGAATAGTTTCCATGAATCTTCCCGTCACTGAAATCAGACTCACTGGTTTATAGTTTCACGGATCATGCCTGGAGCCTGAATATAACTTTCCTTGTACTTGGGTTTGGAAAAGTGAGTAATCAGATCTAAAAATCTAAATCCATCCTCTATGGTACCAAAAGAGCAATTCTGCTGATACTAGCCCTCTCCTCCACCAGCCTCTGCGGAACCATAATAGGTACTACTGCTAGTGTTATTCAAGTCAGTGAAAATTGCATAGAAGTCCTATAATATGCTCTAAAAGGAGCCTGTATCTGTCAGAGATTTTTTACTTCCTTCCAGAACTTGTCGGACAAAAAATCCATTTGAGCATAAGTCTTGCTCTTTTTAACAAATTCTCTGGGGCAGGGGAAAGCTGCTTCTTCCAGTTAACCAGAATCAAAGCCTGCGCAGCTATCACCAATTTTGTAAGTAACAAAACTGTATCCTCAGTAGAGAAAAAGGAAGGAGTGAGACCAAAAATGTACAAACGAGGATCAGCACGTAAAATAATCTACAAAATATTTTCAGTTTTCTGCTTCACTTTACCCTAGAAATTCTGTATAGCCAGATATTGAAAAGTGATATGAAGAAATAACCCTTTGGCCCCATAATTTTGCAAACATTTATCAGAGCATTCAGGATAGATAGCATTCATCCTGTTGGGAGTCAAATAAGCCCAGTGTAAAATGTTATCTTATTACTCAACTATTATTGCAGAGATGGAGCAATGATTATTAAAAGAAAAAAATATTATTCCACTCTTTCTGCAACAGATCTACTCCCATTTCCCAAGACTACATATGTAAGGCCCCATTTATAGAGAGTGAAGTTTTCATTTTTAAGGTTTTGTAAATCTTATTTACTCTTCCATACATCCCATTCCCTGAAACAATTGCATTTTCTGTCAGAGAGGGAGCAAGTTAACAAGAGGTTCATTTCTCACAAGGTATCAACATCTGTCAACTGGGAAAAAGCAAATGTGAGAAAATTCAATAGCTTAAAATACTTGAGAAGAAATTTCCTTTATCAAATAACTGAGAAAAAATATTTTCCCTAACTTGTCTTCTAAGTTCCAATGGTTAAGTGCCCAAAATATTCATTTAGCTGGATAAGGAGTGAGTTATCTGGTTAAATGTCTCTGATTATGGACCTCAGAAAGCCCATATGGTTCAAACAACTGATTGCTGAAGCACACAGGATGGAGAGCAGCTGCATGGGTGGCTAGAGTCACTGCAGAGTTGGATGTGAGAATTACTGAGAAATGAAGGGAAGAAGGTGAGGGGTAAAAAGGTCTGTGGTAGAGAGTGAGACCTGGGGACTAAGGCAGTGGTTCTCAACCTGTTTCCCATCGTGACACACCTGACAGACCTCGCTCACATGTATGACACACTGCTCATTACAATTCACAGTGGAAATAAAAAATAAAGGTCCAGTATTATTTTTATTGTTAAGAATGACACAAGGAAAAGATACGTATTCTGTCTGAACAGAAACTGCATATATAGTAAACATCTCACACCAAAACAGCACCAGTTTCCAGCACTTAAACAGTAACCACCTTACCTAAGAAAAGGCAACACTGAAAATATTACACCAGGCCTTAAGACACCAATACATCTCCTATTAGGAAAATGGACCAAGTCAGGCTGCTATAGAGCCCTACACAGAAACTACACGCCAGCAGAAAACCTCACCTGAATCACGTGCTGTCCCTCACCTAACATAGAATAAAGAGACCAAAACGCATAACTAGAAGCATGCAGACAAAAAACTGAATTGGAAACTGCAACAAGCCGGAGTCTCTGTATGCAGTGCAACAAAGGAAAAAAAGAAACATCACCCATCCTTATAAAACAAATCAAGAAATATAAAATCAATAGCAGTAAAACTGTACTAACAAAAAGAACAGATTATTTCAAAACAGCCAATGAATGGAATATCCAATAATTAAAAACTCATATCAAAAATTTCTAGATACCAATATAATATTTCAAAATAGACAGAAAGACCCAGTAATGAAAAATAATAAGGATACAAAAAATGTTTTGCTCTGCATACTTGGGAACATTTGATATCCAGGTGCCCTGAGATTGTTTTGAATTGGCAGGAGGAGGGGTGGTTTGCTTGCAACTTTCTCCTCTCTCTCTCTCTCACACTGGCTCTCAATCGCTCACACATACACATGCTTTTTTTCTCTCTTAATTACACATTTACACATATGCTGTCTATCTTTTCACGCTTACACACACAGGCTTTCAATCACACACATACATGCTATCTTTTTCTCTCACACAGATTCTCATTCACATGCTTACACACATACTCTCTCTCTTTCTCTCATTTACACACAGGCTCTCAATCATATACTCACATGCTCCCTCACCTAAACCAGCTCTCAGTCACACACACATTTACTCTCTTTCACATATACAGGCTCTCAATCATTCACATACATACACACACACACACACACACACACGATCTCAAACACACATGCTTGCTCATTCACTCACTCTCCCCCGTTCCCCGAACTAGTAGCAGGAGCAGCCTCCCAAACCTAAAGGCAGCAACAACCTCCTTCATTTTCAGCCCTCACAGAGAAAGGAGTCCCATCGGCCATGGGGGATGACGACGTTCTTCGTTTTTCTCCGAGCCACGCTGCTCATTCCTCAGGCTGCGCTTCTCTTCTTTTCTTCGGGCCAATGTTGTCCGCACTAGCATGGTGTCGTCTTCCTGTGCATGCACCTGCTGCTCACCACTTCCTCTTCCGGGGCGCGGTAAGAAGAGAGCATGCCGGTGCCGCTGACTCCAGCTCTCCTGCTGCGTTCCGCTCGGGCTATCAGCATTTTAAGCCCGGGCGGAGGACCTATTTCGCTTGGGTAGGGGGAGCAGCTGGGTCAGCGGGGGACTGGGAAGTGTGGCGACACACTTGCGTGTTCTTGGTGACACACCGGTGTGTCGTGACACACCAGTTGAGAACCACTGGACTAAGGGATTGGGGATCGATGGCAGAAGTGGATGTTCCAGGGGAGAGTGGGGACTGTGATATTGAGAGGGAGACTGGATACTTGAGGATTGGGGGGGGAGGCTTAGATTAGGAGGGAGAGTTAGGGACTCAGAGATTGAATAGGGACATGGTAGGAGCCACAGCAGCAGATGTTATGGACAGCTGTCTGCTCTTCAGTCTTGGGAGGAGGGGGAGCAGGCCCCACCCTTCCATAGTGTCAGCCCTGTAGAAGGTAATTGTTATATGTTGGTTATATTACTATATTACTTTAAAAAGTTACTGGTTACTTCTGTGTTGAGATAACTGATTGCATAAACAATTACTTTTCTTTCATAAGATGTTACTTTAATTAAGTTTTGTGTAAAGATAAGGTATTTCCCTTGACCCAGTCTTTCTAAAACTTGAGGTATTTTGAAGCATTTAAAACCTGAAATAGTTTGTATCACCTCTGTTGCAATTGTGAGGCACATTCGGGATTGGTGGGGTAAATCCACACACCCATGCTACTGTGGGTTCTTTCCTGACCGGGGCGCTGTTACAGTTATTGAAGACCCTTCAGTCTGTTTGAAGGTGTTCTGAAATCTTCCAGTAATAATAATACATGCCAGACACTCTGGTGATATTCAAAACGAAATCCTTCATTGGAATAACTGAAGATTAAAACCAGCAGCATGCACACTGAAGAACAGAGCAATTCATACAGCAAAAACAAAGGACAGGTCATAGTCCAAAATGTTAGTCACTTTACATTATCTGCTAGCTCTGAGGTACTCTTTGAAGATGGGTCCCTCCTTGGGCGTTTCCTTTTTGGTACCTGCTTTCTGGTGTGCAGGTCAATGTAGTCTTGAGCAGATGAGCTTCTGCTGACTGCTTCAAGGCAAAACCTCGGAAAGTAGATCTCCCAGTGTGGCAATCCTTACTCCAGTTCCAACCAGAAATCCAGAACTCCTCGGTAATCTCCCACACTGTTAAAAGGAGTATGACACTACCCTCTTCCGTTGGATCTCTTTGGGACTCTTCCCTCTTAAGATACCTACTTGGATTCCAAGAAAATTTCTCAAGTTTCGAGGACCCGAGTACCCCATCCTGGGGTTTCGGCCACCTTCTCTGGACGGGAGACTGAAGGAACACAATATGAGCCAAAATGGGCTCATGAATTTTGTTAAATAACATTCTCTCACAAGACTCCTCCCATTAGACAGGGTCAGGGAACACTACACCTTGTTAGTTTTTCTGATGTCATACATCCAAGACTTCGGAAGTTAAAATGATTAGACACTTTGAGGCTGACAAAAAAGGACTCGGTAAAGACCTGGGATTCCTATCACATTATGAGCCATAAAACTATACTGCCTGATATCTTCTGATCACTCATCAACCCCCCGCAGGCCCACAACCCTTCTCCCCCCTTTCCCTTCATGCTCGGTCACACTGCTTTATATTTTCAGATAGTATCACCATTTGCTTATTAAACTTTTGACCAGAAGAAGAGAGTTTTAGCTCTTCAAAGCTAGTCAAGAAATATAGTAAGTTAGGCTAATAAAAAGGTTTCACCATTTTTTTATTTTTTTTTTGCTTTTATTTGTTAAGTTCCATTTCTGATCATATAGCCAGTGTCTGTGAAAACTTTGATATATAGTAAGAGATACTTTAGTGACAACCTTACATCTCCTTCTGGTTCTACCTCTCATGCATAAAGCTTGGTGCAATATTTTATTTTTATTATTAGTTGTAATTTTATAACCAGAATAAAACCTCACTCAGGCATTTGTGCCTTGTAGTCTAATCGACAACTAAAACTTTAATTGGAACTGTATCGACCGATATAAATCCCGTACAATTTGAATGAAAGAGGACAACAGGGGAGGAGCTTATAAATATGAAATACTACTTTTATTATAAATATTTTTAGATTCAGCTAGTTTTGTGAGGAAACAAATCAAGCAGTGTGTGCCAGTCTATAGGAAAAAAAAGTAGACTTGCAGACTGCCATTAGAGAATGTCATCAGGCTGGTTCCCACTGCTCTGTTTCTAAAGATGCTTCATATCTATTAAAATCTTCTTCTGTTTTCTGATTGATACCACAGCAAACCTGTCTGTAGTTTTCAGTCACCGAACCTAGTTTGTCTTGGTTTGCAACAACTTGTAACTAGTAATCTTGCCCTGTTGCATAACGAGGAACTGTAAACTAGCAGACCTGCATTTGGGTTTAGACAATCTAAGTTTGTTGCCTCTGGCGCCAGATGTTTATAGGTACTGGGTGTTGCTGATGCTGCTTGCCAGGATCTGGGTCTGCTGCCCTGGCGCCAGCCGTACAGAACCAAGCAAAGAAATCCAGAACAGGGGGCTCCTGCAGCCATTGTGCCTGACAGAGACCCTACAGCGTCCCACCCCTCGTAGTGGCTCCCATGGGTTACAGGAAGCCCATTGCGGGAGGAGGGGGGGGGGGGGGACAGAGTGCGGCCGGATCTTTGTCAGTGCGCATCAGCTGCCGGAGGCCCCGTGCTGAATTTCTCTGGCTGCTGCTGCTGTTGTGTGGCCGGTGCGGAACTGGGGTGCCCACCCCTGAGAGGAAGGTTTGAGCATGCAATTAGGGGAATCTTTCCCCATTTCTATACCCCCCCCCCCCAAACTCCCCCCACCTCATCTATGAGTGCAAACCAGACCAGCAATCTTCCTGGCCTGTGCGTCCCAGAACATCTGGGACTGCTGCATCACCATCGTGGCATATCAGTGCTCTCAGGACCACCTTTGGGCAATGCAGCAGCACGACAGGAATCTTTGCAGATGCCAGGAAAAGTTTACCAGGTCATAGCAGCGTGTGAAATAGAAAATGTCATATCCCAGCATGGAACTGTAACTTTAGAAGCAGGTGCCACTGACATTTTTCCCAGCCTAAAAAGATCTCAAAAGTGTTTTTTTGTACAGATGAAAATCTTTTCATGGAATATAACTACTGGCATGTAAGAAAATTCTAAGAAAATTATTCTCTGCAAGTTGGCTACTGCTGCAATTTGCTCACCAAATTTGATCAAAATAGAAAATCTGACTACAGGGTGGAGAAAGGGGCAATTATCTGCTGATTTGTATGTAGTTATAGCTCTCTGAACAGGCTGTTTCCTTTTTGTCTAGTAATTGGATAGTACAAGTTGTACCACTCTATGACTACATTTACAGAGGCTGCTTACTCATTAGGGTCTGATTTCAGGTCAGTTATTGTGCTGCCCAATACAATAAGGTGAGTCACTCTTCCCAAGGAGGGGATCTGACTTTCAGTGCTTTGCTGCCTCCTTTTCTTCAGAGCAGCATTGACCGAGTCCTTTCAGTGTTATCCATACAATGTAAGCTCCTTTGACCATGCCGTGCCCATGGGGGCAATTCTCAGCAGCCCATTTTGTTGGAAGGTACACACACACACACAGCTTGTATTGAACTTTCTGTGACTCAGTGGTAAAGCAGCATGCATGCATTTGAAAATGCAAATACACACATGCTATTTGTGCCTCTGGGAATGCCTGTTCATAATTTGGCTAAAAGTGCACAGGCTGCGAAAGCCAGTATGTACCTTTAGCTGCTTTGAGGGAGACAATTTTCCAACACGGGAAGTGATTTTGTTGGTCCCTGGCTAAATCCCTCAGAAAATCACCCAACCCATGATGTGCCACTAAAATGCTAAGTCATGTTTATGTTAATACTAACCTGAAAGAGTGCTGACTGTCAGTGTATCCTAAATAGGCCTATAAATTTGTTGTGGAAAATTCTGGGGCAATCATGACTTTGCCATTGTATAAATGAAAATTGCAGTTCAGACTATGTACTGCACTAATGCAGAGTAGGGATGACTTCCAATGCAATGCGAAGCATATACTGTACTGACGCTGAAGGTATTCTCTGCAGCTAACATTCGGCATCTTAACCAATAGCTGCAGTAGCTTCTGTAGCCTCTACTTCAAGGTTTGGGCTGAGTTGTGCAGGAGACACACTCTGTCCTGGGACAAAGTCCACGTGTACAGTCACACGGTCTTTTCAGCCCCAGGGCATGAATTTTTTGAATGGGGGTGGGGAAGGCTGAACATACAAAGCCCAAGGTTGCAGGATGTACTCAAGTCTCTTTGATGTACTTATTCTCTTTGATGTACTCTGGATGTACTTATTCTCATTGATGTACTCTGGATGTACTCAAGTCTCTTTGATGAACTCTGGATGTACTTATTCTCTTTGATGTATTCTGGATATATTCAAGTCTCTGATGTACTTATTCTCATTGATGTACTCTGGATGTACTCAAGTCTCTTTGATGTACTCTGGATGTACTTATTCTCATTGATGTACTCTGGATGTACTCAAGTCTCTTTGATGTACTCTGGATGTACTCAAGTCTCTTTGATGTACTCTGGATATACTTATTCTCTGGATGTACTCAAGTCTCTTTGATGTACTCTGGATGTACTTATTCACTTTGATGTACTCTGGATTTACTCAAGTCTCTTTGATGTACTCTGGATGTACTCATTCACTTTGATGTACTCTGGATGTACTAAGTCTCTTTGATGTACTCTGGATGTACTTATTCTCATTGATGTACTCTGGATGTACTCAAGTCTCTTTGATGTACTCTTGATGTACTCAAGTCTCTTTGGTGATGCATTGTCGCCGAGCCAATAACCACGCTGGACACTCCTCGGGGTGTTCCAAAATACAAAATTTACTGTAGCAATCTTCAGTGGGTTATTATTTGGCACCAGTACAGTGCTGTCAAGATTATGTCCAATCTCTATCCACAGTCACAGTCATGTTTCTCTGGGTGAGTGTCCCTGAAGGTGGCTGGCACTAAGATCATCTAACCTCCCAGAATGTGGACGATAGGCTTTTTAGCAGGGCAGGGGCTGGGTCTCCCTTCGTATATGAAGAAAATCACCTAAAGTCACAGATGCTTTCCCAGAGTCCCAACCACTCCACCCTTTTTGTTCCTGGTCTCCAGCTGAACTCTTTTTCCACTCCTCAGTTTCCTCTCAAATGTTGAAGATGAACCTCTCACTGAAAGTCCCAAAATGTAGTACAAAGGTGAAATCCTCAGTCCCATCTCCTGGGCAGGAAGAGTGAGCAGAACGTCTTTCCAAAACAACAGAAAGGACACTGATTTTCTCAGCACCAAAAATACTTCTCTTGTGGCAAGTCCCTGCTGTCCTTCCACATAAGAACATAAGGCTTGCCACTTTGGATCAGACCAAGGGTCCATCAAGCCCAGCATCCTGTTTCCAACAGTAGATTGATCTCATGCTGCTAATGCCTGGGGATAAATAGTGGCTTTTCCCAAGTCTGTCTGGTTAATAACACTTTATGGACCTCTCCTCTAAAAAGTTGTCCAAACCCTTTTTTTGACCTAACTATGCTAGCTGCCTTTAACACGTTCCTTGGCACTAGATTCCAGAAAATTGTGAGTTGAGTGAAAAGTAATTTTTTACGTTTTGTTTTAAATGTGCTACTTATAACTTCATGGAATGTCCCCCTACTTTTTGTATTATTTCAAAGAGTAAATCACAGAGTCACATGTACCTGCTCATGATTTTATAGACCTCTGTCATATCCACATATTTAGAACCCAATAAACATTCTATCCAGAACTTTTCCATTATGGTACAATACACAGTACTCATTCATTATATACGCTGTCATCTAGTGGCTATTTACAGCAACTGTCTACATAGTAATTTTCCCTAAAAACCACTACTGCAAACTTTATTAACCAGGTTCAAGACTTCAGGAGCGTGTCAAGGCCTTCCCCAAAATGCTGTCCCATGCCACTTTCCAGGAATAAAGGCCCATTTTGAAGATCTGTCACATTAATATAGCTGGTTAAGTTGAAAGTCGCTGCCATGGGGATTGGCACCCACAAACTTATTTGGTTGCGTGCCTCAGCTCTTTGACCAGAAGTACAGGAAAGACACGCTGATGTGCTGTGTACAAGAAAGAATCTCTTTGGAGATAACGTGGAAGAAGCGGTCGCACAGATCTGAAAACACTGTATAACGCTCCCACAGCTTTCTGGTGACATGCCAAACCTAGCCTCTTCAACTAGGAGGTAACCAAGAGTTGGGTAGAGAAGGATCTTCTTCCATTCGAGGAGGTGCTTCTTCCTTCTGAGGAAGCACTATCCTCCACCTCCTTGATCCCATTCACAGCATGCCCCCCATGCCCATCCTTAGCAAGAGCAGGCCCCTTAGCCCCAGACAGCAACCCAATCAACAGCTAGGATGCGATATTGACTGGATCACAAAGAGCATAGCCAGCATCCCAGTACCCATGATGAAAACCTTCCCATCAGAGGCAGGTTGCGATTTTACATAAACCGGTGGCCCAGTGTAACTTCAGCTGCTTATGACGTCAGCATCATTAGAAGAGGGTACAAAGTAAATCTATTGGGTCTCCCACCAAATTGGCCCCCGGAGCCCAGTTGGGGCCTCTCACGTCATCAGAAACTGCTACAAAATAAGCTCTCCTCCCTCTTGCCAGGCCAGTGTGATTGAGCCTGTTCCACCAAGAGAAAGAGGGCAGAGATCCTACTTTTTCATTCTGAAGAAAACAAGAGGACTCTATCCCATCCTAGACCTAAGAGCTTTAAACAAGTTTATCAAAAGAGAAAAGTACAACATGGTTTCCCTGGGCATCCTGATCCTTTTTGTACAAAAAGGGGACTGGCTATGTTCTCTTGACACCTAAAGGATTCTTCCACCCACAGAGAGATTTTCCATGGTTACACGAAATATCTCAAATTCATCTTGGAAGTCCATCACCCCAAGTATTGCATGCTGCCATTTGGCCTAGCATCAACCCCACATTTCGTCAGCAAATGCTTTGCCATGGTGTGGCGCACTTGCGCAAGCTGGAGATGCACAAGTATCCCTGTCTAGATGACTGGCTAGTCAAGAGAACATCTCAGGTGGGAGCAGCAGAATCAATGTACATGACCATCCAGGTGTTGGAGTTACTAGGGTTCTTTATCATGTGATATACTACATCAATAAACAGGGAGACACGGGATCCAGACGTGAGACTCTGCCACCTCTCACGGAGTGGTTCTCAGGATCGCATACCTTGCTGGCATGAAGGAATGTCCTGGCAGACAGACTCCATCAGTCCTTGGAACTCCTCAAGCGGTCCTTGAACCAGGGTGTAGCAAACCAGATTTCTGCCAAAGGAGCATACATATGGTGGATCCTCAGAACAGGAAGGTTCCACTCTTCTGTTTCAGAAAGAGAGGGCAGATCAAACTAGCCTTGGATACCTTTGCCCTAAATTGGGGTATGCATATTCTCCTATTCTGTTAATTGCAGTCTCTGTTAAAGCTCAAAAGTATGAGGAACTATGAAACTCCTTTTTGGCCAAGACAGAAAATGTTCCCACTCCTCAGGGAGATGTCCATCAGGAAAACAATCTGACTGGAGACTTCCCCAGGTCTCATCACTCAAGATCAAAGCAGGTTGTACCATCCTAACATTAGGTCCCTGACACTCACTGCCAGGATGTTGAGAGATTGACCCTGGAACCCCTTGATTTATCAGAGGATCTGGCTCAAGTTCTTTTGGCTTCAAAAAAGAATTCCACTAGAAAGATCTATGGGTTTAAGCGGAGGAGGTTTACTTTGTTATGTAAGCCTATTCCACATAAAAGCTTTTTAATCACCTTCTATATCTATCCAAGTCTGGCCTTAAGACCAATTCAGTAAGAGTTGACCTTAGTTGATCTGATGTATGCAGGGCCTGCTTCATCTGAATCCTCCCATCAGGTCTCCCACTGGGTCTTGGGACATCAACATCATTCTGTCACAGCTGATGAAAACTTCCTTTGAGCCCCACTGCACTCCTGTAACCTGAAGTACTTGACCTGGAAGATTATATTTTTTTTGTGGCAGTCACTTCAGCATGCAGGGTCAGTGAGCTCCAGGCTCTAGTAACTTATTCACCTTATACCAAGTTTCATCATGATAGGGTGGTCTTACTCACCCATCCAAAGTTCTCATCTAGGGTGATGTTAGAGTTCCATCTTAACCAGCCAAACATCTTTCTAACATTCTTTCCCAGGCCACATGTCCATCTAGTTGAATAAGGACTACACAGTTTTGACTGAAAGAGAGCCTTGGACTTCAGCCTGGAGCAGAATGAAGTCCAAAGAAAGTTCACCCAGCTTTTTGTTTCTTTTAATGCCAGCAAACTAGGGCTACTTATTGCCAAACCGACTTTATTTAATTGGCTAGCAGATTGCATCTCCTTCTGCTTTACCTAGAGGGCTTGAATCAGGTGGGGCCATATCAAGGTTCACTCTGTCTAAGCCATGGCAGCATCAGTGGCTGAACCGCTGTATGCTGCATGTGGGTGTGGCAAACACACGAGCACACAAGGGGCCCACATCCTCCAACTTCCCTCTCTGACAGGTTTTGGCAAACTCCCCACCAGGCACTGCACACTAGCTCACACACACACACACACACACACACACACACACACACAGTGGAACGATAACAGATCCCAGGGTAATTAATATCAATTTTTATTATTTGGTAACATTAATATCTATTTTTCTCCATACATTGGACAGGGATGGCCAATGCAACATGTTTGTCCTGTCTATCCTGCGGAATTCTCTCCTGCTGCCTGTTCTTCCAGGCTGCTCCTCATAAGTAAGGTGCATAAGAGAAAAAAGGCTAGTTGCCAACAAAAATATTGTTGTGCCTGTTGGCACTTATTTCCCCTTTTTTATTGGAGCAGCCTGTATAGGGATTTCCCCACATGTGAGAACTGCCATCTTGCTTGTCCTCAGTGAAAGCAGAATTGCATACTTGTATCAGGTGTTCTCCGAGGATGTCAGTCCTCACGAAATCCACCCACCTCCCCTTTGAAACTGGCCTCTGTGTTTTCTGCTTAAATATAAATGAGGGGGCCCCCTGGTGGATGTGTGACATAATGGCATGTGTGGGCATGCTCACTGAGGCACAATCAATGTTCTAGAAATTTTGACATAAATTTTCTGGGCCGGGCTCCATCGGATGATGTCTCCCCCACGTATGAGGGCTGACGTCATGCTGGCCTGGGAAAATATCTGTCACAGGGTAAGCAACTCTGCTCTCTCCGCTCCATCTCCTCGTGGAGAAAACTTCAAAGAGCCACGTGCCCCAATGGATTCATTTTTCCTCTCCGTCTCCCCACCCTCCCAGAGAGGAACCCAATTCCCCAACAAACCTCCCTCCCCTGTAGACTGATCTCCCCATCCTTTCTCTTCCACAGCAAGGCCAGAATGATGGGGGGCAGGAGGCATCAAGCTTCTCTTCCACTCCACTGACTTCCAAAATGATGTTGGCTGAGCTGTCTCACTACTTTGGCCATGCACGTGTGTGCAGCTTGATTTTTTTTTTTTTAACTCTGAGGTCTTTCGCAGTAGTATATGTTTTACTGTATGTATTTACCTCCTGCAATTTACAGGTCTTTTCAGGGGCAGTACTGAAGTTGTTCTGGATCGTTAAAGAATTCTCCATATTCTCTAATGTGCCCTTATTGTAACTTCAGCTTCCATTTTTGTTTCCTTCTGTAATGTTATTACATTTTTTTAAATAAAATAATTCAACCATATTAAAAATAAAAATAAATGGGCAATATCTTACAACTGTAACTCATAGAACAGTTTTAAAGTTGCTTTTGCAGTGCTGCATATTTGCAATTGTTTATTTCAAAGTCAGTTTTTTATATTTTTCAGGTGTCACATGAGTTTGCTGTTAATTTCAATCCTACGAATCCCTTTTGTTCAGGTCGGTATATATGTGCTAGCATTTGTAATCTAATAACACACTATGAATTGATTTCTTCTTGCCTGTTAAACAGAGAACTTCATATGCTGTACTCTAAACCCTCCATAAGAGGATTCTCCTACCAGGCTGGACAAGAGGAGTTAAGTGACTGATTGATAGGCAAACAATGAACATACAGGTTTGAAATGGATTAATTATTTGTACAGATTTCTTATAATTGCAACCTCTTAAATAAGTTTTTGAAATGTGAGAGTCTTTTTGTAGAATTGCAAACTAAGGGCTGATTTATAGTTTACTAATAAGGTGGCGACCCAAAGTCAGAATTATCCAGGAGTGCTCGTCAAGGCAACCCTCCCAGCAAGAGAGATGCACAATTGTCTCTGAGCTGCATATTCAGCTGCCACGTGGCTCTGCTAGTTAGCCGGTTATACATGACCAGCTAACTAGCAGTGAATGAATCTCAAAGTTAGCTAGTTGTGTGACTTTAGGACAGCTCTTTGGCTTAGCCTTGGTTGGCCAGATAAAATAGCCAGCTAACTCTGAATGTTGAATTAGTCAGTTAATTTATCCAGCCTACTCGACTCTTACCTGATCCGCCCATTCCTCCTCATCCTTGACTTGTCTGGCTAAAAATCTTAGCTAGCTAAGCCACGTAAGAGGCTAAGTGGTGCCCGCTGTCCGTAGCCGGATAGTCAGCGGCATTTTTAATATCTGGCTGTCTGTGATTTATCGGTTTATCTTACTGACTATTTCTAGCTCTGCTGTACTGAATGCAGAGTCAGAGTTATTATTTCACAGGGTTACACTACTTGTGTTATACCATTATCCATCATGTTTAAGCTGTTTCAGGAGCTCTAGATATCCATTTTTCATTTTGCTGTTCATACAACCCTGATTTTATTAACGTTTTCAGCAGTTAAAACTGTCAGTTTTTTTCTTAAAATGATCTTTAAAAAGAGTTAATGTTCTTCCAGATTTAACAGTAACACATCAAATAATCCCATATTATGTTTTCTAATTTCATGGAAGGAGGGAAGGGAAGAAGGAGGAATAAACATAAAGCTGACAGACTGGTGAAGAAGAAGAGAGATGGGGAGGGTGAAAGAGTAGAGGGGGCAGTACAGGGCAGTCAGCTTTGAAAGGGAAACAATGGGTAGCATTCCCCTTAGAAAACTAGCAGCCACAAAGTGTGCACGCTAAAATGAATGCATACTTTGCTCCTTGATTTTATAGGGGCTGTCGAGAAAGGGGAAAGTAATTTGCAGACTTTTGAAAATGTCGAGAATGCACGCTGTTTTACTCCCTATGCCCCAGGGAATGCCTGTGCACAGCTCAGCCAAAAGTGATACACACTCGGCTCGATACAGTAAGGCCGCGGTAAAAACAGTGCGGCAGTGTCAGAAGCACCCTTCCTCCCCGCACGCACAGTTCTCTTCACTAACTCCCCGATACTCTCCTCTAATCGCATGCAAATGCATGCCGCGGCTGTGAAGCGTTAGGGAAGGGTTATGCCCGCGCAACCCATTTTACTGTATAGGCGCTGTAACAGCGCCTATACAGTAACCTGGGTGCGCTGGTACCTGTCATTTCAAATGACATTTGAAATGACAGGCACCAGGAAGTGTAAAAAAGTGTAAAAAACAAAAAACCTGTGTGTTATATAAAAAAATAAAACAATTTTAAATCCCTGTCGGAGGGCCGTGGGTCCAGGCGGCCGGTGGGCGGCGGGCAGCCATCAGCGGCATCCGGTAGTCCCTTCTCCCTTCCTCCCTCCCTCCCCTGCCTGGATGAGCGCCAAAATCGCACAGGCGGGTCTGCAGCGGGGGGGCGGCAGCAGGATCCGGGAGCGGCGGGTAGGCAGCAGCGGGGTCCGGGAGGCAGCGGCAGCAGGATCCAGGGGCGGCAGTGGCAGCGAGATCCGGGGGGCGAGTAGCGGCAGCGAGATCCGGGGGGCGAGTAGCGGCAGCGTGTTCGATCGGGCAGGTAGGTGGGAAAAAAAGATGGCCGCCTGCACGGGGGAAAGCTGCAATTGGCCGCTGAAGACGTGACGTCACACCCCGTGACGCCAAACGTCGTGACGTCACGTCTTCAGCGGCCAATTGCACGATTTTCCCGTGCAGGCGGCCATCTTTATTTTGCCACCTACCTGCCTGCCCGATCGAACACGCTGCCGCTACTCTCCCCCCGGATCTTGCTGCCGCCCCTGGATCCTGCTGCCGCTGCCCCCCCGGACCCCGCTGCTGCCTACCCGCCGCTCCCGGATCCTGCTGCCGCCCCCCCCCCCCCCCCGCTGCCGACCCGCCCGTGCGATTTTGGCGCTCATCCAGGCAGGGGAGGGAGGGAGGAAGGGAGAAGGGACTACCGGATGCCTCTGATGGCTGCCCGCCGCCCACCGGCCGCCTGGACCCACGGCCCTCCGACAGGTATTTAAAATTGTTTTATTTTTTTATATAACACACAGGTTTTTTGTTTTTAACACTTTTTACACTTTTTACACTTACCGTAGCAGGCCCGAGCCTTGCTACTTTTTCGTTTTGTTTTTTTTTTGCTTCGGGAGGAGGGGACCGGACGGGGCTGCAGGAGACCGGACGGGACCAGGGCGGGTAAGCAATGTTTTTACACTACACTACACTACACTAACTCCTACTAGGGGGAGGCGGTAAACTAGCAGGTTAAGGCCGCGGCAGAACAGCGGGTTACGGAGGAGATAATATCAGCGCCCGTTACAGTATCGCAGGGGAATAGCTAATTCCTTCATTATACAGCTTTTTCGTTCATTTACATGCTGGGTGCGGAAAGGGTTTAGGAAAGGGTTTAGGAAGCGCTAAGGACGCGTGAAACTGGAGACTGTATCGCTGGATGGCCTTACTCGTCTGTATTGTGCGCTCCTAGCACGTTACAGACGGGGAATCTTTAACTCAACGTTACTGTATCGACCTGACTGTGAAAGCTGGGCAGAGGAGGCTGATTTTCAGCCATAACAATTTCCCTGGGTACATATCTTTGAAAACTGTCTTCTGAATTTGCTGAAGGAGAGGTGTCTTTCAAATGCTAGGAGGAAGGATATTCTTAGGATTTTCTTTTTTCATTTTTTGACCAAAAAAGAGGGAGAGATGGTGCCTCTGTGTCATGACTAGTCAGCAGCACAGTGTTGGAAAGGATGAAAAAGAAGGCGTAACATGAGGAGAGAAAAAGACAACATGGTTCACTTGCTGTAGAAATGCAATCTTCATTTCATGCATGCGTTGCACTACTTGTGAATGCAAGGCCATGGGCTTTTCTAGGAGAATTGAAACAAAATGCATTTTTTATTTTAGCACGTGTGTTTTATTTTTAAGTTACTGATAATTAGAGTCACAGGGTAAAAGGTTGAGCTGAACTGACAAGAGTTGTTGAAATTGCAAATTCAGAACTGATTTCACGCTTTTTCCGAGGAAGGGAAAATCGCTGCCACTTTAAGATACATAAACCAATAAATCAATAGCAAGAAACTTACATTAATAGTCCAAATAAGTATTGCTCTGTTTGTTATAAATAAATATTTTTTTAAAAAGTACTGCATAATCAAGTATTTATGAGCATGCATCTGTTACGCTCGGGCTGTGTTCTGGTGTTGTGAACACCACCCAGAAGGGTGGCTCCAGGTGGAGAGAGACAGGGATGGCTGGAAACAGTGTCAGAGTCCAGGCTGGGTCAGGGTACCTAGTAGTAAGACAAAGAGCCCGAAGGCCACACACACACGTACGGCAGAGCAGAGAGCCTGAAGGCCACACACACACGGCAGGGCAGAGGGCCCGTAGGCCACACACGGACACAAGGCAGAGGGCCTGAAGACCACGCACACACACACGGCAGGGCAGAGGGCCCGTAGGCCACACACAGACACAGGGCAGAGAGCCCGAAGGCATCACTCACACACACGGCAGGGCAGAGGGCCCGTAGGCCACACACGGACACAGGGCAGAGAGCCCGAAGGCCTCACTCACACACACGGCAGAGCAGAGGGCCCGTAGGCCACACACGGACACAGGGCAGAGAGCCCGAAGGCCTCACTCACTCACACGGCAGAGCAGAGGGCCCAAAGGCCTCACTCACACGGCGGGGCAGAGGGCCCGAGGACCGCACGCGCAGTAAGCAAGGCAAGGCAGGGCAGAAGGCCCGAGGACCATACACAGCACAAGGTAAGGCAAAGCAGGGTAGAAGGCCCGAAGGCCGCACACAGCGCAAGGCAAGGCAAAGCAGGGTCCAAAGACCACACGCACAGCGAGCAAGGAAGGCTAGAGCAGGGAGCCCGAGCGAGCTCGATGCCGAAGCTCCGAGGGAACTGTCAGGCAGGGTTATAAAGGGAAGACCAGAACATAGAGTGAACAAGGGAGATGGACTGGGCCTGTCAGGAGAGACAGCTCTAGAGGGACCCCTGGTGGTGAGGCAGTTGCACAGCAGCCATAGCCGTAACAGCATCTTTGTGCCATTCCTGGAATTTTATCAATATAAGCTCTGAATGTATCCAGCTATAATTACATGGTACATTTTAACATCATTAAGGATTAAATCTAGTATATTGACTTTCTGTTTGTTCTTAGAAACATAGAAACATGACAACAGAAAAACAACGTATGGCCCATCCAGTCTGCCCATCCGCCCAATTAATTTAGCTTTATAATTCTCATCACTGCCTTAGAGATCCCCTGTATTTATCTGATGCTTTCTTGAATTCAGATAATGTTTTGTCTCCACTACCTCCACTGGGAGGCTGTTCATGTATTTACTAACTTCTCTGTAAAGAAATATTTCCTAAGATTAATCTTGAGTCTAACCCCTTTCACCCTCAATCCATGGTCTCTTGTTCTAGAGCTTCCTTTCCATTGGAAGAAGCCCACCTCCTATGAAATATTTTAATATTTATATATAATTTCTTTATCTCACCTTTCCTCTAGGGTACATGTTCAGATCTTTAAGTCTATCCCATATTCTTTAGAATAAAGGCCATTGACCATTTTAGTAGCCACCCTCTGAACCGTTTCCTACCGGTTTATATCCTTTTGAAGGTGCGGCCTCCAGAACTAAATACATGAAATATATTTGCATACAATTGAGATAGTGCCTCCAAATATACCTCAAGCAGGGAGCAATATAGCTGATGGGTGATAGTTCGCACAGCCCTGATTTTGACTGTTATTGACTTTTAAAAATTCTTGCCTTAGCGCAAAGGTGAAGAGAAAAGGCAGAACTGCATGTTTTCATCTGCATTGTCGATATCTCTGGTGTCCGACCCATCAAACACTTGTCAGCCGCCCATTGTCAGGAGTTGGGTCACTTGAAAGATCAGTGGGGGAAAGTTCACTGTTGAGCTCCTTAAGCCTGGAGGCATCCTTAAGCCTGGAGAAGGAGCGGGCCACACTGGTAGAACTAATGTTGGGAGGTCCTGGTATTCTTGGATGGCTACAGAAGATGATTTCACTACGACAGAGGGTTCGCTCTGGTCTCAGCAGGGAGACTGTGCTTTGGCGTCTTCCAGAGACGGGGAGATTCTGTTGTCGGTGGAATCCCTCATGGAGGATCAAGAAACACCTGAGTGAGAAGATGATGGACCTTTGGAGAGAAAAGTAATTATTGGGCTGCCACAGACACTTTTCAGTTGAGATAAGCCCCAAGTTCTTATTCTTGAAATGATTTGGATGGTAATTGAAGGTCTGGGAGGATTTAGTCGCCACAGATTTCTCAAATTTCATGTATGTATCAGTATATTTATGAGCAGCTTTTAGTTTGTGAGAAGAAACTGGAGGAGAATTACAAGAGATTGTAACATCTGGAAGAGACAGTAGTTCATGTCCAAATAAATGAAGCTAGTCCTAGTGAAAGATAATTTAGTTCTATATCGTAAATTGAAGAACTTAGAGAATATTTCTAAGTCCAAGAAACTGCATCCGATTAACTTCCCCAAGACGGTTAATTTCAACAAAGGAGATGTTTAAAAAATACATGCTTCAAAATGTTCAAGGTTCAATGTGAGTCATTACGTCCTATAGCTAATGTTTTTTTTTTAATCTCCCACCGCAGACAGAAGTCCTGAGGAAGGAGGAACAGAGAGGAGGTGTCTTTAATTTCATCAGATAGTCTGACTTAATGAGGTCCATATTCAAAAGCATTTAGCCGGCTAACTCAGAAGTTAGCCAGTCAAATGAATATTTGGGCCCTTATCTAGCTAAATTCTAGCCAGCTATAATTGTAGCTGGTTAAGGTAGGGGTGTTCCAGGGGCATAAGTGGGAGGAATTGAGTTAGCTGGCTGTATTAACTGGCTAACTCCGATATTCAGTTAGCCGGTTAACATAGTCAGCTACATCTGCTCAGGCCAGAGAACTGTCTTAAAGTTAGTCAGATAAAAATGAATTGGCTATATTCTATAGTGCGGCTGCACTATTTAAATATCCCTCTAATTTAGCCGGATAAGTTTATTTAAGCTAACTTTTCTATCCAGGCTGTCTGAATATTAACCTCAGCTTTTTTAGATTCCTCAGTAGAAATGCAAGTAAAACCTGAAACTGTAATAGCGAATCTAGTACAGGACTAGACGATGAAATCGTTTTTAACGTATTAGAAATTTTCCAAATATTGCATGTGAAACTCAAAAGAGAAGGAAGCAATTTTTGCAGATCAGAGCTTTGTTTTTTCTTAAGTATCCCTCAAAATGTCTGATTAAATATAAGGATGTTAAATATGGTGGGAATTCTTTTTTAGCTCAGGCAGCTTACACTTTTTCTTAGTGGTAAGCCGGCTGTTGCTCGAACCCTGGGGGCTGTTTTTCATGGAGCATCCAAATAAAAGGGTTAATCCTCCCTATTCACTTGAGCTGATGCTTAGAACTACAGTTTCTGATTTCCTGCATCTGTAATACTTAAAATTGTGTACTTCTTCCTCCACATAAGCTTTGAAGTGTCTGAAAAAGCAGAATGTGTAATGGATATGGGATGTTTGAGCTGTTAGTGCTGCGGCGTAATTGACACAGCCTCGAGGGCAAACCCCTGAAACCTACGCCTGCAGCGGATGAATGAACTTGATGACAGGCCACACTGGGGCTTCACCTATACCAGCCTTGGGTTCTGGCAGCTAAGCAGGACTTAGGTGGGGCCTGGGACACAGGTTGTAGCTAGAGTCCAGGCGGCAGGTCAAGATCCAGGCAGCAGACAATCGTAGTCAGGTCCAGGCAAGATGACAAGATCCAGAGAAGCAAGCCAAGGGAGACGTGGACACACACACAGGACACTGGCCACAAGAATGAGGAAGGCAGGCTGGACGGACTGGGCCGGAGGACAAGACTGCATGAGGCTGGAGCTGGAAGACGAGGCAAGGCTGGGAGAGAAGACTAAGCAAGAACCAGGAACGCAAAAGGAGCAATACGTAGTGCACAGAATGCGGGAGACCTGTTGCCAAGTCAAAGACCAGCACTCTGAGGAGCCCTTATATGTGCAGGCTGCATGAGATCATCAGGGGGCGCCACAGGGACTTTCCCGCCTAAGGAAGCTGGGATCATGGCGGCACCCTGCCACGTTGGAGTTTAAAGTTTTTTTTATTTAAAACTATGATGTCCTATTATATGTATTTCCAGGCTCATTCTTGGAGAGAAGGGAATCATGACTGGTTATGAAACGTTTGGTAGGGTCCTATGGGCCTGAGTCCCACGTCTTTGAAGCAGCTAGCAGTGCCTCTAGGACGGCTTGGCAGTATATTCTGTTTAGGGACACAGGAAGGCAGAGGGTTTGACAGAGAGATTGCTGGGGGACAGGGTGGGATTATGATCGAGAGAGAGACTGAAAAGACTACTGGGGACAGGATGGAGGATGAGACTGCAGGGGACAGGGGAGTGGGGTTGAGAGAGAGAGAAGCAACCGGGAAAGGGTGATACATGGTTATGAGTTTCCTCCCTTTGCCCCACCCTGTCACCTGTCTCTCAGTGCCCTTCCTCCCCGGCATGAATGGAGAGGAGGGCATTGAGAGAGAGAGAGACTGCTGGGGGAAAATGTTGATGAAAGTATATCTAGCATAGCTCAGATTTGTATGCCTAATGCCCCACCCAGGTTAACCTCAGGTCCTGCCAAAGCATCAGTTCTGGCTGTGCCACTGTCTCAGTCTGGGTCCCAGGGTCTACACCAGTAGTCAGAGTAAGATCTTTAAAACTTTATTGTCCACATTGAAGATTGAGTCTGGTTTCACATGGATTGTTATATGTATTTGTAAAGCAATTTTTCTATCTTGCCGTATGTTTGCAATGCATATTTTTCATTTTGGCTGCATGTGATAATTTTCAGAAAATGCGATAATTTTGAGGAGGGGGCAGCCCAGTAATTTTTCACACAGGGCAGGAAAAAAGCTAGCACCAGTCATGGGAAAGGTCATCCGTAGAGTGCTGCTGGGATCAGTACTGGGATCTGTGCTATTTAACGTATTCATAAATGAGCTGGGAAAGGGAACAACAGATCAGGTAATCGGATCTGCAGATGACTCAAAATTATTCAAAGTTGTTTAAACAGCAGCAGATTGCGAGGAACTATAGCAAAACCTTGTGAGACTGGAAGACTGGACATCTACAGTAAATCGGGCCTGAATTCCCCAACATGTACATTAAGCCTGTGCCTAGGGTGACAAAAGCTTAGGGGCAGGGAGCAACAGACCAACTAAAGATTTGCTGCCGCCCAGCTGTGTTGCATCTCACTCAGCAGCCTTCTGCTTCCTGTTCCAGCCCCTTCCCTCCCAGTGCACAGAAGGAAGGGGAGGGGTGAGTCTGGAAAGAACAGAGCGAAGAAAAACTTCTCTGCTCCCTATTCCAGCCGCTCCCTTCCTGTCCTGTGCTTGGAACAGGAAGAGAGATAGGAGTTGAGGGCAGAGCACAGGGGCAGGGAGCAAAGAAATGTCACTCTGCTCCTTAATCCAGCCCCGATCTTTCTGTCATTCAGGAACACGAGGGAAGGAGGTGAGCCTGAAGAAGAGCACAGAAGGCCGTGCCTTAGACCTTTTGCTCTGATGTTTTTGTCTGGAAGAGGGGAGGCAGGCGGCGACAAAATCCTAAATCCATCACTGATCTGAGCAGCAGATGAAATTTAATGTGGAAAAGTGCAAAGTAATAGACGGAGGGAAAAATAATCCCAACTACGGGTAGACAATATTGGGAGTCACCACCCAGGAAAAGAACCTCGGAGTCCTTGTGGACAATACATGTAAGCTCAGGGTGTAGCGCCGGCCAAAAAGCAAATAGAATGTTAGGAATGATCCAAAAAGGAATGGAGGGGAAAAAAAAGAGAAAATATCACATTGCCTCTGTATCAAGCCATGGTGCATCTGCACCTTGAATACTATGGGCAGTTCTGGTTACCCCATCTCAAACAGAGACATAGCAGAACTAGAAAAGGTACAGAGGAGGGCAAAAAAAAGATAAAGGGGATGGATCATTTCTCCTATAAAGACAGGTTATTCACATTAGGGCTTTTCAGCTTAAAAAAAGAGAAGGCTGAGAGGGGACACGATAGAAGTTTATAAAATCATGAGTGGGGTGCAACAGATAGATAAAGGATGCTTATTTACCCTTTCAAATAATATTAAAACAAGGGGACACTCCAAGAAACTAATGATCAACAAATTTCACACAAATCTTATAGATAGTGCTTTTTCACTAAGTGCAAAATCCAGCGGTGGAATCTGCTGCCAGAGGGATTGTGGGCAAGGCGACTACCATAGTGGGGTTTAAAAAAAAGTTTCAACAAACTTCTGGAGGAAAAGCCCACAAAACATTATTAACCAGGTCAGATTAATGAAAGCTATTGCTATCCCTGGGAATGAGTATAACAGGAATCAAATCTACTCTATGGAATCTGCTGGATGCTTGCAACTCAGACTGACCGCAATGGGAGCACTCCAGGAGAGAGGGGGTGCCAGCATTTGGCTAGGGCCTACAATGTTCAAGGGGCCTACTTTTGTCTGGCAAAATTTAAAAAAAAAAAAGCTAAATATATCTATTTCTAACACGTATAAATAAAAATTTCAATTGTAATTGAAGAATTTGCTAACAAGAAAGCTCGTAAAGCCGCCTTAAATAAATAAAAATTATTTGGGAAATTTAGAAAACGATTTCTCTTATTAAGTATCACATCAGAACCTTACATTTTTCTTAGCTGCCACAGGCCTAATTCCTGCTCTCTCTGGCCCTGAATGGGCGACAGGAGGTGAGGCTTGATGGACCCCTTGGTCTGACCCGGCACGGCATTTATGTTCTCATGGCTCTCAAAAGAGATACCCAGTGTGTCACCCCTTTGGTTTGTTCCTTCGGGGCAACCCGCCCGCAAAGCTATGCCAGCCCTTCACCCAACCAGGAACAATGTCCCCAGGAAGTACGCCAAAGATCCCATGCCCAGCAGCGGCAAAGGAGGAAGACTGGTCCCAGTCGAACAAGAGCCGTCTTCTCTTGTCTTGCCCGCTGTGCTGTTTTCTGCCCGTGGAGCTGTGCCAGCTCTTCATCCCACTGGCAGTGAATGAGCAAGGTCAGTCGGAGGCAAGGTGTGTGGTGTTCATCCTAGCATGCACATGTGAGCTCCAGTTGCTAGGTAGAAGTAAAATATATTCTGGCTGAGAGCACACTTTATTATGTCTCTGTCTGTGGTGCTGCACTAGTTCTCTGATTTTGTGTCTATGTAAGCCAACATATAAGAACATAAGGCTTGCCATACTGGGTCAGACCAAGGGGCCATCAAGCCCAGTATCCTGTTTCCAACAGTGGCCAAGCTGGGTCACAAGTTCCTGGCAGGATGCCAAGGGGTAGACAGATTCCAAGCTGCTTATCCCAGGAATAAGCAGTGGATTTCCAACTCTCCCTTAATAATTGTTAATGGTCTTTTCCTCCAAGAATTTGTCCAAACCTTTTTTAAATGCAGCTATACTAATAGTTTTCACCACATTCTCTGCCAGCAAATTCCAGAGATTAATTATGCATTAAGGGGCGGATTTTAAGAGCCCTGCTCGCGTAAATCCGCCCGGATTTACGCGAGCAGGGCCTTGCGTGCCGGCGCGCGTAGAGCCCCAGGACTCGTGTAAGTCCCGGGGTTTTTTGACGGGGGCGTGTCGGGGGCGGGGCCGATTGTGGCGTTTTGGGGGCGGGATGCGGCGTTTCGGGGGCGGGTCCAGGGCATGGTTTCGGCCAGGGGCGGTCCGGGGGCGTGGCCGCGCCCACCAGAACCGCCCCCGGGTTGCGTCTCAGTGCGCGTGGATTTACGCCTCCCTCCGGGAGGCGTAAATCCGTGGAGAAAGGTAGGGGGGGGGTTTAGATAGGGCCGGGGGGGTGGGTTAGGTAGAGGAAGGGAGGGGAAGGGGAGGGGAGGGCGAAAGCGAGTTCCCTCTGAGGCCGCTCCGATTTCGGAGCAGCCTTGGAGGGAACGGAGGCAGGCTGCGCGGCTCAGCGCGCGCCGGCTGCCAAAAATCGGCAGCCTTGCGCGCGCCGATCCTGGATTTTAGCAGATACGTGCGGCTACGCGCGTATCTACTAAAATCCATCGTACTTTTGTTTGCGACTGGTGCGCCAACAAAAGTACGCGAACGCGCATTTTTTGAAAATCTACCCGTAAGTAAAAAAAATATTTTCTCTTATCAGTTTTAAATGTATTACCCAGTAACTTCCTTGTGTGTCCCCTGGTCTTTGTACTTTTTGAAAGAGTAAACAACCAATTCACGTTTACTCGTTCCAGTCCACTCATTATTTTATAGACCTCTATCATATTTCCCCTCAACCATCTCTTCTCCAAGATGAAGAGTCCTAACCTCTTTAGCCTTTCTTCGTAGGGGAATTGTTCCATCCCCTTTATCATCTTGGTCACCCTTCTCTGTACCTTTTCTAATTCTGCTACATATTTCTTGAGATGTATTAACCAGAACTAAACACAATACTCAAGATGAGGTCACACCAAGAAGCGATACAGAGGCATGATGATATTCTCTGTTTTATTCTCTATTCCTTTCCTAATAATTCCTAGCATTCTGTTTGCTTTCCTGGCTGCTGCTACACACTGAGCAGAAGATTTCAACGTATTTTCAACGATGACACCTAGATCCTTTTCCTGAGTGATGACTCCCAATATAGAACCTTGCATTGTGTAGCTATAATTTGGGTTACTCTTCCCTAAGTGAATCACTTTGCACTTGTCTACATTAAATTTCTTTTTCCATTTGCATGCCCAGTCTCCCAGTTTTGCAAAGTCCTCTTGCAATTTCTCACAATGCTCTTGTAATTTGACCACTTTGAATAATTTTGTGTGATTGGACTTGAGCTCCTGAATAACCCTATTTTATTCTACATTCTGTCTCTCCCCAGCTGGCTTTGGATGACAATATAACAGGAAAATCCCTATCCTCCTCCTCGTATGCCTAAGTAAGAAGTAATGCAGTTCAAGTTTCCATTGTTCTGTTTTTAGGAGTGGACGGCATCGTGGAAGCATACTCCAGCTGTCTGCCTCATCTCCGGTTTTATGGGCCAACAAATTTTTCACCTATTATTAATCACGTAGCTCGATTTGCTGCCCAGGCTACTCAGCAGAAAGTTGCAGCGGTAGGTAAACAAAACCATTTTATCCGTATCTATCTATCATTTTTGGGAAAAACCCTTACCCCTACTTATTTATTTTTTGGGGGAAAACAATTTGCTCCCGTATCTTTGAAACTTCCGTAAATCCAAACTTATCTCTGTTGTGGCTATGGCACCATGAGCCTTTATTTGCAGCTAACTGGGGGAATTACCATAATTTTAATTTGTAGTGAAACTGGTGGGTGAGCAGAGTAGACCTGGCCTGGCTCATTGTTGGCTCTTCATCTGTGAGGATAATAAGCTGACTCTGAACCAGGTGCTGGCCCCAAGCTTTCCAAGGCTGCTGACCCAGAGAGATACTCTGATCACCTCCTCGTAAGCCATAAGAAATCTTTCACAGAGACAAAATTGGTTGAAATTCTGCAGCGTTTCTTTTGTCTTCTTCTGGCTCGCCATGCTATTGCCCCAAGATGGGGATGCAACATAAGCTAATATTTCTAGAATTGTACCTTCTTTCATTTGAACTATGATTAATACATCAGAAAGTGGACTGGCGTTATGACTTGGCAGCAGCACTTCCACGCAGGAGACCAAAGTTTGATTCCCAAGTTCAGTATCAGTGCGTTGGACAGCAGGAGCTGGAGAGGCTGTGGAGACAGAATTCACAGCCCTCCGAGAAGAGTCCAGGTCCCAGTTATAATACAGGGTGGTCCATGGAAAAGTAGCCCGCCTGCAATACCAGTGCACTGGAGGCAGGCTACTTTTCCATGGGCCACCCTGTATAATAGTGATGCCTACTGGTCAGATTCAGGTTACATGCATGCCAAGTTCTGGAAGGAGCTGCGCTCCTGGGTTACATGAAAGGGGAATGTAGGTTAAAATAAATGGGGAAAAATACATTAGTTGTAAATGAGGGCTTATGGCTCCATATCCCCAGTTGAGGATAGTTACAATTAAAGCAAGAAGCCCAAAGGAGCAGGATGAAAGTGTTAGAAACAGAAAAACAGAGCTGTGGGAATAATTTTAGTATAGCTAAACAAATAAGTATTAAAAAGGTTTTTTGTTTTTTTCATTCCCAAGTGACATTCACTCTTTAATCCACACAGAATTCCACTGTAAAACCGTGCTGAACACAATACCATTTGTAATAGGTTTACAATAACAGCAACTCGCAAGCAGCAGAAGAGTAGTTTATTTTAAGATATATATTTTGAACAGGTGAGGTATATGATTCTTTTTTTTCTATATCCAGGGCTTCATCAACAGGAAACAATAGGTTTAGATAATGGGGAGTTCCACGTATCAGTAATTTGACACATGCTACTATCTTGATAACTATGTTAACTTGTTTGCGAAATATTCTGCAGTTTGGGGAAAAGTTGCTATACAACAAGTAAAATAATAATTTGTCCTATATGTTCTATTTAAAGAGACATTTTAGTGCAAGATGCCAGCTGGCTTCAAGTGCTACCTGCACATGTACAGCGCTTAAACATATGTCTAGACTCCCGCTAAACAAGAAAACACATTTTAAATGTAAAACTTTTAAAGCCAGTTTTCTTGAGAGTTGGCATGCACCAAAAGGTTGCAGGTTTCTTTACTGCAAGCCCTGCTGCATCCGTCAGGGGCATTGCACCGCTACAGCAGCTCTCTGAAAAGGTTCTGCAGGGAACAAGGCCCAGTGAGAGGCTCAGAAGGGGACAGAGGGCACATATTTAGCTCTGCAAGGAATCATAAGGCAATAGTGGCTGTGTGATGGACTCTGCAGGGCGCAGGAAAGCACAGCAGTTTCTGACAGGATATACAGTGAGGGCAAAGCAGCTCTCTGCCAGGCCCTACAGAGGACCAGAGAGCATCCAGATGTGCAGCAACCAGAAAAAAGCTTTGAATTTGTATAGATCTTTTTTTTTTTTTTTAAATAGCTAAATCTTCTTTCCTGGCTGTTAAATTTTAGTACAGAATTACTTTCAGAGTGTATATCAACTTGAGAGGTCTGAGTGCAGTAGGGTAATACCTCTTTGTGTTGTGACAGACCCCATGCTGAGAAATCTGGGAAAAACAGGAGTATTATGTTCTCATAAATTGAGTCTCCAACATTCCTATAAGCATTTACATAGTAATGACAGCGGAAAAGGACCAGATGGTCCATCCAGTCTGCCCAGTAATCTTTTTATGGTAATATCTGCCACTCCATGCAATATTCCTTTGTATTTCTTTCAAGGGTAACAACTGCCGCTCCGTGCAGTTACCCCCAAGCCTTATGATAAGGGAAGTAATAATTACAATCAATCCAAACCAAACAACTGTCAAACCCATAAATTACTGTTAGCAAAATTTTTGTTGGGTAAGGAGCCTTCTTGATAATTCAGACAATGCTGCTTGGCCGTAGAAGCCATCCTGTGCTTTTTCCTTTATGTCTGCGTTTCACGTTTTAATAGCTTCATTTTGTCAGTAAAGTTTAAGAACTTTACAATAACTTGGCGAGGTTTCTCTGAGCTTGATTTCCTGGAGCCCAACTGATGGGCCCACTCCACCAAAATCAGGGGCTCCTGCACACTGACTCCTAGCATCTCCAGGAGCCAAGTCTCACATAAGGCCGGAGCAGCGCTTCCCCTTGAACAGCCTCTTGTAAGCCAAGTATCCGCACATTATTTCATCGGCTACAATTCTCTAAATCATCAAATTTATCTTCTAGTGAGCAATTCCTGTTACGCACCTCACTGACAGTGGTGTCTAGGGAATGAAGCCGATCACCATCATGCTGTGCAATTTTCTGATCAAGTGCGGTTATTCTGCATAGGTGGTGAACCTAAGTGCAGCTGGTTCTAAAGGGTTAACATCTGACTTGGAAGCAAAGGATCCTGGGTGTTTTTCCTCATGTTTTTCAGTTAGCTCTGTCCTGTCCAGCTTGTGTGATGTAAGGGCTAATCTGGCCCAGCCTTGCAAAATAATTCTCATTTTACTTGTATTTATTTCTGTGGCCCAGATTGCTCTGGTCGCTATTATCTCCAGTTTAATTGTTTTACATGTTAATAAAATTTGGATTTGAAGAAGCAGTCTCTCTGTCTATGAGTAAAGACTGAGTTAAGCTAGCTGTTCAGGTTCTGCATAGGAAATGCTCAGTGGAATCCTAATAGGATGATAAACATTGAAAGAAGAAGGTTGGATAGAATTTAAAAAAAAACATTAAAAAAAACAAAACAGATTTTAAGTAAGTAGAAATAAGTAAAAAAAATAGCAAACAACTGCTAAGTATCTAAGCTGCCAGCTTGGTGTTCAAGCTTAGAGTATGAGTCAAGCCAAGCAATTCTTATTTTAAAACCTGGAAAAATATGTGCTTATAAGTGTGTGCATGCGAGAAAAAAGGGTGGATTGGGAAGTTCCAGAACAGGGCCAACATTTACACACATTAATCCCGATTTTAAAACCGGCAAACACAGCATGTGTCGGGCCATTACCCGCGCATATTTACTTCTGCTGTTGTTCAGGTGTAAGCCAGAATAAAACTCGTTATAGCCAAAAACTGTCTGGGAGAGGGGTCTGGGTAAACTGGGGGCAGTGCAGGATGGAGAACGAGAGGTGTGTCTATGATCTACAGATAGACTGGGCAAACTGGTGGACTAAGTGATCAAACTGGTTATTTCCTTGTGCGTGCATTTTTTAAACTGTGCTCACGCATGTAAAAGTCAATAAGTCCTAAGGAAAGATAACCGAATATCGTTTCCTCATGTAAATGCTTAAAATTAGGAGCACGTGCGCATTCTAGGCGTATTTTATATTGTACGCGTGCACATGTGTGGATGTTTTAAAATTCCAGCGTATGTGTGCTCGTGCCTACATACGCGCTTATGTGGGTGCACGCGTACAATTTTTGTACGCGTCTCACAAGGTCCTCCTGCAATTTATCTCAATCCACTTGAAGATTTAACTACTCTGCATAATTTTTTGTCATCCGCAAATTTGATCACCTCACGCGTCATACCCCTTTCCAGATCATTTATAAATACATTAAAAAGCACCGGTCCCAGTACAAATCCCTGAGGGACTCCACTGTTTACCCTTTTCCACTGTGAAAACTGACCATTTAATCCTACTCTCTGTTTCCTGTCTTTTAACCAGTTTGTAATTCACGAAAGGAGAGCACCTCCTATCCTATGACTTTTTAGTTTTCTTAGAAGCCTCTCATGAGGGACTTTTTCGAACTCCTTCTGAAAATCCAAATACATCACTTCTTTTCCCTGGGCGGGCAACAGCTGTGACACCTCTCCCTGGGTAGGGACTGGTAGCAGGAGAAACTTCTTCCAGGCCAAGTTCTGAGTGTGGCAGCTCTTTCCTGGGTTGTGGATCATCACAATGGCTCCTCCCATGTCCAGTTCTGCCACAGTTCTCCACACCCAGCCTGCACAAAAGAAGCAGATCCTCTCCCTGGCACATCAAAAAAGAGACATGACTAAGCCATGGCATGCTTACTATGATGTTACTACATTCTGGCAGCTCTCTCCCTCTTAAGCTTGCAGTAGCTCCGTGGCACTGAGACTTGACAGTGTAGCCATTTTTTGATCCATGATTGGGTATCTGGTGTGTTCCCCCCCCCCCCCCACCCCTGTCAAGTTTGTTCATCCCCCCTGTTTTCTCACCCCCTGAGTAGACTATTGCCTACCCTCTTCCACCTGATGAAAGCATAGAGTGTACTTCTTAGGTGCTGGCATCAAGCCCCAATGATGTGCATCAGGCAAAAGAACAGCATCAACATTGAAGTTGAAAGCAGAGACTTTCTGTCAGCAGCCTTGAGTTCCCCAAAGCATTTCCAAGACCTCATCCTCGATGCTTCCCTGGAAATCCCATCAGTCTCCTTGAGCCCAGTTATTTGCTGCTGATTCATCCTGGTGTCCCAGGAAGATGTGACCTCCCTGCCTGGTTTTGCATTCATCGAGGGAGAAAGGAATCCTGAATCATCAGAAGAGCATTGGTGTTTATGCAGATGGGGACTTGAGGTATTGATGCCACCTCCTGCAGAGGAATACATCAAGTACCACCGCACCAATGCAAATCTCCAGCGCATGAAGTAGAAGTTTTACTGAGGTGAAGGTGTTCATTGGAGCCTATGCCTCACCAGTCAAGGGATATCCTCCCTGAGGCTTTGTCTGCTAGTTGGGTGAGATCATGTTCCATGCCATTGTCATATCGGTTGGCTTGGAATATTCCTGGGGTTCTCTGATCAGGAAGGGTCAATAGATCTCCCCTTGGAACCCTCTCCTCCACAGGAAGGGAAAAGGTCTTCTGAGGACCTCTCCACACTGACTTGTGAAAAGAGTGGCAGACTCCATTCCATTTGAGTTGCAGAAGGAGGAAAAGTCGAGGATCAAGTTGCTCAACATCCTCCAGTTTGTTGGTTACCCAAAGATATCGTGGCAGTGTCTGTCTGTGAGATCCCACAGGAGACCTGGCTGAGGGCAGCAGCAACTGCACCAATCAGTGGCTGTCAAATTCACCCTTAAAAGGCATTTGGTGTACCTACAGAGGGTTTCCTGTGCCCTTGACTCTCTTGAAAGGAATGTTTTATCAGGAGTATAGCCTCCTACCAGCTCTCTATGTGGCAGTTTATGTGTCCGTCGGAAAAAAATCAGGAGAAACAGAGGTCACGAGCTGAGGCTCCAGGGAGGAAGACTAAGAACCAATGTCAGGAAGTATTTCTTCACAGAAAGAGTGGTGGATGCCTGGAATGCCCTTCCGGAGGAAGTGGTGAAGTCCAAAACTGTGAAGGACTTCAAAGGGGCGTGGGATAAACACTGTGGATCCATCAGGTCTAGAGGACGTGTATAAAGAGGAGGCAGCAAAACACTGCACGGAGCAGCAGTAGCCACAGAGGCATTCACGGAGCGGGATGCCAGTGGCCAGTGGTTGGTGTTCCACCTTCACGGAGCGGAAGGATGGAGGGCTGCCATCTCCAAATTATAAAAAAAAACAAACAAACAAACAAACAAAAAAACCAGGGGTGGGTAAGAGTATGTAAAATTAACGGTGAGTTCATAGGCTATAGGTATTACCAATTATTAGGCTTGTTCAATATTTGTTGATAGTTAATGTGGCTTTCAATGCATACTTCACTTTCAATGCATATCCAGCATAGATCTCTGCTTCAACGGCAGAGGAGAAGAAAAACTAATACTTCATGCATATCCAGCATAGCTCTCTGCTTCAACGGCAGAGGAGAAGAAAAATAACCAATAAGGGCTGAATAACATAGTCTGGGTAAACATATAAGTATGGGTGTAGCTTGCTTATTGCAGCGGTTACTACCCCCCTAACTAATCAAGCTTGATAGTTCACTTGGATGCAGCTCCATCACTGCTCTCTACATTAATGGTGGGGGTGGAAGGGAAATAGAACCAAAGGTTACTAAGAGCCAAGAGAAACAGATAAGTATGAGAAAAAAAGAAGTGTGAAGCTTGCTGGGCAGACTGGATGGGCTGTTTGGTCTTCTTCTGCCGTCATTTCTATGTTTCTATATGTTTCAAAAGAAGAGTGATAGCCTGGAGTTGGGCAACTGGCATACAGAAGACATAAGGTCTGTTCGACTTTTGAATTGGCAGTGGGAGTCTCTGTAGTGGATATTGATGATAGCAGACTCGTATAGCTGTAGGTCTTAGACCTGTAATAGAATGTCCAGGACAGGCTTGCTGACATGCCATGCACAGAAGTGATTCTCAGAGGAGGGAAGTTATGTATCAGATAAAGAGCCACTGTACATTGCTTCAGCTCATCTCTACTGCTGCTCCACTCCTAGCCTATTCAACCAGTAGATATCCAAGTGAGATGCAGAAGAATTATTTCAGCACTTAGAGGTAGAGCTTCTTACCCTCATCATCCATAGTGTCCTCATTCTCATCCAAGAGAGTCCAGAAGTCACATCCAAAGCCCAGGATAGTGTTTTCATTGTATCAGAAAGAACATAGTCATGAGCCCTGTATCCATGCCAGAGAACCTTCCTGTTGGTGGAAGGCTGAGGTTAATAGGTAAACCACTGGCCCAGAGCAACATCAAACACTTGGATTCTCAGCATAATCAGAAGACGATACAGTTGACACTTGTTGGATATTCTTCCAAATCATCTACCAAGAAGCGTTTGGGCAGCTTCTCAGCATCAGGGAATGTTGCAAAAGGAGTTCTTTTTCCTATCTGAGGCCAATGCATTCGAATCCGTTCTTCCAGGTGACAGGGGGTGGGGATTATACTCTGAATATTATTGATCCCCAAGCATATGGGGGGGGGGGACTCCATTCCATCCTGTACCCAGGGGCGTTAAACAAGCACCCTGATTCCATCCCTTAAAACAGGTGACTGGCTATGCTCTCTAGATCTAAAGGATGATTACACCCAACATTTTCAGAGGGACAGCCGTGTTAATCTGGAGTAGCAAAAATGGCATGAGGCGGGTGGCACCTTATAGACTAGCCAATTTATTGAGGCATGAGCTTTTGAGGACATACGACGTGGACTCTATCCTCAAAAGCTCATGCCTCAATAAATTGGTTAGTCTGTAAGATGTCACCCACCCCGTGTCATTTTTGCTACATCCACACAGAGAGAGTTCCAGCTCTCAGGAGCTATCTCAGATCTGTAGCAGGGAAATATCACCTCTTATATTATATGTTGCCTTTCAGACTGATGTCAGCACCCCATTGGAAAATAGCTTGCTGCACAGGTTAAAATACTGGCTTAATCAGGTGTTTGTTTATTTTTGCAGCATTTTGATCTCTGTGAGAGATGCTGGAGAAATGTATATAATGATTATAGAGTGACTAAACATGTTTGTCTATTGGGATGAATAATTTATTTTCAGGATGGTTATAACAGTCCTAACCTACTGAGGGCTGTAATCCATTAACAACATATGAAGCCTTTCACTTCAAACAGATCTACTCCTAAGATAGTATAACACAACCAACTGGAAAATGTGTAAAATGCTGTGTTACAGGAGTGTATGGGGTACTATGAAAATAACTTTTTATTGAAAAATTACTTCTAGCACTAAGCACATGCTGATAGCCAGATCTCCTCTTGCTTACAGCTTCTTACACCTTATTTCCCACTGATTTACTTTTTTTTTTTAATCTTTTCGTGATTGGGAAGAGAAAGGGCAAGTTGAGAAGCTTTCTCTCGCCTACAGTGGGAAAGCTTCACATATTTGTATTGAGGCCACCCTTCCCCCGCCCCCCGGCTGCTATTGCTTTCTACCAAATGTTTAAAATGCCACTAAGAATAGCCCAAGTTTGTTCTGCTGACTTCAGGGAGGTGGGAAAATGTTGAGCTTGTGACCAGAGGATTTGTTTGTGAGTGTGCAAAGGGACAGGATTTTGTGATTGGAGGTGGGAAGTGTGCAAGCCACAGGAGAAATACATGAGTCGAGGGAGAACGTGGAAGCAGAGAGCTTGTGACATGGATTGGAAACTTCTGGATAGTCCTCTTCCCGTCTCTCCAACAAGGCTCCACACATGCCTTGCCATTGCTCTCTCTAGTTGTCTTCTTCCTAATACAACTGACTCAAGCTGCATCCTTATGCTGGAATTGTGGTATATCAAATTAATAAACTAAACTAAGCTAATCTGAGGCTGGATACGTGTGTCTGCCCATGCTTGCACAGCTGGTGCCAGTCACTTGTCTCTCCCTCTGGCACAAGCTGCTCCATTGTGCACATTTCCTTGAGGCATAGCTGATACTACTGCACATTCCCCTTCCTTTGGCACAACTACTCGCTGCTGCTTCCTGAGCTCTCTAGTATTCATAGGAGGTTCCTGTTCCTGTGTGGGATATAGACCTCCCTGGTGCTGGAGAGTCTCATGAAATGTGGGACACTTGACATGAGATCTCTGCTACTGTATCGCAAATGAGATGAATATTTGTTGCCAGAACTGCAAATTAATACATAATTTGTCCTTTTGAGAAACACAATGAAATTAGTCATTTATCCATGATAAGCCCCTTAGTGAGCTGTAAGTAAAAGCTGTGTCTGCTGGTGGGTAAGCAGGACTTGTATTAATTTAGAAGGAAAGTGTACTTAAAACTTGCAAATTAATTTGTTTAAGGATTGAATTATTGTTATATTTGTATGGCATGTAATTTGAGAGCTTGAATTAATACCGTGTCTAGCTTGAATGTATATTTGAGTGTTAGGAGAGTATTGTGAGAATTTGAATTAAATGTGTGTATTTTAAGGTTTTAATTTAATTCTGTTCTGAGTGGTTATTTGTCTGTTAGGAAAGTAACTTTGAGAATTTACAAAAGTTTAATTGCTTGCTCTGAGAAGGAGGGAGAGCTTGTTAAGACAAATCACTGGTGTCAGGTTGTCAATTTGATCTATCGCATCTTCCATTATCACAGAGCAACTAAAGCAAATCTGTGTGATAATGGAAGATGTAGTAGATCAAACTGACAAATTCAATAGTAACAAATCACCAGGACTGGATGGTATTCACCTCAGAGTTTTGAAAGAGCTCAAATATGAAATTGCAAATCTGTTACTAATAATCTGTAATCTTATCATTTAAAATAGCCACAGTTCTTGTAGACTGGAGAGTGGCTCATGTAACATCAATTTTTAAAAAGAGTTCCAGGGGTGACTCAAGAAACTACAAACAGGTGAGCCTGATGTTGGTGCTGAGCAAAATGGTAGAAGCTGTTTCTAAAAATAAAATTACTACCCATGTAGATAAACATAGCTTAATGGAGAAAAGTCAACATGGTTTTATCAAAGGGAAACCTTGCAAATCTATTATATCTTTTTGAATATAAAATAAACATGTCCATAAAAATGAATCAGATGATATAGTGTATTTGGATTTTAAGAAGGCATTTGAGAAAGTCCCCTATGGGTGACTCTTCATTGGATAGGAAATGGTATCCTATTGTGGATTTGTACCTGGTTAGAAGACAAGAAACAGAGAGTAAGACTAAATTGATCAGTTTCCAAATGGAGAAAGGTCATTAGTGGAGTACCACAGGGATAGGTGCTTGGACCTGTGCTGTTTAACGTACTGTATTCATAAATGATTTGGAAAAGAGAATTAGGAGCCGATGTAATAAGATCCGCGCTAAAATCTGAACTGATTTTTCTGTGCAGATTTTTTTAGTGTGCATGGCAAAGACCAGCAGCAGCACGGGATATAATAACGGCCGCATATGCTAAGTAAGTACATGCAAAACATCCACTTACACCAAACACACATACCCCATAATGCGGGCAGTAATGCTCACTCATAGCCCTATGTAGTAAATCATGCAGACATCGGCAAAAACCCGCAAGGACACGCATCAGCACGTGAACACCCGCGAATGATTCTCTGGGCGAAAGCCTTTCCTTTTCAAATAAATGAACACATTATTGGTCCGGAGGTTGGCGTGCAGGTAGGTAAAGCAATATCTAACCCTTTCGTGATCAGACTCTTGACTGCTGGCGAGAGCGGGAAATACAGATCAGTGATTCTGCCTCATCGAGAAGCTGCCTTCTCTTTACCAGTTCCGTCTGCTGCTTGGCTGTCCCCCAAAAGCTTAAAAAAAAACCCAGTCTCCTCACCGGCACTTTCAATTAACTTCTACCCTGTCCCAGGCGCTAAATGCCTGCATTAAAAAACCTATACTAATCCAGTGTCCCTGCTAGTGTGGCTCCCTGCATTGCCCATGAGTAGGTAATCGGTTCCTTTGATGGCCATTAGCATGCATCCACTCAGAACCTGCTGTGAGTTTTTTTTAAACGGGTTTACCTGTGAATTTTCCCCATGCCGAATAGTTATTACATACGTGCATGAGACAAGTGCGGGAAAAACCCGCAGCAGCTTTAGCGTTGCTTATTGCATCGGCCCCTGAGTGAGGGAAAGAAATTTTAAGATGACGCAAAATGATTCAAAGTTGTTAAAACTGCAATTATGATAAACTGCAGAAGGACCTTGTGAAACTAGAAGACTGGGTATCTGAATGGCAGATGGAATTTAATGTGGAAAGGTATGAAGTGATGCACGTAGGGAGAAATAATCCCAACTGCAGGTACACAATGCTGGGTTCTGATTTAGGAATCACCACCCTGGAAATCCTTGCTGACAATACATTGAAACAGTGTGCAGCTGCAGTCAAAAAAAAACAAATAGAATGCTAGGAATGACCCAAAAAGCCGTGGGAAATTAAAGAATATCATATCGCCTTTGTATTGTGCCATGGTGCAACCACACCTTGAGTATTTTATGCAGTTCTAGAAAAGATGCAGAGAAGGGAAACCAAAATGATAACAGGGAAGGAATGGGGGCCCCTATGATGAGAGGCTGCACGGGCTAGGACTCTTCAGCTTGGAAAAGAGACGGCTGAGAGGGGACATGATAGGAGGTCATGAAAGCATGAGTAGGGTGGAACAGCTAAATGCAGGATGGTTATTTACCCTTTCAAATTCTTAAAACAAGGGCACAGCAGATTTAAAACAAATGGTAGAAAATACGTTTTCACTCAACACACAATCTGTTGCCAAAAGACGAAGGCAAGGGCAGCTAGCGTAGTAGATTTCAAAGAGGTTTGGACAAGTTCATGGAGAAAATGTCCATAGAACATCACTAGCCAGTTTGACTAGGGAAAGCCATCACTATTCCTGGAGTGAGAAACCAGAAATAGATCTGCTTTTTGGGATCTGCTGGGTACTTGTGAGTTGGACTGGCCACTATCCGAGTCAATGGGCCTTTGTCTGACCCAGCTTGGCATGTTCTTGGGCTTGGCTTACCACGTTCTGCTGACACATGGGAGTGATCATAAAGTGTGCATATGCGCTGATGCTAATTACCCCATGAGCAGGCCGGGTGTGCCAAAGCTGCTGCAATCATGACCTGCGAGGGGAAGGAATCGCAGCAGTTGCACAACAGTGACACCTTTTAGCTGGGACTTAGGCTGCATGTATACTGGTTTCTGAAAGGACCTCCTTCCCAAAGATGGATACTGCAGTGGCTGAGGTATAGAGGGGGGAAGGTGACAGAATAAAGACAGGGAGAGTGGGGGAGGGTAGCTTGCGTAGCTTTGAATGACTGGTCATGACATAGAAGTAATTGGAGCAAGTGCCAGTTGAGCTGAAAGCCCTGGAAGGACAGAATGAAGCTGCTGCACACAAAATAAATATTGCTCTACTGTATTTCAAATCCAATATTTTAACTTTAGTAGGAGAACTTTTTTTTTTTTAAATTAAAATCAGTGTGGCTTTTGAGACTACTATAATAATTTTGGCTGTAACAAATGCCTTAGTGCTTGAATATATAACAAATCAATTGAAGTTAATTTTTTATTTTAATTCAGAAAGCTTGAAAATTTAAAAAAAACTAAGCCAGTATCTTAGCAGGATGCCCAGATCCACTGGGTATATAGCAATCATAACATTTTTGGACTCTGCAGTTAGCAGTTTTAAAAGCATCCGAACCTTTTCTGACCCAAACAAGCCTCTAACAGCTGTTCACAGCAGCTCATCATCCTAGTGATATACATGTAAGCCCTGGTTACTAGCTAGAGTAGTACTCTGGCAGCCCCTCGGCATTTTTGTATTTTTGCTCTAGTGCGAATTGAAGTCCCTCCATGGAGGCGCTGGTTGGATGCAACACCTGCTCCTTCCAGCTTGCCGAATTAGAGGAACCCAGGTCCCGGTTGAGAATTTTGGAGCCTCAAGGGGGAGGGTTAATGCTGGGGCGTGGGATAAATCATCTGTGCGTGAGTACCATGGGGTTATAGCAGTTCTACTGCTAAGTGAACTCTGCAAAGTATGAGCAGCATGGTCTGATGTTGGACTAGTTAAATCGCATCAGACAGTGCTGGCGGTTGGGAATTCTGGGGGGTGATGCACAACATTGTACCTCATGTCTGGAGCCTGCACGCTCTGCTATGACTGTGTCAGGAAATAGTCGAGACTTGTTGGAGGCAGAGTGAATCCCGTAGTGTTGTTTTGGAGTGGCATGGGAACCGTGGAGGGGGCTGGACGGAGCAGGATTTCTGTCCAAATCCTGCTGATTTGGACAGAAAGAGTGGCACTAGGTTACCTATAGTACGAGTACCTGTACCATTTATGCAGCTTTTCAAATCAGTGTGGGAGTGGTTTTAGCTTCCAGGGCAGCTTTCCTTAATTATTTTCAGGAAGTGATTGCCTTACTTAAAGCCAGTGTTTATTGATCTAAGACCATAATAATAATGATTATTATTATTAACATATATGGAGGGGGGGGAGGGGAATGGAGGGGCATTTGAGTTAAAACAACAGGGCCAGCCGCAAGGAGAGTTTATATGAGGGAGCAGCTTGTTGGTGCGTTTAAGGAAGCCATGTGCAGGAACAATTGGGTTTATGTTTTAAAAGTAACCTCAAAGTTCATGTAGAGTGATGGCGAAAGAGGGTTAAAGAGACTCAGTGATGGCTGGGATAACTGCAGAAGATTTTCTGCTTATAGTCTTATCGTATTGCTTGCTTATTGTCTAATATGGGTGTTCTATCTGCTAATTTAAAAGCATTTTCTATTTTGTCTCTAGTGGATTAATTAGGATTGCACAGAATGGATCAAGTTAGCTTAAAATGATGATGATGAGTCCAGGTGTGTCGATTAAGGTGGCAAAATATAGTATTGCTCCGATTTTTTTGGGAAGGAAAAAGAATTAGACTAGCTGGTACATTTGTTCCCCACATCATTATCCTACCTTTAAAATGTGTTTGCTAAAAGGTGACTAGCTCTGCAGTCTTTGACAAGAAAATTAATTCTAGCGCATGTAGAACCAGGGAAGCATAGATTTTTTTTTTTTTTTTGTTAGCGACTCAGATTCAGTGGTAGATGAACTCACAGGTGCTAAATCTGCTGGAAGGTTGGAGAAATGCATTGGCCTTTTAACGCGGATGATGATCCCTGTGCACTCGTGTTCTTGTCGTACTGGTAATGGCAAAAAACTGATGATAAAATGCTGCTTGAAGCGAAAGAGGACTTAGATACTTGTAATGATTGTTCTCCAAAGGGAGTATTTTTCATGCATTCACACGTGTGTCACGTGCCCTGGAAGCTTTGAATTCAATTGCCAAGCAACCGGCACCTGCTGGCAGTTTGCTCTAGCTGTCAGTAGCCTTTCTGCTAAGAGCTTGAAGTAGAGAGAACTGAAAATGCAACTCTTTACAGGGAGGTGTGTGTATTGTGTGACTCTACCATGAAAGATGCTACTTTCAGGGAACAATTATTATAAGTTCCTCAGTTCTTTCTCTGGAGGTATTTTTGCATGGATTCAACTCATGGGGAGTGATAGGCAAACCAAGGTGTCTGCTAAAGCATTAAGCCCACAGCAAACTGCAAAGGACCTGAACCCTCAGTGAAACAGAAGAGACTACACATACAACTAATCTGAATTAGAACCATAGCAAGTTCATTTTGACTTCATCTATGTTGAGGTTTGGAAGTCTGTCCGAATATGTCAGATAACTAACCCAAACGATGAACTGTATGTGGTAGACAGACAAACACAGCAAAGGGATAACTCCACAAAACTCATAGGATGAGAGAATATGTCAGTACAGCATTTCCCACCCTTTTCAAGCTGAGGCACATCTACATTAACAAAAATGTTGTTCGGCACACTAACCTCCATGGAGCTAGCAGTGCAGACTCAGAGAGGGATTATATGGTTAAAAGAAGAGCTAGGAAATTAGTGAAAGCCCCACCAGTCTCTTTTCCAAATTCTAAAACAAAGGAGAGAGAGGGCAGTGGTGTACCGAGAGCGGACAGGGTGGGCCAGTGTCCCCCGGGTGCAGGGCTATAGGGAGACGTTGATGGCCGACAGGGAGGTCCATGCGGCTAAGCAGGGAAGCGTGTTACTTTTATGCTCTGTGCCAGCCACTCAGCAGGAAGATCAACAGGGCCGTGGAGGAGCTCATCCCACCACGGCCTGAAGAAAAGTCACCTCCAGATGCTCCTCCTCCTCCTTCCTGCCCTCGTGGCCTCAGAAGAAAAACATTGCCGGAGCCACGCAGGTAGGGAGGAGGAGGAGGAGCATCGGCCGCATGCAGAAGAGGAGCAGTGTTTTATGGCAGGGCCGCTGCGGATCCCACCTTGTATCAGCAGAGAAGAGGAGGCCTGGTAGCAGGGCCACCGCAGATCCTACCTCGCAGCAGCCCGAGAAGATCAGGGCCGCCGTGGAGCCCATCCTGCAGCAAACCTGTGAAGAGGAGGCCCAGAAGTGTGAGAGAGGCTGAGGCCCTGTAGATTGTGTGTGTGTGTGTGTGTGTGTGTGTGAGAGAGAGTGAGTTGAGAGACTGTGTGGGAGGGAGAGCCTGTATGTTTGGAGACAGCATGTGAGAGCCTCTGTGAGTATGTGTGTGTATGTATGTGAGAGTGAGAGCCTGTGTGTTTGTGTGAGACAGCATGTGAGAGTGAGAGAGCCTGAGTATGTGTGTGAGACAGCATGTGAAAGAGACAGGTTGTATTTATGTATGAGAGAGAGCATGTGAGAATGAGAGCCTGTGCCTGTGTATGTGTGAGAGAGAGAGACAGTGTATGAAAATGAGAGCCTGAGTGTGTGTGTGTGTGAGAGAGAGAGAGAGAGAGAGCATGTGAGAATGAGAACCTGAGTGTGTGTTTGAGGGAGGAAGACAGGTGGAGAGAGAAGAAACAGAAAAAAAGAGACCCTGTAAAAGGACTTGGCAAAAGACCAAGAAAGGGAAGGTAGGGAAAAAAAACCTGTGACTAACCGATTAGAAAACTAAGATCAGACAGCAAAGGTAAAAAAAAATAATTTTTTAATTTTTAGTGATTGGCATATGATATCTTTGGGAATGTGGAAGAGTAGCACTTTCTGTAGGCTGATTTTGCAGTGTAGAAGATCGGCATGGAGGAACTGGAAGGAACTGCAAATTTTTAATACTATGGGGCCTGCACAGAGGAGGCAGCAGAATGGGCTTCAGTGCCAGTAGCAGCGATCGGCGCCTTCCCAATAGCCATGTGGCAGCAGTGACAATGGCAGCAGAGGAATGAGAGAGGCTCCGAGGTTGCTGGCAAAAGAAAGAGAGGGGGTCTGCATTCAGTGTGTGTGTGTGTGTATGAATGGGAGTCTGCCTGGGTGTGTCTGTGTGTGTGAATGCATGGGTGCCTGCCTGAGGGTGTGTCTATGCATGAGAATGAATGGGTGCATACCTGCCAGGTGGGGGGAGCGGTGTGAGAATGAATGGGAGCCTGCCTGGCGGTCTGTGTGTGTGTGTGTGTGTGTATGTGTAAGATTGAGAGTGTGTGGGTGTATAAGATAATCCAGGAGAGTAAGAGCTTATGTGTGGGAGGTGTGGGCAGAGAGAGAGTCTTTGAGCTTGAGTGTGTGTCAGTGTCTATGAGAGAGAGAGGTGGTGGGTGTGTTTAAGAGCATGTATGTATATGTGTGTATGCGACAGTATATGTGTGAGCGAGAATGGACATGCAAGTATGTGTGCGAGAGAGAGAGGATAATGTTTGTGTGCCCCCTTAACCCCCTAATCCTCGACAATTTCAGGGTGACTGGAAGTCAAGATTTCCCAGGTATAAACAGCAGGGGCTTTTTTTATCCTTATTAATTTTAATTATTGGGTGTTATTTGATATATGTGCTGTTTTGAAAATTTTTATTGGTGCTGGGAAAATTTTAAAATAATGTATATAATTTGAATTATTTGTCAGTAGTTGTAAAATATTCTTTTATTAGTATGGTTTTACTATTATAATTGATGCTTTATGTTTCTTGATTTTATTTGTTTTAATGTGTTAAGCGCCAAACACGCTTAAGGCGCTTCTCCACGGACACAAGGATACCATACCAAAATTTGTAGAAACAAATATCAATTTTTTATTGTATATCAATAAGCAGTACAGATATCCTTGGGAGATACAGACGGCAGGACTTCTGCATATGAGAAGCACTAGCCTCTGTCTCTCTTTGTGCATCAGTACAATTTTCTTTTTATAGATGAAACAGGCAATCTCAAGTAAGTAAAATTGTATGAACCTATGGGAATATCACTTACACAGTTTCTCATGTAAAAAAGAAGATAAATTAGACCTATATTACCCTGATCCCCTTCCCAAATTGGGGGCCTAATTGCTAGGTGGTCATATTAATCTTCCATTAGTCCTTTGTCCTGTCAATATTTTACCCTCAGAGAGATCTTCATGGCTTAAGCAGTTTTTTTTTTTCAAGTGCTACTGTAATTGAAATTTTAGCCTGAGATTCTGACCTTTTTCCTTCTGCTTATTGTGACCCTCTGACCCTCCATCACAAGTTTTGGACAGCTGCGGCTGCTGTCCAGATGTCTCCTGTAATTTCTCCAGGTCAGGCTTAATAGTGCAGTTAGGTTTCACATGGTCAGAACTGCAAGCAGGCCAAGGCAGCAGAGGATTCTGGGTAAATCACAGTCTCCATGTTGGTCTCAGACTCAGGCACACATAGTGGGGAATGGTGGTTCTGTTTTTCCATTGTTACACACAGAGTCTGGCTTCTTGGGGTTTCCATTTCAGTTTGTGTCTGTGATCCTTTATTCGGTATTTGGTGAGGATATGCCTCTGCTCTGTGTGTGTGACCAAGATGAGAGATTCAGCTAGCAATCAGGTTTGTTTTGTTTCCCCAGTAGGTGGTGCATTGGTATTCTGGGACCAGTGTAATATTTACCCTTGCTTTTTCCCAGGTAGGGTTCTTATTGTTTGAGACCTTTGTGTTACTACTGTTATATTAAGATAAGTTTGCTGAATAGATTTTGAGTATCTGTTTTGTGGGGTTCGTGTTAGTTCACAGTGTGCCTGGCAGTGGAAGGTGTTTGTGCTGCTGTTACTGTGAGGTGACTCCAGAATTTGAAAATATCTTTTAGTATGATGAGCTGTAAGGGAAACATCCAAGCTCCATTGTTTGGGGGAATTTCAGTGGATGCACAGAGTTACAGAACTGGAGGTGCAGGATTTATATTGACATTCTGTCCCTTCCTATAAATTCCAGACTTCACTCTCATGTTTTATGTGAACCAGCATGATTCATGAGACTTTCACTCATGTTTTATGTGAACCAGCATGATGTGACTGCTGTCTCGAATGCCGGTATATAAAAAAATCTAAATAAATAAATAACCATATAGAATTAGTTGAATGAGGCTATCAAATAATTTTAATAGTAGTGAAACTGGCCAGCTTTAAAATTATGCAGAAGACCCTTTGAACTTTCTTATTAAGACTTTTTATAGACAATTTTAAAGCAGGGGGCCCTGCTATGGAGGTGGGTGTGATATGAGGGAAATGTCATTTTGGCTCCCCCCCCCCCCCCGCCCCCAATTCTTCTGTCTAGAGACGCCACTGATTTTTTGTGACCTTAAGCATTAGTACAAGAAGGATGGGGGGGGGGGGGAGGAGGTGCTGGAGAGGCGCTGGAGACCCTCGGTACCCCACTGAAAGGATCCAACTTGAAATAACTAAAACAAGGTTCTCTTTATTGATTTTTAGCCATCCATGTGGTCATCATAACAGGCACTTCCAGCAGAAACCACCTTTGTTTGCCTTACATTTAATCATAGGTCTTAAACAGTCCTCTTTTAAAATGTTCAATATTATGCAAATATAAGGTACTTATCTGTTTTCCTTTTCCAGTCTATGCTTCAGGAATCTGCATCAGGGGTATTCTGTTTCATGCGCGCATTCATTTTTTAGAAAGAGTAGGTTTTACTAAAAATAAAAAGGATAGAACAATAAAAGGATAAACCAGAACACCATCTTAACCGCTCTGTTTTGTGACATTTGCATATTACTTAACCAGCATGCCTGAAGTGAACTCCCTGCTTATTGAATAAAATGCAAAAGTACAAGCAACGTGTAATCTTATCTAGCAATCAACACTTTCTAAGAAGAAATTAGCTGTCATGCTGTCGCCGTGATGCTTTTTGTGGCACCAAAGTGTATACCAGAAGCCCAGAGGGCACATCTGGACCTGATTTATATATGTTCCTTACTATACTGAGGCTGTATTGTTAGGTAATTAAATAACAGTGTACAAATCAATTTCAAATTGAGTCTTTGAGGAGTTACAGTATCTAGAAAGGAAATCCAAAATTGTTCCCTCACATTCAAACAAGAAGCCTGGATACATCCTCTCGGCATTTCTCCGACTTGCTCCAGGATCCCCCACCTGAAGTCGCTAAAATGTTTATTTTCCAAAAATGGGCAACTATTGGATCTTGAATCTTATTTGTATTGAAGCAACTCTTATGTTCATGGAGTTTGGTTTTTATGTTGCGTTTCATGCACCCCAAATAGACTTTATGACAAGGGCACTGCAAAAAAAATACACTAGATAGTTTGAAAGACAATTGGTGGTTCCTAAAAAATGAATGGTTTTGCCTGAACCGGTGATAGGCAAGGCCCAGAAGCTGCAATTGCCACACTGACTGTGTCCCATGGGTAACTCTGAGTGTTAGAATGTTAGAGGATACATCAGAATGTACGACAAAGTCCTTGATATCTTCCCTCTTTTATAGGCAATTACTGGAGGCTTCCGAAAAATTGAATCTAGCACTAAAACTTGCCATTGTTTAAAAATAGTTGATATACTTGGAGCTAGGTGAGAAAATAGTAAAGCACATGCTATGGGTCTTGTCTATCTGAGAGTAACCATGTCCTTTCTGCATGCACAAGCCTGACTTATTCACGCCTTCCCTAATTCATGTGAGCGCTGGGCTTTTAAAATCTACCACAAAATGGTAATGTCTGCTGGTTTATTAAATAAAAAGTTATTTAAAAAAAAATAAAAAAGAGGTTTGCACAAGTTCCTCCAGGAAAAGTTCATAACACATTATTAGCCAAGTAAACTAAAAAAAAAAAAGTTATTGCTGTCCCTGGGTGTGAGTAAAAGGCAATAGAACGACTTTATGGGATCGGCCAGGTACTTGGAATCTGGATTGGCACTGTTGGACCCAATGGACTTTGGTCTGACTCAACATGGCATTTCTTATGTTCTTAGGAAAAGACAAATATCTGTCATGCAGAAGTGTTATTACCCTGTGCAAAAGGGGAAAATTGTAATGTTGTGGTATTAAAAATGGGTGATTCTATGCAGTAAACCAGACAAAACTGCTTACTGCAGCTTGAAAAGAACTGACAATTGGAACAATGATTAAAGGTTTTAGAAGTCTCAGCTCAGGAGGCTCCTTCAGGGCAACATGTGACCAGACTACATGATCCCAAAATGTGAATCCTTGTGAAATACAATAGGAAACATCAGTACAAAGTTTGTTTCATTGCTGTAATTTCTATAAACTGGGGAACAATTATAGGCTTTTCTTCGGCTTCTTCTGAAGAAGAGCATAAATCAAGCTGGCCTTGCATTTTTAAAATTTGCTTTCTAATATACTGTTCTGAGATTCATCATAGCTACATTGACAATTAGGCCTAAAATATATTTAGGCCTGGTGTTTAACTGAACAGATTATAGATGCTCAAGCCTTTGAATTTGCCTTCAGATGATTTCAATAAACTCTAATGACCCTTTCAAACTAAACAATTCTTTCAGAATTTCAAGACAATTACATTTCTAGAATAGAACAGCTTTTGCATTATAAACATGTAGTAAATTCATTTTTTGCTGCTCAACTGTCTGAAGTAATTGCCAGGTCTGCTTTTGTTTCTCCCCTAACCTGTGTTCTGCACCGTAGGAACAGAAAAGCGAGGGAAGGCAGGGATTAGGTTTTCTTTGTGAACAAACAGCAACAAAACAACCACACAAGTGAGTTATATCATCAACAGCACTGACAACAGAGTTTGTTCTTCCCTTGCTCCAAAGAATAAACAAACCTTTTGAGCATGCGTGGGTATTCGCATGCTGCTGCCACTATGCAAATCTCCTTTTCTTTTTTTTTTTGTCTGCCCCTGCATCGGTTGCAATTTATAATGCTATTCCTGCTGTCACCACAAATTGTTCTTTTTGCTGTATTTTTATTTAATTTCTTTCTTTATTTTTTCCTTTGCTTTGAGTCCCAAAAAAAAAAATAAGGGGGGGGAGATTTATTTTCTTTAAAATTTCCTTGCTATATCTGACATTTGTACCAAATGCCACCGTGGCAAGTCAAGACCTCTACAACCTGCATTTGAGGTGTCTCAATCCATCTCACAACTCTGTTTGGTGCAGATCACATGGCAAAATGTCACCGCAGGCTCATGCTTTTACAATCAGGAAATTACAGTATGAACTCTCCCTCAGAAAAGGAAAGCCTGAGATCAAAAAGACAAGAATCCAAGGAGGTCAAAGTTTTCTAAAAGGAGAGAGAAAAGCTCCCCCTCTCATCACATTGACCGTAAGAGAGAGAGGAATCTGTCCCCAATGGAGCCATCCCTAAAGAGACACTGTGCCGATACAAAATTGCCTCAGAGCAGAAAATCTCTGTACCGTCGAGCCTCAGTGCAGAAGCTTTGGCTCAGCAGTCATTGGCGCTGTCTTCTTTAGTTTTTGGCACTGAAAGAAACCACAGTACTGAAAGTCATCACTGATGTCAGATGTAAGCATATTTGACATCGTCTCAGAGGAATTCTCCTGTTTTAGTTCCAGAGTCAGACTCTTCAATTGAACAGTCCATACTTCCTCTGCCTCCTCTTCCAAAACATCTTGTATTTGTGCAGAAGCTACAGTCAGTCTTTGTAAAATCATATATGTCAAAAATATTGTCTGCCTCTACACAGGATCCCTTTACAGAACCAGTCTTTGAGAAGCTGCCAGCTCAACTCCAATCACAATCTTCTTCTCTTCCCTATCAGAAACGTCGGTGGTCTCCTTTTAAACAATCGCCTTCTTTTCTATCTTCAAAGGATAAATCTATACCAAAGGATTCTCCAGTAGTCCTGCAGATTCAGAGGATTCTGCTTATTCATACAGTTCTGATTCCGGATAGACAATCAGGTAGCAATGTTTTACATAAATAAACAAGGGAGAATCGATAATCAAGGTTATGCAAAAGGCTTTCAAGGTATGGAATTGGACGATAACTAGAACACATCTCTCTGCTGTTTATCTTCCAGGGAAGGACAATGTTTTCACAGACTCACAAATCGCTGCTTTCAACCTCATGTGTGGTTTCCACACCCCAGTGCAGTAAACTATGGGCCAGATTTTAAGATTTACGCGCAGGCGTCAATTTGTGCGCACAACTCGGCGCGCAGAAATCTACGCCCAATTTTATAACATGCGCGCATGTTATAAAATCTGGGGTCGGTGCGCGCAAGGGGGGTGCACACTTGTGCACTTTGCGCGTGCTGAGCCGCACAGCCTTCCTCCGTTCCCTCCGAGGCCGCTCCGAAATCGGAGCGGCCTCGGAGGGAACTTTCCTTCCGCACCCGCCCCCCAGCCCTACCTAAATCCCCCCTTACCTTTATCTGATAAGTTGCGCCTGCCTCCAGGCAGGCGTAGGTTATGCGCGCTGGCCGACGACCAGCCCGTGATCCCGGGCACAGCGGCACATGGCCACTGTGCCTGGAGGCTCCAGCCCCGCCCCCTTTTTCAAGCGCTGGGACAAACACGCTTCGCAAGGCTTATTATGCAAAATATGCTCGGCGCGCAGGAGCGGATTCTCAGGTTTGCGTGCGTAACCCTTTGGAAATCCCCCCCTATCTGTTTTACATGTGGGGAAGCTCTGAGCATAAATCTGTTAGCATCTCAAGTAAACCACAAACTACCTCTTCATTGCTCCAAGAGACCAGCACGCGATGCTCTGACTTCCAATGCATTCTCAGTTCCATAGAACAAGATGTGCATGTATGCATTTCCTCCAGTTCCTCTAATATCAAAGATGATACTAAAGTTAAGGAAAAACGAAAGGAAAAGTGATTCTAATAGTTCTATTTCGTCCTCTTCAAATCTGATTTAATTGACTTCAGAAGCCAGCAACGGCTCCTCCAATTCATCTTCACATTTTTCCAGATCTCCTAAGTCAATATGAAAGATTACTGCTTCACTCAAAACTTCAGTCTCTAGTCCTGTCAATGTGATATTGAGAGCAAAGTAGTAATGACCATACCCTACTCATATGAAGTAAAACAAGTTATATAGGAAGCTCAAAAATCAGCCACTAGATGGTCTTACAATTTTTTTCCATCTGTCAGCGAAGACAGGCAGACAGAAAAAAAAAATATTTCAGTGCCTGAACTTCTGTACTCCTCCAGTATCTGCTACATCTTTCCAATTCGGGATTAAAGCCAAACTCAGTAAGGGTACATTTGAGTGCCATAGCAACATACCATCAGCTTATGCAGGCCCAGCCTTTTTTATTTTTATTATCTGGAGGTCTCAAAGTTCATAATAAGTTGCCTTATGGGTCAGACCAAGGGTCCATTAAGCCCAGCATCCAAGTACCTGTGACATACCCAAACATTAACTAGATCCCATGTCACTGATGCCGGTAATAAACAATTGCTATTCCCTAAGTCAGCACGATTAAAAGCAGTTTATGGATGTCCCCTTCAGGAACTTATCCAAACCTTTTTTAAACCCATCTACACTAACTGCACTAACCACATCATCTAGCAACAAATTCCAGAGTTTGTGCGTTGAGTGAAAAAGAATTTTCTCTGATTAATTTTAGATGTGCTACCTGCTAGTTTCATGGAGTGCCCCCTAGTCCTTGTATTATCCGAAAGAGTAAATAACCGATTCACATTTACCCATTCAAGTCCTTTCATGATTTTGAAGACCTCTATCATATTCCCCCTCAGCCATCTCGTCTCCAAGCTGTACAATCCTAATCTCTTTAGGCTTTCCTCATAGGGGAGCTGCTCCATCCCCTTTATCATTTTGGTGCCCTTCTCTGTACCTTCTCCAATGCAACTATCTTTTTTGAGATGTGGCGACCAGAATTGTACACAGTATTCAAGGTTCGATCTCACCATGGAGCAATACAGAGGCATTATGATATTCTCCGTTTTATTCACTATTCCCTTTCTAATAATTCCTAACATTCTGTTTATTTTTTTGACTGCCACAGCACAGTGACATCATATTCTCACAGGACAAGCAGGATGGTAGTCCTCACATATGGGTGACATCACAGGATGGAGCCCAATCACGGAACACTTTTGTCAAAGTTTCCAGAACTTTGACTGGCCCCTACTGGGCATGCCCAGCATAGCACTAACCCTGCAGCCAGCAGGGGTCCCCCTTCAGACTTCTTTTTTCCGCGCAGCAGTAGCCCCGCGGTTAAGGAGCTCTACAGAGATTCCTGACAGGAATTTTCCTCACGGAATTACTAGAAATAAATTTACCCCACAGGGGTCCCACCTTTAACTTTCTCAAGCTGCGGTACTCCGGTAAGTTTTTTACCCGTTTTCCGTCTATTACCGTCAAGTTTGGCCCTAGTGGCCTACTGGCCGTTGACCGTACCGCGGCTCAATTTTTTCATGGCCATGGCGTCTGGGTTCCGTCTGTGCCCGGACTGTAATCACACCATGTCCATCACAGACCCCCACAAAGTCTGTGTAATGTGATTCGGACGTGAGCACGATGTCCTGATCTGCACCAAATGTGCCCTAATGACACCAAAAGGTCGCAAGGCCAGAATGGAGAAAATGGAACTTCTCTTCCGCACTCAAACCCCGACTCCATCCATTGCATCGACATCGTCAGAACCGGCACTGTCAACTTCCATTGCCTCACATACTATGGGAGGTCGATTGTACCATTTCAACAACAGGTGGCACTCAATCACCTCAGACCAGTGGGTCCTGGCAATCATCACTCAGGGTTATCATCTGAACTTCCTCTCCATTCCACTGGACTCCCCACCTCTACCGACATGGAGAACATCCAATCGCTCCATCCTTCTGGAACAGGAGATCTCCCACCTCCTCCAGTCCAAGGCAATAGAACCAGTACCCTGCGCTCAGCACGAACTAGGGTTCTATTCCCGGTACTTTCTAATCCCCAAAAATTGGGAGGTGTCCGTCCAATTCTGGACCTACGTGCCCTCAACAAGTACATACAGCGAGAGAAGTTCAAGATGGTAACTGTAGGCTCGCTTCTTCCTCTTCTGCAAAGAGGAGACTGGCTCTGCTCTCTCGACCTCCAGGATGCATACACTCATATTGCGATAACCCCATCTCATCACAAATACCTCAGGTTCCTAGTAGGCCCTAAGCACTACCAGTACCTAGTGCTTCCCTTTGGCCTCACGTCTGCACCACGAGTCTTCACAAAATGTCTCATAGTGGTTGCAGCCTTCCTCAGAACCCAAGGTATTCACATATACCCCTATCTAGATGATTGGTTAATCAGGGCCCCCACTCAGCAAGCTGCCCTGTCGTCCCTGTACCTTACCTTGCACACTCTAATTTCACTAGGATTTCTTGTCAACTATGACAAATCCTACTTAGTCCCATCTCAAACCTTGTCGTTCATTGGGGCAGACCTGGACACCTTGCAGGCAAAGGCCTTTCTCTCTCAACAGTGAGCTCTCACTCTCGTGTCTCTTGCACACCAGCTGCAGTCTCAGCTCTCCATGACTGCATGCCACTTTCTCATCCTCCTGGGACACATGGCGTCCTCAGTCCAGGTCACCCTAATGGCCCGCTTGGCCATGAGAGTCATGCAGTGGACTCTAAGGTCACAATGGACTCAAAGCATTCAGCCCCTGACTGACCAATGTCCGTCAGTCTCTTGCCTGGTGGACAAATCAGATCAATCTCCTCCAAGGCTTGCCCTTTCAGGCTCCAGACCCTCAAATAACTCTCACCACCGATGTTTCCAGCCTTGGATGGGAAGCCCATGTGGCAGATCTGTAGACACAAGGATCTTGGTCTCCAGAGGAAGCCAAACACCAAATAAATTTCCTGGAGCTTTGAGCAATCAGATATGCTCTCAGGGTCTTTCAGGATCGCCTCTCAAATCAAGTCATCCTGATCCAGACGGACAACCAGGTGGCCATGTGGTACATCAACAAGCAGGGAGGGACAGGCTCCTACCTTCTGTGTCAGGAAGCTGCACAGATATGGGCGGAAGCCCTCTCCCACTTGATGTACCTCAGGGCCACCTACTTGCCAGGAGTGGACAATGTGTTGGCAGACAAGCTGAGTCGCGCCTTTCAATGGCACAAGTGGTCTCTCAACCCCTCGGTAGCGAATTCCGTCTTCCAACAATGCGGTTATCCTCAAATAAACCTCTTTGCGTCTCCTCAAAACCGCAAAATAGAGAACTTCTGCTCTCTCATTCGCAGCAAACACTCTCAGCCCAGAGACGCATTCTCCCTCTCGTGGACAACCGGTCTGCTCTATGCATTCCCTCCACTTCCTCTTCTCTCGAAGACTCTCTGGAAGTTACGTCGGACAAGGGAACCATGATCCTGATAGCACCTCACTGGCCACACCAAGTATGGTTTCCAATACTTCAGGATCTCTCCATCCGCAGGCACATTCCTTTAGGAAAGGACCTGCTTCTGATCACTCAAAACAACGGGTGCCTGCGCCACCCCAATCTTCAAGCCTTGTCCCTGACGGCATGGATGTTGAAAGGTTAATCCTTCAGCCACTTAACCTTTCTGAACCAGTTTCCCGTGTCCTGATTGCTTCACTGAAGCCTTCCACGAGAAAATCTTACTCTTACAAATGGAACAGGTTTACGTCATGGTGCTCTTCTCAGTCCCTTGACCCCTTTACCTGTCCAATCCCGAAGTTTCTGGACTATCTCTGGTACTTGTCAGAGTCAGGTCTAAAAACTTCTTCCATCAGAATGCATGTCAGTGCGGTAGCCACCTTCCATAAAGGTGTCGAGGATGTTCCTATATCAGTACATCCCCTTGTAACACGTTTTCTGAAAGGCTTGCTTCACCTCAAGCCTCCTCTACGTCCTCCGGCCCCTTCTTGGGACCTCAACCTGGTTTTGGGTCGGCTCATGAAACCACCATTCGAGCGTCTTCACTCCTGTGATCTTCGCTATCTCATATTGAAAGTGATTTTCCTTCTGGCAATCACTTCGGCTCGCAGAGTTAGTGAATTACAGGCTCTAGTTACCTATCTGCCTTACACTAAACTTCTGCAGGACCGGGCAGTACAGCGCACTCACCCTAAATTCTTACCTAAGGTAGTTTCGGATTTTCATCTAAATCAATCCATCATACTACCTACCTTTTTTCCCAGGCCCCATTCCAATCCAGGAGAGCAGGCTCTGCATACCCTTGACTGTAAACGGGCTCTAGCGTTCTACCTAGAGCGTACAGCTGCCCACAGGAGAAGCACTCAATTATTCGTCTCTTTCCATTCCACCAAATTGGGGCAGCCTGTGGGTAAGCAGACTCTCTCCTCCTGGTTGGCGGACTGCATATCCTTTTGCTATCAGCAAGCAGGCATTCCACTTCAAGACCATGTTAAGGCACACTCTGTGAGGGCCATGGCAACTTCAGTAGCACACCTCCGATCCGTGCCGCTTCCTGACATTTGCAGGGCTGCCACCTGGAGTTCTCTCCATACCTTTACAGCCCATTATTGCTTGGACAAAGCTGGAAGACAAGATTCCATCTTTGGCCAGTCTGTCTTGCGCAACTTATTTACAACGTGACGTACCAACACCCTTCTGCCTGCCTGGTGGGGTTCAAGATGCCCTCTACCAAATTCCACCCCAGTTGTTGTGCCTGTGGCACGTCTTTGGGTACATTTGGTGTATGTTCGGACATCCTCAGCTCGGTACTCACCCATATGTGAGGACTACCATCCTGCTTGTCCTGTGAGAAAGCAAATGTTGCTTACCTGTAACAGGTGTTCTCACAGGACAGCAGGATGTTAGTCCTCACGAAACCTGCCCGTCGCCCCGCAGTGTTGGGTTCGTAACATTTTCTTATTTTATTTTCGGCACTACCTGTAGCTTTTTAACAAGACTGAAGGAGGACCCCTGCTGGCTGCAGGGTTAGTGCTATGCTGGGCATGCCCAGTAGGGGCCAGTCAAAGTTCTGGAAACTTTGAAAGATGTTTTCCATGATTGGGCTCCATCCTGTGATGTCACCCATATGTGAGGACTAACATCCTGCTGTCCTGTGAGAACACTTATTGCAGGTAAGCAACATTTGCTTTACGGCTGGTAACTCCTAATATGAAACCTAACATCATGTAACTACAGAACGGCTTATTTTTCCCTATATATGTCGCCTTGCACTTGTCCATATTAAATGTCATCTTCCATTTGGATGCCCATTTTTCCAGTCTCACAAGGTGGTCCTGCAATTATGATTTAACAATTTTGTGTCATCTTCAAATTTAATCACCTCACTTGTCATACCCCTTTCCAGATCATTTATAAATATATTAAAAAGCACAGATCCAACTACAGATCCCTGAGGCACTCTGCTGTTTACCTTTTCCACTGAGAAAATTGTCCATTTAATCCTACTCTGTTTCCTGTCTTTTAACCAGTTTGTTATCCACGAAAGGACATTGCCTCCTATCCCATGACTTTTTAGTTTTCTTAGAAGCCTCTCATGAGGTACTTTGTCAAATGCCTGAAAATCCAAATACACCACATCTACCAGTTCATCTTTATCCACATGCTTATTCACCCCTTCAAAAGAAAATGTAGCAGATTTGTGAGGCAAGACCTCCCATGCTGGCTCTGACCCATTAGACCTTGTCTATCTATATGACCTGTGATTTTGATCTTTAGAATAGTTTCCTTGATTTGGTTGTCACAATGTACTGTATTTCTTTTTGCTTCCAAACTGCTGGAATTCATCTTCCAGGCAAAGTAAAAGCTCATCAAGTGTAGGCAACTATACCTCCATCACCCACCTACGTTCAGCATCCATACAGGACACTTGTAAAGCCACTTGGTCATCCATACATACCTTTACTAATTATTATTATCTAAACCAGGATTATTGCAATGATAGTAGTTTTGGTCAAGCAGCATTATTTAGATAACAGCTTCAACTTTTCTTCCAGCCTCTTAAGTTAGGTTGTTAAATTTGGTTTACAAGCAAACAATTATTAATTGTAATCCTTAGCTTGGGATTCTGCACTTGTGTGGTTATTTTGTTGCTGTTTGACCATGGAGAAATTGAAGTTGCTTACCTATAACCAATGTTCTCTGTGGACAGCAGAAGAAATCAGGCACACAATCCCACCTGCCTCCCTGCAACGAGACTCACACAGTGGCGGCAGCACAAGAATACCCCTGTATCCTTAGAAGATTTATTTATTCTTTTAAGCTCGAGAAGAACATGCACTATTATTGGCATCTAATATGATGTCATCTACTTGTGTGGCAGATTTTTTTTCTGCTGTCCACAAAGAACACCTGCTGCAGGTAAGCAATTTCCAATTTCTCTTAGACATGCCCTCTCCCAGAGCAGCCAGGCTATCAATGACTTGAGAATGCTCCTTCTCCATATCCGGCCCCACACTCTGGAATACTCTCCCTTTATCTCTGAGGCTCACACAAGATTCTAAGCAGTTCCTAAAATCTTATTTGTTTAGTGATGCTTTCCAGCAATCTAAGTTTATTTTATTTATTTATTTTAAAAAATGTATATGCCGCATCATCTAACATTCTGAGCGGCTTACAATAAAACATACATAATTATTTGTAACAAAACTACATAAATTTCAAACTTCATAAAACAAAATAAAATACATAAACAGAAAAGATAAAAATGTAAAACAAAATTAAATAAAACAAAATAAAAAATAAAATGTCCCACATTTGCTCACAAAGCTGATTAATATTCATGCCAATCATACATTAAAGAATGCAATCTCAAACAAATGTGTTTTAAGCTGCTTTTTAAAAGACTTAAAACACACCTGCTTATGTAATAAGGATAGTTCCACAACTCAGCACCAGCAACAGATAATTTATCTCAGGAGTCTATCAGATGAATTATTTTGTGATTCAGAATATCCAGTAAACACTGCCCCTCTGATCTTAAATTTCTAACTGAATAATGAATCTTTAAAAGAATATTAAGACAAACAAGAGCGTCATGGCTTAGGGCATTATATATTAAAGTTAAAATTTTGTATTTAATTCCATATTCAGTCGGAAGCCAATAAAAAGATTTTAAAACGGGTGAAATGTGTTCAAACTTTGAAGTGCCCGTTAAGATTCTTGCAGCAAAGTTCTGAATCATCTGCAAGGATCATAAAATATATTTTGGCAACCCTAGAGATTAAGAATTACAATAATTCAAATTTGAGAAAATTAAAATTTGTAAAACCAGACAAAAATTAGAAAAGCCTAAATATGGTTTTAAGTGTCTTAACATCCTTACCCCTAAGATTCATCAAAATGCTATAATATCACAGAGAGAGAGAGAGAGAGACTATTTCTAAGGCTCTCATTGTAGTCAACTATTTAAATTTCTATAGGAGGGCCATCTAATAGCTCAAGGTGAGGTGTTGGTGGGGGTTTAGGGGCCAGTTTTACATGCAGAGTGAGACGTATGAATAGCACAGTGAAGATTTGATGTCATTTGGAGTGAGGAAAGTCTCACAAAGATGATATTTCTACAGTGTTGTCTCGCCCTAGCTTGATTGGTTCTATAACAGGGTACCATCAAGCTAGGCCAAGATAACAGTAGAAATTGCATCTTTGTGAGAATTTCTTCACTCCAAAGGACTTCAAACACCGAGGTGTACTGGGCTGTTCATACATCTCACTCTGCATGTAAAACTGGCCCCTAAACCATCACCAGGCCCTCCTATAGTCATATAAATAATTGAATACTGTGAAGGCCTCCCCAGAGGCTGGCGCTCTCTCTCTTTCTCTGTCTCAGAGATGAACCTTGGGGTACTCCTGTATCAAGTGGGATCCAAGGTGAGGTTGTGGCATCTAATATTACTTAGAATACTCTATCAGAAAGATAGGAAGTAAGCGCCATTGTAGGACTCTCTCTCTAAGTCCCCGGTTACTGCACTCCCTGTTTTCACTGTTTTAGTTTGTTGTTTGACTGTTTGTAATGTTTTTATGAGCGTAACCTTTGTACCCCACCACTGACTGTTCCTGGAAGTGCGGGCAATTAATTAATTAATTAATTAATTAAATAGACTTCACTATCTCAGGCCTCATAACTTCTAGTAATTTATGTCCATGCCATTATGATTCAAATCCAATCCTGAGGTTTCGTTTAACTATTTCTTTATGGCTTTTGCACATTTTAATAGTCAAGCAGTTCATAGGCAGTCCTGGTTTTCTGTCACCTTGACCTTCAAGGACCAGAAGGCATTAGAACAGGGAATTAAAAAAAACAAACCCAAAAAAACCCAGGACTGCCATTCCACTAAATTGTCATGGTACCTTAAGATTTGGGATATTTTAGTAATGAAAAAATTGACCAGGCTAAAAATAACAGAATAGTCAAATATTACTCTGTATAGAATTATTCATTGAATTTGCAGATTGCAGTTGGCATACCACAAAGTCACTCTTCATCCTTGTTTCCCCTTATAAATACTTATCCAGTTTTCCTGTGTAACTGCAGCCGCCTTGTAGATTCTGACTTTGCTCATGGCTTTGACAAACAAGTGTCTGTCTGCATTTTTTGATATGTATTCCAATAAGCAGAAGCTCTCTGCAAAGATGGTTATTTCTACTTCTCACTCTATTACCTGCATATCTGTATATGCTTTGTCTGAAATGACCACCTTGCTTACCTGTAGCAGGTGTTCTTCATAGTCCTCAAGATATTTGGCCACACAAGTGGGTGACATCTGATGGCAAAGAGGTGGAGGTCTTCTTCCACAACTGTAAAAAAAAACAAAACAAAAAAAACCTAAAAAGGCTTTACTTAACCTGCATGGGACTTCCTGCCCAGTCCATGCCATGTGAGGTGCCCTCGATCCTTTATAAAAGCTTAAGAAGCCAACTCCAAGAAGGGATGGATGGAAATGTGTGACTGATTATATTATGGTCTAGATTTACCAATGTCACAGGGCTCCCTGAATGGGGGGCGAAGTGGGGGGCAGGCCTGCGAAAGCCAGCAGCGATCGCACCTCTGTGGTGCCGGCTTTCACACCCAATAGCGCCATCATAAAAGGTGGTGCTATTGGGCGCGAAATGGGCAGCGAAAAGGCTCCTTACCTTTTCGCCGTCCACGCTGTCTTCACGGCGTCTGCCCCGACTCTTCCTCTTCCGGGACAGATGCCGCCCCGACTCCGCCCCTTTTTAGCTATCACGTGCGAAAAGTGACTTTTCGCGTGCAAAACTTCCCTTTTTGCGTTTGCTAGCTTTAAAAAATGACCCCCTAAGTCTTTTCCATCAGCAAGCATGATGAATCAGCCACAAGTGGGAATCTCTAGTTAAGGGGTATCTTTCAACAAATTGGGGGAAGACAATGAACCACTAACAGGCAAGATAACTTTTTCTTCTTTTCTGCATAGGGCCATCCCCTTTTCAGTTTTATTCTTTTTTAAAGAGGTTATCTGAAATAATAAAAATGGGCCTGGAGGCAGGTGAGGATTGACGGTTACTGCCTGGAGATAATACCCTTATTCAATAAACATACACACGGTTAATGCGACTCCAACATTGCTCTAAGCTTCAACGGCAAGAGGAAATGTGGAAAAAGATCTGCATTCACAAAAAAGCGGGGAGTAGCTGGCTTGTTACTGCGGTTACTACCCCAAACCAAATAAGCCTGGTACTTCACTTTCAATGCATATCCAGCATAACTCTCTGCTTCAACGGCAGGGGAGAATGACTGATACATCACGCATATCCAGCATAGCTGTCTGCTTCAACGGCAGGGGAGAAAGTCTCATAGTTCACTTTCAATGCATATCCTGCATAACTCTCTGCTTCTATGGCAGGGGAGAAAGTCAGATACTTCACTTTCAGTGCATATTCAGCATAACTCTCTGCTTCAACGGCAGGGGAGAAAGTCAGATACTTCACTTTCAATGCATATCCAGCATAACTCTCTGCTTCAACAGCAGGGGGAATGAAGAAAAGTAGATCTATATACAGACAACAACCAACAAGGTCTGAATTATTTAGTCTGGGTAAACAAATAAGCATGGGTATAGCTTGCTTATTGCGGCGGTTACTACCCCTAACTAATTAAGCTAGATATTTCACTTAGAGGCAGTTCCAACACTGTTCTCTACATTAATGGTGGGGGTGGAAGGGAAATAGAATCAAAAGGTTACTAAGAGCCAAGAGTAACAGATAAGAATGAGAAAAAAAAAGTGCAAAACTTGCTGGGCAGACTGGATGGGCCATTTAGTCTTCTTCTGCCGTCATTTCTATGTTTCTATGTCTATGAATAGAATGTTACCTCTCGAGGAATCCATGAAGGACAGACTGACCAAACCGATTTGGATTTGATTTTGGATTTACTTACTCACCTTTCTAGACCTGAGCTCAAAGTGAGTTAAATTTAGGTACAGTAGGCATTTCCCTGCCTCAGAGGGCTTACAGTCCTAAGGGCCTGATTTACTAAGCTTTTTTTTCCCCCATAGACACGGAATGAGAGAGAAGCTTTAGTAAATAGCCTCTAAATTTGTACCTGAGGGTGCAGGGAGCTGCCCAAAGTCACAAGGAGTGTCAGTGGGAGAAGCAGAATTTGAACCCTGATATCCCTAGTTCTTAGCCTGTAGCTCTAACGCTAGGCGGCTACTCCTGTTGTTGCATTAGGAGTCAGTGTCCAAACAATAATGGGAAGTAAAAAAGTGTGGACAGACATCCATATCACAGCCTTGCCAGTCTCCTCAATAGAAGCTGATCTTAGATGGGCAGCCAATACAGCCATAGCGCTACCATTATAAATCTTAATGCGTTTGTCTAGAGTTAGATCTGATTGAGCATAAAAGAAAGAGATATCTGCTATCCAATCCGATATGGTATATTTGATTATGGCAAATCCAGGCCTGTTTGGATCAAATGAAACAGCTGGGAGGACTTTCTAAGGGTCTTGGTCCACTCCATGTAGAAAGCAATTATTTTGTTTTGCAATCCAAACTATTCAAGGCTTCTTGACTTTTGTGAGCATGAGGCCTGAGAAGGAATTTTAGAAGGAATTTTAAAGGGATTATAAAGCTAAGTGGGACTCCGACCCTGTGCCCCATCTCCACCACTTCTGGGAAGCTATTCTGTGTTTTCATCTCCCTCTTCATAAATATTTCCTTAGATTACTCCTGATTTTACCATTTTTTATCCTCATCCCATGAGCCTACTTTGAATTAAGAGACCTGCCCCCTGTACATTTAAACCTTGAAGTTATCTAAATGTCTCTATCTTATCTCCCCATTTCTCCAGGGTATACATGTTTAGATCTTTAAGCTTTTCTCAAAGAATCAGTGCAAAGCTTAGAGGTCCTACTTGATCAAAACTTCAATGTGGAAACACATATCTCCAAAGTAGTAAAAACCTCATTCATGCACCTGTATCAGATCTGTCAGTTACAGAACTACCTAGATAATCACAATCTGGCTACAGTAATCCATGCGCTAATCACCAGCAGAATAGACTACTGCAATTCCTTACTCACTGGCATCTCCCTATACTATTCAAAATGCCTCCAGCTCGTACATAATACAGCAGTAAGAATTCTAATAAGAGCAAAAGCATCTGACCACAGAAAACGTATTCTATCTTGACTGCACTGGCTACCAATAGAGAGCAGGATCAAATTCAAAACACTCTGTTTTGTCTTCAAGTGCATGAACAAACAGGCCCCAGAATATCTCTCTCAACTTCTTCTCTCTTATGCCCCCCAAGAGAAAATTTAGATCTTCCCAACTGGCTTTACATTCCACCCTGCATCTGGCTTCTGTTAGACTGTTCTGCACCAGACGTTGGGCCTTTAACTGTTATGCATCAAAGATCTGGAGCATGCTTCCATTATCCCTACACTTGGGGCCCAGCTACCTCATCTTCAGGAAGAAAGCTAAAGCATGGCTTTTTAGCCAAGCAGTCCCAATAGAAATATCCTGTCCACAAAAGTATTCCAATTTCTACCTCAACTATAAAAGAACCTAGCTATTAATCTGTCTTTAAATACAGAGACCCTCAACCAATATTGTTTATTGATCTAATGCTATTGTAACCTGTTTTAAATTTATTGTAATCTGCTTTGAGGTCATTCATGGCAAAAAAAAAGCGGAATATCAAATACCAATTAGTAAAATAGATAATAAATATCCTCATATGCTTTATGATGATAACTCTTAACTCAGTTTTTCATATTTATTCCCTTGCTCTTCTAAAGTATGCTCATGTTTCTGGTTTCAAGACTTCAGTTCACCAGACAAACCTAAAACTTTATCAGTTCACTGGGTGATAGATCTCTCCAACAAAGTAATAGCAGACCATAAGGACTGCAAAGTTACCACCGACGGTATGCACTAGATGAGCGTTCCATGGTGAAGGTACAGATAATAGTCCTTCGTTTTGTGATCTAAGTGTTCGTTGTGGTGTGTATTGTTTGAGAGTTACGCCTAATAAGCAGGATTTACTATCATCGATTATGTTGAAGATGAGTGTTAGCACTTTGTAGTGTATGTCTGGTATCTGTAGTCTTTCAAGGAACAAATTTCCTCTGACAGTTCTTTATAGGTTTTAAAGGGGCGATGGAAGCAAGAGAACTACTTACAATATTGATCCGATCAGAGACACCAGTATCAATATTCAAGAAACAGAAAGAAGACAAGTTTGTACTAATGGCTTCACTAAGGAATTCCAGATTAATTAATTCTCTGGATGTATGATGCCTACTATTGCTACAACTTACAGGGGTAGGGGCAGTAGCACATGGAACTTTAAATTAATTAAAAAATGGTCTGACCAAGGCACAAGTGTGATATCAACTGTCTCAACACTATAGTTTGCAAAACAACTGTTAACAAAAAATAAACCCAAGATGTTACCAAGATTATGGGTAGGCACAGAAATGAGTTGAATCCACCCAAGAGTGGAAAGATTCTGGGGTGAGGCAATCTCCTGATCAGTGTGCAAATTAAAATCCCCTAGGATTATCATCTTATTCAAGTTGGCTTTAGACAAAACCATCAACTCGAAAAAAGGGGAAAGGTCACGAAAAAGTAGCATTATTGGGCAGTATACTAGATATAAACAATAGACTTTGACTGATGACAAACAGGGCAGCAGCATTTTCTTTCTAAATATTTTATACATAAATATAATGAAGTCTAAAAGGAAGGAAAAATGTTATCTGTGCATATATACTGTATGAATAGCCAGCACAAAACTACACCTAGTGGACTGCTAGCCAGCACACGTCAGCATACAGTGACGTAAACTCTGGGAAAACGAAACTTAGACTGGACTTATTCTCTGAAAGTACCTGTAGGAGGGCACCTGTTCATAGTAACAGAGCACGTACACATGCTAAAATGTATTAATTGGCTATAAGATAATGGGTGGGCATTTGCAGACATCTGTTGATTGGCTGAAAGAAACCCTTAAATTGCTGAACACGCACGTCAGATCTCTGAGCAGGCTTAGAACTATATACCACTTCTTTTGTGTTGCTTCTGCACCTGGAGGAACCACGCCGTCCTCCATAAATAAACCTCTCACTTTTATGACTCTTTAGAGCTGGGTTTTATTGGGTCTATTAGTCAGGGTCTTACCGCCTATTTACAATACCCAGAGATAGTATCCTGTTTTAATTAATTTGTTTATGTGCTTTTTCATTGTTATGTTCTCATCAATTTGTATTCCTATGTCTCATACTTGTTCAGAGGGTGTGATGAGGAAGTTACCCAAGTCTAGGAATGGTGATTTATTTATAGATTTGGTTTCTCTTTAGCCAAACGATTTCAGATTTATTTTTGTTTAGTGTTAGTTTTAGCCGAGATAGCTTTTGCTATAATGCTTTTCATGTATGTCGATAGTTTCACTGCTGTATTTTCAATTGATTTATCAATAGGAATGTAGAATTGTATGTCATCAGCATATAGGAAAAAGTTGATTTCTAGATCTGCTAGTAATTTGCATAGAGGGAGCATATAGATGTTGAAGAGTGTCACCGAGAGTGCAGTGCTTTGAGGGGTGATACCTGTATCGATCAGGAATGTGTCAGATAGGTTGTTGCCCAGTTTAACTTGGAAAGTCCTATCAGCAGGGAAGGAGGAGAACCATTTGAGTGCACTTCCATCTATTTCAATTTTTTTCATCTATTGGCATAGCAGAGTGTGCTCGACCATGTCGAATGCTGCTGTTAAATCTAATAGTACCCAAGATGTAGGAATCAGCATTGTTAAGCTCTTTTTAGCACAGAGATAAGAGCAGAGATTCTGTCGAGCAATATTGTCTGAATCCAAACTGGTTCGGGTATAGAATGTCATTATCTTCTAGGGTATTTTCCAGTTGCGATAACACAGCTTTTTTCAGAACTTTTGCGATAAATGGTAAGTTGGGTATTGGTCTGTAGTTGTCCCAATCGTCTATTCTTCCATTTTTATTTTCTAAGATTGGTTTGATTACAGCTTGTTTCGCTTTGTATGGGACCAACCCTTCTGAGAGTGAGTGGCTGATTATGGTTGTGATTGTTGGAGTGATTGTTATGTATAGTTTTCAGAGAACTTGCTGTAATTGGGTCTAGAGGATAGATAGCAGGTTTAATTTTGGAAATAATTTGATTTATTTCTGGTTTTGTTGCTACATCGAAAGTGTTCCATGTGGGACTTCCAGGATTTTCTTCACGTTTGTTTGTTAGTGAGTTCAGGAGCAGATTGCCCTATTGGGGGATGGGGGATCGGGCATCCCCCGGTGGGCCAGTCGCTCTAGTCACGTGGTCTGCAGAGCGTGGCAGACCACATGGTATCTTCTGGGCCGGCCTGGGCGGCGAATCCCCGGGCCTGTCGTCAGCGGGAATCCACCCCTGAGTGAGTTAGTGGGGAATTTCAGAGATGCAGAATACAGTAAGGTTTTTATCTTGTAACAGATCATTTATTAGTGAAATTTTTTTTGCAAGTGACTAAACATTCAATAGTAGTATTGTAAGTATTAGGCGAGACGGGGTTGTGGGAGAGTTGTTAATCCTCAAGTGTAGGATTTGCTTTGTGTTCCTTTTTTTGTTCTGCAGTTTGCAGTTTGTGTTCCATTGTTAGACTAGTTTTAATTACTAGTAAAGGTTACAGAGAAACTGAATCATGGTGTATAGTCAAGAGGGCAGTCGAATTGTGGGTACAGGGGGCAGTTGATGAGTGGGAGCAGGCTGACTGGCGCCTGTGCGTTTCTTCCCTTACCTTTGGCGATGGAGCTCCCCGTTCTGCGGTCTCCCAATAGTGTCTCTCCTAAGTCTTGGCAGGTGTGGATTTGAGCCACACCAGCCAAGACTTAGGAGTCTCTTGGTGCAGGGTGGATTGTGTGCTGGTTGGTATGAGGGCTTAATGTCACTGTCGCCAATGTCATCTGCAAGCTTCCTTGCTTCTAGAGCGAGAAGAGAGGAAGCACTTTTTGTTGCTCTCGGGTTCAGCCTGTGTCTTTCGTCTCGGTTAGGGGACTTAGGGTCAAGTCCTAGTGTGCAGCACGATGACTTTTTTGTATTTTTGCATACTCTAGAGTTTCACTTCAGGCACGTATGAAGGGATGCACAAAGGGGCAGGCTCCTTTGTCGCTCTCCTTTGTGTGCGCGACAAAGTGCATGTGCCCTATGGCACAAGCGCCTTTGGTGTCACCTCAGTGTGTTTGATGGGAAGGTGGGCAGGCTGGTCTCATCAATGCCGGTCTCTCTTGTCACCTCCTCATTTCACAGGGGGGAGGAGGTGTGTCCCTCTCTCCACCCCCCAGTGTCAGTGCTGTTGCCGGTGGAAGGGCTCGCAGTGAGGCCAGGTAGGCCTTCTCGCTGCCTTCAGTGTCGCAACGGTGTGTTTATAGTTGGGGGCAGTCTTTCCACCTCACACTCTCCAATTTGTCCTCCTCCCTTCTCCCATGTGTGTGTAGGGGGATAGTGGTGGTATGTGTGGGTGTGAGGGAAGTGTATTTGGGGTGGGGGGGTGTGCTAGAGGAGTAAGCGATGGTGTGGAGGGGGCTGGGGGGTTGTGAGGTGTGTGTTTGTGTATGTCATGCATTCTTTCCCCCTCTCCCCTCCCTTCCATACTCTTTATCACCTCGCCCCTACCTTTCCCTCTCACACCCCTCCAGTTCAGTCCCACTTCAATCTGCTTCCTGCCTCTGGTGGTGCCTGGGAAACCACATCAGCCATTTTGCTGCCAGCCCCACGATGTGGTTCTAATCCCGTCTTCATTCTTCCCTTAACCCTACTGTACTCCTCCCACGCTACCTTGAGTCACTTCCTGCCAATTGTGGGGCTTGGGAATCCTCATCTGCCTTCCCGCTGCTACTAATCCCACCTCCCCTGCTCTCACTGCCTGAAGTAGATAGCAGTAGCTGGTCCCCCGACTCCAGGTGAGCATTGCTGTGCTTGCACATGCATATATACATCATGATGCCCAACCTGAGCCCCTAATATGCTTATGTATTATGCTTGTAACACTCTTATGCCTTCCCAGTTACTCAATCATACTATGGACTGCTTATCCTGTAACACTCTTATGCCTGTAACACGCCTATGCCTTCCCAGTTACTCAATCATACTATGGACTGCTTCTCTAACCAAATTATGGTCTATGTACCATTGAATATTGTAAATAGTTTCTCAGTTACTCAGTTTATCTTGTTATTGTAAGTTACTGTACACTTTGTTCCTGTTCTATGTAAGGGCATTCCCAACTAGTTATAAGTTACATGTGAACTGATACGATGTGCAAACGGCTGTCGGTATATAAAATTCTCTAAATAAAAATAAATAATATTTGTATAACATACAGAGAGAAGCCATTTAGCATTTTCATTAAAAAGAAATTTCCAAGAAAACCAGAACTGGAGGTAAATCTTATAGTGTTGTAGTACTGTAATGCAGTTCTCAAACCTGATCTGAAGGCATATCTAACCAGTTTGAATTTCAAAATATCCATAATGAATATGCAATAGCTACAATAGCCTACTTTGGAAACACAGTATATGCACATTTATGTTATGTAGTATATATTGGTAGTTTCTCTATCAGACTAACAGGACAGCTAGTACCCAGATGCTTCAGGATATGAGTTAGAAAGCAGTTATGGAGCATGTGTTGCACGGGAAATTGGGATTCTGGCAGATGTGCCATCATTACAGAACACACATCTGACAAAAATGAGACCGTATGTTCTCCATTGCTGGCCCTTCACTTTGGAACTCTCTACCTGAATCTCTACATCTGATCACTGAAACTAAGAAATTCAAATGTGACCTCAAAACATGGTTATTTCAAAATGCTTACAATCTAACTTAACCTTCCTGATATCTTCACCTGCCTCTACATGGACATTCTCAGTATTAATTGAATTACAGATTTCATCACCACTACCTTTCTAATCCAGCCCTAAGATGTGTATCTGATACACCCCTTCTCTATAATCTCACCAGCTAACACCTTCTCTCTTCCCTCTCCCCATATCCCATTAGCACCTCTAAGCTCCTCTTGTGATAAAAATGTTTCCTCTTCCCTGTTACCTCATCCCTTTATACCTCCCCTTCCATGACCACCCTAATCTATGTACGTGCCCTTCGCTAAATGTATGATATATGATCACTTTGAATTACTTTAATTGGCTACTTATAATATTGATGTCATGATGTAAACTGTTGTGACCTTCACTTGTTACAATGGTATATAAAATGGCTAAATAAATGTTTACAACCTTAAGCAGCAAACTGTGTTAGTTTTATTCAGTGCTTAATATAGCATAAAAAAATTCCTGTATCTCACACAGGAAGTTTGTATATAGGTTCAGAAAATGATTACTGTATTCTAAGCTTGCAATTTTTATACTTCTTGATTCATTGTAAGCCCTAATACAGAATCTGATTGCTGTTTTGTTAAAGTCAGTTATTTTAACCAAAAATGGAGAAAGCATATATATATATTTTTTTTATGGTTCATTTTGTATACAGCTGCATATTTATATAGAGGCTCATATGCAGCCAGCTGTGTCCTGACAAAGTGGCCAGTTAACATTATCCGCATATTCAACCCAACACAGCAAGGCTGAAGCTCCAGTCTAGAGTTACCTGGACAAAGCTGTCTGAGTAACTTTAGACTTGCTATTTGGCCAATCAGAGTTACCCAGGTAACCTTGTTCGGCCAGCACTGAGTATCAGCACTGCCTGGTCAAAATGAAACTGGACTCTAGGAATGCCCCCTGTGCCACCTCTCTTAACTGGGTAAATTCTGTCTGAACAGTTTGCCTAGATAAAATGTAGCTGGCGAGCAGGAGTGAACTTTCAAATGTCTGGGTTTGTCTAGCTAACTCCAAAAGTTAATCAACTAATCCTTTGGAATTTGGACCTCATGGTGAACCAATCTTCATGCTTTATATTCTATATATTAACCTTCGGGAGGGAGAAAAGGGACACATTTAATAAATATTGACATGCATCATATTAGCCAATTTTGCATTTTCTTTTTCTTGTTCATTTACAGCAATATTTCATTCTTTTAATTATAACCGATGGTGTTATCAGCGATATGGATGAGACGAGACACGCCATTGTCCAGGCCTCAAAGTTACCCATGTCCATAATAATCATTGGCGTAGGAAACGCAGATTTTGCAGCCATGGAGTTCCTGGATGGAGATAATAGAATGCTCAGGTCTTACACAGGAGAAGAGGCAGCACGAGACATTGTACAGTTTGTACCGTTCCGTGAATTTCGCAATGTAAGTAAGGCGATGGTATACTAGTAATTTATATAGTGCCTTTTATCCAGCAGGATTTCAATGCACCACAGTAGATACTTCAGAACATGCATGCATCCACCTCTAGGTGCACAGCCTACCTACTGGCTGTGATGCCCAAACTGTGTAATAATTTCAAAGGAAGAAGACTAGGGGAAATTCAGTGGTTTGAAAATTCCACCAGAACTTGCTCACCAGGGCCAAAATGCACTTGCCATGTTTTCCTGTTCCCATCCCTCACCGTGGGGAAGGCATGCACACCCCAAGGTAGCCCTCAGCATTCTCTATCTCTTCTCCACCCCACACAGATGCAATATTTTCTCCCCCCAACCATACTCCACCTCACCTCTCCCCTCCCTCTCTCACTGCCACCCCATTCCCTCCCCCCTCCTCAGTGTAGTCCTCTTTCTCTTCTTCCCCCCTGCCCAACAGCCCTCTCATTCTCCTCCCCTGGACCTTGCTGCTGCCTTTTTCCCAGGATGCCACCTCCCTCCCAGGCCCCTGAGCAGGGCCACAAAGGCCACCACCTGCTCCCTGAACTATCTTGCCAGCTGCAAAAACTGGCAAGTGGATTTTCAAAATCCTGCACCTGTTACTAACACTACTGATTTCCAGCTGGGCAAATAGGGACAATGGAAGATCAAATGAATAAGGTCTCACCCGCAATTATTGAGAGATCAGGATTTTGTGCTTTAAACACTGCACCCAACTCTTACTATCGAAAATGCTTACCCTGGTACTCAGTATATTAATATACAGTTGAATACGAGGGACCTTACTCTAGTTTTTGGAAACTGCTAGCGAGAAGACAGGAAATAAAATTTAAATGCATAACCATTTCTCATTATAACGACCAATATCAATACAATCTCATACTGCTACATGCTTCAAGAACATTCAGTCCTTCTTATACAGTTATACAACCAGCATCTACTAACTGGAAAAGCCTGCAGTGGTCAATGAGATTGGCTAATAGATGATTTTATTGGGCATAATCATTCTATGTGGGAAATAGGCAAAAGCAATAAAGAAGTCAATTCACTCTATATAGCAATTCTAACTACATAAAAAAGACAAGATATTAATGGAGCCATGACAGATCCAGTGGCTGCGTTTAACTCTCCAATAATGCAATTATAATATCATGCGATTAATAGCAAATATACAGCTATCAACCAGAAGTGGATGCCTGTGCATGAAATCTGAGATTTGGCTGTATAGGAATTCAAGAACATCAGTACAGCCTACTGTTTATTTTAAAAACAAAACCAACACAATCCAAAATATGTAGTAGAAATCTGTGTATCCAGCCTCAGTAAAAGTATTGCTAATATTTTGATAGATTTGGGCAAGATAGATCAGAATCAATGAAGGCTATGTTGTATTTTAATCAGGGTTGTGTCACAGAATTAGTTCACACTATAGGATACTGGAGTTTCTGCATTCCAGAGGGCTTCTCACTAGCTGGTGTTGCATTCATCCCTGAGATTGCAAACCACATTTCAGTCTGGTGAAACACTTTATTTTACAACATTGTTTACACTTAAAGAGACTCGTACAAGAGCTTTTTTCCAAACTTGAGGGCTTCTTCTGGGTGCTGTTCCTTCAGCTGCCTTCTCAATGCCTGCATGCCCCGCCAAAGTAGTAAAGCTAGTCTGGCATTTGTTACTCCTAAAATCAACTTTACTCGTGATATTTTCTCCTAAAAAAAAAAGCCACCATAAAACACGGGTAGTAGACACCTAAAGGGAACTAAATTCAACCTGCATGACTTCCAAGTACCCTGAAAAATGTGTGTACCTATACTGGATATATGGTAATGCAAACAAAAAGGAGCTGAATTAGCACAAATTTCAATCGCCAAGGTTTCAACCGTAGCGACTGTTCCTTCATGCATCGCTCGTATGTATTCAGAATTCAGTCCTCTTACCAAAAACCTGTTTAAAGTGGAGAGTATGGTTTGCATTTACTTACCCCTCACATGGATCAGAAATGGCTGAGCAGTACTTACAGGCGAATGTAATCAGGTGCGCTCAGCAGAGCACATGTTTAACCTGCAATTGTGCCTACAATTTTTGTTTGCAGATTTTCCCGATGATGCATATAAACAATGTGCGTACAGGTTAGCATCTTCCCATACAAATCCCATGCCAATGAAGACATTATCTCTTATCCCTCATTGCAGACAGATGCGCTGGCTGAACTTTTTTTTTCTTAGCACTGGAGATTTGGAAGCCAATATTTAAAAGCCATTTAGCTGGATAAATGGCAAGGTCTGCCATATTCAGCCACTTAACCGGCTAAATTATAGCCTGATAATGACTTACCCAGCTATAATTTAACCAGATAAAAAAGGAGCGCTCCAGAGGCATTTCTGGGAGAGGTTTAGTTATCCAGCTAATTCAGCCAATTTTGAAATATATCCGGCCAAGTAAACCAGATAAGTTTGGACCTGCTTCAGACCTGACCTAAAGTTATCTGGCCTTGTATGAACGGAGAACCTGCTACTTAACCGGATATCTTCAAAAGATATCCAGTTAAGTGGCAATCCTTTAAAAAATAACAAACCAAAAACCCTATATAACCACAGACCTCTTGGGCTGATGTGACTCTCCCACCATAAAAGTATGATACCCCCACTCCCCTGAAATTAAAAAAATAAATAAATCATATATTAGAGCCAGCCCTCCTTCCCTGCTAAATATATAGGGGTAGATTTTAAAAGGTTGCGCCCGGGCATACATGTGCACACGCTACCCAGTGCGCACACATGTATGCCCGATTTTATAACATATGCGCGCGCTTGTTATAAAATACGGGGTTGTCGCGCGCAAGGCGGTGCACAATTGTGCACCTTGTGCGCACCGAGCCGCGCTGCCTTCCTCCGTTCCCTTCCCCCTAGCCAGACCTTCCCACCCCTTCCCCTAACCTTCCCCCCCCAGCCCTAATCTAGCCCCCCCCCCAAAAAAAAAATCTTTATCTTACCTTTTACCCCTACCTGGAGGCAGGCACAGGTGGCGCGCGCCGGCAGCCTGCCGGACACAATCCTTGGACACAGCAGCAAATGGCCGCTGTGTCGGAGGCCTCTGGCCCCGCCCCTGCCCGCTCCCTCCCCGCCCCTTTTTGCAAGCCCCGGGACTTACACGCATCCCGGGGCTTTACGCGCTTCGCCGGGCCCTTTTAAATAGGCCCAGCACGCGTAACCTTTTTAAAATCCGGCCCATAATCAATATGGGCCTACCACACATATCCCACTACCCTCCCCCTGAAGCCTTCCCACCCACCTGATACCTTAATCGCAGTCCCCTACATCTTCCCAGGATCGCAATACAAAGCAATCCCGGGCTGCTTCCAGTGTTACTCTAGGACTAGTTCACATTTGCACTGCCAGACTTTTTACCTTTTTACATATTTTCCCTCAGGCACAGCAGAGCCTTTGCAATTCCAGTTCTCTTTTTTTTTTTTTTTAACACTTTATTTATATTTTTTGCAATATACATATCAAGCAATAAAGCTTAACAGAAATACAGAATAAAATGTGCAGATTATAGTAGAAGAAACAAACAGAAAAAGCAATAATCCACATCCATCTGTTTACAAAATCACTAAGGGGTGGGGGGGGGGGGGGAGCAGGACATTTGGAACAACTTCTCATTCACAAGGAAAAACAAAAAACCAAACAGATTGTTCAAATAATGATAATATCCGCAATAAACCAACTAATGAATTTAGCACTGGAGTAGAAGCTGGTGCCATAGTTAGTCTGCTATCCAATAATACCTCTAATTGATTAGGCTCATAAAAAATGAACCTATTCCCACCCGATTTTATTGAACACTTAGAAGAAGAATAAAGAAAAAAATCTCCACGCAAGCTAAGAAAAGTAGCTCTAAACAGAAGAAAAGCTTTTCTCTTGTTCTGGGTTGGTCTGGAGAGATCTGAAATTTTCAAATTTTATGTCCCGTAAAAAGGGCTTCCCTATTAGCAAAAAAAAAAAAAAAAGCTTCCTGATCAGATTTTTCTCACTCTCAACAGAACATGTGATCAAAAGGGTTGCCTGTTCCTCAACTTTATCATCAGATTGCTCAAGGAAATTAGTTTAAGCAACTCCTGTTCTCTACTGAATTATTTTAACAGGCGACCTCACATTCATGTTGCAGCTCCTCTCTTCTGCCCTCTCTGATAGCTGAGTGATAGAGGGAACAGCCTGCAGAAATGGATCTCTTCATCTCTACACCAATGAAGATTGCCAGAGTGCCTTTTAAGGCCAAATTAGGTTTGTTAAGCTATATATTACTGTGGCCTGTTTAGGGAAAAAAATAGAGTTCCAAGGTGATCCTGCCTGGGCATCAGCTTTGAATTTCTACTTGAGCCCTTCTTAGCCCTTATCTATGTCCCTGCATGGAAGAAATGTAGGTTATCATTGGCAGCATTTGAGTTGCTAGAGCACTCAACTGGCTGGGACAGGCCTAGGGAATTGGCTAGGAGGAGATAACCAATTCAGCAGACAGGGCGAAAGCTGTTCAGAAGAGAGAAGCCTTAATTCTGGGGCATGATCTCCTGCAGCTCTTGGAGATCAATGAGAGGCAGTAAGTTGTAGGAAGAGCCCTTATTACTAGGTGCTTTTAGGCCCCCCTTTCCAAGAGTTTCCTGCTACGATTGACAGTTGGAGATGGGATCTCCTCAACTAGTTCCAGCCTTAAGATGGTGAGGGATCTTTTTTCTATTCCCAGATGGTGTTGGATCATCTTTTAAGAGAATAATCGTTGGATGGAAGTACAACATTTAGGATCCCTCATGATAGAAAGATTGAGTCTCTACTTAAATGATCTTTCTTTTTCTGTATCTCTCTCCCAAGGTAGCTTTGCGACTCAAATCCTCCTGCACTGGGTCTAGCATCCGTAGGAGGTGGCCATGGTGATCTCCATAGGTAACAATGTTCTGAGGGGGAAGGTTGCGAACCTGCAGTTAACAGGATGGATTCATGGTTGGCAAGTCTAGCACAGTGGAAGTAAGTGATCCGAGGAGCTCCATCAGTCAGATCCTCCATGTGGCCTGAGGTTTAGCGTTCAAGATAGGATTGCAATGTTTATAGCTGTGGCACTCCTCCCACAGAATGATGGCCACTGCAATCTTGACCTTTTTCTGCAGTTTTACCTTTTTTAAGAGATTATCTGTGCTCTGGAGTAGTCCTGAAAGTTTAGGGACCAAACTTCAGAGGCCAGCTAAGGGTGCTTATTGGAAGCCTCGCTAGCCCCTCAGTACCAGTCCTGGTCAGGGCCATTTCAGAGGCAATCTGCTTAGGCAACTCTCTCCCTTTCTCAGGGTTGTATTCCAGGACAGTGGGTTCAGCTGCTGTGTACTTGGCATGCTCCCTCACAGTGACTCTGGGTGCTTGGACACCAACCAGGAAGATTTCCTTGTTGTCCCAGTGTAGGCTTTGAAGGTGATGGTATTAGGTTGGTTCAGTCATCCACATATGTTTGGGCTCTCTATCTTTCTTGAAAAGAGGTCAGGGGCATAGTACTATTTATTTCAGGTCTCCCAGAAAGGGCTGTGAGTTCTATTCTTTGGGTCCCCGTGCAAAATGGCAGACCTTTTCTTAGACATTATCCCTCATGAAGAAAGTATCCCATTTGAGAGAGCAGCTTCCATGACTCTGTACTTTTCTTGCAAGCCCGAGCCTGTCTCTGCAAGATTTACAAGTTATGCTTTCATCCCAGACTCCTCTGGTGGAAGAACAAGATTGAAGGAATGGATCTGTTAGCGGGACATATTGCCTATTCCATAAACTGAACTCACAGAAGTTCCAAACTAATTCCGGTCTGCTAATGATCCTCTTTCATGCCAGTGAAGGTGTAATCCCGGACACTAAGTATCCTCATTATGGAGCCTGATTCTCTCAACAGTCAAAGTTGTAAATCCTAGAAAATCCCTTCCATGTCTTTTACAACCTAGAAGAATCCTGTGATCAAGGGAAAGGATAAGAACATGCCATACTGGATCAGATCACAGGTCCATCAAGCCCAGTATCCTGTTTCCAACAATAGCCAATCCAGGTTGCAAGTATCTGGCAAGATCCTAAATCATAAATAGATCCCCAAGTCTCACAAATGGGGATAATGCTGGGTAAGTGCTCATCGGACAGTATGGTATGATATAGCAACCGAGAGAGAGAGCAGTCATACCAAGATCAAGTTTTGAACTTCAAAAATGAAAACTTTGGTAAAATGGGGACATACCTTGAGAAGCTAGAAGACTGGGAAAAGATGGATGAAGTGGAAATTCAGTGGGCCAAATTAAAAGGAGCTATTACAAAGGCAACAATCTTTATGTAAGAAAAGTAACCAAAAGTAAGAGGAAAAATAAACTGATCTGGTTCTCAAAGAAGGTGGCTGAAAAACTAAAGGCAAAAAGATTAGCACTCAAGATATACAAAGGATCCCAAAAACTGGAACACAGGGAAGTATACCTGAGGAAGTTGAAAGAGATGGGGAAATTAATAAGGAAAGCGGAAGAAAGGATCACCAAAGAGGTAAAGCAAGGTGACAAAATATTTTTCAGATACATCAGAGAAAGTAGGAAAACAAGAGGTGGCATTGTAAGATTGAATGGAGACAAGGAGCAATGTCTTAGAAAGAGGAAAAAAATAGGAGAAACATTATACAAATACTTCAGTTCGTGTTCACTAAGAAGACCATGGGGAAGGACTATTTCTGACTGACAAAACCATAGATGAAAATGGAGTACATGCAACCCCAATAACAGAAGAAACTATATGACTATATGGGAAGATTAGGAAACCTGAAAGTAGATAAGGCCAAGGGGCTGGACGAGGTACATCCCATCCCAGGATACTAAGAGCTCAGAGATGTGCTGGTAGGTCCACTGAAGGACTTGTTTAATAGATCTCTGGTAAAAGTGGTGCCACAAAATGGGAAAAGAGTAGTTTTGGTCCCACAGGATAAAGACGGTAGGAGAAAGGAGGCTGGAAACTACAAGCCTGTTAGCCTTACCTCAGTGGTGGAGACTCTGCTAAAGGAAAAGATAGTGGACTTTCCTTTAGATTGGGTGTATAGAGAATTAGATCAAGGAAAGGAAAAAACCACCAACTATTCAGAAGATGGACTGTTACAATAAGCACTACTGGTAAAAAGCCTTTCATTGTTTTATCAGTGATCATTGGTCCTCAAGTCTTCAAAAAAATGTTCAAAAAAAATAAATATTTGCGAATACAACATGTTTTAAATGTATCTTTTAATTTCTTGTCTGATGACTGCTGATGCTGATTCTTGCAGCTTTTGACTTCAAGCAGTGTATCTGGAGAGTATACAATTGTAATCCCATTCATATATCTAATACCATCCTGGATGCCCATTCCAGATGTATTCTATGCTTTTAAAAAGTGGAAGAAAGGCCAAACAACTGCCAGCATGGTTAAAAGGTGAGGTGAAAGAGGCTGTTTTAGCCAAAAGAACGTCTTTCAAAAATTGGAGAAAAGATCCATCTGAAGAAAATAGGAAAAAGCATAAGCCTTGGCAAGTCAGATAACATTGATAAGGCAGGCTAAAAGAGAATTTGAAAAGAAGCTGGCCATAGAGGCAAAATCTTATAATAAATTATTTTTTAAAATGTATCCAAGCCTTTGGAATAATCTACCGGATTCACTTTGTTCGGTGCCGACACTCAAATCATTCAAGAAGGACCTAAAGACCCACGTATTCCTACTGGCTTTTAAGGACTTAAGCATTCCAGTTTAAATGAACTTGCTGTGGCCGACCCTCATATTATGTTACTTGTAATGTTTTTAATTATGTTTAGATACAAATTATGTATGTTTTTATCCTGTAAATCGCCTTGAAATAGTAGCAATAGGAGTGGGCTAGAAAGTTTTTTAATAAATCTGAAGCAGGAAGCCTTTGAGGGAGTCTGCTTGCAATCCACATTAGGACATTGCCTCCTATTCTGTGACTTTATTTTCTCAGGAGTCTCTCATGAGGAACTTTGTCAAACGCCTTCTGAAAATCCAAATACACTACATCCACTGGCTCACCATTATCCACATGTTTATTAACCCCTTCAAAAAAATGTAGCAGATTGGTGACAACAAGATTTCCCTTCTGTAAATTCATGTCCCATTAATCCATGACTTTCTATATGTTCTGTGACTTTGTTCTTTAGAATAGTTTATATGATCTTCCTGGCACTAAAGTCAGACTCACTGATCTATAGTTTCCAGGATCACCTTTGTAGCCCTTTTTAAAGATCGAAGTTACATTGGCCACCCTTCACTCTTCAGGTACAATGATTTTAATGTATGTTACAAGTTACTGGTAATAGATCTGAAATTTCATTTTTTAGTTCCTTCAGAATTCTGGGTTCTATAAGATCTGGTCCGGGCTACTCTAGTTGGTCAATCCGCCCGATTACATCTTCCAGCTTCATCATGATTTGTTTGTTCTTCTGAATCATCACCATTGAATTGTTTCCAGCATAGGTTTCTCCCCAACAGCCTCTTTGGTAAACACCGAAGCAAAGAATTAATTGTCTTTCTGCAATGGCCTTATCTTACCTAAGTGCCCCTTTAATTTTAATAAAAAAGCCCAATTCTATCCCTCTTCTAAAGGTAGTGTTTCATTTCTGTTGAAATCAGGCTTTTCTTATTTAAAAGTAGAGCAATGTAGGCCAGGGTAGGGACAGTCATTCTCAAGCCTGTTGTAGGTCACTTTTGAGATATTTGTAGGTGACCAGTTTTTTCTTGAATAGGTCTTTGGTATATCCTATTAAAGCACAGTTGTTTATAAGACACAGATTTCAGGAGGACTCAAGGAGATGAATGCTTTGGCTTGTTCCAGCAAGAGTTTGCAGATCCCAGAGAGCCATCATGCCCGCTTGCTGAGGGTGCACACCTCCGTCTAGGCAGAATCGGAAACTGTCTTTCAGAGGATCATGGCAGGGCAATGCCCTTGACCCTATTGCATCCCTGCTCTAAGGACCTCAGTGAGGGTGTGCAGGCTGGGCAAGGATGTGCCCTGCACACAGGAGGCCTGAGAGCTTCAGTGGCTTCCTTGGTCTAGGTGGAGCTCTGGTATTTGTTTGGACTCGTCTGGCATGGAAGGTGAAATTTAAACTTATCTGTTAGTTTCCTTACTTTAGTCCTACCAAACCAATCCAGAACTCCCCCAGAGAAGCCACAACTATTAAGGGCTCTTCTGTCTGCTGCGTTCAGAAAACTATCAGTGAGTACGTTGGCCTAATCATGACCTTGCTGTAGGAATTATATAATTCTTGAGTTAATGACCTTAGAGTGAAGTTTCTTGGCTACATCCGGTTTTAGTTGTGGTGATTTTGAAAACAAAACAATCAATCATCATTGGTTATCTTAGCTTTGACAGAGGATATCGAAGAGCTGGAGGCAGCACATGACCCCTATGGGGGGGGGGGGGGGAGTGAAGTCCGCTTTGAGCATTTTTCTCTGTTTCTGTCTGCTGGCAGGGAGGATATAACCCACTTGTTTGGATTGGTCTGGCAGGACTAAAGGCAAGGAAATTAACAGGTAACTTTACGTTTCACCTTTTCGGCTCTGGAATCACACCTACGGCATGTTTTCTGAACATAAAGGAGAAGGTAGTTTTTTCCTCTGCCCCATGCTTCCTTTTCCTGCAGTGCCCGATCTTGCTCCCTCCCCAGAAAGGGAGCTGGCCTTACCAGTGCTGCAGGCTCTCTTTCCCTCAGTATTGGTGAAATATAAAAATAACTTCCATACTCGCTCCTCCTCCTCCTGTGCCCACCAGCTCACAAGTCATAACTTACAGGCACAAATTTGTGAGCCAGAAGAATTCGCCTGGTGCGAGCAAAGGCCCGGCCACGAGCATAAAGGCCGGAATTTGTGTGAGTAAGGCTTTTAAAAGCCGGTCGTTAGCCTATGCAAAGAGCTGAGTACACATTTTAATTTGGGTTTGTTTGCTTTTTTTTAAATTCCTAATACATTAGGAATTTCAGTGCACCTTCTTACATCAGGTTGAAATCTCTTGAGTTTTCTTAGGAAATTTAAACAGAAATAGGGAACAGGTTTGTAGATAGATGTGATTGTCTAGGGAAAGGAGCTGGGACAGAAGTTTTGTTTGGTTTTTTTTAATGATGCTGGAATGCTTTTCTGGAGCTTTTTGCAGTCCTGGCGCTGGCCAAATCCCATCTACCAACCTGTTCTACTGATATTTTCCATGGACACTCTTTGAGTTTGCAATCTGAATGTCCAACCATTTCTCATTCAAGCTTGAGATATGTAAATGTGAAATCTACTTTCTACTTAGATTTACTTATATGTTTTACCGTGGGTGAATGCTGAATGTATATGAAAGATGTGTAAATGGCCAGCAGCTACGGTTGAAGCCTTGACGATTGGTGCTACTGCTCATGTTTCAAACTTTTACTAAATATACTGAAGCAATGCCGTAAGACCCAAAATGAGGAAGCTATTAGGGGCAGCTGCATCACAAATACAATCAATACTGGTAGCTTTTACTATCAGCTCCTAATGAACTAGAACTGCAAAAGGGTTATTTATTTATTTTTTGCAAAAATGGATGTTATATTTTACTTGGCAAAAAATTAGCAGCAAACCGCATTGTGCAACTGTTGAATTGCTTTTTAAATGGCAAAACGTTGCAGGCAGTTTGTAAATAACCCAAGGCTCCTGTGGCGGGTAGGTAGGTAGCACTGGTTGGATACCTTTTGTAATGCCCTTACCCTGCTACTGCATAGGTACTTTCTTCAGTGTTGTATAAGATTACAGATTTTTGTTCTCACCTTTTTCTTTCCAGGCTCCAAAGGAAACGTTGGCCAAAGCGGTGCTTGCAGAACTCCCCCAGCAAGTTGTTCAGTATTTCAAGCATCAAAATCTGCCTCCCGTCCACTCAGAGCCCGCCTAGCACCCCCCCCCCCCCCTCCTTCTGCATGTGGCAAACGTTCAGTACATTGTTTACTAAGTAAGTGTGCATGGGTCACAGGGATTTTAGGGGCCTTTTTTTTTTTTTTAAACAAAATATGATCAATTCTGAGAGGACCTTGCTTTTTAAATTCATGACACACAAAGCAGACCAGGTACCCCCCCCCCCCTGCAGACACTTTCAGTATTGAATGTAATTTGTACAATTTTAATGTAACTAAAACAAATTTTTACAAATCTCACTTTGCTCTTCTTAAAGCGCCCTAATGTACATTATGTAGAACTATGTGCGTAGCAGTGTTGTACCTATACCTCTTATGCTGTATGTTCCTTTTTATACAGTGGACATGTTATTTGTTATATTCTCAGATTAATAAACAAATTCAGACATTTAAAAAAAAAAAGTAAGCAGTGCATTTGCTTTATATATTTGGACGCAACATTCAAGGTTAAGGGCACCTATGCTAAATGAGGTCTTTGGACAAGTGTCTTATTTACAAGTACAAGAGTAAGAGATCTGGTTCAGAGGTGGCAGAGCGGTACAGATTTCCCGAACAGACAGAACATGATCTTTTACACTCCTGGGCCTACCTTACTGGCTACTCAGCTTTACTTGGTTGAACAGAAAGAACTTGGGTTGCTAACAAATAACTATTTACATCTTAAAACATATCCACTCCCCCAACCAGGTACAGAAATTTCAATCTATCATCCATGGTTTGAAAATGCTTCTTATTCCCCCAACACCCGTACAGCAGCAAGAAAGCGTGTACTCAGCTCTTTATGCTAGATTCTTTTTAATTACTGCAATACAGCAGTAGATATAGGAAGCTTTCTAGGGCACACTTTATGGGGCCTCAAGGAAGGTGTTGGTACGAAAAATAGACGAGACGATCTTGCCAGTGTTGTTGATGGTGCCTTCGCTATCTGAGCTGGATTCAGAGTCGCTGCTGCCCGAGTATTCGCCAAGGCCAGGCAGGATGCCGATGCACACAGAAGCGGAGGGGCAGTGCACGACCGAGCCGCTCAATGCGCTGCTTCCGAGATGATCACGAGAGCTGTTTCCTGTTGCAACAAAAAAAAATGATAAATCACAATCTATCAACAAGTTAGTCTAACCTCAGTGTTTTTACATTAAGCTTCTTAAGGCTCACTGTGTCTTCACATAATGATGGCTGTAGTTCTTAACTAGCTCCTGTTAGAGCACTAGGTAAATAAATATAGCCAATGTAAGCAGGGCTGGACAGAACCTACCTAAAATTTGGGAGGAGAGGGACAGGAGCTGGCTGAGGGGAGGGGGGACAGCAAAAATTGGCATAGGAACCAGGGGAAGAATTTTTGAGAGAGTGTTTTTCTTACTATTATTGGCTGATACTTAAGCTTTCTAAAAATGTTTCCATCCCTACATTTAATTATTTATTGTTTTTCTATACCGACCTTCAAGGTTAAATACCATATCAGATCAGTTTACATCGAACAGGGACAGAACAGTAAACATAAACTACTTATTCTAATCAGAAGAAACAAAAAGTTACATTTAACGAGGACTGCAAAACTTGGAAGCTTAAACAGCTAACACACACACCTGGTTACTAATGCAGCTATTTCTACTTTTAATATACAAACCTTGCCGTTCTTTGCATTCACAAGATTACTTACTGCTAGAGGTATCTGCTTCTAAGCAAATTCAATATGCAGAAACACGCAGACGGGCATGCTCCATAATTAGCTAACGCTGTGGAATGCTCTGCCCCGGTCTTTGCGACTGATTCCGGACAGAAGCTTTTTTTTTTTTTTCCAATCATATTTATTGAAGTTTCAGAAGCAATACACTAAGCAGTAAACCAGAAGTTCTAAGCAAGATCAACAGCTCACTTGTATAAGCTCATACAACAAATAAAGAGGAGATGTCCATGAGAGCAAAAGGAAACCACCTTCTGAAATGTGAACATCCAATAAGCCCCTTCCCATTCCCCCTCCATATCTGGTATACCAAGAAGAGAGAAACTGCCTTCCGGAGATAGGAATGCAAAACAAACCAGAACAGTCCTTGCACGAGGCATCCAAAAAGAGGCATTGTTTCATAGCTAGTATCTGGGTGAGAAGGAGAAAAGAACATAAGAAAATGCCATACTGGGTCAGACCAAGGGTCCATCAAGCCCAGCATCCTGTTTCCAACAGTGGCCAATCCAGGCCATAAGAACCTGGCAAGTACCCAAAAACTAAGTCTATTCCATGTTACCGTTGCTAATGGCAGCGGCTATTCTCTAAGTGAACTTAATAGCAGGTAATGGACTTCTCCTCCAAGAACTTATCCAATCCTTTTTTAAACACAGCTATACTAACTGCACTAACCACATCCTCTGGCAACAAATTCCAGAGTTTAATTGTGTGTTGAGTAAAAAAGAACTTTCTCAGATTAGTTTTAAATGTGCCCCATGCTAACTTCATGGAGTGCCCCCTAGTCTTTCTACTATCCGAAAGAGTAAATAACCAATTCACATCTACCTGTTCTAGACCTCTCATTGTATCACAATGGGATATGACATAACTTAATAAAACATACAGGGAAGAAGGAAAGAAATAGCAAGATATCAAGGCAAGAAAAGAAAAATAGGTAAGATCGGAAATATTAAAGAAAACCTTCATCCATCCGCTAGAGTCTTCCGAATAGTGGGGGGGAGAGAGAGTCCTGGAAGTGCTTCCAAATGTCCAACATAGTGTGAAAATGTTTGGGACAGCCAACTCTCGTGAAAAGATATTCAAATGTAAACAATTTTTACCATTCTATGAAACCGAAGATCAGGTTGAGGGCAAGAGTTACCAATCCAATGAGAGAGTATGACTTTCTTGCCAAGAAAACCCATTTTTCTCACAAGTCAACACTTACTCATCTTGCACTCTGTGCGAGCATAATTGAACTTGCCAAAGAGCCAAATGTTTGGGTCACTGGGAATATCAAACCCTAGAATAGTAGCACATAATCCTCCCACCCGTTGCCAAAAAGACTGGAGTGAAGGGCAAGACCAAAAAGTATGAATATAATTACCAACATCAGTTCCACACATGGGGCACAGATCTGAGGAGCATTGTTTTGCTTTAAACACCAGTAGAATTGCCAAAGAAATTTAAATTGCATTTCCCACAAGATTACTTTCTCAGTTAAGTTCGGGATATCAAGGTAACATTCCTTAAACTGTGGAAAGGAAACTCCAACCAGCCTTGCCACCACTGAAATAGAGAAAGTAATGTATCATCGTGTGGTATCACATAAAGGGCCTACGAAAGCGAGCCATCAAGGGCTCATGCTGTCGATCGCCTAATACTTTCTCAGCATCTTAGCGGAATGAGTTTCTAGAACTGCATCCCCTGAAGCCCCAATAAAGTGCCTTACTTATAAATAGGCAAAAAATTCACTCCGGGATAAGTGGAATGTTTCCTGTAATACCTGAAAACTGAGCAGTAATCCCGTAGTCCCCAAAAATAACTGGTAGATGCTGGTGAGGCCTTTCTTGCGCCAACTGTAAAACAGACTTTTCCAAGCCAGGAAGAAAAAGTATCATCACAAATGTTTAATGGGGGGGAAGACAATTTAGTGGAGCGGCCAGTAAGCTAATGACCAGGCCTTCTTGCAGGAATTTATTAACAGATGCGACTAAGTCGGGTGAGAGTAATTTGGTTTCTATTTGGGGTAAGCTATTTAAGGAAGGAACATCAAACCACTTTATTAAATGTATATAAGGCACTGTATATGAGGTTCCCGATATCCAGTCTCCCAAACAGCGCAGCATACATGGCAAATTACACTTTTTAAAATCTGGACAACCCAGGCCCCCTTGCTCCAGAGGTCTAGTGAGCACCTGCAAAGGGAGTCGTAAGTGCTGCCCATTCCACAAAAAATTTTGAAATATCCAATCTATTTCATTATGATCCTTTTTGATAATCCATAAAGGAACCATTTGAAGGACATATAGCCACTTAGGAACAATCATCTTAAGCAGATGTGTTTTCACCTAGGAGAGACAATGGTAAAGATTTCCAGTTTATTAGGGAGCTGGACATGCCAGTTAACAATGGTTGAATACTGGCTTTTAAAGGGGATGTAGATAGATAGGATTCCTAACACCTAAATTACTTTTTCCTGAACAACCCATTTCAACGGAAAATGGCCTGACCAATCCTGCTCTACATTCCCACATACATCCAAGGTCTCCGACTTCTCATGGTTAATTTTTAGGCTAACAAACCAGCCAAAGGTCATTTGCAGAGTCAAAAGAAAAGCCAAAGAATCTTCTGGGCCAGTAAGGAAGATCAGATCATCATCTGCAGAAGCAGCGACCTTGAAAGACTTCAAGCCCCAGCTAAAACCTGCGGTGTTTGGAGTGAATTTTCCTCAATAAAGGATCAATGGAGAAGATATATAACAAAGGTGAGAGAGGACAGCCCTGTCTCACCCGCTGTTGTATTTTATCACTATCAGACTTACATACATTAACAATAATAGTGGACAAGGGGTTCTCATAAAGGAGAGATATAGGCTAAAATGTTTCTTTGACACCCATACCTATTAAGGCCGAGAAGAGATAAGGCTGTGACACACGATCAAAGGCTTTCTCTGAATCGAAGCCAATGACTAGAGCTGGTACTTGATGTTTTTGACAAATTGACATAGCTGTGAGCAGTCTGATGATGTGTGTACTGGCCATCCGCCCTTTAACAAAACCCACTTGATGTTCTAAAATAAGAAAAGGTAATACAAGGCTGGTTCTATCTGCTAAAACTTTAGCTATTATCTTGAGGTCACAATTTAAAAGTGAAATGGGCCTATAGGAAGATGGAAGCAATGGATCCTTTCCCAGCTTTGCCAATACCGTAATATGAGCTGCATTAAAATCCTTTGGGAAGGAGCTCTTACTCAGAGCAGCAGTTTAGAAATCTGTCAAGGGGACAACTAACTGCAGTTTTTGGGGTTTTTTTTAAATTTTTTATTTATGCATTTTAACATTTAGTACAAGAAACTCTTGCATTGTAATTTTTAAGTACATAAATGACTAACAAAAATATTCTTAATCAAGAATATGAAACATTTTCTATAAGCAATTTTTACATTTATGCACCTAAATAATAAAGGAAATAATGGGAGAGCATGCAATCTAGGAGCTTACAAAAGGAAATGAAATATTTCTAACAGAACTGACATTCTGAATTCAAACCACCGTTATATTTCCAAATGCTCTTTTTGGGTTATCAAGGGGCGCTATGTGAGTTTAGGAAGGACCTTAACTGTAAAGGTTCCATAAATACATACATCTGTTGTTGATATTGCATACAACATTTACAAGGGAAACAAAGTTTAAACTTAGCTCCAATTTTAATTACCTCCTCTCTCATATTTAGAAATTGCTTCCTTCTAAACTGAGTTTGTTTAACAAGGTCTGGGTAACACCAAATTCTTTGCACAAAGAATAGTACATGACTACTTCTGAAATAATTTTTAAATATATTATTTCTGTCCATCAAGAAGGCAAATGTAACTAGAAGAGGTCTTCTCAGAGTAATCTCCAATTCTTGTGATGAATCCAGTATTGAGGACAAATCAGGTAAAGCTTGTTCGTCTTGCCCTTCAGCGCTTCCTTGCTTAGCATATAAGTAATAGGCTTTGGTTACCACTGGTTTTATTTCATCAGGTATTTTAAGGACCTGAGCAACATAAAGCCTAAACAAATCAAGTGGTGTAAAAACAAGTTTGCTTACCGTAAACGTTGTTTCTGTAGATAGCAGGATGAATTAGCCATGCTGTCATGGGATCTGTCCATCAGGTCCAGGAGGCGGAGCTTGATAAAGCAGAGGTTGATTTTTGTATCCTCTGCGCCTGCGTGTGTGAGTTCCCGCGCAGGCAGATCTACTCTCCTCAGTCTGTGATTAAGCAGTTGAAGTGTTCTATGTATTGTGATTGCCAGGGTGGCGGGCGGGTCAGCATGGCTAATTCATCCTGCTATCTACGGAAACAACGTTTACGGTAAGCAAACTTGTTTTTTCCCGTCGATAGCAGGGCTGAATTAGCCATGCTGTCATGGGAGTCACAAGCTCCCAACTATATGATATGAGTGGCAATCACTTATTATGCTCTGCTGCAGATTGTAGGACAGTTCGACCTAAACTGGCATCTGCTGATGTTTGCTGATCTAGACAATAATGCGTAGTGAAGGTGTGTAAGGAAGTCCAAGTAGCTGCCTTACAAATGTCTATTGGTTGAATGTTTCTGAGATGAGCCCAAGATGTCGCCAGGGCACGAACTTGGTGAGCTTTTGGCTTACATGAGAGAACCTCAGTTCTTTTGTCATAGCAGAACTGAATACATTGGACTATCCAGCTGGATATGGTTCGTTTGGAGACTGATCGTCCTGGTGCTTTAGGATCGAAAGATAGAAAGAGTTGTGATGGACGTGTCGAAGAAGACGTCCTATTTCTGTAATAAGCTAGTGCCCTCTTACAGTCCAGGGTGTGAAGCAAAGCTTCCCTTGGCGTTGTATGTGGTTTTGGGAAAAACTTTGGAAGTTCTATACTCTGATTAAGGTGAAAAGTAGAAACGACCTTCGGTAAAAATGAAGGGTGAGTTCGAAGAACCACCTTTTGGTGAAAGAACTGTAAGTATGGTTCATAGTGCACTAGTGCTTGCAATTCACTAACTCGTCTAGCTGATGTGACTGCTACAAGGAATACCACCTTCCATGTAAGGAACTTTATGTGTGCTGATTCCATAGGTTCAAAAGGAGGAAGCATGAGTTGTTCCAATACAATATTAATATTCCACGGAACCGGTGGTCTGGCCGTGGGGGGTCTGATATGTAGGAGACCTTTGAGGAAACGGGTAAGCAAAGGGTGAGTTGCTATAGAGCCCTGCTTATATGGAGTGTGGTAGGCCGCGATGGCACTGAGGTGGACTCTAATCGAAGTCGTGGCTAGGCCTGCTTCAAATAAGGAATGAAGATAGTCCAGCAACCGCTGTGGCGAACAGTCCATAGCTGATACCTGTTGGGCTATACACCATGTAGTATATCTTTTCCATTTATATTGGTAATTGCGTCGGGTAGAGGGTTTCCTAGATTCCATTAGGATACGCTGAGCATTAATAGAGACGTTCTGTTCCGTTAGCACCCACCTGTCAATCTCCACGCCGTTAAGTGTAGGGATGAATGCAGTGGGTGTAACAGCGTTCCCTGGTCCTGCAGTAGCAGATCTGGACGGTGTGGAAGTCGCATCGGTGTGTCGCTGGAGAGGTGCAGTAGGTAACTGTACCAGGGTTGTCTCGGCCAGGCTGGAGCAATGAGGATCATCTGAGCCTTGTCCAATATGCATTTTTGAATTGTTCTGGTGATCAAGGGAATGGGCGGAAACGCGTATAGCAGCCCCGACATCCACGGAATGAGGAAGGCATCCTGTACCATCCGGAACTGGCTTGGACGAATTGAACAGAATTTTGGAAGCTGTGCATTGAGCTCCGTCGCAAATAAGTCTATCTGTGGCGTGCCCCATTTGGCAAAAATGCTGAGCACTACCTCCCTGTTGAGGGACCATTCGTGTGGGTGGAAGATTCTGCTCAATCTGTCCGCTCTCGTGTTTGCTATACCTGGTAGGTATGTGGCCTGGAGATGTATGCAGTGCTGGTGCGCAAATTGGAAGATGAGTAATGCTTCCTTGCAGAGGGTCCAGGAGCCCGAGCCTCCTTGTTTGTTGATATAGAACATCGCAACTTGATTGTCTGTTTAGACCATGACTCTTCGTCCTTTCAGGAAGTGCTGAAAAGCCTGGAGAGCGTTGCGAATCGCTCGAAGCTCCAGTAAATTTATCTGCATCGTTTGTTCTGTTAATGACCAAAGACCTTGTGTCTCGTGAATCTCTAGATGTGCCCCCCAGCCTTTCCGTGAGGCGTCTGTTGTTAGAACAGAGTCGTGCATGGGCTGTCTGAATAGAGCTCCCTTTACTAGTGTGGACGGGAGGAGCCACCAGGTTATATCCCTTTTCATTTCTGCGGTGAGGGCAACAGCTTGCGTGAGTGGTTGGGAGTGTTGACTCCACTGTCGTTTGAGTCCCCACTGTAGCCGCCTCATATGTAACTTGGTGTTCGGTACTAAGAAATTGGCCGCTGCCATATGGCCAAGAAGAACTAGGATTTGTCTGGCAGACGAGGTTGGTCTCGGTAAGAGGTCGTGCAGAAGCTTCTGCATTTGCGCTCGGCGGTCCTGTGGCAGATATGCCCTGGATTGGGTGGTGTCTAGATACGCTCCTATGAATTGTAGATGTTGTGTCGGCGTTAGTTGAGACTTCTTGAAATTCACCACTAGCCCTAGTTGATGCAAACAATGAAGTATTTGACTGAGATGGCAGAGGAGGCGGTCCTGTGATGGCGCTACTACTAGCCAGTCGTCTAGATACGGGAAAATTGTCATACGCCGTTGTCTGAGATGAGCCACCACCACTACCATGCACTTGGTAAACACCCTGGGAGCCACTGATAACCCGAAGGGAAGTACTCTGTATTGGTAGTGCTGCTGCTTGTATGTGAAGCAAAGGTACTGCCAAGAAGAAGGATGGATTGGAATGTGAGTATATGCATACTTCAGGTCGATGGAACACATCCAATCGTTGGGTTGCAGTAAGGGTAGGATTGATTTCAGGGATACCATCTTGAATTTCTCTTTTATCAGACATTTGTTGAGTTCCCTGAGATCCAGAATGGGTCGGAGGCCTTCCGACTTCTTGGGAATTAGGAAATATGGGGAATAGAATCCTAGATTGTAGCTGTTCGAGGGTAATCGCACTATCGCCTTTTGTTGGCAAAGGTGTAATATCTCCGTTTGGAGTTGTGGATGGTCCCGGAACGGCCTGACGGCTAGGACGTGTGGGAGATGTGGTTTGGACTGAAATTGAAGACGATAACCTTGATTGACAATGTCCAATACCCATTGATCCGATGTTATTTGATCCCAAAACGCAACACGGGATTGGTGGTGCATAATGCGTGTTGTAAGCATAGAGTTTTGGTATATTTTTCTTCCCACTTCATCCAGATACCTATTGTCCTTACTTGGCGGATAGGTAGTATGGAGTTTTGACTTTTTAAACCGTTGCATAGCGGACTCGACAACCACTGACTCATGTGGCAGCTGTTGCAGTGCATATGGAGTTTCTTTCTTGATCCTAAATTTAATATCGGATTTTCTGGATACCGGTTGTATAGATTGAGGAGTTTCCCAAGTCTTCAATAGTAGTCGATGGAGTAGGTCGTGAGGCGGGAGCGTGGTTGGTTCTCCCGGTACATCGAAAATTTTGAGAAGCCCCAACGTCTCAGCTCTGGGGTCTGGTTCTTTTTGAATTTGTAGCTGAAGGATTTTCCCAATCTTTTCCAAAAACTTCGGATAGGAGAGATCTTCCGGAGGTGAATATGGCTCCTGTTGACCTTCTGGAGGGTCGGAGGGAAATCCCGTTGATGAAGTAGGGGAATCAGAGGAGGAGTCATCAGGTTCATGTGATACTGAAATGGCCGGTGAAAGCGAGATAGCCCGTTCTGCGAGGGGAGATTGTTTTTCGCTAATGTCCTCGAATGGGTCCGAAGATTCCTGATCTTGCGTGGAGCCTGCTTTATCCTTGTCTAGGATAAATGACGTTTGAATGGCTTCGTAAAATCCTGACAAGGATTGTGATAGTTGCCAAAAAGCATCCTTTGTGGCCTGTGGCATCACCTTCGGTGCTTTTTGCAGTTGTTGATCTTTCAGAGGACTAGGAGGATGATGTGGGCGTTCCGGCCCACACCCTGAACCCAGAGAAGTGTGCGAGGATGTGAGATATATCGGGGAGTCGTGTTCCTTGTGTCGGGACAACCGAGAGGATCTAGACGTTGAAGGGCTAATTGCCCTATGCCTTCGATGCCCATGTCTATGGTCCCGTTCTGGATCCAGTTTCCTTTTCTTACCATGAAGAGATGCTGAATCATGTGAAGAGGTATGAGCTTTCCGGGAGCTGTGTGAAGAGGAACTGGACCTCCTGTGTTGAGAACTACGTGAAGTGGAACTGTGGGTGTCCGCTCTTTTGCGTTTGTGACTCCCCTTCCTTGTGCCAGATAAGGAATACAATTTTGGATCTCTGTTAGTCGGTAACGACACCAACAATCCTGCTTGCTCCTTTGTTTGCTGTAGTGGTGGAAAGAGGAATGCATCTTTGGAAGAAGCTAGTGTCTCCCTTTCTATTTGCGGCTCCGGCACTTGTTTCGGCGCCGCTTGGTTTTCCGACCACATATGTGTTCCCGGTGCCTTGTGACGTTTCGTTTCTTTCTGGCTTTTCGGAGCCGGTTGGTCTTTCTGCGCCGTTTGGCTTCTCGGCGCCGTGTTGCTTTTCGGCGCCGTGCTACCTTTGGGCGCCTTATGGCTTTTTGGCGCCGGGTGACCTTTCAGCTCCTTTTGGCTCTCCGGCGCCGTATGGCTCTCCGGCGCCTTGTGGCTTTTCGGCGCCGCTAGGTCGTCTGGCGCCCTGCGGCCTTCCTGCGCCATGTGTTTGTCCGGTGTCGTATGTGGTTTCGGCGCCTTGCAGACTGTCGGCGCCGTAATGGTCCTCGGCGCTGGTGCAATCTTTGGCGTCGGGCGATCGAGCGTTTTTGAAGACGCGCCCTTCGGGGCCCTAACTTTCGGCGCCAACATATGCCCTTGTTTCTCCGGCACCATGGAGGCGTGCAAGGCCGGCGCCGAATGTTTGGGTACTGCGCGGCGCCGTTCCTGCTCTTCTTGCACCGTTTCTGCCATAGGGCGTGGTGATCTGGGGCCTAGTCCCGGCGTAATGTGGCGCGAACCTTCAGTACGTCTATGAGGCGATCTGCCGCGCCTCGAGTCTCTACTGGACGTCGACTGAATAGAGGATTTTCGGCTATGAAGGGTTGCAGAGCCCTGCTCCCCTGTTACCTGGCTATCCGAAAGAGCCTTTGGTGCCGAATATTTCACCTTCTTCACCGGTCCCGGTGAAGAATGGGCCTCCGAAGCTTCCGGAGTGCTCAGGAGCTCTTGGAGCCTGTAGGCCCTTTGTCTTTTCGCCCTGGGGGACATTTTTGCACAAAATTCACAGTTGGAGACATCGTGTGCGCTGCCGAGGCACCGGTAGCACCTGTCATGGCCGTCGGTGACTGACATCACCCGGTTGCAGCGGCAGCGTTTAAACCCGCTTTTGGACATGAGGAAAGTCTTGGCTCCGCGTGCGATCCCGCGCGCGGAAAAAACAGACTGAGGAGAGTAGATCTGCCTGCGCGGGAACTCACACACGCAGGTGCAGAGGATACAAAAATCAACCTCTGCTTTATCAAGCTCCGCCTCCTGGACCTGATGGACAGATCCCATGACAGCATGGCTAATTCAGCCCTGCTATCGACGGGAAACATTTTTTATCACAGGAAAATTTAAGAAGCGTAGATTATGAACTCTTATATTATTCTCAAGTTTTTCCAACCTTCTATTCACATCATTGTGTGTTAATATCACAGCTGAATGAACTTTTTCCATTTCAGTCATTCGGTTCTCCATTTTAAGCAGATTTTGTTTCTGTTGATCTATTTCAGTAGCATTTAAATTTACTTGATTTTTTACCTCAATAACTTCTTTAGTGAGCCCCAGAATAGCTTTTTCAAGCGATTGAAGTGCTCCCCATATCATTGTTAAGGATATTTCCTCAGGAGGTTTTACCAGCTTCAACAGTTTCGATTCCTCCTGCACTTGAGCAGCCCCTCCTCCACCCGATACGAGGCCAGCGTTCTCCTCCAGTTCCACGGATCCCAGCCCTTCAGAAAGGTTTTGTCCCTTGGCTCTTCCTGCCTCCTGGGACCTTACCTTCCTCTGGGGCTCCTGAATAGTAAGTCCTCCAATCATTTCGGGTTTCCCCGATCTCATCGCTGTCCCTTCTCCGAGCTGCTCGGTCGTTTCAGCGGCCATCTTTTCTTTCTCTCTCTCTTCCGCTTTTCCTGGAGGTGCTGGTCTCGCTGGCGAACCGGGACTCAGCGATGTCTCGGTCAGGGAGAGCCGGTCTCGCTCCAAAGACTGCTCTCCAGCAACCTGGTCTCCCGGCAAGAACAGCGGTATGGCGGGGAAGAAGCTGCCAATATGGGGTTGTGATGTCTGTAGAGGTGTAGAAGTCGTTTCTACACCTCTAACCCGCACCTTCCGCTTAGTATGAGGCATTATAGCTGTATTGGAACGAGAATCAAAAGGAAATAATAGCGGAGGATAGAGAGCTTCTTTCAACGCGTCTGCTCAGAACGCCATCTTGAAAGCTCTCCTCAACTAACTGCAGTTTTAATACTTTATAAAAATCATAAGAAAACCCATCAGGGCCTAGAGGTTTGCTGGTAGAAATTACATTTAAACCTTCAAAAGTTTGGATTGGTCTGTTCAAAAATTCTAAGTGAGTTTCCGAGAGTGTCGATAGGGTGACATCTGAGGGAAAAAAAAACCCTCTTCTCCCTGTCTCCCCCCCTGTTGCCCCAGCGTGTATAGTGAGTTATAAAAACCCTTGAACACCTCCCCAATCTCTGATTTCATTGTGACTAATTTTTCTTGCACAGTTTTCATTCGATCAATGAAAATGTTTCCCCAGGCTGTTCGAACCATATTAGCTAAGTACTTCCCCGCTTTATTCCCAAATCTGAAGAAATTATGCTCAGATACTTGTAAAGATTGCTGTGCTCTTCAATGTAGGTAAACATTTAAACTTTCTAAAATGGCATAGAAGTCAGCCTTATTCTCTTTAGTGGGGTTAAGAATCGGGATCTCCTTAGCAGACTTCAACCTAGCCTCCAGCTGGAGAATATTCTGGTTTATGCGCTTTTTTTGTTTAATTAAGAAGGCAATCATTTTTTCCTGCATAACCACCTTTCCAGTCTCCCAAAAAAGTTGGGGCATGGACATATGTTTATTGTGGAAGACAAAATCTTCCTATCTATCCCTCAGAAATGACTGGAAATCAGGATCATTTTTCAAAAAACATGGGAACTTCCAGATTTGGTCCTAAACCCTAGGGCCTAAGAACATAAAATCCCACCCATATAGGTGCATGGTCTGAGATGACCTGGGAGCCAATCTCAGATAAAGAAATGCTACTCTCCTATCTTTGTATGGCCTGCCACTCAGAATGGCAGGGCATTTATCAAGTAAGGAATCGTACACACGATGAAATCACCCATTAAAAAAAGTACACCCTGAGAGCGAAGGACTAAAAAATTAAAGATATTAACAAAAAAGGCATGGGAGTAATCATTAGAGGCATAGAGATTGCAGATAGAAGTTTCCCTCCCATTTAAGCATCCTGAAAAAAAAATAAACCCACCCTCGGGGTCCTGCAAGGATTTGGTCACTATAAAGTTAGTGTTTTTACTAATGAGAATAGCAACTCCTGCCTTATCTTTGGCAGCTGAAACGTAGCAGGAGCTGACCCAATCTCTGCACAATTTCTTACTTTCAGTGTCTGACAACTGTATTTCCTGAATACATGCAATAGTGACTTTACACCTTTTCAGATGTTGTAAAACCTTCTTCCTCTTAATAGGTTGTGGCAGGAAAGCCTTGTCCCGAATGGTGTCAATGTGCGCTCCTATGAATTGCAAGGTTTGAGTAGGTTGCAAGTTGGATTTTTCGTAGTTTATCAGGAGGCCTAGATTATCTAACATAGGTTATTGTGTGAATTAAATTGTTTCGCAGAAGAGTAGGATCGGGGGCTAGTAGTAGCCAGTCTAGGTAAAGGAATATCTGAACCCCCTGTCGACGGAGGTGTGCCACCACTACCGCTAGACATTTTGTGAAGACTCTTGGTTGTGTTGACAACCCACCCGAGAGTCTGCAGTAGATTCTTGACTCTGGTGGTATCCTGGTGACTTTACTCTGGCGATCCAGTGGACTATGGTTGCCTGCGAGGCCGCTTCCCCTTGTTTCTTCCTGCTGTGAAGGACGAATAGGTGGTCCGTCTTTCGTACGGATTCCGATCTTTCCAGGTATCGGACTAGGAGTCTGCCGACGTGAAGAAGGCGAGAGTCTTCTGTTGTTCCATTCCCCTATGGGGAGTTGTTCCCCATAGGGGAATGGAACATTCCCCTATGGGGAGTTGTTCCCCTATGGGGAACAACTCCCCATAGGGGAATGGAACAACTGGGAACAACTCCCCTAGGGGAATGGAACAACTCCCCCTATGGGGAGTTGTTCTATTCCCCTATGGGGAATGGAACAACTCCCCTATGAGGAAAGACTAAAGAGGTTAGGACTTTTCAGCTTGGAGAAGAGATGACTGAGGGGGGATATGATAGAGGTGTTTAAAATCATGAGAGGTCTAGAACGAGTAGATGTGAATCGGTTATTTACTCTTTTGGATAGTAGAAAGACTAGGGGGCACTCCTTGAAGTTTGCATGGGGCACATTTAAAACTAATTGGAGAAAGTTCTTTTTTACTCAACGCACAATTAAACTCTGGAATTTGTTGCCAGAGGATGTGGTTAGTGCAGTTAGTATAGCTGTGTTTAAAAAAGGATTGGATAAGTTCTTGGAGGAGAAGTCCATTACCTACTATTAAGTTCACTTAGAGAATAGCCACTGCCATTAGCAATGACAACATGAAATAGACTTAGTTTTTGGGTACTTGCCAGGTTCTTATGGCCTGGATTGGCCACTGTTGGAAACAGGATGCTGAGCTTGATGGACCCTTGGTCTGACCCAGTATGGCATTTTCTTATGTTCTTATGAATCCTTATGCTCGTCTGGAGATAGTAGCGAGATGGTTTGGTTTAGGTGGAAATGCGAAACCACCTTTGGAAGGAAGGAGGGGACAGTGCGTAGCTGTATGGCTCCCGGTGTGAATCTGAGGAACAGTTCCCGACAGGATAGTGTTTGAAGTTCGGAGATGCAACGGGCTGAACATATTGCCACTAGGAATAAAGTCTTCAAGGTCAGGAGCCGTAGGGACAGACCGCGGGTAGGTCTGAAGGAAGCTCCCACAAGGAAGTATAGTACTAGATTGCAATTCCATAGGGGTACCGGCCACTTTAGTGGTGGTCGGATTTGTTTGACCCCTCTCAAGAAGTGGGAGACGTCTGGATGGGAAGATAGACTGATGCCGTCCACTTTGGCTCTGAAGCAGGCCAGTGCTGCCACCTGAACCTTGATGGAGTTGAGACAATCCTTTCTTTAAGCCATCCTGCAGAAATTCCAGGATCATGGGGATTTTGACTGTCCGCGAAAGGATGTCGCGGTCTTCACACCAGGCTTTGAATATTCTCCATCTTCATATGTAAGTTAGAGACATGGAAAACTTGCGTGCTCGGAGCAATCACTGTCCCCGCATATCTACTCTTCTTCAGGCAAGTCCTCTCAATGGCCAGACCGTAAGAGAGAATCGAGTTGGGTCTTCATGGAAGATCGGTCCTTGCTGGAGCAGGTCCCTGTGTGAAGGTAGACACAGGGGGTTCCCCGCCAGAAGTCTTAGCATGTGTGTGTACCACGGCCTTCTTGGCCAGTCTGGAGCCACTAGAAGTACTAGCCCCCTGTGGTGTTCTATCTTGCGGATGACCCCGCCCAGTAGTGACCATGGAGGAAAGGCATACAGCAGGTCCTCCTGTGGCCAGGTCTGGACGAGGGCGTCAATCCCCTGAGATTGTGGTTCTCGTCTGCGGCTGAAGAAGTTGGGAACTTGGGCGTTGGACCGGGTTGCCAGAAGATCCATTGGCTGCTGTTCCCCAGCGATTTACTATCAACTGGAAAGCTGTGTCAACAGCATCCATTCCCCTGGGTCTAGACTTTCTCTGCTGAGGTAATCCGCAGAGACGTTGTCTTTTCCCGCGATGTGGGCGGCTGAGATCCCTTGCAGGTTTGCTTCCACCCACGCCATTAGGGGGTCTATTTCCAGGGACACCTATTGGCTTCTGGTTCCTCCCTGGCGGTTGATGTAGGCAACTGTTGTGGCGTTGTCTGACATGACTGACAGATTTCCCCCCGGAGTCTGTGACTGAATCATAGGCAGGCTAGTCTACTGCCTGGGTTTCCAATCGCTTGATGTTCCATCCCGACTCTTCCTTGTCCCATTGCCCCTGGGCCATCAGTTCCTGGCAGCGGGCTCCCCACCCTTGTAGGCTCGCATACGTGGTGAGCAAAAAAGGTTGGTGGGGATAGCCTTACTCCCTTGCTCAGATGGTCTTCTTGTAGCCACCATTGGAGCTGGGTCCATGACTCTACCGGTAGCTGGAGGCGAACAGCGTAGTCCTGGGACATCGGGTTCCAGCGTGACAGTAGGGCACGTTGAAGTGGTCGCATGTGGGCCCTTGCCCATGAGACGACTTCTAGGATTGATGTCATGAGGCCGAGGACTTGGAGGTAGTCCCATAACTTAGGCCGAGCACAGTTCAATAGTTTTTGCAACTAGTCCATCAATTTCCTTCTCCTTGTAAGGGGAAGAACAACCTTGTCTTGTTTGGTGTCAAACCGGACTCCCAGGTGTTCTAGTGATTTGGAGGGCTACAGGCAACTCTTGGTTGTGTTGACGACCCACCCGAGAGTCTGCAGTAGATTCTTGACTCTGGTGGTAGCCTGGCGACTTTCCTCTGGTGATTTTGCCCTGATCAGCCAATCGTCCAGATACAGGTGTACGAGGATTCCTTCTTTCCTCAGTATCGCTGCCACTACAATCATGATTTTGGTGAACGCCCGAAAGGCCGTGGCCAGTCCGAAGGGCAGTGCCCGGAACTGGTAATGATGGTCCAGGATCGCAAAGCATAAAAAGCGCTGGTGGTCGTGATGGACCGGGATGTGGAAATAGGCTTCTGACAGATCCAGAGAGGTCAGAAATTCTCCCGGCTGTACTGCCCTTATGACAGAGCGTAGGGTTTCCATGCGGAAGTGTGGTACCCTCAGGTAGCAGTTGACGGACTTGAGGTCCAGGATGGGCCGGAATGTTCCCTCTTGCTTGGGGGACGATAAAATAGATGGAATAGTGCCCAGTATTTTGCCCACAGGTGTGTGGGCACCTGTGTTATAGCCTTAGGGCGAGTAGTTTTGTCAGTGTGGTTTCCACTGCCGTCCTCTTGGAGGGGGCATGGCACGATTTCACAAATTTGTCTGGGGGATACTGTGGAAGTCCAGGTGGTAGCCCCCTCGAATGATGGTTAGGACCCACTTATCAGACGTTATCTCGACCCAACTTTGGTAGAATAGGGCAAGCCTGCCCCCTATGGTTTTCTTCCTGTGGATGGGTCTGTTGATTCTCATTGTGGGGTGCGGCTGGGGCCTGGACCTGAGCCGGCTCCCCTCTTATTGTGTCTGTTCCGAAAGGTCTGGCCCCTGCCTGCGGGGCGAGGTGCTTGATATGTGTTTTTGTATGGCCTAAAATGCTGCAATCCTCTGCCCTTGGGTGTTCGGGGAGAGGAGCATTGGCTTCTTTTGTTCCTGTCCTCCGGTAGCCGAGGTACTGGGGATGCGCCCCATTTGTCGGCTAACTTTTCCAGTTCGCTGCTGAATAGGAAGGCTCCTTTGAAGGGCATTCTCGTGAGTTTCGTCTTGGAAGTTGCATCGGCTGACCAACTTTGGAGCCAGAGTTGTCTTCTGGCTGCCACTATGGATGAGACGCCCCTGGCTGAGGTGCGTACCAGGTCGGAGGTCGCATCTGTGAGGAAAGATATTGCCGGTTCTAATGTTTCACCAGACGTGGTTGCATCCCTGGAAAGTGACAAGCAGGCACGTGTCACCACAGCCCAGCAGGCAGTGATCTGCAGAGACATAGATGCGACATCTAATGACGGATTAAGGATGGATTCCTGATGTCTGTCCTGGGTATCCTTGAGTACAGCTCCTTCTTCGACTGGGATGGTAGTGCACTTTGTGACAGCACAGACCATGGCGTCTACTTTGGGGAACACCAGGAGTTCTTTAGCTGAGGGTTCCAGGGGGTATAGGGCTTCTAGGGTCCATCCTCCTTTGAAACTGGCCTCTGGTGTACTCCATTCCAGGTCAATCAGTTGTTGTACGGCCTGTAGCATTGGGAAATGGCATGAGGCCTGACTGAGCCCGACCAAAACAGGGTTTGTCTTTGGCTCCGCTGCAGTGCTTGTGCCTGGGATGGCCAGCGTCTTCATGCTGAGAGACACGAGATCCGATAACTCCTCTTTGGAGAAGAAACACATCATGGTTCGGTATGGTTCCGTTCTTGGAGGGATTTCTCCTTCTTCCAGGGAGTCTGGCTCTTCCTCCAAGGTATCAGTGTCCCCCCTAAGGGGTGGCTTTAGTCCGGAGGAGGCATGTTTTGGGGAGGCCGAGAGGGGCCTGGAAGGTTTTGGTCTTCTGGTGGAGGCTGTGGCTGTGTCACCAGTGGCACCGATTGTGCCTGGACAAAGGTTTGCAGCCCTTTGAAGAATTCTACCCAGGAAAAGTTTCCTGGGTCCATAGTGAACCCAGTGGCCTTCCCAGAGGGGCCCAACTGAGGAGGGGCCGAGCCGGGGATAGTCCGGGGTACTATCATTGATGGAGCCGGATTCCTCTACTGACCAGGGGGGGGGGCCTTGTCCTGGTTCCCCCCGGGCCTCTTCGCACTGCGGGCACAGGGAAGAAGCCACTTCGTGTTGCGCAGCTCTCAGGTGGCAGGCTGGGCAGAGGGCTTGTCCCTTGGCTTTCTTGGCCGATGGTGCCATGATTTGAGCACGTGGAGTTGTTCAAAACTTGTCTGTGCGCCTATATGCGCGCACCGGGAGGCTTAGATATGCACTCCAGGTGCGTCGAAGATATGCGTGCAGGCCATTATGTGCGCTTAGAGAGATGCACGCACCGCTATGCGCACAGGCTTAATTTGTGCACCCGGCGCCATTGAGCGTGCCGCTGTGCGCCCAAGTGGTTAATGCGCCTGTGCACACGGCTCAGTTGTGCGGACAATACGGCGATCAAGGGGGAGAAATTGGCGCCGGCAACCATGCGGGCAAGATGGTGGCCCCCCCGGAGGGTCTCCATGTGGGAGGACCCTCGTACTGAATTGGGGCTGTTCAACCCGATGGGGCAGACGCCAGAGGGCGATCTGTGCGGCTATCCGAAGACTTTAAGAAAACCCCCCAAGCCCCCCAAAACTAATAGCGCCCGCAACATGCAAATGCATGTTGATGGCCCTATTAGTTATTCCCGCGCGATCCAGAAAGCAAAATGTGCAGCAAAGCCGCACATTTTACTTTCAGAAATTAAACACCTGCCCAAAGGTAGGCGTTAATTTCGGCCTGCACCAGGGAAGTGTACAGAAAAGCAGAAATAACTGCTTTTCTGTACACCCTCCAACTTAATATCATAGCGATATTAAGTCGGAGGCCCCAAAAGTAAAAATTAAAAAAAAAAAAAATTAAAAATCTGTCCGGGGCCCGGAAGAAGGACACTCTATTATGCTGGCGTCCATTTTCCGAACCCGTAGATGTCAAACCCGCTGACAGCCGCCGCTCCTGTCAAAAAGGAGGCGCTAGGGACGAGCTAGTGTCCCTAGCGCCTCCTTTTACCGTGGGCCCCAATTTGCATCTTCTTCCCCCCTGAATCTAGCACCCAGGAGAGTGGCCTGTGCGCGCGCCGGGACAGCGGGCTCTCGCCGGCTCTCCCACGCGTTTTTCCTGTGTCGGCCTGTATATCTTGGTCTCCGTGCACTGCAGGTTGCTCAGAACACGGCAGCAAGATTCTAAAGATTAAGGGATCACATTACACCAGTTTTAATTCTCATTACATTGACTTCCAGTGGTTGGCAAATACAATATCAGGAGGGAGTCATTTTCAAAAGGATTTACGCTCTTAAACTGTGTTTTACACATAAAAATCACTTTACCCATGTAAGTGGGCTTTTGAAAATTGGTACAATATATGCCATTGAATTAGCCATAGCTTATTCACGTGTAAGTGCACTTTAAGGGAAATTTTAAGACATGCACGCAGGCGCACGCACGTGCTCATGTTATAAAATCCGCTACCTGCACACACACACACACGTGCACCCTATTTTATATTGGCATGCACGTGCGAATGCCGACTCACACACATCAGGGAGGGGAATTTTACAAGTTGTACACAGCAGCACAATAGGCCCTAACCCCCGCTCCCTCCCAGTCGCTCCAATAAAGGAGTGGACTGGGAGGGAACTTCCTAAACCTCCTATCCTGCCTCCCTTTTCCCCCGCTAACTACCCTACATTATTTTTTTTTAAATTACTTATCCATGGTCTGGAGCAGCAGCAAGTTGCACTGGTCCAGTGTTCCTGGGACCCGCGGCAATGGGACCGTGCCTTAATGGTGCTATCCCAGCCCACCCTTTTTTTGGCAGGTCTTTCTTCTGCGCGGGCCTTTGAAAATGTGCGTTTCTCCCAATATAGGCGCACGGAGGCCTTTTATGCACATAAATGACTTTTTTTAAAATTGCTATGATAGTATGTTATATTTACACACAACGCCTTTTTAAATTACCCCCTAAGCGCAGAACTGGGCTGTGGAAAATCGTTACGATAGCCCGTTACGCTTACAGTACACACACAACTTCACCTGGCTTTAGCCTTATTCACACAAGGATTCCACCATGCGGCTCTTTGGTGCTAGAAGTCTGCAATGTCTAACAATGGGCAAATACAAATCTTCTTAAAGGCCCTGTACCAAAAATGGCTCTCCTGGACAGTACAAGAAATAAAGCACTCGCAGTGGCAGGTCCTCGCTCATGGGACAATCTTCCATGCTGTCCCGTGTTCCAAGACTTTGAGAAAGGAAGTGACACAGTTTTCTTTTCTTTGGCCTGTGAGACAAGCTCCTAAGGTCCATCACCTCCTGCGCCATTGTATTGATGGTGTGACCAGCAGGATTACAATTTTTGTTGTTATGTTTGTTGTGATGTTTAATTTTTATGATTTAACTTACATAGGTTAGTGTGTAACCCGCCTCGGGCTATTCTGGTACGAGTGGGAGCTATAAATCTTTTAAAATAAATGCTGCACTTAACTATTTATTTATTACTCCTCAGCTGTTATCTAGTCAGATTTAACAGGTTTTAAAAAATAAAAATAGACTAGCTTTCAGTTTTTGTCCAACTGTGACACAGACATCACAGGAAGGACTAGTATGTGGGCAAAACCAAAACAGAAGTGCCATGGGATGCAACATGGCTGGTGGGGATCCCCAGGTCCTATCAGCCAAAGATCTGGAGAAGGCGGTGGCCATGACGCCTCTCCGCAGCGTGGAGGTAAGCAGGGATGAGAACACAGGGCAACATTTGAGCAGGTGGGAGAGTAAGGAGGGCGGAGCACAGCAAGTTGGAATAGGGAGGGAGTAAGGAGGGGAGAGAGTGAGTGTGGAGGATATCTACTATATCACCCTCCCACCCATCAAGCAGCTGTACCACAACCTCCCAAACCCTACAACAAAGCCCCTTCCTGGGAGCAACTGCAAGACACATGCACACACATCTGGAGCGATGAACCCACGCAGGGCATGGATTTATAAAATGTGCTCATGCACACACACATCTGGAGCGATGAACCCACGCAGGGCATGGATTTATAAAATGTGCTCATGCACACACATCTGGAGCGATGAACCCACGCAGGGCATGGATTTATAAAATGTGCTCATGCACACACACAGCTGGAGCGATGAACCCACGCAGGGCATGTATTTATAAAATGTGCTCATGCACACACACAGCTGGAGCGATGAACCCACGCAGGGCATGTATTTATAAAATGTGCTCATGCACACACACATCTGGAGCGATGAACCCAGGCAGGGCATGGATTTATAAAATATGCTCATGCACACACACAGCTGGAGCGATGAACCCACGCAGGGCATGGATTTATAAAATGTGCTCATGCACACACACAGCTGGAGCGATGAACCCACGCAGGGCATGTATTTATAAAATGTGCTCATGCACACACACATCTGGAGCGATGAACCCACGCAGGGCATGTATTTATAAAATGTGCTCATGCACACACACATCTGGAGCGATGAACCCAGGCAGGGCATGGATTTATAAAATGTGCTCATGCACACACACATCTGGAGCGATGAACCCACGCAGGGCATGTATTTATAAAATGTGCTCATGCACACACACATCTGGAGCGATGAACCCACGCAGGGCACGGATTTATAAAATGTGCTCATGCACACACACATCTGGAGCGATGAACCCAGGCAGGGCACGGATTTATAAAATGTGCTCATGCACACACACAGCTGGAGCGATGAACCCAGGCAGGGCATGTATTTATAAAATGTGCTCATGCACACACACAGCTGGAGCGATGAACCCACGCAGGGCATGTATTTATAAAATGTGCTCATGCACACACACATCTGGAGCGATGAACCCACGCAGGGCATGGATTTATAAAATGTGCTCATGCACACACATATCTGGAGCGATGAACCCAGGCAGGGCATGGATTTATAAAATGTGCTCATGCACACACATATCTGGAGCGATGAACCCAGGCAGGGCACGGATTTATAAAATGTGCTCATGCACACACACATCTGGAGCGATGAACCCAGGCAGGGCACGGATTTATAAAATGTGCTCATGCACACACACATCTGGAGCGATGAACCCACGCAGGGCATGGATTTATAAAATGTGCTCATGCACACACATCTGGAGCGATGAACCCAGGCAGGGCATGGATTTATAAAATGTGCTCATGCACACACACACACACATCTGGAGCGATGAACCCAGGCAGGGCATGGATTTATAAAATGTGCTCATGCACACACACACATCTGGAGCGATGAACCCAGGCAGGGCATGGATTTATAAAATGTGCTCATGCACACACACACATCTGGAGCGATGAACCCAGGCAGGGCATGGATTTATAAAATGTGCTCATGCACACACACATCTGGAGCGATGAACCCAGGCAGGGCATGGATTTATAAAATGTGCTCATGCACACACACACATCTGGAGCGATGAACCCACACAGGGCATGGATTTATAAAATGTATTCATGCACACACACATCTGGAGCGATGAACCCACGCAGGGCATAGATTTATAAAATGTGCTTTTAAGTTGCCATGCAATTCTAGACTTCTTTTCATGGTTTTACTTCATTTTTTTTTTAATCTGGTTGCTTTATTTGTTTTGTTACACTAGTAATGCTTCAGAGGAAAAAGGCAATTTAAAGAAACAAAAAAAAAAAAAAAGAGTAAATGGAAAAGTACCTTGCCTCACAACAGACTACCTTAATATCTTGGCCAAGAACACAGTTAACACAAATGAGCAATCTTATCTACCTTGTCAGGGTTTGTATTAACATTATATGCTTACTGGAGCGGAAAAAAAAACCAAGCTGTATCTATAAATCTGTCCCCCTCAAGAATCAAGATGCAGTGCTTCACTGGGAAATTTAAACAGACTTGAGGCATCAGATGCTGATTTACAGAATGTCCGGGGCAAACCCGCAGAGCTTGCAATGACTTGCCATCAATAGCCTCACTCTATAAATCAATTGTACATTTCGACATAAACAGTCTGTAAAGGTTCTGCAACATTTAAGTGGAAAAATGAATGTCCCTTCCTGAACCTGGTGAACCATCTTATAATATTTTACCACACCTCAATGATTTAGAAGAGCTCATTAAACAGTCTTTACCCAACGTAGGATTGAATAAAAACGCTAAGAGATATCATGGGCCCTAATTCCATTGTTTCCACTAAGAGCCCAATTCATCAAGGACTTTTGCCATAAACACAGAATGGCAGAAAAGTCTCAGTGAGGAGAAGAAACGCACAGTGACGCAGACTGTAAGCACCTCTATATACTACCAGTGAATGTAACGCCAAAAGTGAGAACAAGAACTTGGCATTTCGAAGAGTGGAGCTAAAGCATCAAGCTAATGCCACTGAAAACAAAGGAAAGGCCCTACCTACCAGTAAATATCCTGCTCTCTCATCAATTCATTCCCAAAGCCAGGCCTCTGAAAGCCTTCCTTACTCGTTCTGGGTTTTAAAAAGTGCGACTTGACAACTGGAACCGGGCTGACCCTGTCACTGCAGGAATGAAGCTCCACGTAGAGAGCACAGTGAGGTCATTGCAGGAATGTCATGCCTACAGTAACATCAAAAGCCCCTTTCATACTATTAACGTACAGAATTAAAAACATAAGGAAGAACGACTGTTTTGGGGTTTTTTAGTCAGTTTCCAAAATCTCAGCCTAATATGGTGCGATTAGGGTGTTTAGTAATATTCAAAACAAAAACCATCCTCCTCCTCCTCTAAACAAATGAGAATTATTTTTAATTGATAACTGGCAGGCTTAGTTTGCTGGTGCAGCTGCTTTTAACATAGGCTTTATAAAACTCCTTTATGCAAGCCATCATCAAAGAGAGACAGCGCCCCCTCTGCTTGTGAAATGCATGAGAACTTACAATAAACAGAGGCCACGCCATACCTTTGTGCTTTCTGTCATGGTCAGGCTCCAGTTTCAGTTTCTTCCCACTGTTTGAGCTCTCGGAGCTGAAAAAGAAAATGCAGCAATAACGTCCAATCAAGATTCCTGTCTTACAGGGTCAGTCATCAAATCGCGTTATGGTGCTTAACGCTTGTGAAACGCCATAACGCATGGTGCCATGCACATTTTTAAAAGGGGAGGGCTGCGAAGCCATAACGCACAATATAGCAGTTTTAACCCCTTTTTTTCAATTGCGTTACGCCCATAACGCAATTTTTTTCGCAAATTCCATTTTGGGCATTTTTAGGCTGGGGAAGGGCCTGAGATGTGGGAGGAGAGTGGGAAAGGGCCGGGAGAGAGAGAGAGAGACTCGCGCCACAATAAGCAGCTATTTATGCTACTATAGGAGGCCCACCAAGTAACTTGAGGTGAGGTTTAGGTAGTAGTGTAGGGGTTAGAGGCCACTTTTACATGCAGAGAGAGACGTAAGAACAGAACAGTGCACTCTTGTGAAAATTTGATGCCCTTCGGAGTGAGGAAACTCTCACAACGATGAGATTTGTCCAATGATCTCTCATCCTAGCTTGATGTTACCCAGGTAGAGAGACCACTGTCCAAATCTCGTCGTGTGGCGCCCCTTTTCCTATCGCATGCGATGTTTACAGCAGATTGATAAATCTAGGCCTTAGTGATTCATAAATAAAAGACTTATAGAAAATACTACACATGAACAAGTTAGGATTCATTTAAAAGAGAAGAGGGTCTGATTCTATAGGACTTTGTTTGGTTTTGTTTTTTTTTTTTTAGTTTAGCAGCTACTGTTTTTTCTGGAAAGTATATACCTTAGTTCAGGGGTGGCCAATGTTTCATACATAGAGAGCCAAAAACTAGAATTCACAGAGGCAAAGAGCCACCATGCTCCTCACGAGTGGGTGCCACCATACTCTCCTCCCCCCACCCCCCCCCACCCCCAAAAGAAAAGGCAGACTCTCTCTAAATCTCCTACCAGTCTCTCTCTGACACAAAGACACTTCTACACATACATACACTCATTCTCTGAAACAAAGAGACACACACACACACACACATTGTCTATAAGACAGAGAGACACACATACACATTCTGTTATGTTTACGCTACCCATGTGCTCACTCAGCGAGGGTCTAACACCCCTCGCTCTTTCCCATTCCCACCTCGTCTCAGCATCCATACTCTCCAGGAGACTCACTGGTCCCACAGCCAGTGCAATCAGCTCAAGAGAGTTGGTTGGTCACCCCTGTGCTAGCAGAATACTTCACACATGCAAATCACTGACAGAGTCCCACCAAATACAGAATAAAGAGACAAATAGAAATGTGCAAATAACGACTGAACTGGAAACCACAACAAGCCTGACTATATTATGCAGTGCATATGGAAAAACAGAATCACCATTCCTCATAAAAAAGCAGCACATTCATAATAGTAAAGCTATACTAATACAAATATTTGAAAGCAGTCAATGAATAGAACATCCAATAATTAAACACTCACAAGTGTGTTTTAATATTTCCCAAACACCAATAAAATATTTCAAAACAGCAGACAAATAATATCCAATACTTAAGAAAAATAAGGATTAAAAAATCTCCCTCTCTCCATACTGGGATCTTTTAATTTCCAGTCACTCTGAGATTGTTGTGGATTGAGGGAAGCATTACCCACATAGAAACTTTATCCTATCTCACACACACTTACACGTCAATTTTCTCACACACTCACATATGCTCTCACATACTCCCTCTCCCTTACACATACATGCTCTCTCTCTCTCCCCCCTCTCACACATGCGTACATACATGCTCTCACACATACACACTCTTACATATGCAGGCTCCCTCTCCCCCTCACACACACAGGATCTCTCTCACAAATGTATGCACATATGCTGCTTCTCTCTCACACAGACACTCTCTCTCAGGGCCTTTTCCTGAAAAGCCACTATATGCCAGGTCTCTTCCTTGGCTGCCATGGGATGAGATCTGCAGTGGCCCTATCCATCCTGTTTTTTTGGCCACCACAGGATGGGGTCCCACTGGACCCTGCCTTTGGCCACTTCAAGAAGGGGTCCATGGCGGCCTACCACTCAAGCTTCATGGAGGCAGACGTGAAGGAACTTCCACCTACGAGCTGGCTGCTGAGAAGGGCAAGGTTCGCAGCATGCAGTAGGCAGATAAGTCAGCAGTAGAGGTTGACTTCACTGGCGAGTGGCTGTTTGTGCTCCAAAGAGCCATATATGGCTCGTGAGATGCCAGCTGGCCACTGCTGCCCTAGTCTGAACTTGCTCCATCTCTTTCATTACTATTTTCATACAGGCTCTCTTCTTTCATGGCCTAGGGAGAGGCTCCCCATCACCATGTCAGCTGTCATTGCATCATCCTTCAACTGTAACCACACTATACCAGACACTGTAGACAAATATGATTTACATAGTAATTTACATTCAAAGAGAATCTTAACCATCTCTAATGGGGATGTGCAGCCCCCAAATTGTCCGTTCAGTTCATTTTCTGGGAGTGGGGAGGAGTAACTTTTTTTTTTTTTTTTAATTTTATTTCAGTTCATTTGCTGAACCAAAAAAAAAAAAAAAAAAGCCAAGACATCTCAAAACAAAACAAACAACTTTAAAAAAAAAAAAAAAAGGGGCCACCCGTGGCTCTCAACCACCCTCCCACAATTTAAACCAGAACTTCACCAGGCCCCTCCCATCCCCCCTCATTCAAATTTGCTAAGGTCAGGAAGCTCCCACCACATTTCCCACTTACCACCTTCCCGGATCCGTCTCAAAGCCCAAAGGACAGCCAGCTCGTAGGCGGAAGCTGTAAGCGGGCCTGAGGTAAGAAGCAGAGTGGGCGGGGGAAAGAGTGTTTGGGATGCGAGAGTGGTGCCAGGCCTCGGAGGGTGCTGAATACCAGGACCAGGATTTTGAATAGGGCACGGCAGCATTTCAGGAGCCAGTATAGAGCTCTGACTGGGATGATTCAGTCAAACTTTCTGGCATTTAGTGTGGTTCATGCTGCTGTCTTTTGCAGCCTAATGCAGTAGTGCAGGCAGGAGGCACTCACACGGAGCCCCAAATACTTTTAGAATGTAGTGAGAAAAGCAGGTCAACTGCATCTATTGAAATGACTTTAGATGTCATGCTGCCTTGCAATGCTTTTTTCATCATTACTAATTGCTAGACATATCACTGCCAACACATGAAACAATAACGGCCTCACATTAAGAGCTGTACATTTACCTGGCATAAACTCAGAATGATCAGAGTGCACTGCCAATGCCTAACAACTGCTACTCTTATGGCTACTTTCTTGGTTAAGATCTTTCCATCAGGCACCTTAGTTTTTAAAGAGGCGAGTGCTGTTTGTGCTGCTTAGACACAGCTGGCAGACATGCTGTGCTTTTTGGCAATTCTAAACAGTTGTCTATAGAGAAGGGGGCTAGAAAATTGTTTTATGACCTCCCTGTATCCACTCCTGGTTTCCAGCATGGCTCCCTCTAGGTGTACAGAGCTGCATACCGGATCCAAAGCAATGTCAGCAGGTGATGTGCAGGGTATCCTACAATGGAAGGCATTATTGCTAGCTAACATGTATGATAATGAGTCTCAAGGGGCCAGTGCCCCTAGCCTTGCTGGTTTATATGGAAGGGGGTTGCAAGACAATGAGGCCACGACACCAATGACGGGATGGAGGACTGCATGGTTTGTTTAAGGGAGAGATGTTTGGCTAGTATCCAGTAAATGTTGTCCTTGCATGGAGAAGACAGCTGTGAGGGAAGAATAAAGTGTTTAGATGGGAAAATGTGCCAATTATTTCAGCTGAACACACTGGCCTTGCACGTCAGCAGTTCTTCCAGTCTTGCAGATTGCTAAGAAATTGGCAGGTTGTTATTCCAGTTTAATAAGTAGTTTTTCTGTTTGTGAGAGTGCTAGGGTTTTCCCCCAATGACTCCTACAGACTCATGCCCAATAACTCTTTTGGTAAGTATGTGTGGGACAGACTTGTGGGCACATTTTTTTGTCTCCATGTCCTTAGATCACAACTCAAGCCTGCTTAATATTGTCTCCCTTCCTTTTTCAATAGGAGATGGATGCCTTGCAGCCGAGTGACTGCATATTATAAAAAAGAGGAGTCTCATGCATAAGGAAAGAGAGCTAATGCATTTCGTGGCTTAAGGCAAGGTATATCTGAAATGTCTCCAGAAACACCTCTTTTCAACCTATTCCTTTTCAGTCAGCCTCTGCTATGTAAACCCACGACTGGGTCCTTTCTGTTGTCTGCACAAGTAACTGTTTAAATAACACAGAAACATGACAGCAGAAAGAGATCATATGGCCTATCTAGTCTGCCCATCCATCCAATTTATTTAGCCCTTACAATTCCCATCACTCCCTTAGAGAGCCCCTAGATTGAAATTGTTTGTCGTTAAAAGAGGTTTTAGTCTCCTCAGGATCATAAGTTTTGTGTATCCTTCCTTTATTTTCTGTGAGATGTGTTGTTTCATGTTTAGTTCAGGGTCAACTATTACTCCTAGATTTCTTGTTTTTATTGCAAACTCAATGTCTTGAATTTTTTTTGTTATGAGTGTTGGTTGTATATGGTGAGTGTTTTTTCGTTCAGGGTGTAAGAACTCGGTTTTGTCAATGTTAATTACCAGTTCCATCTGGTTTAGGAGTTGTCTGATTATTTCAAGATACATATTGGCTAGTTTCATTGTTTCTTCAATGGTGTTTACAATGGGTAATAATAGTTGCATATCGTCAGCGTATAAGTAGTCGAGTATCCTTGATCTATGAATGTATGTATATTGTGAACCATTGTGATCTTTACTGGAATGATGGTATATAAAATGCTTAAAGAAAGAAATAAACATGTATATCCTAGAGGAAAGGCAAGATATGTAAATATCTCAAAGGTTTCCATGCACAGGAGATGAGCCTCTTTCAACTGAAAGGAGGCTCTAGAACAAGGGGCCATGGGATTTAGGAATAGTCTTAGGAAATATTTCTATCTGAATTCAAGACAGAATGGGATACCATTCTGTCTTGAATTCAGATACCATTTATACCTCTACTGGGAGGTCAGTCTATGCATCCACTATCCTCTCTAAAGAAATATTTCCTAAGACTATTCCTAAATCCCATGGCCCCTTGTTCTAGAGCCTCCTTTCAGTTGAAAGAGGCTTATCTCCTGTGCATGGAAACCTTTGAGATATTTACATATCTTGCCTTTCCTCTAGGATATACATGTTTATTTCTTTCTTTAAGCATTTTATATACCATCATTCCAGTAAAGATCACAATGGTTCACAATATACATACATTCATAGATCAAGGATACTCGACTACTTATACGCTGACGATATGCAACTATTATTACCCATTGTAAACACCATTGAAGAAACAATGAAACTAGCCAATATGTATCTTGAAATAATCAGACAACTCCTAAACCAGATGGAACTGGTAATTAACATTGACAAAACCGAGTTCTTACACCCTGAACGAAAAAACACTCACCATATACAACCAACACTCATAACAAAAAAAATTCAAGACATTGAGTTTGCAATAAAAACAAGAAATCTAGGAGTAATAGTTGACCCTGAACTAAACATGAAACAACACATCTCACAGAAAATAAAGGAAGGATACACAAAACTTATGATCCTGAGGAGACTAAAACCTCTTTTAACGACAAACAATTTCCGCACTGTTCTACAAGCAATGATATTCACAAGCACAGATTACTGTAATTCCCTGCTATTAGGACTACCTCAATCTACGATTCGGCCACTGCAAATACTGCAAAATTCCACTGCTAGAATTTTGACTGGCAAAAAAAAAATGACCACATTACAGGAACACTTGCTGAACTTCATTGGCTTCCAATTGAACAAAGAATACAATACAAGGCATTATGTATAATCCATAAACTAATCCACGATGAAAAAGCCGTCTGGCTTAACAGCACTACGCGTCCATGTTCCACAGAGAAACCTGAGATCTGCTAATAAGACTCTAACCATCCCCTCTGTCAAAACAGCACATCTCACGCAAGTACGGGAAAGAGCACTGTCACTGGCTGGTCCCGTACTATGGAACACCATGCCACTCGAAATAAGACTGCAGAGAAATTTGAAAATTTTCAAAACCTATCTGAAAACCTGGCTTTTTAAACAAGCTTTTTATAAAGATAAAGAGAAGGAGAAAAACAGATGATGAATAAAGATGCACTAAGTTAGAAGCTGTTATTTTTAACCTACCAATGCATAGTAATGATAAAACCAAACCGCCTAATATGTTCCCAACAAACAAGCTTAACATACACACTTAGTTTATAATTATGAATTGTTACCGTACTATGATGGCACATAACCAATTTGTAATCTATACCATCCATATGTTTCATTGTTGTGCCCTTATGGTTATCTAACTTGACGGTATAGAAAAGTTTTTAAATAAATAAATACTTGAGGAGATCTTTAAGTCTATCCCCATATGCTTTAAAATGAAGGCTACCGATCACTCTAGTACCCACCTTCCCACCAGTTTATATCTTTTTCAAAGTGTGGCCTCCAGCATTGTACACTGTATTCCTGATGAGGTCTCACCAGGGATCTAATACAGGGGCAATATCACATCTCTTTTCTGCTGACCACACCTCTCCCGATGTAGCTAAGCATCTTTCTGGCTTTTACTGTTGCTTTATCCACCTATCTGGCTGTCTTAAAATCATCAGAAACAAATCACCCCCAGATCCTGCTCTTCTTTGGTGCTTAGAAAAGTTTTGCCTCCAATACTGTACCTCTCCATTTGCAGCCTAAATGCATTATTTTGCATTTTTTAGCGTTAAATCTTAACTACCAGTCTCTAGACCATTCCTCGAGCTTCGCTGGATGATAATGTTGAAAATAATCAATTCCAAGACTGATGCCTGTAGCTCAGAGATGCGCCGGGTTGAACATATTGCCACCAGGAATACCGTCTTCATGTTAAGAGGCATAGTGACAGACTGCGCATTGGTCTGAAGGAAGCCCCCGCTAGAAAGTCCAATACCAGATTGAGGTTCCATAGGGGAACTGTCCACTTTAGGGGTGGTCGAAGTTGCTTAACCCCTTTTAGGAAACGGGACAAGTCTGGATGAGCTGATAGATGGATTCCGTTCACTTCGGCTCTGAAGCAGGAGAGGCTGCTACTTGAACCTTGAGGGAGTTGAGTGACAACCCTTTCTTCATACCATCCTGTAGAAATTCCAAAATCATGGGAATCTTGGTCGTTCGCGGGAATACCCCGCGGTCCTCGCACCAGGCTTCGAATATTCTCCAGATCCGTATGTATGCCAGAGACGTTGAGAATTTCCGCGCGCGGAGCAGGGTGTCAATCAAGTAACCTCGCTTCAGGCGAGTCCTCTCAAAGGCCAAACCGTAAGAGAGAATCGAGACGGATCTTCGTCAAGAATCGGGCCCTGCTGGAGAAGGTCCCTGTGTGGAGGTAGGCACAGAGGGCTCCCTGCAAGGAGTCTTTGCATGTCTGCGTAACATGAGCATCTTGGCCAATCCAGGGCCACTAGTAGAACTAGTCCCCTGTGATGTTCTATCTTGCGGATGATCTTGCCCAATAGAGACCATGGAGGGAAGGCATACAGTAAGTTATCCTCTGGACAGGTCTGGACGAGGGCATCGATTCCTTGGGAGTGTGGCTCTCGTCTGCAGCCGAAGAACCTAGAGACTTGGGCATTGAGAGGTGTGGCCAGGAGGTCCATGGCTGGGGGGCCCCAGTGATTTACTATCAGTTGGAAGGCTCTGGTCGACAGCGCCCATTCCCCCGTGTCTAGGCTTTCTCTACTAAGGAAGTCCGCTGAGACGTCGTCTTTCCCTGCGATGTGGGAGGCCGAGATCCTCTGTAGGTTTACCTCCACCCATGCAATGAGGGGGTCTATTTCCAGAGACACCTGCTGGCTCCTGGTTCCTCCCTCGCAGGCACACTAGTCTGCCAGAGCTTCCAGGCGGTTTATGTTCCATCCCACTTTTTCCTTGTTCCAATGTCCCTAGGCCGTCAGTTCCTGAAAGTGGGCTCCCCACCCTCGGAGGCTTGCGTCTGTGGTAAGCACGATCCAGTTCGGTGGGGATAGGCTTACCCCTCTGCTTAGGTGGTCTTCCTGTTCCACCACTGAACCTGAGAACGTACCTCTGCTGGTAGTTGGTGGCGAATTGAGTAGTCTTGGGACAGTGGATTCCAGCGTGACAGTAAGGAGCATTGGAGTGGTCGCATGTCATCCCTTGCCCATGGTACAACCTCCAGGGTAGATGCCATGAGCCTGAGGTCTTGAAGATAGTCCCATACCTTGGGGCACGTACTGGTCATCAATCGTCAAAACTGCTCCATCAACTTTCTCCTCCTCGGGGGAGGGAGGAAGACCTTGTTCTGTTTGGTGTCAAAACAGGCCCCCAGGTACTCTAAAGACTGAGAGGGCTGCAGACTGCTCTTGACCGTGTTCACGACCCAACTGAGTTCCTGCAGTAGGTTCTTGACTCTGCTGGTCACTTGCAGGCTCTCTTCTGAAGATTTTGCCCTGATCAGCCAGTAAGGGTGTACCAAGTAAGGGTGTACCAAGATCTCTTACTTCCTCAGTGTTGCCACTACAACCACCATAATTTTGGAGAATGTTCTGGGGGCGGTTGCCAGGCTCAAGGGTAGCGCTCAGAACTGGTAACGGTGTCCCAGTACCTCAAAGCGTAGAAAACGCTGGTGGTCTTGATGGACTGAGATGTGAAGGTAGGCTTCGGAGAGGTCCAGGGAGGTTAGGAACTCTCCCGGTTGTACTGCCATTATTACGGAGTGGAGAGTCTCCATGCAGACATGTAGTATCCCGCAGATGACGACTGACATTCTTGAGGTCCAAGATGGGTCGGAATGATCCCTCTTTCTTGAGAACAATAAAATAGATGGAATAACGCTCCGTATTTTGCTGCGGTGTAGGTACCGGAGTTATAGCCTTCAGGCTGAGTAGTCTTGTCAGAGTGGATTCCACTGCCAGTCTCTTGATGTGGGAGTGGCAGGGTGATATCCTAAATTTGTCCCGAGGGATGCTGCGAAACTCCAGAGAATAACCTTCTCGAATGATGTTTAGTACCCATTTGTCCATCATGATTTTGAACCATCTTTGTAGAAGAGGGAAATCGACCCACTATTTCCTCTTCCTGTGGATGGGTCAGCCCATTTTCATTGAGGAGCTCGGTTCGAGCCTGCCCCCGGACCTGTTTCTCTCTTGGTTTGTCGGTTCCAAAAGGACTGGGACCTTCCGGAGGGAAGAGGTACCTGGAACGACAAATTCCTGTAGGGTCAAAAGCGTTGGAAGCCTCTGCCCCTAGTTCTTTTGGGAGAAGGACGCTGGAATCCTTTTCCTCTGTCTTCCGGTAGCTGAGGCACTGGAGATTTGCCCCACTTGCTGGCTAATTTCCCTAATTCGCTTCCGAACAGGAAAGATCCCTTAAAGGGCATTCTTGTGAGATTCACCTTAGAAGTTGCGTCTGCAGACCAGTTCCGCAACCATAACTGCCTTCTGGCTGCCACTACCAAGGCTACTCATCTTGCTGAGGTACGCACCAGGTCTGAGCTTGCGCCCTTCAGGAAGGCTGCTGCAGGTTCATCGTCTCACCAGTGTCCATTCCGGAGTCATCTGCCTCTCTCGAGAGGAGCAAACAGGAGCGTGCCACCAGTGCGCAGCAGGAAGCGATATGCAGTGTCATTGCTGTTGCGTCGAAGGCTTGCTTAAGAATGGATTCTAATAGTCTACCTTGCGTATCCTTCAATGCTGCTCTCCCTCAACGGGAATGGTTGTTCGCTTCGAGCCGACGCAGACCATGGCGTCCACTTTTGGGAAATGCAGGAGTTCCTTGGTCGCTGTTTCCAGAGGGTACAAGGCTTCCAAGGCCCGACCTCCTTTAAAGTTTGCCTCTGGGGTATCCCACTCCAGGTCAATCAGTTCCTGGATGGCTTCCATCATTGGAAAATAGCATGAGGCCTTACGAAGGGACACCAAAATCGGGTTCTTCTTTGGTTCCGCCATAGGATCCATGCCTGGAGTCTTCAGAGTCTGGGAAACAAAAGCTGGTAATTAATCCCTGTAGATGAAGCGAAGCATAGTTCTGTATGGTTCCAGGCCTGGAGGGATTTCCCCTTCCTCCAGTGAGCCACCATAATCATCTGAGGTGTATGGGTTCCTGTCAGGAAAATTCTTGGTGAGGTGAGGCATGTCTCAAGGCACCTGAGCAGGGCTGGGAGGGTCAGGTGCTCCCGGCTGGAGTTCCACCTGGGTCGCAGCCGGGGCTGATTGCACCTGAACGAAGGCTTGCAGTCCCTGGAAAATTTCCAACCAGGAGAAGGCCCCTGGGTCCATATTAGCCCCAGGGGGAGTCTGAGTAGGGGCCCCTGAAATGCCCTCTTGTGGAGAAGACGCCATTTCGGAGTTGCATAGGTCCGGAGTGCTGTCATATGGAGTAGTTCCTGACCCATCCTCAGACTGTGAAGGACCAGGCTTTGGTCCCCCCTGGGCTTCTTCACAATGATGACACAGGCAGGATTCCAGTTCAGGCTGTGTGGCTCTGATGTGGCAAGCTGTGCAAAGGGAGAACCTTCGGAGCTTCTTTGCCACCGGTACCATTGCTTCTGTGTATAGACGCACAGGTAATGTGCTTCGATATGCGCATATGTAAGTTTGCGCACAGCTGTGCACGCCGTTATGTGCGCGGCTATGTTAGCGACGAGCAAGTTGGGCGCACTGACCGTCCGGGTCTGCCCCGCGCATACCAACAGCCGAGGAGGGAAGATGGCGCTGACGTCCCCCGCTCATAAGATTGCGCCGTTGAGGGTCTTCACATGTCTGGACCCCTGCACCGGACCGGGGCCTAGCCCAACCAAGGCTGCTCAACCCGATCAGTCCTCCCTTTTACCTCGCCGGATGGAAAACTGAGTCAGTATGGCACTCTGAGCCCCGAAGACTGGAGACCTTAAGTTAAAGTTTCCTTCTTACCTGGTCTCGGCGCTTACTGGTCGCGTGCAGGGACGGTCTCCAGCTGCAGGGGAGAGGGCTTAGCCTTCACCTCCGCACTCTGTTATGCACCCGCTGCCTTTCAGCCCCTCTAGTGGCTAAGTCCACGCTGGGAGCCGGCTACCAGACCAAGGCACACCTCTGAGGGATATTGAAAATCACCTCAGAAATTCTCAACTGGGGGAAGGATCCTTAGGTATCACCGCAGGAGAACGGGCTCGATCCTCTTTAAGGTAAGAATTTCTTCTCTTTGCTGCAATTTCTCTAACACTGTGCTAGTGTATGGGATAGTGTATGCATCTGCTAGGAGACGGAGAGATACTGAAGAGCTGAGGTCACTACAGCGGTATATCTAGGGTGACGTCAGCTTTGAAATCTGACTCCATCTCCCATCTGCTAGCAGAAGAGCACATAACCCACTGGTCCTGAGTCCATCTGGCTACACACTAGGAAATATCATTATTATTCAGTAGCCATTCCCTATTAATTTCTTCCACAATACATAATTTTATAAACCTCACTATAATTTAGCAAACACAAATATATTTTCATGCTTTGTCACATTGCTCTAGCAAAAAGAAATATGTGTATTACTATGATTTTACCATGGAACACAATGGAAAAACACACAAGATCATGGAAAAACATGTGAACCTCCAACTCTCGGAATACCTGGAAAGCCATAATGTACTGCACCCCTCCCAACACGGATTCAGGAAATCTCTCAGCACCAAGACTCTCCTTCTGTCACTCACAGACACAGCCCTACGAGGCATCGACACCGGTCACTCCTACCTTCTGATACTACTGGACATCTCTGCCGCTTTCGATACCGTAAATCACAACATATTACTAACCTGACTAATGAAGATTGGGCTAGGAGAAAACACCCTTAAATGGTTTGGCTCCTACCTAACAGATCCTACAAAGTTCACCTCAACAACTCCGAATCAAAACAATTCCCGCTCCCCCACGGCATACCTCAAGGATCCTCACTCTCCTCCACCCTGTTCAATATATATATATATATATATATATATATATATATATATATATATATATATATATTAGGGATGTGAATTGTTTTTTGACGATTTAAAAAAATCGTCCAATATTTTTTAAATCGTCAAAAATCGTTAGAGTGCGCGATACAATATAAATTTTCCCCGATTTATCGTGAAAAATGGGGGGAGGGCGGGAAAACCGGCACACCAAAACCTAAACTGGCACACCAAAACCTAAACCCACCCGACCTTATAAAACTAATCCCTTACCTTCCCCCACCCTCCTAAAACTTTTTACGAGTACCTGGTGGTCCAGTGGGGGCGCGGGGACCGATCTCCCGCTCTCGGGCCATTGGCGCCAATTTGGCTGCCACTCAAAAATGGCGCCGATGGCCCGATAAAAAAAACAAAAACCCACCCGACCCTTTAAAAATGACCCCTTAGCTTCCCCCACCCTCCCGGTCCCCCCAAAACATTTTAAAATTACCTGGTGGTCCCAGGAGCGATCTCCCATTCTCGGGCCGTCAGCTGTCACTCATAAAGATGGCGCCAATGGCCCTTTGCCCTTACCATGTGACAGGGTATCCGTGCCATTGCCTGTCACATGGGAGGAGTACTGACTGGCCAGCGCTATCTTTATATATACTCCTCCTCTGCAAACTCCTCTCCAGCCTGGACCTCCACTATTACATCTACGCAGACGATGTCCAGATCCTACTCCCCATCAAAGAAAACATACCAAACACCATTTCTTTATGGGAATCCCTCTCCATCCAAAGAAAAAAAACCTCCTTACTCAGATATCACTCATACTCAACCACAAAAAAACAAATACTACACATTTCCAACAAACCCACCACAAAGATCATCAAAGACATTGTGTCCATACAACCAAACAACTTCTCCAACGAAGTAAAAGACCTTGGTATCACTCTGGACTCTGAACTCAACATGAAGAAACACATAAACTTAACAATCAAAGAGGGCTATTACAAGCTCCAAGTCCTCAAAAAACTCAAACCCCTACTATTCAACCATGATTGCCGCACTGTATTCCAGTCCCTCATACTTTCCAAACTGGACTACTGTAACTCCCTCCTCCTCGGACTCCCAGCCTCCTCCACCAAACCCCTCCAGCTTCTGCAAAACGCAGCAGCCAGATCTCTTGCAAACAACAATCACTCCTACACATCACCCCCTTACTAAAAGAACTCCATTGGCTCCCCGTAACATACAGGGCACAATACAAAATCCTAACTCTCCTACACAAAACCATTAATAATAAAAATCCCAAATGGCTAAAGGACTCTCCCCAGCATCATGACTCCCAGAGAAACCTGCAATTTCAAAACACTGACCTGCTTGCCATCACTCACACAAAACTAGCCCACCTCACCTCCACCAGAAAATGCACCATCTCAGTAGCAGGCCCATCCCTCTGGAACAAGCTGCCTACCCAACTAAGACTGGAACCCTCCACCCAATCATTCAAAAACAAACCTGAAAACCTGGCAATTCCAAAAAGCCTACCAACACCCAGACTAATCTAACTACTCCGCCCATGCCCCATAGCAGATACAAGTATTCTATCCTCTCAGCAATCAACATCATCTCATACATTTTCGATATATCAATGCTATTATGTTCCAATGCTTCAATGTTACCATGTATCAATAATAATACACCTTAGCCTTAAGTTAAATGCCTATATGTTATAATGTATTAGTCATCTTAGTTTTTAAGTTTTTTTTATGTTTCGCAATGTTACAATGTATCAATAGTAAGACACCTTAGTTTTACTATTTCCAACAGTTATAAAGTAAACCGATGTGATATACTCCAATGAATGTTGGTATATAAAAACAACTAAATAAATAAATAAAAAGGGTGTAGAGAAGTCTGGGCCACATGATGCATCAGGTAAATTGAAAAAGCCTTCATTTATTTGTTTGCAGAAGCTTAAAAATGTCATTGAAAATGTACAGTAATGACTAGAACTAGACATTCTAGTGGAAACACAAGCACTCACATAACCAGGTCTGTCTGGCAGGCTGCAAGTATAGACCCAGCAGAAACATAGGCACTCGCATACAGGGTTGCCAACTGGCTCCAGATTGTCAGGACAGGCTGATCCAGTCCTGGTTTTACCCCATTGCATGCTGGGACTTATTCTGATGTCCCTATTTTATTCCCTAAGAAAAGCAAGACAAATATATGAATGCAGGGGAGTAAAACCAGGACTTGTCCTGAAAATCTGAAGCCAGTTGGCAACCCTACTCACATAGCCAGATTTTTCTGGCAGGCTACAAACTCCACATGTTGATTAGATCAGTGTGATAGGATGGTGCGGGTGGGAAGATGTCCAGAAAGGCCATAGGGACTAGATGTTCAGAAAACAACTGCACTCATGTTGGGGGTTATTTGAATTATTGTGGGACCTTGTGGTTGGAAAAGGGAGGGTGCTGTGTGTAAACTAAAAAGGGGATGTTGCATGCTCAGCTATCCAGAAGCGTGGAGGACAATGCAGGAAGACAATACTCCTTATCCAAACTGTGGTGGATAACTAATAATAATATATTTTTAGCCCATCTTGGTCTTGAAATTCACAATAAGCTTCTGCGACAAACATCTACGTGTTCCATACTATGTTGTGGTACGGTGAGATATACAACTAACCTTCTGTGCTTTACAGCGCCGGCCAGCAGCTTAGCCTGAGAGAAGCGGCTCTTGTTCTCCACTGCTTTTATGGCTGGCTTCCTCTCTGCTTCCTTCTTAGCATCTGTGCTTCCACCCACTCTTGCCAGGGCACTGTAAGCCAAACATTAAGGGTCGAAAACAGCAAACACAGACTGCCTCACTACTGCAGACGGAGTCTAACTTTACATCTCAACCTCCAGACTAAGAAGCCACCCCACAAAGCATACTCAGATACCTAGGACACAAGTTAGAGACTGATAATCTTCCTCTTCAAGGTCATCCTGTCATCTAGCCGAGATTCAGCAACCCACTGCTAACCTGTAGCGCTAGGAGTTGTACTTTAAAATAACTGAAGGCAAAGCCTGGTGAACAAGGGAAAAGAATGATTAAAAAGCACATATTTATTCCTCAACCCACTCCCAGCTGTTCAGTGAACATAAAATGCATCCAAAGAGCAGTTGTGGGGTAGGCAGTTGTCCAACCAGTTACTCTTTCTGATTGGCTGCTGTTTAAACGGCAGCTGGAAGCAGGAAACGACAACTGGTTTTCAGGAATGCTTTTAGGACAGAAAACGCTTGTAGTTTTGTTTTTCCCCCAAAGTAAAAGGTTAGCTGAATAAGAAATGTTCCAGCCAGTGTTAGTAAAGAAAGGCAGTACTGCAAAGAAATGAGAAAGCTTTAGGAAAAGTAAGGCGATTATAAGAGGAAATTAAATGGATCAAGACCAAACCAAAGAACTGAAACTAAAAAAAAACCTAATATGACACAATGGGCAACTGAAAAAGAATGGGATCTATTTCTGGTCAAATAGGGGAGGCCACAACGGAAAGGACGGTGCACGAGGCATGTTCTGATTATGATAAATACTGGAGAGAATAAGACGTGTGAAAGCACAGATCTAAAAAAGGTAATAAGTGAAGGTAAAATTGAAACTAGGTGGTGCCTTTTCTGATAAACTTATCAAGAGGAACCTTTCAATACTTTAAAGGATCAGTGTAGTAACTAAGTAGAAATGAGCCCTGGCCTCAGTAGTTCTCACATTTCTGCTTCATGTGGCTTGTCATGTTATTAGGACCATCCACTCCAGAGATGGATTAGAAACAGAGAATAGGTCGGCAGATAGGAACCACAGCGCCTAACTATGTACTTCCTTTTGCCTTGCCAGACACCCCAGTTGATCTACATCTTCGCAGCTAGGGATCCTCCCTGCTTATCTTATGCCTTCTTGAATTCTGTGACTTTTTACACCTCCAGTGGGAAGCCACTCTGTGATGCCTCGCTCTAATGTTATGCCTGATTCTACCCCTTTAGAGCCTCATATCATGATATCTTATTCTAGGATTATGCACTTCGAGGTTTTGGAACTGCTCTATGAGATCCCTTCTCTCTCTGCTCTTCTCAGGTTTACAAAATTTAGGTTCTTAAGTCTTATTTCGTATGGTTTGTGGTGTGGCCTCTGCTCTGTCTAGATCCCTTTGGATATAAGGTGCAATATAAAATGTCACATTCTGGAGGAGGCCCAATGGTTCTGTGGCAGTATTGTGCCTAGAAACCCGCATTCAATTCCCAGCCCCAGGGGAGGGAGTCCTACAGAGAGTGTACAAGAGCAACACTTGGGGTGCGTGGACACTGCATTCAACAGGAAGCCAAGGTCTGTCATTCCAACGGCAAGGAGAGTCAGAAGGAAGCTTAAGTTAAAATGGGTACAAACAAGGTAGCTGCAAATGTAGGCTCATAGCACCACAGAAAGCAGTTCCCATTGAGCTGGTAGCCAAAAGCAGCAAGAGAAAACTGCCAAGCCAAAAAGACTCTTCCTCTAGTAATCCACTGTACATAGTGCACGTACAGTGCAATGAGGACACCTAATGGTCATGTAAAGTACTTACAGCCATCCCCATTAATCACCTTGTAGCTGGTTAGTGCATCTCCAATATAATATAATTTAAGTATCATCAAGGCACAAAGGACATGATAGCTGTAAATTCTACCTTGAGCCCTCAGAGGTTAGCACCTGATCTTTTCTAAAATAAAAAATTATTTCACCCACAAGTTGGGGACTTCCAGGTTAAACAATAACTTGCTTTGAACTGGTTCTTACAGATTTTAATTTTTCAATATATGTTTTGCGAAGTTTTATTAAAATTAGTTTATGTGCACTGTAATGTTTAATTAAAATACACATTTTGTTTGATTTCTTCCAGCATGTCTATTTTTGTATTTGCAGATTCGTGGGGTCGTTTTTTGCCTCTCGTTTGCTGCTATTAACAGGGACCAAATCAAACATTAAGTCTATTCATTCCCTCAGCCTGGTGCCTCTCCTGCTCTCCTCACCTTACAGAGTTAGAAGCAACTGCTCCATAAGCTTATCAGCCAGAAGGCCTAGGTAGCAACAGATAAAGTAGTGGTCACATCTGCAGGCTCAGGCGGTGTACGCAGGTCTAGGGAGAGAAGGAAGATGGCAGCTAGCATTATGGTGGCGCCTGCAGGTATTCTAGGTAGCCGTACAGCTCACTGCTGGCAAGGGACCACTGAGAGCCACAAGACTGGCTCTTGCCTCACAGTGGCGGGTGGCCGTCTCTTGCAGCTTGGTGGTAGAGGACTGGCTGGGTACCCCAGGAAAGGCTTCCATGTACCTCCGATTGCAAACCACTGCCTAGGACAGTAAATAGAGAATTTTCCATTTTGTCTAGCAACCCAACACTATTTAAGAGCTACATGATTGGCAAGAACCTCACGAGTAAATAATCGTGGCAATTGTGAAAAAAATGGACATTTTTTTTTTTATTTCAATTTGTTTATAATTTGTTTATAATAGTAATAATGATCTTCAGGGTCACACTTTTCTGTTATTACCCTAGAGGGTTCACTCAGCTTTTCCTTCTGGGGCATCAGCTGGCAGAAAATGCCTTCCCTGTTGGTCATTTCAGTGGTTATCTGTCAGAAAATGGGACATGGGTCAAGTTGGTGGCTTAGTGGCAAGAGCTGAGCCCTGCCTCATCGAGCGCCTGCATTCAATCTCCAGGCCTGGCTTTTGCTGCCCAAGAAATGATGTCAAGGCAGCGCTCACAGTCCCTAAGGTGGGGTGGGCAGGGGAAGGAGGAGGAGTGTCAGCCATTGCACAAAGGTGACAGTTACTGGCAGACTCCGGGTGCAGATAGCGCATTCCTCAGAGGGTGGGTGGGGAGGGGGCGAGATTATAAAACAAGGGGGAAAGCCCCCTGAATGAAGGTTCATGGCACCACAGCCCAATAGAGGCCGGTTCCAAATGAGCTGGAAGCCCAAAGGAGGAGGAGAAAACTGCCAGGCCAAAACAGAAAAAAAATGGAAGATGTCCGCTGCCCACTGAAACAAAAGAGAGAGTTTCCTCCACACTGCACGGCTCCCAAAAACTCTGATGTCAGTAATGAAAAAAAAATCAGATTCATGGTTTAAACTACAGGCATTAACTGACAGAAAATTCCTGCTAAACCATGTGGCAGTTAAAAAAAAAAAAAACCACAACAAAGGAAAAAGAAGAGGTTATTACTAGTGTTGCCAAGTAAAGAGCCCGGCCTCCCACAATCTTGGCTGACAAGGTTCAGGAATCTGCTTGACAGACTGTTCTGCCTTTCTTCCCTGAAATAAGCCATGTCACAGGCTCATACATGGAGAGAACGGGCCTAAAAGTCACAGTCTTTAATAAGCACCACGCTCGGACTGTTCCCATGGCTTAGGATGTGTTAAAGGACTCTGAATTCAAACACTGCGGAACGCAAAATCATCATCAAACTACCAGACCCGGGTGAATGGCAAGGGGAACGTGGGTAAATGAGGCCCCTATTACACCCAGCAGTATCTCCAGGTTCTGCCCAGCACTGAACCCTTCACAGCAAAGGATATTCTGTATTCGTTCAGCTCTTTCCTTTCTTCATCTCTTCGCTGCTGTTCTATTAGCTGCTGTTTCCTGGAGACTTCACCAAGGAAGTTTGTCTCCTCTTCATTCAAACCTCGCACCATATTCTCTGAGTACAAAGAGAGGAAACAAAGCAGACATAAAAACTGAGAAATGTGATGGCAGAAAGAGACCTTTTGAAGTCGGCTCCTATGGCAGGAGTTACGGTATTGCCTAAGGAGGGGAATTATAAAACTGTATGTAGTTCATAGAGGCCAACATCCCTTATAAACAATCCCACAAAAGTTCAAATAAAAACTAAAAACCTGGCTCTTCCTACTAGCATACACTTAACCCTCTTTTCAATGCCCTCCCCCCTTCACCAGGTCCCTATGTAACTTTCTATTTTATTATACATTTCCTACCCAACTCCCCTATATTTTTAGCCAATCCAAACCCTGCAAGAATCCAACTCATACAAATGTTTTGTTACTATCTATGTTTTTTGTATATAGTTCCACCCCTGTAGCTACAACCTCTGTTTTAATATCACTGTGTTTTTTGTAAAGCATTTTCTTGCTACTGTTATGTTTTTAATGTAAACCAATATGATGTATCTAACGAATGTCAGTATAGCAAAAACTTCAATCAAACAAACAAATAAATAAATAAATAGATAGAGAGAATGGACAATCTTAGCCAACATTTTAGCTCATCGCTTAAGGGCAGTAATCCGGATCCATCCAGTTTCTTGCCAGGACGCATAAGATTACAAATCTGGTCTGTTATGCTAGGAGCCAACATTGCCCTTCTATCTTATTGGCAGTGGACGCTGAAAAAGCCTTTGAAAGGGTGCACTGGCCATTCCTCTTTAAGGTGATGGAGAAGACGTGCCTGGGGAATCACTTTCTGGGGTGGGCTCGTGCACTATATAAAGATCTGGCCGCTTGGATAAAAATTAATAGAGGGTACTCCAATAATGTTGTGGTACAGTAGGGTTCTAGGCAGGGATGCCCACTGTTGCCTCTGCTATTTGCAATAAGTATTGAACCTTTGCAGAACGAATTTGGAACATTCAGGTATACAGGGTAGCAAATTAGGAGAGGGGCATTATAAGAGAGACCCAGGCTCCTAAATCTTCCCAGAACTGCCTGCCCAGAGATGGGATCTGGCACATGTTTTAGTCTCTTCCTGGGTATAAAACTGATGCTCCAAAACTGGCCAGGATCAATTGGAGAGAAAGAGAGAATTTCCTTTGATTTTTATTTGGGCCATAGACATTAACAAGTGTGATTGGTTGTCAGCCTCCAAAATAACGAAGAAGCCCTTGAGTATGCATTATCCACTCTGTGGGGGAGATTCTTATAAAGAAAAATGGATATCACTCTGCTCCTAGAGAGAAAAGATGCAGCAAACACCTGCCCAGCCACTTTCGATGTAGTTTAGCATATTCTGTATGGGAGAGGAGTTTCCTGGGGGAAGACAACATCAGCCTTCTGTTTACCTGGGTTCTGCGAGATTCTGGCCCTCTTGACGGTAGCTGAAACGCCCCTCCCATTCAGGGAGACGGTGTGCATACCAGAAGTCATTCAGCGATTGTGATCCCCATAATGTTCCCAGCATTATGAATGTGCAGTCCCCAATAAGATATCAGGGATTGCTTCCTCTAAATATCCATTGACCTCTGAGCAGAGACAAAGTGCATCAAAAGATCTTGGAGTGCATCAAAAGATCTTGGAGTGCCTACTTTTTGAAACCCAACATAGGAACAAACACCCATCTCCAAAGAACCAACTCCCTCCCCTGTCTTCCTCACATAGATCCATCTCTCTTGCACAGCATAAACAAAATAGATTGACTAACTTTGCAAAGTTACTCTTCCTCACTATCCTACTACACCAGTCGAGAGAAGTGGGTTGTTCCCCCTCACCCATCCCCAGCAGATGGAGGCAGAGAACACAGCTGTCTCCGTGATGTCACTGCTACTTGTGCATCCAGACAATATCTGCTATTCTCTGCCTCCAGCGGACAGGAGGACATATTGCTGGGGCAGCAGGATTCCACTCACTGGGCTGCCTTCTTGTTTGGAGTCTCAGGTACTGGGGTTTTTTTTCCTTTTTTCCCCCCCCGTGGCCAGACACCTGGTTTGTTCAGGCTTGCAAGCTCTACTGAGCAGGTTTCAAGCCCCAGAGGGTTTTGAGTTGGCAGATAAAAAAAAAAAACAAACAACAAACATAGTAACATAGCAATGTTGGCAGATTAAGACCAATTTGCCCAGCAAGTGGCTTCTGGTAGTAACTGTTGCACTAAGCAGGTTACTCCCCATGCATTTTGTTAAGGGTAGTAACTGCCACTCCACACAGGTCACTCTCATACAGAGATGTTTCACTTAAAGTTAACAGAGGTTACCCCATGTCTTCGTTATCAACCCCATGTCTTCGTTACCAACCTCAATCTTTTAGGGATATGCCAACGTTTATCTCATGCCCTTTTAAAATTTACTGTTCTTGTTCTCACCACCTTTTTCGGGAGGTCATCAAAGATATTCATCACCCTCTCTGTGAAGAAATGTTGGTTCTGAGTCATCCCCCTTGGAGTTTCATATTGTGACTCTTAGCTGTACAGTTTTTAATATCTCAAAGGTCTGAAACAAACCCCACACCATTTTGGGCACCTTCCTCTGGCCTTTTTCCATCCTGTATCCCTTTGAGATACGGTCTCCAGAACTGAACAGAGTACTCCAGGTAAGGCCTCACCAAGGACAACCTCTCCTTTGTCCTGCTGGATATTTCTCTCTCGATGCAGACCAGCCACACTGCTTCACTGTCTTCAGATCGCCAGACACATTCACCTCTCCCGATCCATACGCATTAGTCTTTCGCCCATCCCATGCAGCTCTTTTGGATTACCACACCCCAGGTGAATGACTGCACTTCTTGGCATTGAATCTCAGCTGCCAAAATCTTCGACCACCCTTCAAGTTTACTTAAATCGCTTTTCATTCTTTCTACTCTGTCAGGCATATCCGCTCTGTTACAGATCTTAGTATCAACAGCAAAAAGGCAAAATTTTCCTTCTAACCCCTCCGCAATGTCGCTCACGAAGACATTGAACAGAACTGATTCTTGAGGCACTCCACTTAAAACTGTCCTCTCTTCAGAGCAGGTTCTATTTACCACTACACATTGTCTCCTGTCAAATCAACCAGTCTGGGAAATCAGAGAACATAAGGACATGCCATACTGGGTCAGACCAAGGGTCCAACAAGCCCAGCATCCTGTTTCCAACAGTGGCCAATCCAGGCCATAAGAACCTGGCAAGTACCCAAAAACCAACTCTATTCCATGTTACCATTGCTAGTAATAGCAGTGGCTATTTTCTAAGTCAACTTAATTAATAGCAGGCAATGGACTTCTCCAAGAACTTATCAAATCCTTTTTTAAACACAGCTATACTAACTGCTCTAACCACATCCTCTGGCAACAAATTCCAGAGTTTAATTGTGCGTTGAGTAAAAAAGAACTTTCTCCAATTAGTTTTAAATGTGCCACATGCTAACTTCATGGAGTGCCCCCTAGTCTTTCTAGAGGTGGCAGTTCATCTTTATGAAAGGAATGCAATGGAGAAATTACTAACCTGATCATTTGTTTTCCTTAGTGTAGAAAGATGCTTTCAGGACTAGTGGGTTTATGCTCCCCTGCCAGCAGATGGAGATGGAGCAAGCTGACATCACAGTATATATAATCCTGCAGTGACCCCAGCCTGCCAGTATTCTCCGTCTCCAGCAGATGGTGGACATGATTCTCCCTATGGGGATTGCTTTGAACTTTTTGAAAGAAGAAATTTGAAATTCTAAATTCAGGAAAAGAAAGCCCCGCTCTCCTTTGGTGATAACTAAAGATCCCTCCCCCAGTTGAGAATTCCTGAGGTGATTCCAGTAGCTGGGTTTCCCGGCGTGGACTTGGTTGCTGGTTCAGCTGAAAGGCAGCGGGTGCAGGAGGCCGAGCACAGCGGTGACGGCAGATGCCCTCTGCCCTCGCAACTGGAGACCATCTCTGTACTCAGCCGGTAAGCTCTGCTCAGGTAAGGTTTTAAAAAAAAAAAAAAAAAAAGGGAGAAAGTTTTACCCAAATCAGAGATAGTTAGAGGAGTTTTAGGACTTCCTCTGGTCTCCGTTCTTGGTGCACCATGCCGACGTTTGTTCCTGCTCCCGTTGGGGTTGGGGAATTGGGCAGCCTGGTAGGTTGAGCGGCCCCCGGTGGGCTAGGCCCTGCACTTAAGCTTTATTCTTGCACGCCGTGTGGTAGGCTGTGGCAGCTGTTTTTGCGCACTCTTGTGTGTGTTCTGCTGCCCTGTCCTATGCACAGTGCGGGTCCAAAGAAACAGATCGAAAATTGATCCAATGTTGTGGTAACAACCAAAGAAAAAAAAAAAAAGAGGATCAACACCAGGAGTTCTTTATTGAGCACAGAACATAAAGCCTGACTCAGGCCGAGTTTCGCTCATTGAGCTGCTTCAGGGGCTAGCAAAATAAATACAAATAAATACATGTAAAAACATATATAGACATATAAAAACATATACACCATACATAAATAAATTATATAAAATCAAAATAATATTGACAAACTCAATCACAAAACACACACACATAATTCAAACATGGTCTATCAAGTTTAGTGTGTAATTAATATATGTCCGCATATATATTTATGCATAAAAATTGTTAATTAATGAAAGTGCTAATAACAAACATTAGTGCAGTCTATAGACCAAAAAAACTGTACCTATTCATTCTATTGCTGATAATTTGTCTCCATACATCTGGTGATCTTTTTCAATGTACTGAAAAGCCAGACATAATTAAAAATAAGAAACAATTCACTTAAATGAAACGAAGTAACAACTTATTTAAACAAGTTACCATCTCACAGTCTAGCTAAAAAATGTAACAAGTTATTTCTAGCATGACTGAAACATATGTTTCATATATGTGCTGTGGTAGTGAGTGAATGAGGTCCTTCGTATTATTTTTTATATTGCTGTTTTATCATTCGTGATTCTCCACACTTAATGAATGAGTGGTTGTAGTGTTGTTTCATTCTCTCAGTCATGCTAGAAATAACTTGTTACATTTTTTAGCTAGACTGCGAGATGGTAACAGTTTTTTTGGTCTATAGACTGCACTAATGTTTGTTATTAGCACTTTCATTAATTAACAATTTTTATGCATAAATATATATGCGTACATATATTAATTACACACTAAACTTGATAGACCAGTGGATAGACCATGTTTGAATTATATGTGTTTGTTTTGTGATTAAGTTTGTCAATATTATTTTGATTTTATATAATTTATTTATGTATGGTGTATATGTTTTTATATGTCTATATATGTTTTTACATGTATTTATTTATATTTATTTTGCAAGCCAATGAAGCAGCTCAACGAGCGAAACTCGGCCTGAGTCAGGCTTTTTATGTTCTGTGCTCAATAAAGAACTCCTGGTGTTCATTGATCCTCCTTTTTCTGTGCACAGTGCGTCAATTCTGCTCACACATTGTGCGCTCGGTTTTTGGGCGCACTTTTTATGCACACATTTTTATGCGCTTAACTTTGTGCACAGGTTGTGCGTGCGCCTTCTCCCTTTTTTTTTTTTAAACCTTACCTGAGCAGAGCTTACCGGCTGAGTACAGAGATGGTCTCCAGTTGTGGGGGCAGAGGGCATCTGCTGTCACCGCTGTGCTCGGCCTCCTGCACCCGCTGCCTTTCAGCTGAACCAGCAACCAAGTCCATGCCGGGAAACCCAGCTCCTGGAATCACCTCAGGAATTCTCAACTGGGGGGGAGGGATCTTTAGTTATCACCAAAGATGAGCAGGGCTTTCTTTTCCTGAATTTAGAATTTCAAATTTCTCCTTTCAAAAAGCTCAAAGCAATCCCCGTAGGGAGATGCACATTCACCATCTGCTGGAGACGGAGAATACTGGCAAGCTGGGGTCACTGCAGGATTACATATACTGTGATGTCAGCTTGCTCCGTCTCCATCTGCTGGCAGGGAAGCATAAACTCACTGGTCCCGAGTCCATCTGTCTACACGCTAGGAAACAGTTTTATACAGTTCCAACCTGGTGGTGGGGGGGGAGGGGGGGTGGATTTCACCATCCTCAAGAGAGGCAGGATCGGTGTCATCATCCGTGCCATCCAGATCCCGATCCAGAGGTTCTGCTGCCCCTATAGGGGTGCTTCAGTGCTTAACCGAAGGTCCAGGCAAGGTTCCTACCTGCGCCTCTGGCCAACTGCAAAGAGCAAGACACTTATGCTTCTTAGGTATAGGTGCCATTATAGCAGACAATGCGCTTAGCGGTGGCCGGAGGCGTACATCCAGCTGTTTTTTGGTTTGTTTTTTTTAATTAAGCGCTCACCTAGGCGCACAAAACCTTTGCATCCAACAGGTAAGCGCACACACCTAGGCGGCCAAAAAGGTAAGCGCACAATACTACTTGAGCGCAGAGAAACATCACTTAACGTGGGCACACAGACTACAAGCCCAACTAGGTGCCCAAAAATGGAGCACACCACTGGACACCCAGCTAGACGCACATGCCGGACCGACAATCCTGTAGAGGGCAGCCTTAATAAATGCACAGAAAACCGTTGCGGCCTACCATGCGGCAAAAAGCCTCTGTGCAGGCTCAGCCTAAGGAGGCTGTTCAACCCGCCAGGCTGCCCACGGACTGGAACAAACATCGAACTGAAGTGCCGAGTACGGAGCCCAGGGGAAGTTTCCTGTACATCTCTGTATAATATATATATTTATTTATTTTTTTTTTATTTATTTTTTTATAAACATACTGGAGCTCAGCCCCACCTGACTGATTACAGAGATGGTCTCCGGCTGCCGGGAGGAGAGGGCAAGTGCCGTTGCCGCCGCGCTCGGCTTCCTGCACCTGCTGCCTTTCAGCTACTCAAGCAGCTAAGTCCAAGTCGACTGATATCAGCCAACAGACCAAGGCACCTGTCTGAGGGACCACGGAAATCACCTCAGGAATTCTCAATTGTGGGAGGGACTAAGTGGTATCACTGCAGGAAAGCGGGGCAAATTTCCTGAATTCTCCTATTCTTTAACATGAAGCAATCCCCAGTGGGGAGATGCACGTCTTCCATCTGCTGGAGACGGAGAATCCTGGCAGGCTGATGTCACCGCAGGGGTATATGTACTGTGATGTCAGCTTGCTCCAACTCCATCTGCTGGTAGAGGAGCATAACCCACTTGGCTCTGGATTCATCTGACTGGACACTAAGAAAGGGCTAAATTAGCTGATAGGTATATCCGGCTAACTAGCCAAGCCGCACAGCTGCTGAATATGGATGTCATCATGTGTTGTCCCCCATGTGGAATGTTAATCATGGAACAGAAGACAGCAGCAGACTGCAGGGCTGGGGCAGACAATGGCAGCAGCCGACAGCAGGAATACCACAACTCCATGGCAAGCGGCAGATTCTACTGCTCCGGCCACAGAGCAGCGGTAAAGCAGGGGTCAAAGTCAGAACATCAGGAAACTTTGCTATTGCTTCTGATTAAAGAAGACAATGATCAACAGCTTCATGAGGTCTATGAACATATTTAGCTTAATGCACACAATGTTTGGCATTTATAATAAATCCCACAAGCTGCACAATATGAGTTTTCTGCTTGCATCTGGCCTATTGTGCACAAAGCAGTCACTGAATAAAACAGCACCCTGGGCAAGACTTGCTTTCAGTCACACCCCTTCTCTTTCAGGCTCATGTGCTCTGACTCAAAAGGCAATCATGGTACTCCCCCCCTGGCTTGGCACGGAGAGCGTTTGCCCTGCTTGCCCACTCCTTGTGACAGTCCCAATTGTGCAATTACTCATTGTTGGCTTAGAAAAATACAGCTGGGCACTTACTGAATTTAAATTGTTCTTCATACTCTTGCTGTTTCAGTTCTTTCTGTTCCTGGAGCTTTTCATATAGGGACCGTGGATCATAGACCTCTTCTGGACATTCTGTACAAGAAAAACACACGCACATTAGGAATAAATAGTTTTTACTTACTTATGTTTATCAATGGCACCATCCCTTTGACAGCTCTTAAATCTCTCTCATCAGAAAATAAGTTTTAAAAATAAGTGTGTGCAATTCTTCAGAACCACATGGGTTTAGTAACTATATTGATCCTGGAGAGAACAGTAGAACTAGTGGGCACGAAATAAGACTCAGAATCATCATCAGGAAATACTTCTTCACGGAGAGGTGATGGATGCCTGGAATGCCCTTCCAGAAGAAGTGGTGAAGGCAAAAACAGCCAAAGAGTTCAAAGGGGCGTGGGATAAACACTGTGGATCCCTAAAGGCTAGAGGATGGGAATGAAGAAAAGGAGTGCATGGGGATAACCTGCTTGGTGCAGCAGTTACTACTCTTAATCAGAAGGCATAAGGATTACTACCCTTAACCAATAGGCTTTGATGCTTTTGACACAACTGCAACATCTCTCCGCGCCGAAGGCAGGGCGGAAAAATGGGAATTGGATTCAGATGACAACCAACACGGGCTCTGACTTTTACGGACTGGGGTACTCATATGTAAACATAAGGAAAAAAAAAGCACAAGCCAAGCCCAAAAGCAAAGGACGGCAAGCAGCATCGACTGAATTTTCAAGAAGGCTCCTCACCCGTAAAAATGTTGCTAGCTGTAATTTATGGGTTTGACAGTTTCTTGATTTTGACTATAAATATTACTCCCCTTATCATAAGGCTTGGAGATAACTGCACAGAGTGACCAATATTACCTTTAAGAGAAACATGAGGGTAACAAGCACAGCACAGCAGATTTTACCATGAGATGCTTGCTGGGCAGATTGGATAGCCCATTTGGTCCTTTTCTGCAGTCATTACTATGTTACTATGTATATGTTAGGTTGTGATACATTTTACTGGAGCATCATGAGAATTAGCCAAAAATGACCATGTGCATGGGTCTCTGAGATTCCATTTTTGAACAGACCTGCGTGGGCTCAACATAATTAAGTCAGTTCAATGAAAGGAAACGTTTTCAGCATACACGCCACATGATGTATGCAAAGATTGCCCTCCTAGCACACTGCTTGCTTTGTAATACTAGCACCATGCTCAGTTTCACAATTTGCAGACTAGTTCAGCTAAATTGCGCATCGTGAGATTAGCAAAGCCAGCCTGCAAGTTTTCAAAATGAGGTACCAGCAGCACAGAGAGAATAAAGGAGAAATTATCACTTACCTGATAATTTCCTTTTCTTTAGTACTGACAGGTGAATCTAGAACCAATGGGTTATGCACCTCTACCAGCAGATGGAGACAAAGCAAAACTGATATCACAGTATATATACCCCTGGAGTGACATCAGTCCGCCAGTATTCTCTGCAAAAGCCAACTATGGGCAAACTAACAAACTTGATTATTAACAGATAACCATTCCAGCACTCAGCCAACAGGAAAACACTGAGCTCAAAGAATGTATTACCACTAGTCTAGGGACTGGATTGAAACTTACTAGTACTTCCTGGAACACACAGCCATGCAGGAGGATCATAGCACAACCATTTGGCAGCCAAGGGTGGGAAGGTGGAGTCACCTGTCTGAACTAAGGAAAAGGAAATTATCAGGTAAGTAGTTAGTTTCTCCTTTCTTAGCGTTCTGACAGGTGAATCCAAAAGCAGTGGGATATGCCAAAGCTACTCCTGAACAGGGTGGGAGGCTGCCTGCGGTCCAGTCAAAGCCGCACGTGCAAAGGCTGCATCCTCCTGGGCCTGAACATCCAGGCGATAATGCCTGGAAAAGGTGTGTAAGGAGGACCACATCACAGCTTGGCAAATGTTAATGGGAGACAATCTAATCTCCACCCATGACACTACCTGAGCCCTGGTGGAATGAGCCCTAACCTGACTAGACAACGGCTCCTCAGCATCCACATACACGGCTGTGACTACCTCCTTAATCCAGAAGGCTACTGTAGCCCGTGATGCCGGTTCGCCCTGCTTACTTCCACCATGGAGAACAAACAGGCGATCCATCTTCCTGAGAGGTTGTGTCCAAATACCTCAAGATGTGTCTCTTGTCATCCAAGGGCCATAAGAGGCGATATTCCTCTGCATCTCTTTCCCTGTCCAAAGACAAAAGGAAAATGGTCTGCCACTTTTGGTAAAAAAGAAGGAACAGTAAGCAGCTTTATCAGCCCCGGAGTCACTGGTAGAAATGGCTCCCAACAAGATAAGGCCTGCAGTTCGGATACCCTATGCACCAAACAAATTATCACAAGAACCACCATTTTCAAGTTCAAACTGCAAGGAAAGGTTACGAATCAGTCGAAAAGTAGGGCCCACTAAAAAAAATCAAAACTAGATTAAGACTCCACAAGGGCACCGGTAACCGCAAAGGAGGATGAAGATGCTTCATGCCTTTCAAGAAACTGGCCACATCTGAATAAGCTGACAAGGTTCTATCATTCACCTGACCTCGGAAACAGGAAAGAACTGCCACCTATACCTTTAAGGAATTAAGGGCCAACCCTTTACTCAAGCCATCCTCCAAAAATTCCAAAATGAGCATGATCTTAACCAAACAAGGAAGAACTCCTTAGTCTCCACCAAACCCTCACATAGGCTAAGGAAGTGGAAACTTTCTTGTGCATAGCAAGGTGGCAATCACCGCAGAAGAATATCCAAGCTTTGGCAACGGAGCCCTCTCAAGGGCCATACCATAAGACAAATTGACTTGGATCTTCATGAACAACAGGCCCCTGCAACAGCAGATCTTTGTGCGCCGGAAACCGGAAGGGAGAGTCCAGAACATCTGCATACTACGGTCTCCTACACCAATCTGGTGCCACCAGATGCACTATCCCCCTGTGACTCTTGATCTTCCGAATCATTCTACCCAACAGGGGCCAGAGAGAAAAGGAATACAGCTTGCTCTCTGGCCACTCCTGCACAAGGGCATTGATGCCCAAGGACTTTGGATCATTCCTGCGACTGAAGAAATGAGGAACCTTCACATTGCGAGAAGTTGCCAGCAGGTCTAGAAACGGAAGGCCCCAGTCATCCACTATTAGCTGAAATTCCTCGTTTGACAATTCCCATTCTCCTGGATCCAGACTCTGTCTGCTAAGAAAGTCTGCTCTTACCATTGTCTTTTTCTGCAATGTGCGAGGCTGAGATCTACTGAAGATGCACTTCCACTAATTCCATAAGTTGGGCTATTTCCTGCAACCTTGCTGGCTCTTGGTTCCTCCCTGACAATTGATGTAAGCCACTGTCATTGCACATCAGACATTATTCCGACCGCTTGACCCTGCAATTGGTCGCCGAACCACAAGCATGCCAACCGGACGGCACCGGCTTCCAGCCCATTGATGCTCCATACAGACTCTTCTGTACTCCAGTGCCCTTGCGCTGTCAAGCTCCTGACAGTGAGCTCCCTAACCCTGGAGGTTTGCATCTGTCGCAAGTACTAGCCAGTTCGGTGATGTTAGGGAAACCCCTTTTCTTAGATGCTCTGCTTCCAACCACCACTGCAGGTGAGTATGGGTTCCAACAAGACAGCAAAGAGTGCTGAAGAGGATGCACATGCGCCCTCGCCCATGGCACAACCTCCAGGGTCCCTGCCATCAAACCAAGAACCTGTAGATAAGATCACACTATGGGACATATCATGTTCAACAGACGCACCTGCGCCATCAGCTTCTGAATGCAGCCTTCCGGCAGGAACACAGAGCCCTGCTTCAGGTCAAATCAAACACTGAGATACTCTAGTGACTGACATGGCTGAAGATTGCTCTTAGCCAGGTTTACCACCCAACCTAGCTCAAGCAACAAGGAAATCACCTTGCACGACATCCAGAGGCTCTCTTCCAGACTCTTGGCCCAAATCAGCCAGTCATCCAAGTATAGGTGTACAAGGATACCATCCTCTCTCAATTCCACCGTCACCACTACCATAACCTTGGAAAACCTTCTGGGCACAGTGACCAAACCAAAAGGTAGCGCTCGAAACTGATAATGGCATCCCAAAACCACGAAATGCAGAAACCATTGATGCTTTAGCTGGATGGGAATATGCAGTTATGCCTCAGACAAATCTAGAGATGTCAGAAACTCCGCTGACTGGACCGCCGTTATTACAAAGCACAAGGTATCCATGCAAAAAGGGTCACCCGCAACTGACAGTTGACCCCCTTAAGATCCAGGATGGGGCAAAAAGAGCCCTCCTTCTTGGGCACAATGAAATAAATGGAACATCGGCCCGTATTTTCTTGAGTCTGCGGGCATTGGAACCACAGCCTGCAGACAAGAGACTTAAAGTACACTCCACTGCCTGTGTCTTTTGCAGAGAGTTACAGGAAGATACCTTGAATAAGTCCCGAGGAACACTGTAAAGCTTCAGTGCATAGCCATCTTGTTTCACTTCCAGAACCCACTGGTCTGACGTGATTTTGACCCATCTCCAATAAAAGAGAGAGAGGCAACTCACTATCTCCTGATTCCAGGGGTGGGTCAGCACACCTTCATTGGAAGGCTCGAGTGGATTCCACTACGCTAGCCTGCGCCCTTCTGGGCTGCCTGGGATGAAAGGACTGAGCCCTCTGAAATGCTACTCCTCTGTAGGTTCAAAAACGTTTGGATCCCCTAGTATAACCTCTCATGCTGAAGGAGCGCGGCATCTGTTTCTTATCCTCTGGCAATAGAGGAACCTGGGAGACTCCCCACCTATTGTTCATTTTCTCCAGCTCACTCCCAAACAACAGCAAGCCTTTAAAGGGCAGCTTCATAAGGTTAGACTTGGAGATTGCATCGGCCGACCAATTTCTCAGCCATAACTGTGGCCTGGCTGCTATTACCGAAGTTACCCCTCTGGCTGAAATGCGGACCAAATCGCAGCCCGCATCTGCCAAAAAGGTGGCTGCTGGTTCCATCACTGCCCTGACATTCACACCAGATTCATTGTCCTCCTGAGACAGAAGCAAACAAACGCGAGCCACCAGGGAACAAGAAGAAGATATCTGCAAATTCATTGCCACTGCTTCAAAGGCCTGCTTAAAGATGGCCTCAGTTCTTCTATCCTAAGCATCCTTCAAGACCGCTCCCCCCTCTACAGGAATAGTTGGCCACTTGGTAACAGCATACACAAGCACATCCATTTTTGGAAAGCGAAATAGCTCTCTCGCAGGTGGGTCCAGGGGGTATTTATTTTTTATTTAATAGGTTTTATATACCGATATTCAAAAATACACTATGGTGGTTTACAGAAAATACAAATACAATTAACAAGTAAAATAAAATACATCAGTAAAAATCTAAATGAGAAATACAAGATAATAAATAATTTAAAGTATAAGACTCGTCCCTCTTTGTAATTAGCTCCCAGGGTGCCCCACTCAAGATCAATTAATTCTTGAATGGCCTCCGTAATAGGAAAGAAACATGAGGCTTTACACGGAGTAATCAAAATGGGATTTTTCAGACATGGATTCAGCCCTAGGTACTCCCAGCATCTTCAATGTCTGGGAAATCAGAGCCAATAACTCATGACTATGAAAGAACCACAACATAGTTCTATACTGCTCCAATCCCGGAGGAATTTCCCCATCCTCCAGGGAGTAAGGATTGGCATCATCATCCATGTCATCTGGGTCTCCTATTGGGATGACCGAAAGCTGATCTGGGCATACCCTGACGCTTACCCGCAGCATAGGATTTCATCGCCTGTGACCCTGACCTGTTAAGTTTGACCGGGGCTGAGGATTGGGCCTGAAGAAAAAAAAAAAAGGCTGCAGTCCTTGAAACAATTCTACCCAAGAAAAGGCAGAGGGATCCATGCCAAAACCAGGGGGCACCTGCCCTGTGCCCACTGAACTACCTACCCTTGCTGACAAACCAGTTAGGGGAGCTCCAAAATCAGACGACCCTTCTGACAGCTCTTTTTCCATTCCCGCACCAGGCTGGAAAGAATCGGGCTTAGTAAAATCAGCCAGAGGCAATTCTCCCAGAGCCTCCAAACAGGGTTGACACAAGTTAAATGGAATATGACAAGCAGCACACAGAGCAAGGCGCTTAGGCTTCTTTGCCATGGGTGCCATCAGACTGTTAATATGCTCTAATAGGCACCTGACAATAGTGCGCCCCAAATTTAGGCCCCTAAAAATTAGGCGCTCACCACTGTGCCTTGATAAGCGCATAAACTGAGCTCCCCCAGGATGCTCAGATAGTGTGTGCGTGTGTGTGCGTACGTGCACAATTGGGCACTCCAGTAGGTGCTCCTATGAGCCTAAAGCACGAACTGACGAAAACTGAACAAAGAAGTCTTGGGCACATAAAAACACCGCTGTGGCCTACCACGTGGCAAACAAGATGAGCCTGAGAGTGGGGTCTAGCCAAAAAGGCCACTCAACCCACCATGCTGCCCATGTCCCCCGAGATCCCCCGGAGGCAGGAACGACCTTCAGATCACGTGCCAAGCATGGAGACTGGGGGAAAGAGGAATCCCTACTGAACTCCCCTTCTTCTCTCTCTATGATTTTTTTTTTTTTTTTTTTTTTTTTTTTAATTACCCTTTACCTGAGCTCAAGCTGTCCCAGATGAGTACAGGGTCGGTCTCTGGCTGCAGGGGGAAGGGACAGACATTCACTGCCATACTCTGCCTCCTGCACCTGCTTGCCTTTCAGCTGTTTTTTTTGGATTTCATTTTTGTTTTTTATTTTACAGCTAAGCCCACACCATTTGAAAAACCAGCTACCGGAACCAAGAAAATCACCTTAGGAATTCTCAACTGAGGGAGGAACCATATGGTACCACCACATAAGAACAGGACGAATAATCCTTTTCTTCTCCTCTGAAAAAAAATTTTTTTTTTAAGCAATCCCCAGTAGGTAGATGCATGTTCACCATCTGCTGGAGACGGAGAATACAGGCAGGCTGCTGTCGCTGCAGGAGTATATGTACTGTGACGTCAGCTTTGTTCCATCTCCATGTGCTGGTAGAAGTGCATAACCCACAGGTTCGGGATTCACCTCTCTGAACACCAAGAAAATGCTGGATAAGTAGAGGCTGCAGACTTTCTCCCCCACCTCTGAGGACACAGAACTTTGGCAGGGAATTTCTCTCCCACTCCCAGAGACAGATGTCAACACACCAAATATCTCCATGGCAGATGTGTAGTTTTTGGCACTCTGCCCAAAAACATTACCAGCCCTTGTTGTAAATCATTGAAAGGGTCTTTTCTGAACAAAAGGCTCTGTATAAACCCAAAGTATTATTATTATTATTCTTTTATGCTGTGTTCTTGTGGCGAATAGATGCAGCAACATACAATGGTTGGTTAAATGCTTTCAGATAGGGTCTGTATGAAACTATTCCATTACCTTCTGGGTCATCAGGTTTCCGAACTTTTTCCCATTCTTCCTGCCTCTTCTTTCGTCGTTCTTCTAGTTCTGATTCAGTCACAAATCTTTTGTTAATAAGATCACTTCCATGGTCTCCATCCATAATGGAATAAGCTATTAAAACAAAAAAATAATAATGGAGCAATAAGCAAGTTTGCTTACTGTAAATGCTATTTCCCATATATAGCAGGATGAGTGTGCCATGACCAGGCCTGGGTGGTAAAATTTTGGCAGGGCAGCAGGCTGGCTGAAGATTTGCTATCTTCCAGCTGTTCTGAATCTCACTTAGTAGAGAACTGCTTCCTGATCCAGCCCCTTCCCTCCTAGGCAGCATGCAGGGATCAGGAGGGAAGGGGTGAGCCTGGAGCAGTCCCTCCCCTCGTGATATTCAGGAATAGGCGGAGAAGGTGTGAGCCTAGAGACTGAAGTAGTCCAAGCTTTTTTTTTTTTTGTTTAAACTTTACCACTTCCCTGTTGCTCTCCCAGAATAGAGAGAGACTGTGCTGTCAATAGCTCCTGCTGCCAGATCCACCAAGGGAACAAAGTCACCAGGGGATAAGGTGGGGGTGGGAGTGTTGCTCCCTACCTCACCTCACTCATCTTCCCATACTGTCTCCCCTGGCCCCAGCTTGCCCTGCATTCAACTCTCTCTCTCTCTCTGCTTCCCCAGCTTGCTGTGCAAAGTGCTATTTGTGCTGAATTTATTTATTTATTTAACATTTTTCTATACCGAACTTCATGACAAGCTTCATATCAGGCCGGTTTACATCAAACTTGGGGGTTAACTTAACAAAAAACCATATAACAAGAAGGCCGAAGCGCAGATACAAATAACAGGGGGAATGAACTTGGAGGCTAGAGTAGCCAGGAAATAAAGGACAGAAAAAACTGGAGAATGAACATGAATGGATATGCAATTACATGATCTGACACAGGTAGCAGCATTGGTAGTGACCCACATAAATTCATAATGATATCCATACCAGACTGTAAACCAGCTGAAATTTCTCCATAGAAAGTGCCAGAAGGTCAGGTACCACAGTGGTAGGGTGTATAACTAGTAGAAATAAGGAACCAATTATACCCTTGTGGCAAGACCCCACAAGAACTATTGTGTCCCGTTTTGGAGGCCTTACCTTAATCTATGAGGGTCTACCATTGCCTCATCTCCCCTGCAGCAAAGGGAGAATCATAAGATGTTCCCTCCCCGGGTGCTGGGAATGATTAAAGTGTGCATTACCTGGATGATAACAGCAACCAGGATATCTCCTCCTTGGTGGTCAGGGACAGCAGACATTCCCTCCCTGTTAATCAGGGAGGGGGATCAGGGAGGATGATAGAAATCTCTCTTCCTACAGGATCAGGGACAGCCAGGATGTTCTCTCCTGATGGATCGGAGAAAATTAGGATGCTCTTTCCCGGGGGTTAGGGTAGGCATGATGTTCTCCTCCTGGGGGGATAAGGACTGCCTCCCCAACCTTTCCCTGGGGTTCAGAGGCCACCGAATCCTGATTCTCCCTGGAGGCTGCTGTAGTCTTGGTCCCCCACCAGCATCCCAGCAGAACTTTCTGGCAGGGAGGGGGAAAGGGACACCAGGAAGTTACAAGACTCAGCTTGCGAGGCAGTTTCATTGATAAGTGGGGCCCTGAGGTCATTCAATGATCCCCTGATGTTTGGAGGCAGGAGCAGGCTTACTACTGGCTGCCTTCTTTCCCTGCTTTTCTCCCCAGCAAACAAAAGGTTGGGGAAAAATGACTACCTAAACAAAAAAGGAAAATAACCGTTTTCCTTTTGAAAAGGGAAAGAGGGGAGAAAGGAGAAAGCCAAGGCAACTTGTCTAAGGTAAAAAACAAAACACCAAATACTCAAACTAACCAAAAGGGAAAAAGGAACCAGAGTTAGCTTGAGTGAGCAGCAGCCCCTTCCTCCAAAGCTTCCTCTCTCTTGCTGGGGGACCAGGCCTCACCAAATAACTCAAAAGCAAAAACAAGAAAAGAATCCTCCTAGAAAACCCTCCTTCGAGCCCAGGGAAGCCTATGAGAGGAAGCAGCAAAGACAAAAAGCAGGCTGATCCAGTCCTGGTTTTACCTTACTGCCTGCATGGTCCTGGGGAACTTCTGCACTACTGCAGAGCGCAGAGTTTGCACAGAATTCCCCCCTGTACAGAATTTCCATTTTCTGCGCAGAATTTGGAGCAGGCCTCAGCGGACCCCATTCTGCCACAGTGAAGATGGAGCAGACCACAGCATGCTGATAGCGGAGCCCATCCTGCTGGCGGCAAAGAAAGAGCAGGCCCCGGCATGCTGCATCGCGGCAGAGAGAAAAGGCCTCGGTGTGCTGCAAGCAGTGCACATCCCACTCACGGCAAAGATGGCGAGGCAAGCCCTGGCGTGCCGTGAGCAGAGCAGGCCCCAGTAAGAGTGAGGCTGCGTGTAGGGAAGTGAGCGAGTGTGTACGCACGATCCAGGGAGAGAGCACACGCGAGGGGGGGCGGGTGTGTGCGCACCGGGAGAGAGAAGGAGTCTTTGAGGAGATTGTAAAGGAATGAGTATGTGTGTGAGCGATTGGGAGCTGGTGTGCGTATGTGAGTAAGTGCGGGTGTTTGTGAGAGAAGGAGCCTGTGTGAGGGGATGTGTGTGAGAGGGAGCCAATGTGCAGGGGTGTGTGAGAGATAGAGATAGGTAGCCTGTGTGAGGTTGTATGCATGAGAGAGAAAGGGAGTCTGTGTGAAGGGGGTTGTGTGTGTGCAAAAGAGAGGGAGCCTATATGAGGGGATGTTTATGTACACGAGAGAGGGACAGGAGCTTATGTAAGGGGCAGTACTGAGAAAAGGGTCAAACTCTGGGGGTAGAGATAGAGTGGAAAGGTTGAGCCTAGCAGGGAAGTGGAGGAGCTGGGGGGGGGGGGGGGAGGGGGGGGGCCTGAGAAGACAAAGTGAAAGAATGGCCAAGGGAGCAGGGAGGGAGGTTGGAAGAGACATTCTTACAATGTACTTCTAGGGAAATTCTGTTCAAAGTATTTAAAACTCTGCATCTTTAATTAAGAACTTTTTTCTGTATTACATTTTAAATTAATTACTTAAAGATTGTCATGTATATCATGTTATTTTGACCAATATACAGTATGCAAAATTTTGCAGAATTTTCTTTTTTTTGTGCACAGAATTCCCCCCAGGAGTAGTAGTTCTGATCAATAAGGACATCAGAACTACTTCTCCTGGGGGGAATTCTGTGCACAAAGTGTGAAAATTCTGCAAAAATTTGCATACTGTATATTGGTCAAAATAACATGATATACATGCTTTCTCCTTTCTCCCCCTTTTCCTAATTTGTTTTGGCTGTTTAGGTTTACCTCACTGCCTGAATGGACTTATTGCCTTGTTTTTCTTAGAGAGGTAAACCTAAACAGCCAAAACAAATTAGGAACCAGGGAGATTTTCTTTTTTGCTTTTCTCCTTTTATTTTTTTGGCTGTTTTGCTCTTTATTTTTTGTCTGGTTTTTAGTTTTTTGCCCATTTTTCTTTTCCTTTATTTTTCCTTTTTGATTTTCTTTGCTCTTCCCTTCTCTCTCCATACATTTTTCTTCACACCACTTCTACCTCCTCTGTCTCGCAGCAATAGTACTGCACAGCCACGCCGCTCCATGGCCTGGTCTCCATTGCCAGTGTCTCTTCTATTAGGCACCAAACCCTGAATTTTAAATGCCTGAGTGATTTGACTGAGAAGTTATCCAGCACTGTATGCATATTTAGATTCTTAAGTTTCACCTCATATAGCTTTTGGTGCAGTCCCAGCATTATTTTGGAAGCATCTCTCTGAACAACCCCAGTCTATCTATATCCTTTCAGAGACATGCCCTCTAGAATTGGACACAATATTTTAAGTAAGGTCTCAGCAACAACCTATATAGAGACAGCATTACCTTTTTTTTTTCAACTGGTTATGCCCCTGTGTATGCAACCGAGCATTCCTCGGGTCTTATTAGACACTGTTGTGGTACCTTGAGATCAGACACAATCACCAGTAGATTCTTCTTCTAGTAGGTGCTCATCAGTTTCTAATCTCATCATATACTACTCCTTCAGATATCTGCACTTTTTTGCACTGAATCTTTACTGCCAGGCACTTGACCACTCCTTGAATTGTCTCAGATCACTTTTCAAAGATGTTAATTTTATTGCAGATAGTATCATCAGGATAGCATGTACAGGGATTATCGGCATAGCTCAGAGCAGTCATGCATCCCTCTCTGCTGCACCATAGAATTCCCAGACAAACTCAGCCATGCTCATGAGATGGGGTGAGAAATACTGTTCATTTTCAATGAAGCTGAGGAATAGGGAGGGAAAAGTGAATTCCTATTGCCCTTAAAAATTAACTGACTTTGTACAGGGAATGCTGGTATCCAGTACATATCTTTGATGTCACATATTCTCAACCAGATCCTCTGAGCAGTTTTTAGAGGGAGAAAAAGAGCTTGCAAAGAAAGAGTGGGTTGCCCTGGTGTGGCAAATGCCAGAGGAATCGGGAGGGAAGCTGGGGATTAAAAGAAACCCCTTGTGCTGCTTGCTAAATAGTTACCCTCCTGGAAGGAATGACCCTCATCTGCAGGATCAGCCTTTGGATCAATGGCCAGAGACTTAATTACCTGGTACAGCAGCACTGATGTACCATATGGACAGACAACATTTGTCCTTTGGGAAGTATGGCAATTGTATGTAATCAGCACTGAAAGGTAAACAGACAGAACTGCTCCCGTTCCGATACAAAGTTCGAGTATCTACCGCCCAAAATAAAATGCAAGGACTGGGAACAACCGCCCCCGTTTTCTGGGGCAGGTTTGTGCTACCGCTCATTGTTTCCTGCTGTTGTTGAGAGTCCATCTCGCCAACTGCAAGACCTCATAAACATGGCTCACCCCCCCCCCCCCCCTGTATATGGGACAGGGGCAGGCCACACTGAAAATATACACATATATGCAAATCTGGGGGGAAAAAAAGTATTGTTTTATACTTACTTGGGTGTAGAATACTTTTCAAGAAAGTTGTTAACAGGAAAAAGACGGATTACAGCAGGACATTGCCTTCAGACTTTGCAAGTCCAACGTTCACTGTTTTAGAGAGGTGAAGGGACCATAGCGGAAGCAGTCCCGTGGCACGGGAAAAAAAAAACCCAACCCAGTACCGACAAATAAGCGAAAGCCTCAGTACAAGGCCTGCGGAGAGACGGAGGCTGGTGTTACACAATCTGTGCTCCGGCCGAAAACACGGGTCGGGCGGTGCTGCGGGGAAAAGTGTCCTCGGGGCGCCTGCCTGTTTAAGAGCTCTTCCTCTGGGAAAGAGAGAGCACAACGGGTCACTGCGCCGAGGCTTTGCACGGCCGATGTGCGTTTTCAAGAGGTGACGGCCGTGTCAGATACAGCTATGAGACAACAAGAAGAGAAAAAAACCCAACCCCCAACTCATGCAGCCAAAGCAGCAGCAAGGATTGGGAGATGCACTGTTAGTGGTCCGAAGGGAAAGATGGGCTGGGCAGTGACGCAGGAAAGTGTCCCCAACGAAGCAGACTTGCTGCTGGAAAACAGGAATTGACTACAGTGGCCGAGCGGTACTGGCGCTCAAGCAGAGATAGTGGCTGATGGGGACAAAGATTGGATCGGGGGGGGGATTAGTATGAGCTAGCGTTAGCAACTGTCTTCAGATTTTCAGAACAGGTTGATACAATCCTGCTTGTACTCCAGTGCCTGCATGGACGTGTAGTTCTAGGATGCTTATTGACCTATTCACGTCATTTAATGAACGTGGGTGGGGCTGAAAAAGGCAGCCACCCCCACAATGGGAACTAGGGATCTGTTTCAACAATAGACCCCGAGTTCAACTTGGCAAGGAAAGGCCAAGGCATCCCACCCAGCCCCGCATGTTAACCACTTAGCATACTTGGGCACTTTTGATCTCCAGTCATGAGCTTGGCAGGGGTAGATAGCAGCATGTACACAAACTCCTCACTACCCCACACAGTTGTCCACTCTCACACATGCCCATTCTCACTCCTCATTCCTACAGCCATACTCATTCACTCCTCTCCCTCTTCTACACACAGCTGCAGTGTCACTTGCCCATACATATATACTCACTCACTCTTCCACACCCAATGCATTCTCCTCTCTCCCTCACACACATGCACACTCATCTTTCCTTCTTCCACACATAAATGCACAGTCCCCTCCTTCTTCCACACATACTCGCTCACTCCTCCATCTTCTACACACCCACGCACACTCATTTTCTCTCCTCAACTCAGATCTCCATTAGGCCCAGCAACCGCCTCTTTCCCAAGACCCAAATTCCTCTTCTTCCTTCTGCATTGCAGGCCCAACACTGCCCTTCTTTCATTTTCCCTGCATGTGCCCAATGCTGCTGTTTTTCCTGCCTCTGTTTAGAGGGGCTCGTAATGCCCATTTCTTGTTCTCCATGAGGGGGTCTGACACTCCTGCTCTTCCTCCTCCTGCCCTACAGACTGATGCTCCTCCTTCAGTCAGATGCTGCTCTAGCCCCTTTTTATTCTGGGGATTCTTCTGCAGCAGGACACCCAGAGTTTTTGTTTGTTGGCCTAGAGACCCAACAATTTTTTCAAAATTCTGGAGTCTCCAGCCCAAATCCAGAGAGTTCCCAGGTATGCCAACTAGACCCCACACTTCATGAGTGATTACAAAACCTACCTCAAATAACTGTCAGGTGCCTCTCCACCCAACAGACTGAAAATCTCAGTGCTCTTCCAAAATTCAAAGATAAAGCAGAACTATTTCTGACAACCCCAGTTACCCCACGAAGGGACATTCTAACAACTCACTGCACCAACTGACTGTCACTCCTGCTTCGCATTTCTAGGATGACAATACTCAGTCTCTGGCGGTGTTCCTTCACTCGCAAAAAGATCCAGTACTCCCTGTTCCTTGATACAAAATTGGAAAAGGAACAAAGCCACACCATTACCTCCCCTGCCTCTCTCTTAGTAGGGATGGGAACCAAACACTACAAAATATTCAAAATATCCACAAACTAAACACTACCTTACAAAATGTACACAATGCATGTGCTTCTAAGCCATGTCACATCTTAGCTGAGATGTTAAAACAGCTAAGTTGCTTTTATCTTTATCAGGAGGGTGGGAGGTCCTGGACCCAAGGAAGCAAGGAGCATCTCAAGAGGCTGCATGCATGTTTCATGGGGTGATTCTACATCTATGTCTACCCCACCACAAAACCCTTCCTCCTGCCAACTGGCAATGAAGAAATACAGTTCCCAATTCATAGTGCTGTTTTCTCTCTTGTCTCTTCTGCTATTGGGGGGGGGGGGGGGGGAGACAGTCTGCTGCAGAAACAGTCTCCCTTCTTCCAAACCCTGGATCCAACCCCACCATAAGAGCCCCCTAAGGGAAGGCAAAGATGACAACTGTAAAGTCTCCACTGGGGATGATGACCTTGGGTCTCCCAGTTCTTCCCTTCACTGCCACCTTTATCCTCCTCAGTCCTTCCAACATTTTAGAACGGGGGATCAGTGGAAGAGTTCCCTCAACTTCTGCTGCTCCTCTGTGTTCAGGAACCTTCATGGTACTGCTGGGGTGTGAGACCACCTTGAGGCTTCTTCTTCTTCTTACTTACCCCCACCTCTGAGGCTCCTTTTTCTTATCTATTCCCACCTCTCTGGAGGTTACCTTCCCATTCTCCAACCCGTGGTGTTCTCAGGTTTTTTTTCCCTGGGGGTGGAGAATTAAGAACGATACTGGAGGACACCTCACCACTGGCCTTTTAGAGGCCAACAGGATCACTCCTGAGGTCTCAGATGTTCTGGGATCCTCCTGGATTTAGATGACTCAGCAGCAATACCACTAGATACAGCAGGATGTGAAGCCATAGCAATCTTCCTAGGCTTAGAGGCCCTGGGGGGGGGGGGGGGGGGAAGAGATAGGTAGGTTCACCAGCCTCCCTCCCCCCACCTGGCTAGGTCCTGGCTTTTGGCAGTAGTAGCACTTTTCCTCACTGGTAATATAATATATCAAGTAGGGGTAGCCCAGGTGAAAGATCCCAAACCACCCCCTCATTTTCTGCTGTTCCTCTAGAACCAGGTATTAATTTGGTGCCTGAAGGAGTTGCCACAGCTCTACATTTCTATATGGCAGGGGGATTACAGAAATTTCCAATATGACCTCCCCTAGGGCACTCAGGTAAGTTCGCAAAATGTCATCTAGGAGGTAGGGTGGTGCATTTGATAGCACTACCCTTGTCCCTGGCTCTTCCTGCAGGTTGTCCCCCCAATCTTAATATCCTCTCCTACAGCCTTTTTAAGCACAGCCATGGAAGCAAGAACAACTGCCTCCCCATTTGTCTTTGTGGCCACCAGCACAGCTTTCAGTCCCACCAAGCTAGCTACAGCAGAACACCATATGCTGCTAATCTACACTTCAGCTGCCTCAGGAGGGGTCTCCTCTGTTGGACATCAGCCAAATGTTTTTCATTGCTCCTTGGCTTGTTTATTTATTTAATTATTTACACGTTTGTTAACCCCCCCCACTAGCACACCACAAATTAGGTGAGGGCCATCAAACATGCCTCCTGGTCCCCTGGAACAGTACCCCAGACCCCTATGGTTCTTCCCCAAAGGAGAACACCTTGCTGGAGGCCAGAGACACATGAGTCAGATGTTACAGGTAGGGGCATAGCTGTTTTCTCAGAGTTCACCACTTCTGATATGACCCTCTTCCCAACTACCTCTTCAAGGGGCTTATCATTTGCGAAGGGATAGTTATGCTCATTTTATTATTTCCTTTATTGCTATGATTTGTTTAATGACTGTGCTATTCTATGATGAATAGTTTAATATGAAACACATTAAAAGTAAGAGACGTATTTTGTCTGACCACTCGTGTTTTCTTAAAATGCTACACATCTTACAAATTCTGCCAGAGGTATGTAAACTTATGAGCACACCTGTATATACTGGAGGAGGTGCTGGGAAGATATGATACACACCTTCAGATAGGGGCAAGGCTTCAGGGATGCACAGACACCTAATCTCTGCCACTGGAAAGAAAACTGTAGCACTATGGGTCATAGTATGAAACTCCAAAAGGGGATGACTAAGAACCAACATGAGAAAATATTTCTTCAGAGAGAGGGTAATGAATGCCTGGAATGCCCTCCCAGCAGAGGTAATGAAGACAACAATAATGGGATTCAAAAGGGCAGGGGATAAGGACTATTGCTGCCTAAAGGCTAGAGGATGGAAATAAAGAGAGTAACCTATATTAACTTGAGGTGTGACAGTACAGATTGGGGTAATCTGCATAGAGCAGCAGGTACTACCCTTAGCTTTTTACCCATAAACCTACAAACTAGAGCAAGATTGACAAAACTAAAATGGACAACACATGGGGAATGGCACCTTATAGACTAACCAATTCATTTAGGCATGAGTTTTGGAGAAGAATCCACGTCATCAGATGCATGACACAATGGGAGAAAAGCTTTAACAAATCAGGCCCTAACCCAGCTCTCCCTCTGAATATCTAAACCACAATGACAAAACCTTGCTTCTTTTCAGAAATACACCTCGAGTTCAAGGGGGCTGTGGGTAAAAAGTGTTTGTAGGGGAAGAAAAATCACCATTTCCTAAAATCTTTGGGCTTGATTTTTAAAAAGCATTTACACACTTAAAATTGCGTTTTACGCATATAGAGTTGCTTACCTGTAACAGGTGCTCTGCCAGGACAGCAAGATGTCAGTCCTCGCACCTGGGTGACATCATCCGATGGAGCACGGCACAGAAAACCTCTATCAAACTTTCTAGAACTTTGAGCCTCTCTGCACATGCTTGAGTATGCTATTATACCACACATCCAGGTGGGGTCTCCTCAATCTTATAACATAGAATGGAGGATACAAACAATAAAATAAGAACAAAGCCCATTAAGTGGAAACCCAACTCCGCGGGTTGGCAGGTGGGTTTCATGAGGACTGCTGTCCTCTGAGAACACCTGTTACAGGTAAACAATTCTTTCTCAGAGGACAAGCAGGATGGCAGTCCTCCCATACAGGTGAGTCTCTAGCTATAGGCAGCCCCCTAAACAAAAATGGGGACCAACAAAACAAGTGCCAATGGGAACAAGAACAACATTTTGTTGCTAACAAGAGGGATGGACATCCTGAACAGAAATAATGGGCCCTAGGCAGGAACAGAGTTGGGTTCTACACCTCACACAAGTTCCAAACAAAAGACTGGCCAAACCTTTTGTCGCGTCGGCCATCCCTATCCAGACAGTAATGAGATGTGAATGAGTGGATGAAACTCCATGTTTCAGCTCTCCTCCATGGGGACTGCTCACAAGTGGGGTACCAGCACGGCCTTGACTTGAACAGAGTGAGCCTTGACATGGCCCCCAAGATCCAATCCCACTTGGGTATAACAGAAACATATGCTGCCTGCTAGCCAACTGGAAAACGTCTTAGCAGCAATCCCCAACTTGTTCTGATCAAAAACAATAAAACGTTGGGTGGACTGTCCATTTGGGAAACAAGACAGAATGATCAGTTCAGATTTCATGATATTGAGAGAATTTATTTTGATTGAGCCAAGTTTGGATAGTAGAGAGGCAGGAGAGAAGAAATGTATGTTTGTGCCCATGAGTCTTCAAGGGGAAAGAAAAATTGGACGTCTTCTGCATAAAGTTTATAATGTAGCCCAAGGTTAGCAAGGATGCTCCCACAGCTCACTTCTGCAGACCCCTAGGGGTCTGTGGACCATAGGTTGGGAACCACTGTTCTAGATAAATGAGATTGTTTAGTTTGGGTTTTTTTGGGGTTTTTTTAATGTGAAAATGTCTTTTGTCCTCTTTTATGTGGGATAAGAGTTTATAAATCACACATACACACTGAAAGAAATTACCTCTCTCCCTAGCCTTTTTTTATATCACGTGTGCACACATTCATACTAAAATAAATTACTTATCTTTCCTAGCTTTTGATCAAGACACACACACACACACACAAAGTTACCTGACCCCACAATTTCACCTCTTCCCAAACTTGTTACAGTATTACCCAGCAAGCAAAGATTATTAATCCTCTTCCGCCACTAGCCAAATCTTCTCCTCCTTGGAATACTCCCTCAGGATTGTCCATTTGCTTCATTTCAGAAAATATAGCTCATAACTGATCCATTGAGCTACTGTTTTGAGAGTGAAAATTAGGGATGGAATCCTAGCATCTTTGCAGGCTGGGAGTCTGTTTTCCCTTATCTGGACAATTGGTTGGTCCCGAGTACTTCTCTGGAAGGGGTCGTAGAGTCCATGTGCTCGACCATCTGGGTTTTGGAGTTACTAGGGTTCATCATCAAGTACCCCAAGTCCCATCTCAGCCCATCACCACAATTTAGGCCCTGCTAGACACAGCTCAGGCCAAGGCCTTTCTGCCCCGGCAACAGGCCATCAATTTGATGACCATCGTGGCAGAGATTCAAGTGAGCCAGCAGGTTTCAATATGGCACGTGTTGAGGCTGTTAGGCCACATGGCCGCAACAGTACATGTCTCACCCTTGGCACGTTTGCATATACAGAGAGCCCAATGGACCCTAAGATCCTAATGGCGACAAGCCACAGGATCTACCGGATTGCATCCAAATAACCCCACACCTCCTGGATTCTTTGTCCTGGTGGTGGGTAAATTCCTGGCTGGGGGGGAGGGGGGGAATATCTTTCCAAAATCTTCGGGTCCAAATTGTGCTAATGACTGATGTCCACACTGGGCTGGGAGGCTCATGTTGATGGGCTCCACACCCAGGGTCTATGGTCTACCAAAAGCAACTGTATCAAATCAATTTCCTGGAGCTCAGGGCAATCAGGCACACTCTGTGGGCTTTCAGAGTTCAGCTGTCCAACAAAATTGTGCTGATATAGATCGACAACCAAGTGGCAATGTGATATGTCAATAAGCAGGGAGGTACGGGTTCATACCTCTAGTTTCAGGAAGCAGTCCAGATATGGTCATGGGCACTCTCCCACAGGATCATGCTCAGAGCCATGTATCTGAACAGACAATGTGATTGCGGACAGATTGTTGTTCCTTCTGATCCCCTGAATGGTCTCTGAACCAAGGGATGGCAAATTGGATCTTATGCCTAAGGGAAGCCCAGAAGTGGATCTGTTCGCTGCACATTGGAACAAGAAGGTACAGAGAAGAGTGACAAGGGGATGGAAAAGCACCCTTATGGAGAATGGCTAAACCGATTAGGAATCTTTAGCTTGGAAAAGAGATGACAGAGGAGATATGATTGAAATTTATAAAATCACTAGCGGTACCCGGTCACACGTTGCAGTGGCAGAGTCAGGTTCTTTACCCTCCCTCCTCCTACCCCTTGCTCATTTACCTCAGTCACTCATCCTCCTCCCCCTTGGTCACTCACTTCCCTCCCCTCCCCTATCCCCACTCCAACTCTCTCCCCTCACACTCACCTCTCCCCTCATTCTCCCTCCCCTGACACTCACCTCCCCTCACCTACTGCCTACACTTCAGATCAGACAACCTTTGTCTTTCTAATTCTGTGTGAACCCCCCCCCCAATCCCAACCCTTTAAATCAAATAATAACCCCACACCCTCCTGCCCCCTCCTAAGACCTGGGAAATTAAAAATGTTGGTGCTACATGTGGTCTGTCCCTGGGCATCTGTGCGTGTTATGTAGCCAAATAGGGGAGTGCGTAACCAAATTTGCACTTCCAAATTTGTTTTGTGGTTTGGGAAGGGCTATTTTGGTGTGTTCCCAAGATCGTGCAAGTTTAGTGTATGTATTTGTGTGTGAACCTCCCCCTTCCCCCAAAAAACAACCCTATGAGAAAAGTTCTCTTAAACTAACCACCCCACACTCTCCTGCCCCCCTCCCCCCCCAGCCCTGCAAAAAACAGTAGCCCCCCCCCCCAGAGTTGCTGAATGAATGAAACCTGACCCCCCCTTGTGACCCCTCCCCAAGATGTTCGCAATAAATTAATTACCACCCCCCACCCTCCACCCTCCAGACCCTCCCGAGACCTGATAAAAATGTCAGTCGGTGGAGCAGGCGTTCAGGAGCGGTCTGGGAGCGATATATTGGCGTTGGTCCATCGGCCACGAGCACTGAAACGGGGCCCTTTGCCCTTACTATGTCAGTGGGGTGGAGCAATGGCAGCGGTAGGTCCTCTGACATAGTAAGGAAAAGGGCCATCAGCGCCATGTTGATTGCTGGCAGCCGACGGCCATAGTGCAGGAGATGTATCCTGGTCCGGTCCTGGCCCCCCGCTGGAGCCTCCCGGACTTCTGTCAGGTTTTGTGTGTGTTGTGAGGGCCTGGGAAGTAAATCAATTTGGCATGTGTGTGGGGGGTGTGAGGAGGGTGGTGGGTGTATTTTATCTGTAAAGGAAATAGTTATCTTCCGGCGATAAAAGTGCACGAATGTGTTAAAATGGAAGTGAAACATGGACCTGGACTGGCGAAATGATTAGTGTAGCATGTGTTAGTGTAAGGTGTAACAGATGGTGCTTACGTCCAGCAGATGTCGCCGTTTTCTCAAAATATTTTTTAAACCTATTTTACCTGTCACAGGTGTGACATATCTGTAATGTAAGTAGAGAAGAACCTTCCTATATGTGAAATGAAGGTTGTGTCCAAATTTGAAAGCAATTGGTTCAGTGGTTTCTGAGATTAACGATTTTGTCCAAACTATTTAACATTTTTATTTATATAGATGAGTGGGATGGAACGGGTAAATAGGGAATGCTTATTTATTTAGATTTATACATATTTTGCTTTTTGCACTACTGGATTACCCTTTCAAACAATACTAGGACTATGAGAAACTCCATGAAACTAGCAACCAGCAGATTTAAAACAAATTGGAGGAAGCATTTTATCACTCAGCGCACAACCAAGCTATGAAATCTATTGCTGGAGGATGTGGTCAAGGCAACAAAGAGGACTGGGGCAAATTCCTGAAGGAAAAGTCCATAAACAGTTATTAGCCAGGTAGCCTTGGGAAAGCCAGCACTTATCACTGGGAGTATGATGCAAGGAATAAATCAACGATTGGGAGATTTGCTGGGCACTTGGGACCCGGACTGGTCACTGTAGAAGACAGAATGATGGGCTTGATGGACTTTGGTCTGACCCAGATGACACTTTATGTTCTTTTGTAGAGGTACCCCCCAGACACGATGCACTCTGAGTTCTATAGCAATACCAAAGAATCTGGGTGGGGGAGATATGGGGAGTTATGTTTGCCTTGTTTTGAAAAATGTTAAGACAGTAACTTCTGAAGTGGTGCACTGGTGCATGCTGACATGTGTGCGCCGGAGCATGCCCAGATACGCAGCCATTTTATAACTTGTGCGCATGTTTATAAAACATCCAGAGCGTGCACACATCCAGCCGCATACACTGGATTCTCTACTTTATAAGTCAGGGTATTTTTAAAATGGGCACATGGCCATGCCATGACCAGTTTTCACCATTTCATGCACCAGTTCCCCAGTCTACAGCTGGGTCCTCCAAACCCCCCTGGTTTAATAGCCTGCACTCCCTCAGTTACCTCAAATCCATCAAACCCCTCTGAAATGGCTGTTTTTAAGCTTATACCTCCTCCATAGCAGAAATAAACTTATGCGGCAGAGGATCTGGACGTGTGCCGGGGCCATGCTTCTTAATGCTCATATCCTGCCCAGACCAGGCCCATTTTTGAAGTCAAGTAAGATGTGCATGCTGCAGGAGATAGGTGTGCATCTGGGCAGCTTTTAAAATTCAGTCGGCACACACAAACATCCCCTCTTTGATGTGTGTGCCAGGCTTTTAAAAATCGACCTCTAAATGTTTTGTATATGCAATAATCAATGCCCACTGGGTGGCATTTTTAAATTCTGAGCAACAGCTGTTTGGTGTGACTTTTTTTTTTTTTTTATAAAGGAAAATGGTATGTGTTACCTTAAATATGCAGGTTTTTCTGATTGGCTGACTAAAGTTTAGCAGGAGGTATAAGAGTGAGAAGGTTTTGGTGGGTTTGCCCTTTTTGGTTCCTGCCCTTTGCAGGATGGAGTGTGATTAAGAGAGCTCCACACCGGTAGCTGGTTGGAGTGCTAGCCTATGGGTTCGGCTGGGACCTGGTACCCTCCCCCCAATGGTGAGTGGGATCCTGCAGGGACTCTTCCTCAAAAGGAGAGGCCCGAGGTCTTGGAGTGGAGTGGGCTATTTCTCCTCCAGAGGAATCAACCAGAAAGTGGGAGCAAGAGAAAGTGGGCCAAGAGCACAGGAGTCAGGGTGCGTACAAGAGGAGGTCGAAGACCAGAGAAGTGCAAGTAGATCTTGTGAAACGGGAGCTGCGTTTGGTCCCTTTTGGATGTGAATTTTTACATGGGTATGTTTAACATGAGAAGCCCATTCTTTAAACAGGACTGGGAATGAGGTACAACTTAAGAGAAAGTTAAGAATTCAGATCAACTCTTGGGATTGGCTGAGGTAAAAAGTATGGATTTAGAATAGGAACTGTAAAATATGATGTATTGATAAACTATATTTCATGCAACATCATAAACACAAGCTGAAACAGAATTTTTTATCCAAATATTTTTACCATGAATGTGATACCTCATATATCAGTTGAGCTTCTCAATGTTTATCAGAGAATGCTCACAACAAATGTGTCAAACTTGCACATATACCATTTGCCAGTATGTTTGAGAACTGTTTGACTGGATTGACTTTGCTTTTAATCATAGGTATCCACATTCTATAATTTGCATTTTTTTTTTCATTTTTTTATATTTTGTTGTATATGAGGTAAAAAGTAGTCAAATGGAAAGAGATAAACTTTACATTCCTCTATATTCCCAAGTAGCATGGATTTAAAACATTTTTTTAAATGTGAGTGTGCCTGAAAGCCCATGAATTTCTGATGTATTCAGTATCCATAATTTTACTTGTTTCATATTCATATACATAGTTTCTGGCTGGTTCATCCAGAAATAAAGTTAATGGCTTGAATTTATCCAGCACTAGCAGAAAACAGGGACTAGAGCTCATGGAGAAGGCTGTGAATCTTCCCTGTCCCACCAGAGGAAAAGGTACTTAATGGTAACTCCTGCTGTCTCTGTAAAGGTCCATTTCACCATCTGCAAGACCTATTTTAAGAATCCATTAAACAAATTTAGAGAGGACCCTTATCCAATAGGGAAAGCCTTTCCATAGTTTTATGCACCCCAAGCAGGGGCTACACTTATGTTCTTAGCACAAATCCTAAAGAGCAGGAAGATTGGGAGAGACGTTTCAAGGAGTTTCCTGCCCGCTCAGCCTTCCATCTCATCATGCTCAAGAGTTCCTAAGATTGTGCCAGCTGCTGTAGTAGCATCGTATGAAATATAATTCCAAAGGCTACATTTCCAGTGGGGGAAAATAAACAAAACCTGTGGACCTAGTTATTAGCAGGGGGATTTTTATAGCCCTACGTGTGCCAAAGCCGGGAGATAGCAGAGTTGCTTACCTGTAACAGGTGTTCTCCCAGGACAGCAGGATGTAGTCCTAACATATGGGTGACATCACTGAGAGAGCCCTATCATGGAAAACCTGTCAAAGTTTCTAGAAAGCTTTGACTGGCACACTGAACACACTGAGCATGCCCAGCACGCCATTATCCCTGTGTCCACAGGAGTCTCCGTTCAGTCTCATTTGTAGCAAAAAGTGCGAGCGAAAAATAAAATAAGAAACGTTAGCGGACCCAACTCTGTAGGGTGGTGGGTGGGTTTCGTGAGAACTACATCCTGCTGTCCTGGGAGAACACCTGTTACAGGTAAGCAACTCTGCTTTCTCCCAGGACAAGCAGGATGGTAGTCCTCACATATGGGTGATTAGCAAGTTACAGGCTGACTCGTATTATAACAAGCCAATAGCAGACAACTCGTGCGGAGGCACAATAATTGGGGTGCTATTGGCAATTTTGAGGCAGCCTGACATCACAGCAGGTGACTGTGGAAGGAATTGGGGATTATCGTGGAAGAAAGCTTTTCAAGACAGGTTGGTCAAAGGCATAGTCTTGACAGACTTTCATTGCTAAGTAGTAGGGGGCTGCGAAGTGTGAAGAGAGCTACAAGTCACAGCCTAGGAAATAGCGGCCATTGGTACTGAATGATAGTGTGGTGCCGATGTTGTCATGGCTGATACAGAATGTGTCTGTACTCACACCTAGAGAGTAAGGCCTCATGCATCATAGCAGATACAGTCTGCTAGTCAGTTGGAGAGAGTCTGTTTGCCCACTTCAACTCGCAGCTTGTCTTTTGTCAAAGAAGGAAAGAGTTAGGTGTAATTCCTATGGAGCGTAGTGCGGTCCAGATAGAATACAAGTGCACTCTTACAGTCCAAGGAGTGGAAAACCCTCTCGCCCTGGTGGGAGAAAGGCGTTGGGAAAAAGTGGGCAGAGTATATTCTGAGTAAGGTGAGTCTGTGTCTACCTTAAGAAGAATATGAGGGTGAGTACGGAGGACCACTCGGTCATGGAGGAACACAGTGTCGGGTGAGTAAGCAACAAGGGCTTGTAACTCACTGACCCTGTTAGCAGAAGAGATGGTTACGAGGGAAAAATTTTCCTATGTTACACTGTTAAGAACATAAGAAAATGCCATACTGGGTCAGACCAAGGGTCCATCAAGCCCAGCATCCTGTTTCCAACAGTGGCCAATCCAGGCCATAAGAACCTGGCAAGTACCCAAAAACTAAGTCTATTCCATGTAACCATTGCTAATGGCAGTGGCTATTCTCTAAGTGAACTTAATAGCAGGTAATGGACTTCTCCTCCAAGAACTTATCCAATCCTTTTTTAAACACAGCTATACTAACTGTACTAACCACATCCTCTGGCAACAAATTCCAGAGTTTAATTGTGCGTTGAGTAAAAAAGAACTTTCTCCGATTAGTTTTAAATGTGCCCCATGCTAACTTCATGGAGTGCCCCCTAGTCTTTTTACTATCCGAAAGAGTAAATAACCGATTCACATCTATCCGTTCTAGACCTCTCATGATTTTAAACATCTCTATCATATCCCCCCCTCAGTCATCTCTTCTCCAAGCTGAAAAGTCCTAACCTCTTTAGTCTTTTCTCATAGGGGAGCTGTTCCATTCCCCTTACCAGAATTGTACACAGTATTCAAGGTGCGGTCTGAACATGGAGCGATACAGAGGCATTATGACATTTTCCGTTTTATTTACCATTCCCTTTCTAATAATTCCCAACATTCTGTTTGCTTTTTTGACTGCCGAAGCACACTGAACCGATGATTTCAATGTGTTATCAACTATGACACCTAGATCTCTTTCTTGGGTTGTAGCACCTAATATGGAACCCAACATTGTGTAATTATAACATGGGTTATTTTTCCCTATATGCATCACCTTGCACTTATCCACATTAAATTTCATCTGCCATTTGGATGCCCAATTTTCCAGTCTCACAAGGTCTTCCTGCAATTTATCACAATCTGCTTATGATTTAACTACTCTGAACAATTTTGTGTCATCTGCAAATCTGATTATCTCACTAGTCGTATTTCTTTCCAGATAATTTATAAATATATTGAAAAGTAAGGGTCCTAATACAGATCCCTGAGGCACTCCACTGCCCAATCCCTTCCACTGAGAAAATTGTCCATTTAATCCTACTCTGTTTCCTGTCTTTTAGCCAGTTTGCAATCCACGAAAGGACATTGCCACCTATCCCATGACTTTTTACTTTTCCTAGAAGCCTCTCATGAGGAACTTTGTCAAACGCCTTCTGAAAATCCAAGTATACTATATCTACCGGTTCACCTTTATCCACATGTTTATTAACTCCTTCAAAAAAGTGAAGCAGAATTGTAAGGCAAGACTTGCCCTGGGTAAAGCCATGCTGACTTTGTTCCATTAAACCATGTCTTTCTATATGTTCTGTGATTTTGATGTTTAGAACACTTTCCACTATTTTTCCTGGCACTGAAGTCAGGCTAACCGGTCTGTAGTTTCCCGGATCGCCCCTGGAGCCCTTCTTAAATATTGGGGTTACATTTGCTATCCTCCAGTCTTCAGGTACAATGGATGATTTTAATGATAAGTTACAAATTTTTACTAATAGGTCTGAAATTTCATTTTTTAGTTCCTTCAAAACTCTGGGGTGTATACCATCCCGTCCAGGTGATTTACTACTCTTCAGTTTGTCAATCAGGTCTACCACATCTTCTAGGTTCACCGTGATTTGATTCAGTCCATCTGAATCATTACCCATGAAAACCTTCTCCATTACGGGTACCTCCCCAACATCCTCTTCAGTAAACACCGAAGCAAAGAAATCATTTAATCGTTCCGCGATGGCCTTATCTTCTCTAAGTTATAGGAATGCAAAGGCTTGAACGGAAATCATATGAGTCTTGTAAGCACTAAATGTAGGCCCCATTCCGTAACCAGTGAACCTAGAGGCGGCTTAATCAGTGGATAACCTATGGTAAGCCGACTCATAAGGGGTTGAACCATTAATTGGGCATCCTCACTCCCAAGTGGTACACTGATTTGGAACTGAGGTGTACCCATGCAGAGGATGTCTGGGAACCAGAATCCGAGGGTATGTTAGATAGCGTAAGAGAAAAGGAGTGGTGTAGAAAAAAAAGGGGCTAATACCCTTCTGTAAGCACCATGTGGTAAATCATGCCATTTCGAATGGTAAGATTTACAGGTGGAAGGCTGTTGTGATGCTACCAGTACCTGAGAACATCAGTGAGTCTGTGATATGAGACTGACCTGTGAGCAGGTGAATTGGGTACTGGAGTGATAGGTTGAGAAGTATGGGAAAGCATACTTGTCGCAGTCAGGACGAGGGTCTGAGAAACAGTGAACCCTGTTCTGTTGTAGCATAATGAGAGTTTTGGCTATGAGAGGCATCGAAAGAGACACATATAAGAGGCCTTTGTTGCAGAGTGAGCAAAGGTGACCATGGGAACGCATTCCAAGACATGTGTAGGGAGTAGATTCTGTCCATCATATGCTTCGATTCGGACACAGAGAGCAAGATTGGTTGACCTCAGCGCTAGAAGATTTTGCTCGCTACATATGAAGTCAGAGACCATTCGAGAGGATGGAATCATCTATGGAGAAGGTCTGCTAATGCGTTTGGTAAGTCTGTTAGATAAGTAGCCCAGGAATGCATGGAGTGTGCAAGGGCTGAAGGCTAGAGCTGCACAGCTCCCTGCCAGAGCAGCTAAGAGGTTGTGCGTGCTTGTGTACGACATTGTCGCTATGCTGTCTTTCTGTATGCACAAGGTTTGTGTCAGAGGCAGTATTTTAAGGCATAAAAGGCATAACTCATGGCTCGAAGCTCCAGGAAGTTGATGTGAAACTGTATGGAGCGGAATAGACGCATATTGGGTTGGGAAGATGTGGATTCGAACGCTTCAACCCTAAATGAATGAGACCATGAACAGGATCATCTGAGGATTTGGTTCTGGATTGGTAATATGGATCAGGGACGAAAGCGGTTGAACAGCTTAGAGCCACTGATATGTGAAAATCCATCGAATCTTACTCATAGCCAGTCTGGGCATATGAATGAAGTGGATAGTGAAAATCCCTGTGGCCCATCAATGAAAGAATTGAGGGACTGAGGCTATGTTGCATGCGTGCAGAGATGTGTAGGAATTTGACAGGATGTCTGCGCGGTTGTTGGGCAGGAAGTTCGTTGTGACTGTAGTGCCCAGAACTGCTCCATATGGGATTAATGGTAGTTAAACAGAAATCCCAGGCAAATGTAGTAGATTTATAGTGAGTCTTGGAGAATTTAGCGCTCCTTGCTTGGATTGACTCCTAATAGGCAGTTGTTCATGCAAGGAAAAGCGTGAATGATGTTTTGCTCCGTAGAGAAACAGCAGTCACTGCTAGGCATTTGGTGAAATACACAAGTTGTCGAAGCTAGTGTGAACAGCAGAACTTGGTACTGGAATGTTGACGACTCACTATGAAGCAAATAGAGAGACTAGAGGAGAGAGGTAACCCACTTACTGTGGTAAGGGAAGCACGGTTACGAGAGACACCATTTTACCTGTCCTTTCTGAAGAAAGTGGTTGACATTTCTGAAGTCCAGGATGGGCGGAGAGCATCTGCTTTCTGTTGAAAGAAGGAATAGTGGGATTAAATACCCCACCACCGCTTTGTAGCGTCTGGGGAACTGTACCCCAAGCTCTGGTACTAAGTGGAATGGCCATTCTGATATCCGGCAAGTTTGAGAGACCAGGAGGCTGTCCAACTGGTGGAACTGATGTAATCTGGATATCAGCTGGTCTCATGCGGGAGTGGGAGTGGTAAAAGTCTTACCCGCATCTCTGTCTGCTGTGCAAGAAAACATCGAAAGCTGTTGCCAGGTCTCGAGGTGGGCTTACAATTGAGGCAGTGACTGCTGGATCTTGTGTCTAGCAGATCAGCTAATGTATCTGGGATTTTGGGCCATAATTAGGAATCAGAAGCCAGAGTATTATCGAGTATGGAGTCCCGTTGCTGGCAATGGGAGGACGTCTCGATACAATCCCAAATAATTGATAGAGAGGGTCTCTTGGTGTTGTGTCAAACATAGCTGGCAATAGCGATATGTGACACCAATACGGTTTTTGGAGGAGAATATGACCTAGAACCTTCCGAAACCATGTGGCCCGATTTAGCGACCAGGTTTCAATGGGATTGTTGCTGAAGCGGGAGTAGAGTACTTACCGTTCTTCATGGTGGAGCGCAGAAGGACAAGTCTGTGAATAGCGATGGCTCCAGTGTTAGTGGATTTCTGGAGGCATCGAGGACAGCCTGAGGGATGTAAACGTTCGGCTCAGCTCTGTAAACTGGTATGGTAGTGCAGATACAGAGGAGCAGGCTAGGCGTTACTGGCGGTTCCACATTATTTTGTGGTGGCTCAGTACCCAGCATTGTTATCGGTGGGGAACACCTCGGCACCTCAGGTGCAGAGGAGCACAGGATTCCTGCAGCCGGGCCTGCTTCACAAATGGCACAATGGATATTGATGCCAGTGCGGAATAAGTATCCCTCAGAGCTCAGCCCGGTCATTCTCCAGCACAGAGGAACTGCCACCGATGTGCAGAACAGTGTCGGTGGCAGTAGCTATGACTCCCTCGGTACTTGGCCCGGTCATTCCCCAGCACAGAGGTGGATGCCCTCGCTGTCTTGGATGGTGAATGGTGACGGATTGTCACCATGCCTGCACTGCTCCTGGCACTGTCTAGTGCCCTAGGATTATACGGGGCTTTGGTTAAGAACCCGAAGTATGGAGCGTTTTGTTTAGTCGAGGGCATTGGGTTTAGGTGCTCCGGTAGTATTGACAGTATCAATGGCGGCACTGAAGGCGGCATCGAAGGAAGCGTCAATGGCACGGGCGGAGCACCGATAACATCGAAGACAGCATCGAAGGAGGCAGGATGACATGGATGGGGGCACCGACGGCAACAAGGGAATCGACAGAGGCATGGATGGAATCGATGAGCACATCAATGGCCTTGACGGCGGCCCTGGCAGCAACGGTAACCGTGGACATCCTTATTACTCTAGCCCCAATAACCTGGTGGAGGATCGCAGGAGGACACTCGCAGGCTTTGTGGGGTTAACTGAGGATGAGAAACATAGGGAGAAGGGAGGCCGCAATTCGGTTGGTAAGCCGGGGAAACTGTTAGTGAGGTGACAGGAACTGACCGAAAAACAGGGCATAGTACTCACCGAGAACAGATTAAATGTACACGAAGGGAGACCCGTGTAGGGAAAAATTATTTGTGAAGTAAAACTTCAAATATTTCCGTGAGGAAAAGTTGTGAGAAATCTCTCACAGAGCTCCTGAACGTGAGGCAAACTGCAGCACGGAAAAAAAGAGACTGAAGGGAGACCCTGTGGACACAGAGATAATGGCATGCTGGGCATGCTCAGTGTGCCAGTCAAAGCTTTCTAGAAACTTTGACAGAAACGTTTTCCATGATAGGGTTCGTCCAGTGACGTCACCCATACGTGAAGACTACCATCCTGCTTGCCCTGGGAGAAACGCGAATATCTTGGGCCAGCACGTGCTACGCGGATTTTAAGAAGCACCTAACTACACGCATAAATCGGAAAGTCAAAAAAAGGGGCGAGTTATAGGCATTCTGGGTTTATACCCGAAGTTTGCATGTAAGTATTCACGTGGGGTCCCCTACTGCGTAACTTTACTTCTGCTAAAGATGGTGTGTACATTTTTTAATTAAAAAATCAGGACTAGGCAGAAGGGTTTGAAGGGTCGGGGCTAATAGGGTAAAAGGGAGGCTAACTAGCTAGGGGGTTAGGAGGACCAAACTAAAAACTGGGGGAAATTAGGAAAATGCTTAGACTGTAACTTTTAGACACAAAAATGGGAAAAAAACCCTTTAGTAAATAGGACCCTATGTTATTACAACATACTGGCATGAGTATTAGACTGTCCCAAGCTGATACTTAGCTGTGACTCATGTCACAACAATACAATATATTATTGCAAAAAGATCCAAAGAGCAAGCAACAGACCTAAGAAGTAGGCAGGTTAGTACTTTGAGAAATGTGCCCTAGTGAATCTGTAAAACCAATGGATAGTCAAACATTTTGATATATAAGTAAAATAAAAGGCATTTCATACCAAAACAAAATAAGCAAATGTCATTTCTCTGAACTTGTTAGAAGAGTGAAAAAAAGAAACTCTTTAAATAAGTCTTTCCTAATCAAATAACATTTATTATTTCAAAACAATATTATTAATGCATTTGCCTAAAGCCTTCTCAGGCTTTTCAAGAATATAATTAATTTTTTTTTTCAAAATGTACATATCTTGCAAAAGAATACTGATTAAAAAACAAAATCTTGATTTATGGTGCTGTAAAAAAATACCCAGTTAAACCTTGTCCAGTCCAACTATACAATAAAGGCAGGAACGTCTCCTGCGTAAAGAAAACATTTAAATAAGGAAGTCTGGATTCAGACACGGTCAAATAGGATGTTCTTTGGAATCAGTGATTTTCATTACAAGTCCTACTTTTTCTTTAAACAGTTTGTACACCTTTTTTTAGTTCATTCAGGTTACCAGTAAGACATATGTATGTATGTTACTCTTTTCAAAACAGTGATTCATATTCACTGGTTTTTTTTTATATTTTAGAAAGTACGTATAGGAGATCTCTGACCAGCAGGAAATTACATTACCCAGAAAGTACTGATTATTACACCATCAATTACTTATACCGTTCAATCCCCTTCCTCAGCCAAAATAAAGACGCAGGGTGTGGTCACTGTTTTAGTAGGTTAAATGCATTTAATATGCAGAATTCTAGTGCAATTTCTTCTTCCAGCACTTGCAGTAACAGTGTAGAAAAGTCTTAGTTGTCTTGGAAGTAACTTGAATATAACCATGAAATGTTGAGCAGCTGCTTCAAGTATATTTTCATTTCTCTCAAAACTAGGTTATGCAGCGTTGGCAAGCTGATTAGTTCGCAGCTTAATTGCATTTTTTTTTTTTTTTTTTGTTTTAAGGAAAAAAAAAAAGTTTTCTTTAGCATAAAATTTGGCCTTGGCTGTTCCCGTGAATGCATGAAGTAGCGTGAAGTCTGCTCTTCCCCCACGGCTGTAGTTAAATTGGGTTCACAAAGTGGTTCTACCAGTGTCATGAAATGTGAGCGATCTGCCGAACTCGAGTCTTTATTTCTTGTCGACATAATGGGCAGGTCTCCAACTGCAAGGCACACTCCATACACAGGTCACTGCGAAAGAAGAAAATGCTCAAAAATCGACAACTGGCAGCAAGCAGTACATCCAACTCTCAGCAGAAGTCAGATCTGCCACAATGAGGCACTCAAGAACATATATCAATAAGGCTGCCGGGTCAAAAAACAAAACAGTTTTCTATTCAATTCATTTGGAACTACAATTCTGGGATCCTTCTCCCCCCCCCCCCTCCCCCCTTCTAGCTATCATAATCCTAGATCAATTGCCTTCAAAATCATGTGAAGGACAAACATAACATGAATACCTGAAAATTGGGAAGCAGATTTTTTTTTTTTATAATAATAGGTATCATGGGACCAGCATTCTGTCAGGTGGAGGACCTGGGTCTGATTCCTAGGTCAGCAGGAATGCTGAAGAGATAACATTCACAGTCCAAAGGATATCAACCATTGCTCAAGCAGTGATGCCTACTGGCTGTACTTTGGGTAGGTGCATGCTGGGTTACAGAGGGAGTTTCGGTCTATGGCCTCTGGCCAAGGACTATCACTGCAATGTCTGGGCTAGGTGGAAGGGTATAAAATAGGGAAAAACACTAGGTAATTGTGAATGAAGGCTCATGGTGCCATAACCCAGTGGAGGCCAGTTCTTACTGAGCAGGTAGAAACATCAGCATAATAAAAAGGTGCATATCTTATTACAACAAAAGTAACACAGGACATGAAAATCATGCAATGCATGAATTTTCCAGCATAACTATTAAAAACTACCTCAATCTCATTTTCATTAAGGTAAATTGTAGGCCCATAGTTGAGCTTCATCCCAAATTTAACCCTGATCAATCCTACTTGAAGGAAAGTCATCCTGTGATTTCAAACAGATGGAATCACAACGTGTTTTTTTGCCATGTGCTGAAATGCACCAATAATAATGTGTAAATATAAAATATAAGCACAAAATGGAAAGATGAGTTAAGAGAAAAAATAAATAAAATCTATTTATATTATGAGCTGCTTTGCAGGCATCTGAAAAAATTATGCATGCAAAGCATGGGCAGAGCAGCTCATTTTAAGAGGGGTGGGATTTTAGGAAAATATCAAATGATATCAGTAAGATTGCACAATAATACTGTTTTCATGCATTATATCCTTATCGCAGTTTAGTAAATGAATTCCTAAGTTTGTACCTGAGGTGAAATGACTTACCCAAATCACAAGGAGAGGAGGTGGGATTTGAACCCTGGAAACAAAGCTAAGAGGCAATTTAGGATTTTGAATAATCTAGTGTTACTGTTTTATTGGGACAGTAAAAAGCCAACTCCTCACAGCAGGAGGGATTTCCTCATTAATTTAACATATTTTCGTTGTTTTAATCTGGAGAATATTGTAAATAAAAAAAGAAAACTTCCACTTTGACTTATTATATAGCCACGTATTCTATAATAAATGGAATACAATCTCTCTGTATAATATGGTTTATAGTATGCAATGAGCAAGCATACCTGTGTCCACAGGGCCGGAGCTCCGTGTCTGCTATCTCATCACAGCAAAGAGTGCAGCAGTTCTCTCGGATGCTCACTTGTTTCAACAAGGCTAGACGCCTATGCCTGAAAAGCAATAAGGCAATACACATTGAACCTCTGAAAGAAGGAAATGTATATACAGACATGCTCAAAGTGAAATTTTCCCCATACGTATGTGACATACAAAAAGGGTCAAAAGGAAGTCTTATTACAAGAAATATGAAAAAAATATCATTCAATGGCTTTCACCATGACAAAAATCAAAAGTATACAATTTCATAAAATACATTGAAATGTAAAAGCAAGCTAAACCAATTATATAATTCCTAGAATTACAATACTATTTGTGTTCAATAGCCTCAGTCTTTTTTCTTGACACTTTTTTTCCCCCAAGTCACCAAAATATTTGTGATCATACATGTTCCCTTCCTCATGGCCAGATGCTACTCATAACTTTGTGCACAAATTGGCCAGTATAACAAATGATGAGTTCAGTTTCCCATCTTTCCTACACCACAGGGACAATCTGTTGGCTGGTAAGGAATATTTTTCAGTTTCCCTTTACTTACATCCATTTCTATTACCTGCCTTCTTAAGTTTACTGAGGCTAGTTAATTTTGTATTTTCTAATTCAAAATCTTAACTCTCCCAAACCCATGCGAGATTTGATTCTCTCTACATATTATAAGTCCTGTAAGTATCCTGAATCATTCACAGCAACTGAATGTCATAAACCTTTCCCATATTACCTGGGGCCTTCCAAATATTTCCACAATCAATTGTGAAACATTGATTTTTAATCCCAACATTCTCATTTCTTCTACTGGCTAAATGCTAAAATGTGAAGTTTTCTGGGTGGCATGGCTGGAGAAGTTTGCTATTTTGAATCAGAGAAAGATCTTGGAAGAGTACACTAAAAACTGGATATTATTTATTTATTTATTTATTTATAGATTTTTCTATACCGGGGTACGTAAAAAACATCACCTCGGTTTACATTCAAACAGTAATACAGCATTGCGCTTTACAATTTAATATGCCCCAGTTCTGTTCATACAATGTAAGAGATGGATAAAGAATCTCCCCAATCGTCTATAAATATTCTGGGTTACTTTTAGTGAAATGTCTGTAGAATGTCATATTCAAAGCTTTGTAACAAGATGTACATTATGATATGGCTTCTGCTTTAATTGTTGCACTAAAATCTCCAGCAGACTTGGAACTAAAATGGGATATCCCTTGAATCATTAGGGAGGTTCTACATTCTTATCTTTGCTTTCTCCATGGTAAATTTATAATTTAAAGTTAGCCCCAGATATTCATAACGTGGTATAGTTTCAATTTAATTTCTCTCTATGGTCTAAAAAGCTAGATTTCTTTACTCAAATATGAGAAGCTTTGTTTTCACACAATTTGATTTTAGGATTCCAATCACTACACCATTTCACTCATCTGATTAACATTTTCCTTCTAAACAAAAGAGACCAGCTCGATTCTCTGGATCTAAAGGCACACATATCTTATATTTGTAGTACGAAGACCATTTAATGCCTTTTGGCCTAGTATTGGTACTGTCAGTATTCACAAAATACCTTGCAGTCATTTCTGGCACCTCTACATGAACTGAGGGCTCATGTACTTCCCAGCTTGGATGACTGGCTAGTCAAGAGCACATCTTAGGCAGAAGCAGACAAAGCCACACAGAGCACCAGCCAGGTGCTACAGTCGCTAGGGTTTGCCATTTCTTATGTTCTTTGCCTCTCCCAGGATAACGCCTCTGAAGCTAAATTCTTTACTGCTGTTCAGGCACCAACCACGGTCACCTCTGCAGTGGTAACTCTCCTCCTTGTCCCCAAGAGCCAGATTCATCAGCTCTAGGAGGATCCAAACCCCATCAACAGGAACTCATTCACCAGTTCTTCAGTGCTATAGGCAAGTCACAGGTTTTGCCCACCCAAATAGGTTTTACAGCATAACGCTGCCGAGAACATTAGGCTAGCATTCATATTACTACAATATGTTGCCTAGAAAAACAAACATGCACTATATAGATATTCACACGACTACTACCTCGGTAAAATGACTTTTTCATCAGGTGTAAGGAAGGCATAATCATTGAAAGTACTAAATTTAATAGCAGGTGGGAACTTGAAGGCTTTTGCTCCAAAATTAAATTCACATTGCTGGTAGGACATAAAACTTGCTGCAGCAAAAAAGCCAGATCTAAAAATATAAATGAAACAGAAAAACAATTACATCAGATAAACACCGCAGAAACTAAAAGTGTAAAATCAAATACATTTAATTTGTGGTACTAGCTTTTACGACTGTAAAACCCATGAATAATGTAAAGCAACATCCCCACGTCTTGCCTCTCACATCAGGAATTCATCTCCCATTAAAGCCCCTAAGTTTCATGAGATTCCAAGGCTCAGCCAAGCGCCACAGAATTACAGGAAACCACCAGTGGGATCTCAGTCCATCATTGCTGTTCCTCTGGTTTACCTCTCTGGACCACACTGGCTCCCCACCACTACCTCAATTTGACTGCTGCTGCTTGGCCCTGCAATCTCTCTTCCCATCCAAGCAACGCTCATGCCACCAGCAGAACAAGATAGCTGGAGGAATAGTATGGGTCACAGCAGGAGGGAAGGAGACAAAGGACAGCCTGATGGAGGAGAGAGAGAGAGAGAGAGAGACACACACAGTTGGGAGATGAAAATGCACCATCTGGAAGAAGCGGGAAAGCTGCAGTGAGAGACAGTAAGATGACAATGAAGAGATGCAGCAAGAAAGAGTGAAGGAAACAAAAACAGAAGTGGAAAGAAATGGCGCAATTATCCAAAGGCTGAAAACAAAATAAACTATTTTAAGAAAAATATTGCCTGTCTATTAAGCAATGTAAACTATATGCAAATATGCCACATATTCTAGACACAAAAGAGCCCGTAATCTCCTACTCTGCTGTATGGGTTAACAGCCAGCATCAGACAGCAGCAATGTGAGGGTAGGAACAGAAACAATATGGTACCACAGGATGGATCTCATACATGAGCAAAGAAATAGGAGCAGCATGGCAGAGAGAGGAGGTTGCTGCTGCTAATATGAAAAACGAAGGGGAAAAGGAATGGAAAAACAAGAGTGGAAAGCTCCTGCAGTGATGAATGGAAAGGTTGAGAGGAAAAGTAGGAACATTTTCTTTGCAGCCCTCCTTTCACCACAAACCTTCAGCAGTTGTATGCCTGTTCTCTCATGCATTAGGGCCTCATTTACTAATGGGGGAAAGTCTTAGTAACTCAGGCCCTTAGTGTGCAGGGCCTGAGTTACTAAGCTTAGCAAAACAGAGAACTGAATTCAACACAATTCTAAGACAGAAAGAAAGCAGAGTTGCTCACCTGTAACAGGTGTTCTCCTAGGACAGCAGATGTTAGCCCTCACATGGTGACTTCAGATGGAGCCCGGCAGGAAAACTTTTGTCAATGTTTCTGGAAACTTCGACTGGCACACTGAGCATGCCCAGCATGCCACTAACCCTGCATCCACACAGGGTCCCTCCTCAGTCTCATAATACAGAATTACGAAAAAATTAAAACAAACCAGGAGAAACCCAACTCCGTGGGGTGGCGGGCAGGTTTCCTGAGGACTAACATCCTGCCGTCCTAGGAGAACACCTGTTACAGGTAAGCAACTCTGCTTTCTCCTAGGACAAGCAAGATGCTAGTCCTCACAAATGGGTGAATACCTAGCTACAGGCTGTTCCCAAAACAAGGAGACCAACAGTCACCTAACCAGGTGCTAACGGGCACAACAATACTGGTGCTGTTGGTAACAGAGGGAAGCAGCCTGAACCCGAACAAAGAGCCTGAGGTTTCCCAGCTGAAAGACTATGGAGGACAGACTGGCCAAAACTGCTGTTGCGTCAGCCGTCCTTGTCCAGACAGTACTGCAAGGCGAACGTGTGGAGGGAACTCCCAAGTCGCAGCCTTGCGGATCTCGTCCATGGGAACAGATCACAAGTGGGTCACCATGGCTCTGATAGAATGAGCCTTGACATGGCCCCCAAGCCACAGTCCTGCCTATGCATAGCACAAAGAAATGCAATCCACTAGCCAGTTGGACAGGGTCTGCCTGACAACGGCAACTCCTAATCTGTTCCTGTCAAAAGAGAAGAGTTGCATGGACTGCCTAGTGCCTGCCGTCTACTCCAGGTAGAAGGCTAAGGTCCTCTTGCAATCCAAACTGTGCAGTGCCCGATCACCTCGGTGCAAATGAGGCTTTGAAAAAAGGTGGGCAGGATGACTGACTGATTCAGATGGAAATCTGTCACTACCTTAGACAGGAACTTAGGGTGTGTGTTCGCAGAACCACCCTGTCGTGAAAGAACTTCATGTAAGGTATCGACACCAAGGCCCGAGGTTTGCTGACCCTGTGCGCCAAGGTTACTGCCACCAAGATGACCTTCTGGGTCAGGTACTTCAGGTCACAGGTGCACAAAGGTTTAAAGGGAGCCTTCATAAGTTGGGCCAAGTCCACAGTGAGGTCCAAGGACACAGCAGGGGGCTTTAAGGGAGGCTTCAGCTGAAGCAGACCCTGCATAAAGCACCTCATGATAGGTTGAACCGAGATGGGCAACCCATCCACCCCTTGGTAGTAGGCCCCGATAGCACTGAGATGTACCCTGATGGAGTTGGTCTTTAGGCAAGCCTCCAAGAGGTGCAGGAGATAATCAAGTAGCTTTGGTGTGGAGCAAGAGAACAGATCCAAGCCATGATGCCCACACCAAATGGAGAACCTCCGCCACCTCAAGCCATAAGACTTCCTAGTGGAAGGCTTCCTGGACACCACCAGGCCCCAAGACACATCATCCAAGAGGTCCAGGGGCGGTAAAATCACCCTCTCAAAATCCAAGCTTTTAAGACAAGGTCTGGAGATTGGGATGACACACCCTGCCCTTATCCTGCGTGATGAGGTCTGGGAAGGTCCCCAGATTGATTGGCTCCTGAAGGGAGAGATCCTGCAGGAGTGGGAACCAGATCTGTTGCAGCCAATAAGGAGCTATGAGAATCATGGTGCCATGGTCCTGTTGGAGCTTCAGGAGAGTCTTTGGCACCAGCGGAAGCGGAGGATATGCATATAGGAGAGGACCTGGACCCAATGGCGGGTGAAGGCATCCAATGCTGGTCTGCTGTCTTTCCTGAACCAAAAGCAGAACTCAGCTACCTTCCTGTTGCAGGGGGAAGTGAAGAGATCCATGTCCAAGATAGAAGATCCAATCTGAAACCTCCTGCTTCAGGGACCACTCGTGGGGGTAGAAGGAATGACAATCTATCCGCCACCACATTCTTCGACCCTGGTAGGTGCATGGCTCAAAGCCGAATACCCTGGGACAGAGCCCATGACCAGATCTGGATCACCTTCTGGCAAAGGAGGAATGACCACTTAGTTGTCGGACTGGATGAGGACTGTCTTGTTGGCTAGGCAAATCTCGAAATGCCCAAAGAGTATATCGAATCATCCGGAGTTCCAGGAAATTTATCTGACACTGTGCTTCCTGAGCAGACCAGCCACCCTGGATGTGGATACCCTCCACATGGGCACTCTAACCCAGGTGAGAAACATTCATGGTGAGCAACACTTGAGCAGGGGAAGCTTGGAAGGGCATCCCTAACCTCAATTTGGATGGATTCTCCCACCACGCCAAGAAGTCCTGGAGTGGTGGGGTAATACAGATGCACACCCGAAGGTGGCCTGGTGCCACTGGGACCACTGCTCCCTGTGCACTTGCAGATGAGCAAAGGAAGTAACATGGACAGTTGCAGCCATGTGCCCCAACAGGCACAGCATGCCGTGCACTGAAACCAGGCGACTCAGAGATCTCTCAGGTGAGCGCTCGATCCTGGGGCAGAAATGCCCTGGCTTGCGTAGCGTCAAACCTGGCACCAATAAAGTCCAGCTCAGTCGACAGGCAAGCTGAGACTTCGGGTAGTTGGCCAGAAAGCCCAGGGTCTCCATCACTGAATGGTGGAGAGAAGGGACTGCAGTGCTCCCTTCCTGGGTGGCATACTTGATAATCCAGACATCCAGATAGGGAAAAATCTGCACCCACAGCCTCTGTAGGTAGACCCCCACCACAGCTAGGCACCTGGTGAAGACTCGGGGAACAGACGCCAAGCCGAATGGTAGCACCCAATACTGGAAGTGTTCTTCATCCACCACAAACCGGAGCTATCCCCTATGGACAAGGGAAATCCCGATGTGGGTGTAGGTGTCCTTTAGATCGAGGGAGCAGAGCCAGTCCCCCCTCCATAGGAGGAATCAGGGCACCCAACGATAACCTCTCTCTTTTCAGGAATTTGTTCAAGGCCCTCAAGTCCAGAATAGGACAGAATCCCCCCATTCTCTTTGGAATCAGGAAATATCTGGAGTAGAAGCCGCTACGGGTTCGACTGCCCTGGCCATTACAAGGGAGGAGAGCTCCGCCAAGGATATGTCCTGATTCGCAGAAGGGCCCCATGAGGGGCACAGGGGAAAGTCCAGAGGAACACCCTGAAAGTTCAACCTGTACCCCTGTCAAATAATTGATAGGACCTACTGATCTGAGGTGATGGTCGGCCAATGGTCCACAAAGAACCATAGCCGGCCTCTGACCAGAGGGTCTGCCGTCGAGGGCATGGGATGCTGGCCTATGCGCTCTCTCAGTCAGTCAAAACCCCATGGTGGAGCTTTGATGGGGTACCGGCTGAGTCCTAAGGGCCTGTTGTTGCCTAGGGTGCACCTGCTGAGGCCTCGCCCTTGCCACCAGAGGGTAGTGCCTCTGGGGACAGTAAAAAGGGTACCTCTGTCCTTGCTGCGAGGGTTTCTTGCCAGAGGACTGTGGGTCCAAGGTGCTGGAGGGTCTTATGATGAATCTTTAGCTGGGCCACAACATCCTTAATTTTATCCCCAAAGAGACCGTAATCCTCTCCTGAACCTCGGGACGGAGGTCAGAGGCATGGAGCTAAGGCATGCGGTGGGCACCAATGCCCGCTGTGGCCATCCTTGCTGCCATTTCAATACATTATAGGTGGACCAGACCTTATGCTTATTGCACTCCAAGCCCTGCTGGACCATCTTTAGGAAGTCCTCCTGTAGCTACTGAGGCAGGCGCTCAACCACTTCCCGGGCCTGCTTCCAGAGATTCCAGGACTACTGTGTCATATACTTGTAACAGGCAATACGGGCAGGCAGCATTGAGTCCTGGAAGACTTTCCTGCCCAGGGCATCCAGTGCCCTGTGCTCCCAGCCTGGGGGAGCAGAAGAATGGGTACAAAACCATTTTGTCTTCTTGAGAGTGGACTCTACCACAACGGACTGGTGTGGGAGCTGACATCACTCAAACCCCATAGCAGGCTAAACCAGGTATGCTGCATTGGTTTTCCTATTCATAGGGGGCACCGAAAAGGGAGGTTCCCAGAGCCGAACAAACAAATCCTTAAATATGTCATGGACTGGAATAGCTACCACCTCCTTAGGCACATCCATGAACTGGAGAATCTCCAGCATCTGGTGCCTGGTCTCCTCCTCCGTAAGGAGCTGGAAGGGAATGGATTCTGCCATGGCCCGGTCAAAGCACGCGAATGTCAAGATATCGGGGGGGGGGGGGGGGGGGGGGGGGGGGGAATCTGTCTTCAGAGTCTTCAGAAGAGGACTCTGAGGCATCATCACTTAGATCGCCCACGGACACCGATGGCAGAGCCTGAACCACGCCCCGGCCCACTGACGGCTTCAAGGGACCTGGTATGGGCTCAGGCAATGCCGGCCTTGGGGTCAGTCCTGGAGGCAGTGCCACCGGCCTTAATGGATCTCCCTCTTCTGAAGAACTGGTGATTGGGATGGTCTCCGCTGGAGGCAGCACATGTGCTCCACAGGCATCAAAAGCACCAGGGGCACCGGTAGTGACTGCATTGGTAGCACACCGAGGAGAAGATCCAGGAGCTCCAGCAGCAGTGCCAGCATCGATGGTGCAGGCTCCGACATCAGTGGTGGGCCCAATGGGGCCAGCAGCTCGATGCCTTGTGGGACTCAGCCAACCACCAACTACACTCTGCAGTCTAACTCCTCCTCAAAAACTGCCGAAGACAGAACAGCCTGAGGAGGAGGCAGCAGCATGACCAGATCTCCCTCGGAGCCCCAAGGGAGACCGATGTCTGGCACCGGAATTAGTGGGGACAGTCCCGGGCCTCGATAGAGGGCCATGCCTCCTTGGCATGGGGGCATCTAGGTCGAAGCCGGCCCCTCCTGAGCTTGTTCTCGTGCGAGGAAGGAGACTGCTGACTGTGCTTCTTAGACTTCCCACGATGCTTGGCTCTGTCTTTCCCTGGAATTGAGGAAGACTGACGATCCGGAAGGCTGGTCTCAGGCACCAGATTCCACCTGGAGATCCAGTGGCGGATTGGACAGCACGGGATCGGTAGCCACCGGTTCCCCGCTATCCAAAGGTGTCTATGCCCCCGACGCCAAGGCATCGGAGTTATTGGGGCTGAACAACTCTATTTTATCTAGCTTTGTGCGGCAAACCTTGGGGGATCATCTGGGCACAAAAGTGACACCAACCCATGACTCCTGCGATGCCCCCAGGCATAAAACATAGACCTCGTGGGAATCTGTGATTCATATGGTCCGGGGCCACTGGGGCATTGCCGAAAACCCAACGCCATATTGAAAACCAACTGATGAACAGTCGATGGCTGGCAGACACCGGAGGACGGCACCATCGGGGATTGACCATAGGGAACATAGAAACTTACCGTGACACCCTCTAAGGCTGGGAGGAGACGAGGGACCCGGCATGGGAAAAAAAACCCCAAAACTCAAATGTGGCAGTTTTCCTAGAAAAACAGCACGAGCTTCGTAACCGCGAGATGATAGCTCCATAGAAAAGAAGAGATTGAAGACGGACCCTGCGTGGATGTGTGGTTAGTGGCATGCTGTGGCAAGCTCCATCTGATGTCACCCACATGTGAGGACTACCATCCTGCTTGTCTAAGAGAACAGGATCATCTTCTGAGGTCCTCATGCCTGCCTTCTCTATGAGATATCTCTAAAGCACTAGATCTTGTGGAACAGAGAAGAATGCAACTTATCAGAATGCAACTTATCAGAAAAAAAAAACCAAACAAACACTTATGAGGTGTGGAAAGTACCTCCAGAGGAAGTGAAATGTATCAGCATATTGAGGTCCATATTCAAAAGCCATATAGATGATAAAGGTTATCTTCTAAATCACTTACCCGACTATATTTAGCCCTTATACATAACCAGCTAACTTTAAGAGCTGTGCATATCCAGCAGTGTGACTGCGCCACTGAATATAACCTGCTAGTTAGCCGGTTAGCACAGCTGCTGAATACGGACCTCTTTCAGCTTTCTTTCATGATTTTTTAAATCAAGCTTTTCCTAATTAGTTGAATTGGATTTGTACACCATGATTATTTACTCTGGTAACTGGAAATATGCTAGGAGATTCCTGAAACCCTTGGCTGCTGCTCATACAAAATGCTGCAACCCATCTGACAAATGCAGATTCAATCATAACACCAATCCTAAAAACCCTACACTTGCTCCCAACACTCTACCGCATAAAATTCAAACTCCTAATCCTTGCCTACAAAATACTCAAAGGCCTAGTGCCGATCTACCTCAACACATCCCTAAGCCCATACATAGCAGTCACTCCTTGGTACAAGCTCACCTTGTTTCCGCGTTCCCCCAAAATATGCCTCATCAAAACAAGGAAGAGAACTTTGCAGGATTGATCCCAACACTATGGAACTCTATACCATCCCACATCAGACTTGCCTCAAACCGATTATCCTTCAGAAGAATGGTGAAAACCTGACTCTGAGGTAGCCTTCAATACCAACCAGTGACATGAAACTTGCTAATTTCTACTATTTTCTTGCACAATACTAACCCACCCAAATTATCTACCATCTCAACCACAAAGAACTTCATATTTAACCATGACCTTACTGAACAGAATCCTATATTCTTGTTCATATTACCAGCGTACTAAGACATGCTGAATTCTAATTAGTGTCTATATTATACTCCATTCTAACTGGTATCTGTACTGAAATTTAACTAATATCCATACTGCACTCAACCAACCACAATGGACTACCCCTATTGCTCTACCTAGATAAATTATTGTATATCTGTAAATCACTGTGTACCTGTAAATCAAATTCATTCATGCTCCTATAGCACTAGCCTGTGTAATTCTACTGCATTGCACTGAATAGAATGGTTCTACCTAAAATTCATTTTGAACTTCCCAGCTTGAATAAGCAATGACGACGGAGATTAAGGGGCCGATTGTGATGAAGCTGGGTATTGTTATGGGACTATGGTTTTATCTTTTGCTGTATTCTATAGTTAGATGAGATTGATTGGAATGGTTGAGGGAAGGGGGTTGTATATTATTTAATGTGTTTTATTATATTATTTTTAATATTGTGTTTGTATTATTATGATTATATTTTCTATATCATGCATTTATTTTTTTATTTCATTATCTACTTTGTGGTTTGCATGAGAAGGAACAATATGAAATCCAAGGAAATAAATACATATAAGAATGTTGGAGACTTGGCCAGTCCCTCATGGATCAGTCCATAGTACTGTGAACATGGAAGATCCATGTTGAGATCCTCCATCCCTCAGGATCAGTCAGGACTTGGTGTGCCACAGAGGTAAATGTACTTAGAATCAGGGAAGAGGAGGAAGAAAAACAGCTGTGGATACTATGGTAGTACATCAGAGGAGGCATCTCTTGGTCCAGTGAAAGTCCCAGCTCCATAGGCAAGCCATTTGGGAAGAAGGGATTTATTTATTTATAAACATGAGGAGGCTGATATTTAGTTCTACTTAGATGGATAAACAGCAACCAATTATCTGGCTAAGCAGATAGTCAGATATCTTAAGGGTGGGCAATGGGTGGATCGAGGCGAGGCAACTTATCTGGCTATCTTAACCGGATAAGTACCTATATTCAGCCTTAGCTGGTTAAGTTAACTGAATAAGTTAGACCTGCTCAATAGCAGGTCTAATGTTATCTGGATACCCCTTCTAAGTTATATCTGGATAACTGGATATCTTTGCTTATTGGGCCCTTGATATTCTGCTGTTTCACAAATTTGGTCTCAAGGAAGATTACAATAAATTTAAATGAACAGAGGATTAATGGAAGGATTAAAAGGGGAAAAAAATAACAAAAAACTACAGAATGAAAGAGCCTATGCAATACTTTATGATAATAGGAAATCTATTGTAACCACCTGAAATGGAGTGGAAGTTGATAATGTTTGTCAGGCCCAGGAAAGATAAATAAATAGGGAGTCCCAGAGAATGTGAAAAAGAAATAGAAAAAATGTTTGCAGTATTTGATCTGACTTGCTAGAGTTTACAATCTCAATACTAACTCTGATATCCAATTTTGCCAGGGCACAAATATTTCAAGAACTGAAAACAGAAAAAAAGAGAATGGGTTAGAATGCCATAAACAAAGCTCTTGCTTAGAAATGAGACTTACGTGGCTGAGGAAAAAACTTGTTTCTCCGGAGGAAGGTGGTTTCCATTCAAATAGAAAATCATTTGTTTTTTTTGTAGATCTAAGAGAAATCCTATGGTATCTCCTAAACAGCAAAGAACACAAAAGGGATCATGCCTATTCGCTGGATCAGAAAAGCAATGCTGCTTACCTGTAACAGGGGTTTTACAAAGACAGAAGGATAAATCAGCCATAACCAATAAGTGACATCATCTCACAACGCCAACGGATGACGCCTTCCACTGGTTATGGCCAATTTAATTCTGCTTGTTGACAGAGAACAAACGTTAGTGAAGGTCATGAGTAGCATATGTGATTTGTAATCAATCTACTAAGAGGATAAATCCATGATAATCAGGATACAGAGGAAGGAAAAAGCATATAAAAAAAAGCTGCCAAGACTTCAAGGTAGTTGATTTAGAAATACTCACAAGATTTCAATTTGCTGCAGAAGAGTAAAATTGTTTATTAGATACCTATACCATACGCAAAGATATTCACAATACTTTTCTAGGTTATATTCATCAGCTAGTTGTATGTGCTGAAGAAACTGTGATGAACGGTGTTCTCATTAAATGTGTGGTGCATCTGGTGGAGGATAGAATTTGAAACTGCTTTGATTACACTGTCAGTATCTCCCCTTGGTCTTTGAGATGATGGATGTTATGGATTTAAGTACAAGAAAAACAGATTCTGCAATAGATTTGTACTACCAAATTCTCCACTTCCATGTTTTGGAAGACACTTGTCGCATCTAACTTCATCTGATATACAGTAACCTTAACTGTACTATTGGTTCAGTTATGTGTGCTGTAATTGCCTGCACTGGCACAAAGTTGTGTCTGATAAAGTTTAAAAACAAACAAAACAAAACAAAACAAAACACCCCTCAAGCTTAGGAATGTAAAATCATAGGGGTGAATTTTAAAAGCATTGCTCACGCTAAAAGGCTCATATACACCAGTATGTGAGCCGTGCAAGTGACACAGACTCTAAATGCCGCTAATTACCGTATGTGTGTGTATATATATATATATATATATATGCCTGCTCGAGAAAAAAAAATAGGGACGTGGAATGGGTATGCATATAAATCCGTATTTTAAAACTGAAGGCCGCAGCGTGCGGCGGCTTGTTAACCGCATATATTCACTGCTGCTCCTGATGAGGTGTAAGTCTGCAGAAATTGCTTTTTAGGCCTTACACAACAGGGTGAGAGGTCTGGGTCAACTGGAGAGAGTGCAGGCTGAAGAACAGAGGGGTCTGGATGACCTAGAGATAGACTGGGCAAATTGGTGGACTACTTGGTCAAACTGGGAATGTCCTTCAAATGGGCATGTTTTAAAAATCTGCTTACCTATGCGCTTTTTAAAGCTGACAAAGTCCTAAGGAAGAAAAGTGAAGTAGGTTTGCTCAAGCAACAGCTTAAAATATGTGCTGTAAGCATATTTTAAATCATACACATGCACAATTTAAAATTCCAGCATATGTCCGTTCGTGCGCCTGTGTATGGGTGCCTGTGTGCTTGTTTTAAAGTCACCACCTTACCATTTAGTCATTTTAAATTTTCAAAGAGCTGCACGTGTAAAAATCAGCACATGCTCACATATATGCTATTTTATAAACCTCAAAATAAAGGTAGGTAAATGTGAGTGTGTAAAATAGGGGCGAGTCAGGGATATTCTGAGCCGGGACCAACATTTATGTAAGTGTGCTTACAAGCAATTTACGCGTGTAGGTTTGGCAGCTTACTCATGTATTTACACCTGCTCTGTAGCTGGAGTAAGTGATCGTAAAGGTCTTAAGTGAAATACTGACTGGGTAGGGGTCTGGGTGAAATGGGGAGAGTTCGGGCTGAAGAGTCAGGAGAGTTTCCATGACCTGCAGAACTGGTAGACCAATCGGTAAAACTGGTAATTTCATTGCCACCCTCAGGTTAGAAAATCTCCTGGCTTATGGGGGGCGGTGGGGTGGGGTGGTAAATGCATGTTAATTATACAGGTAAAATCTCCACGCATATAATTTTAAAGTTAGATGTAAGAATACACGAGTAGCAGTTGCGCGCTAATTATCTGGATAAATTCCGATGTATCTGGTTACATTTTGAAAGTGGCACTTATGTGGATACTTTCTGACTTATCCGGCTAAGTAGTGACACTTAACCAGACAAGATCCAGCTTATCCAGCCAAGTAGCAGTAAAGTCACTACTTATCCTGCTAAATCAGATAGCTGGATAAATAGCACTTTCTGAGTTACCAGCTACCTGACTTCACAATGCATTTGCACATTTTATAACCTGTGTATATCATACACACACAGGTTATAAAATACAGAAGTAGATTTTTGTACGTCCATTTACACGTTTATGGACACACACATAGCTGTTTTGAAAATTATCCTCCTTGAGGACAATTTTCTGTCCCTCCTACAGACCTTGCAGCCCTGCAGTTATGACAATTTCATTTTCAAAGGAAAATTCCCTGCAGTTTCACCTTGAAAATTTCTTGTCCACAAGGACCGCAGGTACATAAGTACCCGCAGAGTTTGCAGGCTCAAACTCCCCTCTGAGAAGTACATGTAGGGAGTTAAAAATTAATTCCCCAGGCATCCTTTTCCAGGGCACCCCCGACCCCCACCCTTTTTATCTCCCACTGTGGTGAGGGCTGGCAATTTTAAAAGAGATTTTCTCCATGGTAAACACCGTTTATCCAGGCTCAAGTCAGCCCATGGCAGACTTCTGGGTTCCCCTTTCGGCAGAGAGCTGTGCAACTCCCCACAGGGTAGGCTGGGTCACTAATAGCCAGCCTGGGGAGCATGCAGGCATGTTGGGTGGGAAAGGGGGGAAGACTACCTGTAATGAGAGCATATATTTTTTGAGAACGTAATTTTCAAAAAGCCTGCCTAGCACATGTTTGCACTGTACGTGCAGACTTTGCAGAGTATTTTCAAAGCAAACTTTGGGTTTAGGCCCTTCTTAAGGGGAGATAAATAAGAAAATTATTCCTTACCTGCTAATTTTCGTTCCTGTAGTACCATGGATCAGTCCAGACGGTGGGTTATGTCCCCCGTCCAGCAGATGGAGTCAGAACAGAGCTCGAGAGTGGCACCTCATATGCTAGCGCACCCTCTGCTGGAGCTCAGTATCATGGATAACAAAGCTGAAAATAGCAATGTAAAGAGCAAGTTGGATCAAGAAACCTGACGTAAATAAACCATCAAGAACAATAACAGAGACGACCTGCAACTCAGGTCGTAACAGTCAACTTGTGAGGAGTTGTAACCCCGAAAGAAAATTAGCTGATGAAAAAAGACAGCCAACAAGACAGCCATACAGACGAAAACCCGAGCAGGAGCTTGAAATCCCAGCGTGGTGGGCGTCTGGACTGATCCATGGTACTACAGGAACGAAAATTAGCAGGTAAGGAATAATTTTCTTTTCCCTGTACGTACCAGGATCAGTCCAGACGGTGGGATGTACCCAAGCTTCCCTAAACCGGGTGGGCCCCTGAAAGCCCTGCTCGGAGGACCTGATCTCCAAAGAGACCGGATCCCGAAGGTGCCAGGTGCAACCGATAGTGCCTGGCAAAGGTATGCAGCGACTTCCATGTCGCCGCCCGACAGATCTCCTGCGGAGATACGGAACGAGATTCAGCCCAGGATGCTGCTTGCGAGCGAGTAGAGTGGGCTCGAACTCCCCTGGGTGGGTCTCGTCCAGAACCAATGTAAGCCGCCGAGATGGCATCCTTAATCCAGCGGGCGATGGTCGTCTTCGACGCGGCGGAACCCTTCTTAGGTCCCAACCAGAGGACAAACAGATGATCGGAAACCCGGAAGTCATTGGTAACCTCCAAGTAGTGGAGGAGCACTCGCTTCACGTCCAGATGGCGAAGCGTCCGAGAATCCTCTGGAGAAAAAGCCGAGAGCTCAACCGTCTGGTTCAAGTGAAAGGACGACACCACCTTCGGCAGAAAAGCTGGTACCGTGCGAAGCGAGATCCCGGCATCCGAAATACGCAGGTAGGGCTCCCTGCAGGATAGCGCTTGAAGCTCCGAGATACGCCGGGCGGAGCATATCGCTAAGAGGAAGACTGTCTTCATAGTGAGATCTTTAAGTGTGGACCCTTGGAGAGGTTCGAATGGAGCACCCGCCAGTGCCCGAAGTACTAGATTAAGATTCCACGAGGGGCAGGGGTCCCTGACCGGCGGCCGGACGTGTTGAACCCCCTTCAGAAACCGGGCGATGTCCGGATGGAGCAGGAGCGAGGACGTGTTCCGCACCAAGATATTCAAAGCCGCCACTTGTACGCGGAGAGAATTATAAGCGAGACCTTTATCCAGTCCGTCCTGCAAGAACTGGAGGATTAGTGCGACCGTCGCCTCCGTGGGCCGGACGGCCCGACCGGCACACCAGGACTCGAAGACCTTCCACACTCGGACATAGGCCACGGACGTGGAGGGCTTGCGGGCCTTAAGCATCGTCGAGATCACCGCCTCTGGGTAGCCTCTGCGACGGAGTCGCCGCCGCTCAAAAGCCATGCCGCAAGACAAAAGAGTTCTGCCTGGTCGAAAAATACCGGACCCTGGTGCAGGAGCCGGGGAAGGTGATCCAGCCGAATCGGTCCATCCACCGCCAGGAGTAGCAGGTCCGCGAACCAGGGACGTCGGGCCCATTCTGGAGCCACTAAAATCACGAGGCCCCTGTGACTTTCTATCCTGCGAATGACCTTGCCCACTAGGGGCCAGGGTGGAAAGACATAGAGCAATTGGTCCTCTGGCCACGGGAGTGCTAGAGCATCCACTCCCTCCGCACCGCGCTCCCTTCTGCGACTGAAGAAGCGCGGGGCCTTGGTATTGGACGCCGTCGCCATCAGGTCCAGTCGCGGCATCCCCCAGCGTTGAACTAGGAGTTTCATCGCGGCGTCGGATAGTGACCACTCGCCGGGGTCCAGGCGCTGCCGACTGAGATAATCCGCCTGGATGTTGTCCACCCCGGCTATGTGAGAGGCCGCGAGCCGCGCGAGATGTAGTTCCGCCCATGCCATCAGTAGCGTGGTTTCGGCGGAGACGTGTTCGCTCCTCGTTCCGCCCTGACGATTGATGTAGGCCACGGTGGTCGCATTGTCGGAAAGAATCCGCACCTCCCTGTTCCGAACCAGAGGGAGGAAGTGCTGGAGCGCTAGACGTACCGCCCTGGTCTCCAGTCGATTGATCGGCCACCGGGCCTCCTCCGGCGCCCACAGTCCCTGTGTGGCGCTGCGATCGCAGACGGCGCCCCAGCCCACTAGACTGGCGTCCGTGGTCACCACCACCCAAGTGGGGACTTCGAGCGAAACGCCGCGGGCCAGGTGAGCCGGAACCAACCACCACTTTAGGCTGTCCCGAGCCGCCTGAGGAAGAGGCAGAATCACTTGATACTCCTGTGAGACCGGTTTCCAACGAGAAAGCAGGGACGCCTGCAGGGGACGCAGGTGTGCAAAGGCCCAGGGCACCATGTCGATCGTGGAAGCCATCACTCCCAGGAGCTGCAGATAATTCCAAGCGGTGGGCTCCGGCAAGGCCGCGAAATGACGTATGTGCTCCCTCAAAGAGAGGGCCTTGTCGGAACGCAGAAATACCATGCCCTGCTGAGTGTCGAAGGTCGCGCCCAGGAAATCCAAGCGTTGAGATGGCACGAGTGAGCTCTTGGGAAGGTTCACGACCCAGCCCAGGGAGCGCAGGACCTCCAAGACCCTGGCAACCGAGGCCTGACCATGTGAGAAGGACTTCGCCCGTACCAGCCAGTCGTCCAGGTAGGGATGCACTAAGATACCCTCCTTTCGAAGGGCCGCCGCCACCACTACCATGATCTTGGTGAAGGTCCGGGGAGCTGTCGCAAGCCCGAAGGGCAGGGCCCGGAATTGAAAATGCTGTCCGAGGATCTTGAAGCGAAGGTAACGCTGGTGGTCCGGACGTATGGGAATATGGAGATACGCCTCCGTCAGATCCAAGGACGCCAGGAACTCCCCCCGGTGCACTGCGGCAATTACCGACCGCAGTGTCTCCATGCGAAAACGGCTGACCCGGAGTGACCGGTTGACCTCCTTTAAGTCCAGTATGGGGCGGAACGACCCGTCCTTCTTGGGAACTACGAAGTAGATGGAATAATGCCCCGAGCCCACCTCGGCAAAGGGGACGGGCACAATAGCCTCTATAGCCTGAAGGCGGTCCAGAGTCTGTTGAACCGCCATTCGTTTGTCCTCGGAGCCGCACGGGGAGAAAAGGAACTTGTCCCGTGGCGGGCGGGCAAACTCCAAGGCGTAACCGTGCCGGATGGAGTCCAGGACCCACTGGTCTGAGGTGATCTTCGCCCACTCCTCGAAGAATTCCGTGAGTCGGCCCCCGATGGTCGGGCTGGAGGAGTGGGCCACCCTGGCATCATTGGGTGGATTTGGCGGGGGGATTCCCCTGCCCCGAGCCGTCTCTCGCGGGCCTCCGCCCGCGAAAGGAACGCGACCACGGCTGTGATCTGTTGGGGGCGGCTCGAGGTCCCGGCTGTCGGTACGACCTGAAACGTCGCTGCGCCCTCGCTCTGGTTCTGGAAGAAGCAAACGGCTGGTAAGTCCGCTGTCTGTCTTCGGGTAGCCGATGCACCGAGTTTTCTCCCAATGATTTGATGATTTCATCCAGCTCATTGCCGAAGAGGAACTTCCCCCGGAACGGAAGGGATCCTAAGCTCGATTTCGAAGAGGCGTCCGCCGACCAATTCCGAAGCCATAGGAGCCTACGAGCTGCCACCACCGAGACCATGGACCGGGCCAGGACACGGAAGAGGTCATACAGAGCATCCGCCCCGTACGCAATGGCAGATTCCAGGCTGTCGGCCTGAGCGGCCTCCTCCGGAGGCAGCTGCTGGGACGTCAGGAGCTGCTGAACCCAGAGGAGACTAGCCCTCTGAGTCAACGAGGTACACATGACGGCACGCATGCCTAAGGCCGAGACTTCAAACACTCTTTTGAGGAACGTTTCCAGCTTGCGGTCCTGCGTGTCCCGTAGGGCCGTACCGCCCGTGACCGGGATCGTCGTCCTCTTCGTCACCGCTGAGACCGCCGAGTCCACTTTAGGGACCCGGACGAGATCTAAGAAATCCTCCGGCAACGGATACAATTTTTTCATGGCTCGGGTGACCCTCAGGGACGCCTCCGGGGCGTCCCATTCTCCAGTAAGTAGCTGCAGAAAAGACTCATGAACCGGAAACGCCTTCGCCCGAGGCCTGAGCGCGGCCAGGACTGGATCCCCTTTCTTAAAGCACGTCGCCACCGCTGGAGCCACTGGCGCCGGCGGATACGGCGGTGGATCCAAATCCAGCTCCTGCAGCGTCTGTTGCAGCAGATCCTGCAGCTCCTCCTTGTGGAATATTCGTAGGGCGCGCGGATCGTCTCCTTCCGTCTGTCCATCCGCGTGCGCCGGATCCGGAGGGTCAGAGGGATCGAATCCCGGGGTGGAAGCCACTCCCACAGCGCGAGGCGGGGATGGCAGAGCGGGGGTTCCTGGGACTGCCCCAGCCGGGCCCGGAGCCCCGGTGGGCGGCAATGCTAGCTTAGGGATCTTGGGAGAGGGAGGTCCAGCCGTAGCGCCCCCCGGATCTGCTAGGCCTTGTAAATATGCCCTATGCATTTTTAAAATAAAATCCGGGGAGAAAAATGGCATGCCGGGAGGCGCGCCAGAAGTAGAGGGCTCCTGGGGCAGACGATTCGGCAAGCCCTCCTCGGGGCTACACTGCAGGCGAGGGACGCCCCGAGCCGCGGCATCCTCCTCCCGGCCGTTTTCCGCGCCAAGCTCCCTCTCCAAAATGGCCGCCATTCCCGCCCTTGGCGAGGAAATGGCCGGCCCACGCTTCCCGGGCAACGGGGAGAGGGGGGTCGGGAGCGCGCCCGAGCCGTGCGCGGCGCCTTCCTCCTCGGGAAGGCAGCGCGGGCACACCCCCTCCCTCGAGAAGCGAGACCCCTGCTCTCCGCAGGTCTCGCACCTAGAGAAGCGCGGCATCGATCGCCGCGACGAAAAGGACGCCTCGGGGGGGGCCGAAAAGAAATCGCACCGCGGGGGGGCCGGAGAGGCCTTCACAACCCGCCCAACAAGTCCTCAGGCACCGGCGGGCAAACCCCCCGCCGGTGCGCCCAGGCCCGAGAAAAAACGTGCCGGGCCGCGGGACTGTCAGTAATCGCGCGTAGGAGCCGGCTCCACCGGCCAACTCAGCTGAAAGGCAAAAAACACAAAGGGAAACACACTTACCCCAAAGCGTAAGTATAGAACAGCAGGAGGAGGCAGAGTAGAGCTCGAAGAAACGCCTCCTCAAAAATCAACGTGAACAGAAATTTATGTACTTTTTTTTTTTTTTTTCTAAACTAACTTGATCCAACCTTGCAAAGAGGACACACAAAGAAAAATGACAGGAAGAACTCAAAGGAGAGCAAAAAGAAAGAAGAAACCTGTCCCTCTGGGAAATCCTGATTTCCCCAACTCGCATCTGCTGGAGTCAGAAAGATACTGAGCTCCAGCAGAGGGTGCGCTAGCATATGAGGTGCCACTCTCGAGCTCTGTTCTGACTCCATCTGCTGGACGGGGGACATAACCCACCGTCTGGACTGATCCTGGTACGTACAGGGAATAAGTATATTACAAACATAAAAATCTGTGAAGCAAATACAGATACAATGTGAGTAATGTAGTGTTAAAATGAAAAACTAATAGAAGTCTTAAGATAGAATCAGGAATAGAAAATAAAATGTATGTAAGAAATGGCATTTAGTGTAGAAAGACCTCCGTTATTTGTTCCATCAACTTCTTAAGCTTCAAATACCTTTGGCTTCAATTTGTACTCCACTTTTGAAGTGATTTTAATACACACTGAGGATTTTATTCCTTTATTCATCCTCACAGTATGTGTTTTTCTTTCACAGATATGGTTATTATACTTTATGTCTATCCTTTTTTCATTGTGAAACACTTTAATGCATTATACATTAGTTTACTTCATGTTTCTCACATCATATCCATATCTACTTCAGGTTTCTACATTCCTCAGTCAAGAGACAGATGTCGCCAAAAATACATACTGAGATTCCCAAGGTTATGTTCCTTGAGGTCTTAGTGTCTTTTTTTTTTTTTTTTTTAAAATATGTATTAATAATGATGCGTTTGATGAATGATTTTTTTATCACTGCTGTTTCTGCACACTTTGAAACAATAAGTATCATGTTATAATATGCATCTTATGTATGTTCTTTTTATGCTTTTTAAATTACACAGTTTTATTGAAAAACAATGAGGAGTTTGCATAACAGAGCAACTCACTTGTATATTTTTTTTTAATATCCTGAGTAGCATGTATTTATATTTCAGTTAAAAAATATGCTTCCATCCCTTTGATCTGCCTCTTCAATAACATCTCCTGAACAGCAATATGAAAAATGAATTTAGAATATTAATTCAACCTTCGATACAAAAATTCTGGTATGTACAAACAGCTCAATTTACCCAAATTATGGCATTTCAAAATTCCCAGTAAACAGGGTTCTCAGTAGATAGGATGACTTAGCCATGACACATGAGTGACATCATCCAACAGTGCTGAGTATGTAAGGGAGTTTTCATGCATGTGTTGCCTTGCGAGTCCCTCAGTTGAACGTACAGCTTAACCTTAGCTAGGTAGTTGACTCTCCAGGGAGTCAATTAATTCATCCTGCTATCTACAGAAAACCCCATTTATGGTAAGCAAACTTGCTTTCTCTATTGAAAAGCAGGACTGAATTAGCCATGACATATGGAAAGTCCCAAACTGAGGGTTGCGTAGAAGAGCACTTACTGAATAAAGCAACCCAACGACACTGTGGAGAGTGCACTACTAGTGAACAGGCTGAGCAAAACTGCTTGTCCAAATTTACTGTCTCCTCTGGATAGAACGTTGTCCTGACAGGAGTGGAATATACAGATAACCAAACTGCAGCTTTGGAGATGTCTGCAATGGGGACAGAAGAGCAATGAAAAGCCATGACTAACTCGATGAGCCTTGACAAATTCTGTAATTGGAAGACCAGTCAACACACAGTAGTGCACAATACATCCTGCTAGCCAGTTGGACAAGAAGGAATGACAATGGCATCTCCCAAATCATTGGGATCATGGAATATGTTGATAAGCCTAATGTGGTTGAGTTCTCCTCCAGTAACAGGCAACAGCCTCTCACAGTCCAGTGAATGAAGGGCTTTCTCTCTTCAATGCATGTGGCTTGATTCCAGTAAAAAAGACCATCTTAGAAGAAATTCAAGAAGGGTATGGGGCACCACTCAGTTATGAAAGGACTGGTGTCACTGACTAGTCTAGTGAAAGAGATAGTGGCTAGAACACCACCTTCTAAGTAAGAGGCTTCAAGATGCCAAATCTAGAAGTTTGACACTGAGGTTCCAAAACACAAGTGGTTTCGAAACTCGAGGTGCCATCAACTCTCCATAAATTCTGATATTCAAGAATGAAGCAAGAGCTGTATTCCCTGTACTTGGAAGAAATAAGTGATGATAGCAACAAGAGACACTCTCGTTGATTAAGTATTGACATTTGAAGGAGAGAGGGAAATAAGTATGGATGCAGATCCTTGATAGAACAGGTGAAGAGAACCAGAGAACCCACCTGGTACAAGGATGAAAATATCTGCCATCTAAATCCGTACAACCCTTTGAAGTACGGCTTCCTAGCTTCAGACGATGCCCCCAAGCTCTTTGGATTATGAAAAAGAGGAGACTATAGAACATTTAACACCCTTGTCATCAGGTTGTGTGAAGAAAGGTTCAGAAGGTATAGACAATCTTTCTCGTGTGGTAGCAACAATGGCTCAACTTGCAGAGGAATTGGAAGGTGGATCACCAACTTGATGACATAGGAGAAAACATACCCTTACTGGGTCATGCTGGAACAATGAGGAAACATTTGGCCCAATCCTAAAGTACTTTCTGAACATTCTTGCCAGTAACTGCAAACATGGAAAAGCATTACAGCAGGCCTGTCTCCCACTATAGCAGAATGGTGACCAGAGTGGTCACCAGACAGACAGAATGGAACAAAACATTCAACCTTCTTGTTGACTTCCAATGCAAACAAGTCTAAGGATGGCTGCCCCAAAAGGCCATACCATTTCTTAGGTTGTAAGATCCTGTAGAAGTGATCTGCTCATGTGTAGGAGACTCTGGAAAGGAGGACTTGCGACCCAGACCCAGAAGTCTGCTGAGATTCTCGGCAAAGGGTCACAAACCCTGTGTCTCCTTACTTACTTTCATAGATTATCCTTTGATTAGTGGTTGCATCAATAATTTCATTCCTTGCATGAGATGGAAGAATATTCATAACACAAACTGAAATGGCTCACAGTTCTATGAGGTTTGTCTGGAAAAAACAAACATTCTGTAATAGACAATGGTCCTTAAGCAGTGACAGCAGAGAAGGGGGAAACCCAACGAGGAAAACATTGCTAGGACCAACAGGGGCATCTTCCTCATTGAGGAACCAACACAGGGTGTAAAAAGGTTTGATGTAGCTGAATACAGTGAGAGCGGAGGCCCCAATGAAGAGCTCTTAGGTTTATGAGCATAAAGGGAACTATATGCCCTGCTCCTGCCATGTGGCTCAAAACAAGTATTATTAACCTTCCTTCACCAAATCTATGCATGACCTGAAGTAATAAAATTAATGACCGAAAAAGACTTCCTGTCACCAGCCGTTATTCAGATAGGTATAAAGATATATATTCCTCGACAGCATAAATATGCTGGCATCACAGCTGTCACGTCATTGAAGATCCTTGGTACAACCAAAAGCTCAGATGGTAGAACTCCATGGGCTCCAGAGTTTACATCCCATTCCCTGCTATGAAAAAATGGGACAAGGTGGAGAGAGGGGCTTTTATCTTAAACTTCTCCTAGAACAACCCCCTGAACAGCCTTCATAAATTCAGGATAAGTCTCAATCCATTTGAATTCTTAGAGATTAGAGAAATAGTGGGAATAGAACCACATGCTATGCTCTCGTGAGGAACAGGCTCAAACACCTGCTGGTGAAAGAGCGACTCCTTTAATATGGACTCAAGTGAAAGGCAAAAAAATAGTGTTATGCTGGAAGAAGGGGGAAGTGTATACAGTAACCACACTCTGCAACTTTGAGGACCCAATGGTCTTTCATGACTTTTCTGCAATCGTCAAGGATCAGCAAAAAACTGATGTGCTCCAAGACCCATCAAAAAACTGGAGCCATGTAATGTTCCTAAAACTCTCAAAGAGAATATCGCCAGAGAATAGGATATCAGCTTCCTTATTGTCACGTGAATATCAGAACATATAAGGCTGATGAGAAACGATACAAACTTTCAACAAAGGGCCTTGGTGGACTTTTTCCTTCAATGCATTTGGAAAAAAGAGGGGACTTCTTCGCTGCTAAAATGTCTACCATACCACAATGGACTAAGGTAGTTGGTGGACCACTGAAACAGCAAGATCACTACTAATATTGCAAAACAATCTTCTCCAAATGACTCATATCACCTTTCCTCACCCAGAACTCTGGCAAGAGAGGCCTAGGCAAGGATAAGAATTCCTCAGATCAAGAAAAAAGGAGCAGATGCAAAGTGCACTGTTTATGCCAGGTACTCCTGCATCAATGGCACTTGCTTTGACAGTGCTGGGCTCCACAAGGCCCCTGACAGGGACATCCCCCAGCACCATCATATCCCTGCCTAACCCCAAGTCTAAGACAGATCCGGAATCTGGCTCCACAGGGAAGAGGGGGAGCCCTATTCAAAGAGCTCCTGCTCTACTCTAATGCATCTGAAGCAGTATAGCGTCTCGTGGACACTGATCTGAGATTTATGGAAAGAACAAAAAAAAAATATTTTTTTTTTACAGCACTGAAAGTGCTATTTGATGGGCTACTTAGGCAGTGAAAAAAAATGAGATAAAAAATCAAGGCCTTAAGGCCAAAAACAAATGTTTTAAAACAGAGAAAGGGTGCACAACTCATAAGGCAACGTGCACATGAGACTCTCACAAATGTTCAGTGGTAAAAGCTCAACTGAGCTAGAGAGATGGGTCCGTTTGGTGCTGTGAGATGTCGTCACCTATGTGTCATAGCTAATTCAACCCTGCTTGTCAACTGACAAAAATGCTGGCCTGTCCCATAGCCCAATGATATTGATGTGCAGAAAACCCAGTTTCAGTTCTCAAGCCCTGGATTGACTAGTTCTGGGAATGTTACGTTTACGGTTACTGAGGAAGAGAGTCTCAGCCTTTATACAACAGTGAAATCTATTGGCTGGAACCAATGTCTGTAGCACCCAGCCAATAGCTGGAGGCTAGGGAAGTTATAAAAATAGGGGAAATTCAATGCAGGCTGGTTCCAATTCATCTGAAATCCCAAAGGAGCAGGAGGAAACTGCTGGGACAAAAATTTAAAAAAAAAATAAATTAAATTAAAAAAAAAAATAAACAAACAAAAAACCCCCAAAACAAAACACAAGTCTAGGATTGTGAGGCAAATTAAAAGAACACAATTTATGAGTGATTTCTTGAGGGGATAGGAGAGGAAGAAAGTATAGAGGACAGAGTTTTTAAGGGGTGGAGAGGAGAAGGACATATGCCCAAAAATGGGAAGGAGGAGAGTAGGAAAGAGGACTGGGGTTAGGACGACAATAGATGGTGGAGGATGTGCGGGGTGGGGAAGGAAAAAGATAGCGAGACGACCTTGGGATGGGGGTAGGGAGATGATGTCCCTTCTCTGGGCTCCAATCCTGATCCTCTCCTCCACCCAAAATCCTGCACTCCCTCTACCACACACATGCCCCCAATGATTCCTCTTTTATTCCCCAGCCCCTTATGTCCCCCTGATGATCCCCTCCAGCCCCTGCTCATGTTCTCCTTCCCTATTCCTCTTTACTGCTGATCGAACCAAAACTAGGAGAAGCAGTGCCCGTTCTCCAGGATGATACATGTATTATGAAATACACACCCACTTCAACAGCATCTTTAGTGAGTTTTCATTTATAAAATATGCTTAAAATGCTGGTGAGGTGGGAGCATCAGTATGGACAATGAACACAAAGCTTAAAATTGATGCCCTCACTTCAGCCAAAAGCACCTGCTCCCCTTCCCTTTTTCAGTTCAGGAATGGGGATTTTGTTTTGGTCATGTACAACTAATGGCGTATGTGCACATAGAAATCAAGTCACCTTTGTAGCTTGTTTCAAAAATGTGAAAAGTCCAATTAATTTTGATATGGGCATCAAACTACAGTGCTAAACAGAACTGAAACATATTTCTTATAAACCCCTACATTTATTGGTCATTCTTGTTTGAAATGATTAATACACTAATTTTTCTTGCAGATTTAAAAAAAAAAAAAAAAGAATAAAACTGAGAAATAGGCAAAAAAAAAAAAAGAATATTCCTTGAAACTCACTTCCTTGAGGTAAAACAATTTGGATGAATTGTGCCCAGAGAGATTAAGCACAATAGTAATCATTTAGCATTCAAAGACCAATACAGTTTTTAAATTTAAAAATATATAAAATGTAAGGTAAAAAAATAGTTAATTTAAGATAGAAACATATAACAAGATATACAAGAATCTTTAGATATTAAGTAAACAAATTTAAATTGTATTTTTTCTTCTTTCCATAAAGAGATATATTTACTAATCATACTTTATTACAAAAAATTAGATGTGTTCAATATATTTGTGTAGGGCTCCTGAACTGATAAAAACCAATTTATAAAAATTAATTTTTCAGATTTCCACTCAGCCTGCTCCACAACTTTCAGGCAGGGCTAGTGGGCAACCAAGGCTATTGCCAGGGGCCTCAAAAGCCATGAGAAGCCCAGCCACCACTGCTGGGCTGAAGATGACAGATGCAGAACCCTAGCCAGGATCTAATGAAAGGGTATTAGGGGTGGGTATCATGAGTAAATGTCTTCTGGCCATGCTGAGCAGAGGAAGTCACAGAATTGGCACATGTGCTCATAGGCCCTGCCCCTTCTTCTGCATCCACTTCCTGCTACAAAGGAAATCCCTGCAAGGGCAGGACACTGTAAGGCCTGCGGATACATATGCCTGTTCACAGGCCCTGTGCTGATGCTCTGAAAACCTCTGTCCACTGCCTCCTAAAGATGTGTGTGGTAGACCTAACGACCAGCCAGGAAGAATTGAAATTGGGAAGACTGAGAAACAGGGAGAAGAAAAGTTGCCAACCTTCTGGCTGTTTTGTTTTGGTTTTTTTTATTATTATTATTAAGGAAGGCTGGAGGATGACAGGACTTTTAAAGTGGCCAATCTGCTAGTATTCTGCTGACTTCTAATCTCTGGATCAGCAGACACTTCATCCTCCCTTCTCCAGAAGACCTACAGATCTTTTCTGCTTCCAGCAGGGGCCAATCCAGGGTCTGATGTGGTGGCAGCTGCAGTAGCAGGAATTTGTCATCAAGATTCGTGGGCCCACACAACTTTAGAGTGCATTCCTGCTCTGCAATCATCACCACAATGTGGCCTTGAACTGCTCATTGCTTGAGAAGAAAAGAGCTATGAGGCAGGGATGGTTGGGGGTATTGATAATAGAGGGAGATATGAGATCAGCAGGTGGCCTTCTTCAGGGTGAGTTAGATCTAGGGATTACTAGAATGGTGGTTGGGGGAGACACTAGTTTACCCTGGGGTGAAAAAACAAATGTTAATCTGGGCTTAGCTTTCTCCCTCCTCATCCCCCCAACCTGGTATCAACAGATAGGAGGAGGATGGAGAGGCCTCAGGTTGGACACCAAAGGGGCCGCTGAGGGAGGGAGAGGAAGAGGAGGAGCAGGATAAACAGGACCAGGGATGGTAGGGTGGAGGGAAATAAAACATGATAGGGATAGGAGAGGAGATCTTTACTCTTTAGTTTCTACCCTGGATCCCAACATGTAACAGACCCTGCTTTCAGGATTTTCTGCTCATTTTAGTGATTAAGACAAACTGTTTTCTGGTTGGGGTTTTTTGTTTTAAACTACATACTTATTTCAGGCATAACACAACCAGAAATCTCTTTGATCCCTATTTTTTTTTCTGTGCTATTAACTGGCATCATTGCATTTATTATCCTACTGGTCAAATGCAGCTCAAATGTTGCGTCATTTTTCAATGCAGAACATCCAAGAGCCTAAAGTTATTTTATCTATTAAGCTATACAGGTATAAACCTGGCAGTAATACAACTACAATACAAAGGCACCCTCCAAGATAAATTTTGTAAAGCTTCTACCAAGTTAAATTCTTTCAATATATTTTCATTACATCTAATACAGAAATATTTACAAAAATAGGGAAATGACAACTGGAAACAATGTAAAAGCTGCTAAATATTATAGAGCGACAGGTTTAGGCTGCCTAAAATTTAAGGTCAAGCGAGACCATTTTTTGTTAACGTATTTTCAAATTTTTGTCTATGAGCTAGTAAATCATTCTAGCAGACACAGATAATGGTTTCCAACAGAAAATTACTACAAGTAAAAATAAATAAATCCTTCAGAAAAGAAAGGGATCTAGAAGTCTTTAAAAGGGAGTAAAGAATCTGGAGTTTAGTGTACCTTCTTTCCAGCAGGGATGTGAGTGGGGCTTACTTCTGGCATTATACCAAATAAGCTGCCGGCAGCCATCGTACGCACAGGAGTACTCATCATCGCCAATACCATAACCCTCCTTTACAGAAAGAAAGCACAGGCATTTAGGAACTCTGCTTTTCTCCCTTCATTTTTGTGACACTAGAGAAATAAGACAGCAGAAATAGTTTAAACACTAAAGCCATTAAATCAGGGTTTGTTAGATAGGAAATATCATGTTCCTTATACTGGCCCCTCCTTTAGGAAAACTATGGATTCAAAACCAAAATCAGTAACACTGGCCAACGTAAATCTAGCACTCTAGGAAGGTGAACATTACTTGCATTAGCCTGTGCTAATGTTAGGACAAAATACTGATGACCTTGCACCAATAAATTAATGTTGATCGCTCTATTAAGCCTCCCTGAAGTCAGCCAGTCCCCTTCATTTAGGAGGCAGAAAAATGGTACTTAGGGAAATCTCTCTCAATTTTCCTTTACAGAATAAAATCCAGGTCTTGTAGGTTTAGCATTGGACTACATTTCCCAGTTTTATTTGTACAACATATTCCAGGAATCTAATTCTGTCCTTTCCTGAAATATAACAGCTTCATGATTGCTGCAAGAACCAGCAAGTCTTGAGCACACAGCTATCAGAAATGCACTTTCCTGCTCCCAGCTTCCGTCATAAGCTGCGCTGGAAGCAAAAATCCGGTGGGCTCCACGGAAAAGGAGACCAAAAGGGCCCCTGCATGGACAAGTGGTATGCCATGCTGCACATGCCCAGGACGGCATGGTCAAAGTTCTAGAAAGTTTGACATAAAGGTTCTGGGAGCAGGCTCCATCTAATAATATCACCCCACTTGGGAGAACTGCCATTCCCTGTACGTACCCGGATCAGTCCAGATTCCTGGATTTATGCATCCCTGCCAGCAGATGGAGACTGAGGAAGTTTCACCGACACTGCTTGATAAACCCTAGTGCCACCTGCAGTTCCTCAATATTTCTCTGTCTCCAGCAGATGGTGCTAAACCTGCAGTTTGTGATTTGGACAGTTTTTGTTTTTGAGCCTTCCTCCCGGGGGTCTTTTTTGCTTTTTGGGGATCCTAAGGGGTTCTTATCCTGCCCAGTCGAGGCGGGCGAACCAGGGGTCTGGGACCTCTGTGTGCTTGACTTGTGCATCCATGGGGTGTAAATCTAGTGGTCCAGATCCCTCCCCTTCACGAGGCCGCTCTGGCGGCTGCAGGCTCGGATACCTCTTTCGGGCTGATGCAGTAAAGTGCGCTCAGGCTGACCGCACTGTTAGCCCCCGTTTGGCCGTGCGTTTGACGCGCTATTTTTACCCCTTATACAGTAAGGGATAATGGCGCGTGGAAAACACGCTGCCAACCCCCCTGAAACTAATAGCGCCCGCAACATGCAAATGCATATTGATGAGCCTATTAGTTATTCCTGCGCGATACAGAAAGTAAAATGTGCAGCGAAGCCTCACATTTTACTTTCAGAAATTAACGCCTGCCAAAGGCAGGCGTTAATTTCTGCCAGCACCGGGAAAAAGTGTACAGAAAAGGAGAAAAAAATGATTTACACCCTCCGACTTAATATCATTTATTTATTTATTTATTATTTTTATATACCGGCATTCGATCTGAGATATCACATCGGTTTACATTCAGGTACTGTAGGTATTTCCCTATCCCCAGAGGGCTTACAATCTAAGTTTGTACCTGAGGCAATGGAGGGTAAAGGCCTCCGACTTAATATCATAGTGATATTAAGTCGGAGGCCCCAAAAATAAAAAAAAAAATTTTTAAATCTGCCCGCAGCCTGCGCTTTGGAAGATGGACGCTCAATTTTGCCGGTGTCCGTTTTCCGAACCCGTGGCTGTCAGTGGGTTTGAGAACAGACGCCGGTAAAATTGAGCGTTGGCTGTCAAACCCACTGACAGCCACTGCTTCTGTCAAAAAGGAGGTGCTAGGGACACGCTAGTGTCCCTAGCGCCTTTCACCTCGGGCTCTAATTTGCATGTTTCTTTACTGAATCACGTGCCCAGGAGAGTGAGCGCTCGCCAGCTCTCTCGCGCGACTTACTGCATTGGCCCATTTGTCTCTAAAAGAAGCACTATTATTTTATATTTCAGGTCTAAGCTGGTGCCTCTATAAAAATATTTTTTGTTAAAAAAAAAAAAAAAAAAAGCCAGAAGCAGATGTTTTGAGAACCGAGAAGGCTTGCTGTGCGAGTGGCTTCCTCTTCCTTTAAGGCTACAGTGTGGGGGGGGGTGGGGTGTCTTATCTCAGAGCAAGGTAGGTTTGTTTCTGGCACAGGCATTCCCCCCCCCCCCTCCAATGCGATGACCTGCAGGGCCTGTGGCTCTGCTCGTGCGCAGCTCAGTTGATCTCGATTGGGGGATGGGGAGGAGGAAGTAAGCCATAGGTTGCTGTTCCCAGCCCCCTGCGGTGGGGGCGGCCAGAACTGCTGAGGCCTTTTTCTCTGGATTTTGTCTTGCTGCTGCATGATGCCTATTTGGCAAGGCAGCAAGCAGAGTGCAGGGCTCAGTTTTCCAGGACTCTGCCTGTCAGCCAGGCTGAAAGCCCTTTGGGGGGTCCCCAGGCAGCATGGCTCCAGGCTCAGTCGAACCTCCCAAGTCCAGCGGCTGCTCGGTCCTCCTCTTCCTCCTTCGGGTACCGGTCAGGAGTCAGACGTTATGCTCGAGGTTCCTGGGGACACCGGGGAGAACCCTGATCAGGATGTCCCGGTCGACCCAGGGGATCCGGGGACTGGAGGGCCAGACCCAGGGGACAGTTTGTTCGCCTCAGTCCCTGAGGGGGATGACAGAGGGTGGTTCACCTTTTTCGGAAGGACGAACTTGAGGCTTTATGCCTTTGGCCTAACAGGGCCTGGGGGTTAAAATCCCTCGCAGGAGTCCAATTTGGAGGGGCTGATCCCGTTTTGGATGGTATGCACAGCCTTCCTACAGCTTTTCCATACCACATATCGGTGAAGAAATTGGTGGAGGCAGGATGGTGTTTTCCTGATTCCAGTCTCAAGGTGGGGAGGGGCCATGTCAATGATTTATCTGGTGCTGGAGCAGGCACTGGAATTTTTTGCTCTCCCTAAGGTGGACGCTGCGGTTTCTGCGGTCATCAAGCGAACGACTATCCCATGGCTTTGAAAGACGTTCAGGATCGCAAATTGAAGATCCATCTCAAGCAGATTTTTTAGGTCTCGGCCTTGGGCTTCAGAGCCATTATTTGTTCTAGTTTTCTGCAGCATGCGTGCCTCCACTAGGTGCAGCAGTTGCAGGAGAGCCTACTCAAGTCGGGGGAGGACGCAGACAAGGCTGAACGGATTGAGGCAGCTGTGGCTTATGGGGCGGATGCGCTTTATGATTTGGTGCAGACCTCCTCTAGGGTAATGGCTGCCAGAAGATTGCTTTGGTTACATAACTGGGCCACAGATGTCTCTTCCAAAGCACAGTTAGGATCGCTTCCCTTCAAAGGTCGCCTCTTATTTGGGGAGGATCTTGAGCAGCTAATGCAGTCTCTTGGAGAGAATAAGGCCCTCCGGTTACCCGAGGGTAAGCATAAAGCCAAAAGGTTTTTTCAGATGCTCTGATAAGAGATCTAGACCCTTGAGTGCCACGCCCTGTTCTCAGAGGCAGTTCTCTCCTCGGGGTCAGTCCTTTCGGGGTGCTCGGAGGCCATTCTGAGGAGCTGCCAGAGGGTCTATGGCCAGAGGTAAGTCCTTGCAATGAGGCAAGGCTGGTCCACTCCGTCGTTCCTATTATAGGAGGTCGCCTGACTCAGTTCTATGACGAGTGGACCAGAGTTACACAGGACCAGTGGATTCTCAGTGAGGATAGAGACAGCTATGCTTTAGAATTTGGTCAGCCCATTTGCAAACTGTTTCTAAGTTCCCCCTGAGGTCCCGGGAGCAAGCAGTCAGCAGTATGGGAGACCCTAGATCATTTCTAACGCCTGGGGGTGGTAATTCCAATTCCCTCGGCGGAAGTTCGCGAGGGAAGATATTCAGTCTATTTTGTGGTCCTGAAGGAGGGCACATTTCGTCCAATTCTCAATTTGAAAAAGGTAAATGCAGCGCTCGAGGTTCCGTGCTTCCAGATGGAGACCTTGCGGTCAGCAGTAGCGGCGGTTCGAAAGGGAGAGTTTCTGATTTCACTGGATCTCACCAAGGCCTATCTCCACATTCCCATCCAACCGGACTCGCAGCATTCTCTCCGCTTCATAATTCTGGGACGGCTTTTTCAGTTTCAGGCCCTTCCTTTCAGCCTGGCCACGGCCCTGCGGCAGGAAGGTGTTCTGGTGCACCCATATCTGGCTGACTGGCTAATCAGAGCAAGGTTGGAGGCCCTTTGTCGCCAATCGGGTCGCAAGGTTCTCAGTTTTCTTCAGTCCCTCGGTTGGGTAGTGAACGTGGCAGATTTGATCCAGACACAATCTTGGGAGTATCCGAGTGCTCAGTTCGACACCTTGGGCAGAAAAGGGTATCTTTTGGAGGAGAGTATTGAAACTGTAGAGTCAGGTTCGCCGGCTGTTGCAGTTACATGTTCCCAAGGTCTGGGATTACTTGCAGGTCCTGGGCTAGATGACTTCCACCCTGGAGTTGGTGCCATGGACATTTTCCCATCTGAGACCCTTGCAGAGGACGCTTTTGACTCATTGGCAGCCGATATCTGAGGAATTTCAAATACCGTTGCCCCTTGAGGACGAAGTGAGAGAGAACCTTTCCGATTTAAGTAGGTGGAGAGAGACACCCGCTCATGTGTTCTTTTTTATCATGGAAGGCCATTTTATTGGTATAGTTTAAGAAAGTTGTCATACAGTTTAAGAAGGTTTTCATTAGTTTGGTTTTTGCAACTGTTTTTTATTGCTTGGGTATAGATCAATACTGAGGAACTGCAGGTGGTACTAGGGTTTATCAAGCAGTGCTGGCAGGGATGCATAAACCCAGGAGCCTGGACTGATCCGTGGTACTACAAGAACGAAAATTAGCAGGTAAGAACCAATTTTCCTTTCTGCTTGTCCTCAGAGAAAATACACTTTAAAAATGTCTTCTCGCCTGTAAAGTGTGATAAAATGCTATATTTCTGGAAATATTTTAACCTTGCCAACTTTCAGGTCAGTTGGATGGCAGTGTTGCTCTTTTGAAAACAATCACCATGGGACCAATTTTTAAAACAGCCTGAGCCCCAACCTAACTGGCTTTATTTTAGCTAGTTAAATTAAAGCACATTTTCAGCCACAACCTAGCCAGCTAAACTGCAGATAAAAATTCACTTAATTCTTGACCAGCTAGCACTGAAAATCAGTTAAGTTTACCACCGACCTTACCTGACCTCAGAATGCCTAATCAGCAGCAGCAGATTTTCAAAAGGGCTGGATTTAACTGCTCAACTCTCAAAGTGAAGAGATCAGACCCTTTGAAAATCTCCCTCAGTATCTTTTTATTTAATATAATCTCAGTACTTACATGATTGAGAAATTTGCTATCTTTGGTCGCCCAACCTATTTGCATTACTCCGGAAGTAATAACTGTAACTTCATAGTACCAGACTCCAGAATCCACACAGAATGTACACCGAACACTTTCAAAAGAGGAGGCATCACATCGAGCCTAAGAGAGAAATTATACAATATTGAATTACGCATCCTAGACCATCTTCAATATAAAGCTTGGAAACTAGGCTGCACCAGCTGCCTGTGCTCAGCTTTCCTCTTTACTTCATCCAAGTTTCCAGATCTTGATCATTTTTCAATCCTAGACTGTGCTGTTGTCTTCTTTCTTTTGCCCTCTGCCATGATCTCCAATTTTTTCTGTTTTTTTTTTGACCTGGCAGATTCCTTCTGCTCCTTTGTACTTTCAGTTGTCAGAACCAAGGCTTGGATCTGGCACCATGAGCTTTCATTCACCAATACCCAGGGATTTTTTTTTTTTGCCTCCAGAATACCTAGTCAGGTCATTGTAACGATGCCACTGCTCCTCTCCCCTCACCCACCACTGAATCTACCCAAGAGAAAAACGTTGCCCCCGTCATCAGTCTGCCCTCTCTTTCCACAAGTTGTCACCTACCTATGCCTGGGGGCTCAAAGGACAATGTTGTCCTTTACGCTGGTCAGTGGGATGTTTGCAGAAGTGGCTGTTTGAAGGGCTGGATCAGATGCAGGAGGGATCTGGGAGTTACATCAGCTGGAGAGGGATTAGTTGTGGAGGGCAAGAGTGGGAAGACAGAAGATTGACTGGGGGATGGAGCTGGAGGTGAGAGATCATCAGTTGGGGGGGGGATGTGAGAGAAGGGTTGGAGGGCAGGAAGTGCAGTGAGGCTGGGAGATAAGAGAAGGGATGGGTAATGAGCATGAGGAAGGGATGAGCAAGAGGGAGGAAATGACAGAGGATCAATTGGGGTTATAAGAAGGGCTTGGGGTAAGAGAATCAGCTGGGGCGTGTGAAAACTGCTGGAGGGGGGGGGGGAAGTGAGGGTTGAGGAAGTGAGAGGAGCTGGGGATATAAGAGGGGATCACCTGGAGGGGCAGAGGGAGTCCACTGGAGGGGAGGAGGTTCAGAGAGGTGGTCTTCTAGAGCAGCAATTCTCAACCAGTGTGTCGCGGCTCCCGGTGTCCCACTGCCTGGTTGTGCTTCCCTTCTCCTTGTATCCTGCCCCCCCCCTCACGGGCCAATGGGAAGCCTCCTCTATTCTTTCTGCCTACACCCTGCTGGCCAAAGGGAAGCCTCCTTTCTTCTTCCTGTCCCTGCTGGCCAATGGGAAGCCTCCGACTGGCCGGTGTGGCAGGAAGAAGGGGGCGCATCCCATAGCCCAGGGGTGGGTTGGTTTGAAGGGGAATGGGAGGATGGGCAGTGAAGAAGCACAGGCTGGCCACGCTGAAATTAAATGCAGCAGTGAGCTGCAAAGAGGCCAGCTGCACCAGGATTTCTCTCTTCTAAAGAGGTAGGGAGCCACGATAGAGCAGTGAGCCGCAAGCACAAAGAGGCCAGTTGCTCCAGGGATTCCTCCCGCCCCATGCAACAGTGAGCGCGGCAGAGCTGCGATTAAAGTAAAAGTGGCACTCAGCCGCGCTGGTTACAGATGGGGCCATTACAGCTCCCGGGGGCCATAAAACCAGGCAGATGAGGGCTGTGGGAGCCTGGGATGTTTTCTGAATTATTATAAAATGCTTGCATTTCTCACGGGGGGGCAATCCCAGACATAGGTAAAGAATAAAATTAAAACAAAAAACTCTTCATCTAGGTCCCTAACATGCCTATGCTGCACTTGCTTTTATTAGTTTGCACTATGCACAGAAGTCGCTTACCCATTATTATCCGCCCAAGCAATAATGTTCTGAACTGATAATTTTACCAGGGATGATTTGTTCAATATAGTTTGCACTGTTCACAGATATCCCGGCAGCCAGAAGCTCTCACTCACACACCCAGGCACCCATTCTACCACAACTCACAGAGAGTCTGATCAGGGAGGGGATGTGTTTCTGTGAGTGACTGGTTGTGGGCCCTAAGGAAGAGGACTGAGGACAGAGCTTCAGCAGCCACTGCTGCTTCTGGTGAGTGCTATTGGCCTGGAAGGGAAAGGAGTAGGAGAGTTGCTGGAGAGGGTAAGTAAAGGTGGCTTTAAATTTATTTTTCTTGATTGACTGCCATTTTAATTATTGGGCATTATGTGATGTTTTGAAATATTTTATTGATATTTGGACAATTTTTAATAATTTTTATGAGTTTTTAATTGTTGGATGTTATTCTGTTCATCAGCTGTTTTGTAATATTAATTAGTATAGTTTTACAATTATTTCTGTGTGGGGCTCTATAGCAGCTTGGATTTATTTTGTTTTCCTAATAGGAAGTGCATTAGTATTTAGGGCCTGGTTAAATATTTGTAGCATTGCCTTTTTATAGGTAGGGATGTTAGTGTTTGAGTGTGTTCTATAACACAGATGTAACTTTTGCTCATTAGTTTGTGTGCATTATTGCAGATCCTAGGAGATTTAGATGCTATATTTTGGTTTCCATTTCTCCAGGTTTGCACTGCATGCAGAGTGGCTTTTTTGGGTTCCCATTCCAGTTTCTGCCTCCATATTTATAAGTTGCGATCTTTCTGTAAAGTACCTCACCTCAGTCACACACATAGCATCGACATTCACTAGTATGTAGGCATTTGTATCAGTCTTATTTGTTGAGTTTTCTCAATAGGACATGCATTAATAGTAAATTAGTCTATTGCACACGGTAGTAGAGGGAGTTTGTTTTGCTTTTACTGAGATGTCATCAGAACCAGAATATCTTTTTTATATGGTGAGTTGTATGGGGAATGTCCTAGTTCTGCTCTGCACCCATTGCTGGGGGTCGAGGGGGGTTCCTGTGGATGCAGAGTGCATGTTTACATATAGTCCCATGACGGTCACATGTTCAGTGTGTCACGCATGTAAGAACCATGTCAGGTGTGTCCAGACTGAAAAAAGGTTGAGAAGCGGAGTAGCAATCAGTTGGAATGTGGAAAGGGAGAGAGGGGTGATTGTTGGAGGGAAACTGCACCCCTATTGATTTGTTTTGGTCATCCTCTATATGAATTTTCAAGTGCTAAAATGGGGTCACATTGGCTAAAAGTTTGAAAAGCCCTGATGTAAGTTTTGTGTAGGGATCGATAGGAAAACAGAACAAGCCAAGCTGCTAACAGGGGGATGCATTGGCAAGGAGGGAGAAACATTTCTCTCTGCTCCTTTTTATAATTTTGTTTTTATGTGAGGAAAAACATATCAGTTTCAGTCATATTTTCACTTAACTCAAATATTTTAACTGAAAATTAATATCAATTAAAATTAATATTCAAGAGGTGTATGAAAGGAATCTAGGGTTCAGGATGCCAACTGGCTTGTGGCACTAGAGGACAAGAGTTGCCTACCCCCAATTTAAATCTTGGCACACCACGTCAAAAGGCTGCCTACTCCTGCTCTACACCTTTAGAAAGGGAAAAACAGCACGAATAAAAATCTATTTTTCGATAATTTGGGGCCTATCATCAGCTCCATGTACCCAACTGTGCTATTGTCCCTTGATGGGCTTATCACCGAGTCACTATGGCAACATGTGGTTTACAGAGAGGGTCAGCAGAGAAAAAAAAGAGTGGCATTAAGGAGGAAACAGTTTTGCATACTCACAAGCCCCCTCCCCCAACACTAGCCCCGTTAGAACAGAAAAAGATGTGGTTTTCACCAATGAGCAGCCAACATTATGCAATATATTACTATTAATCTATTGCCTTGCTATTAATTACCTCCAGTCCATGTGGTGAGATTTTGAGGTACTCGCTGACATCATTACTATTCAGCATCGCATTAATATTAGTTAAGTCTGCTTTCTCATATGTAAACTGTCTGCCTTCTTTTAAAACTACAAGAGAAAAGAATATTATTGTTCCACTTAAATAAAATGTAACCATAAACATCAATTCTGAATTCAGCTGTCTGCAACAGTTCTAACCAGAATTCTCAGTTTGGGAGTCATTTCCTAAGCATTTTTCCCATAGACCCAGAATGGGAGAAAACCTTTAGTAAACAGGCTCCTCTGTTTGCTCCATTGAGCAGAGTTTTATAATCCCGTTCTATGGTCATTTCCTTCACCATATCGGGCTTAAAAAGTGCTGTCAAACAGACCCTTGAAGAACTGCTTCCCATTAAAACTTTAATCCTATGCATTATGGAAGACAACATAACAATGCAATCACACTTAAAAGATTTGCCATTTTTCAAAACTTACAGGTCGATACTGTAAGACCGCGGGAGAGCGGACGAACGCCCGCTCTCCCGGCGCGCGCACTGGCCCTTCGCCGGTGCGGGCGATTCAGTATTTAAATTAGGCGACGCGGGAAAAACGGGGAAAAGGAGGCGCTAGGGACACTAGCGCGTCCCTAGCGCCTCCTTTTTGTCAGGAGCGGCGGCTGTCAGCGGGTTTGACAGCCGACACTCAATTTTGCCGGCGTCGGTTCTCGAGCCCGCTGACAGCCACGGGCTCGGAAAACGGACGCCGGCAAAATTGAGCGTCCGGTTTTCGGCCCGACAGCCGCGGGCCGCATTCAAATTTTTATTTTTTTTTTTTAACTTTTTTTTTTACTTTTGGGGACCTCTGACTTAATATCGCTATGATATTAAGTCGGAGGGTGCACAGAAAAGCAGTTATTTACTGCTTTTCTGTGCACTTTCCTGGCGCCGGAAGAAATTAGCGCCGACCTTTGGGTCCGCGCTAATTTCTTAGAGTAAAATGTGCGGCTTGGCTGCACATTTTACTTACTGGATCCTGCGCGCATACCTAATAGGGCCATCAACATGCATTTGCATGTTGAGGGCGCTATTAGGTGCCGCGGGTGGGCCGCGTGTTTTCCTCCCCTTACTGAATAAGGGGTAAGGGAAAACACGCGTCCAGAGCAGGCTGACAGTGCGCTCCGACGGAGCACACTGTACTGTATCGACCTGTTAATAGGGATAATTTTCAAAACAGCCCGCCCGAGTGCAAAGTCTTTGGATATTTTGTATCCATAGGCATTATACGAATTTTGCAAAGACAAAGATACTTTTAAAGCTGCCCACGGGTACAGCAGGTCTGCTGACTTTGCAACTGCTTTTAGTGCGGGCTAAATTTGGCTAGGAAATAGCATTCATACTTCTGAAAATGCAATGTGTTTTCTAATCCCACCCAAAACAAGGCCCCAAGATGCCTCTCCTTAACCTGGCTAAAGGTCTGTGCACTGTGGAACCCAACACTTAATTTTTGCAGGTTGAAGGATTGGCAATTTTCAGATAGCCCTTTTAATCAGGTAAATGGCTTTTGAAAACGGTCCTCAATATTAGCCATTTGGAGTATTGACGTCTGGGAGAGCAAGGAGTTGGGTGTACAAAGGTTACACCGAGCACCCTTAACGACATGCTGAATATAGCACTGGTGAAGTTTTGTTGGAAGTACCATATGCACATTATGCAAGTGGAGTTCCCCTTTGAAGATTCGGAGTGGGTGGGTACTTTACATCTGCTTTACAGCAGGGAGAAAGTACATGCCAGGATTTCAAAATAATCTATTTTTATCTTGCCTGTCTTTTCCCCCAATTACTTTTTCTGGGTTTTTCCTTTAACTTTTCTTTTTTGTCTCTCTGCCTTCTCCAGTGCTTCCTTTTTCCCAGGATATGCAGTAGAGCAGAGATGCTTACTATAAGAAGTGTTCTCCAAGGACAGCAGGACGTCTGTCCTTACACATGGTATGATATTATCTGTTGGAGCTCAGAACAAACATTTGACTTCAAAGTTTCTAAAAACTATGAGCATGCCCTACTGGGCATGTGCAGCATGCTAGAACTCCACACTGGGCCCCTTCAGTCCATAATTTAGTGGACAAGAACCATCATCTACAACGGGAGGTGGGCGTATTTTATGAGAACTAATATCCTACTATTCTCGGAGCATATCTATTACAGGTAAGCAACTGTTTTCTCCAAGGACAATTAGGATAACATATGGGGAATCCCTAGCTAGAAACTGCCCCAAATGAGAAAACACACACAAACACTGCCAACGGGCAAAAAGTGTCTTTAATGGAAACGGGCCATTTGTGTATTTTCTTTTTTAATATGAGGGCAGCTTGTTACCAAAATAACAGGCCCTTCCTTTCTAGTCTCACACAGTCATTATTATAGCTTAAATACCGTCATATACAAGAAGTTTCACTTACAGAGGTTGTCTAAACTCCACTGGGCACAGAATCCAACTTGGCGTTTCAGAAAGTCTGGATTATTTGTCCACTTCTCCAGCATAAGCAATTGATTGCTAATACACGATTCAGAAACGGTCATTTTATTCTCACCTGACCAATAAAAAAAAAGTCATAAAATATTAGAGTTGCTTAAAAGTGATCAGCATTCTGTAATTATATGCCTAGGATTTAGCAAGTACATAAGTTCACCCAGCTAGAGGCCATTTTGCTTATAGGGCTCTTGTTTCGGACAATATCAAATTTACCGTTATAGGCTGCTAATAAAGAGTCCTGCTCTGAAGAAAAATTCATATTTTGTCAGTTTCTGAAAACCGTCATTGGCATTCATATCTCTGAATTATCAATATTTCAACTTCTATGATCACTTTAAACTATGTATTACTACATCAACTCCTGGGACTAAACAAATATACAAAGAATTCCTAATTACAGTATATAGTTCAGCCTATATCACACCTGCACTCACTTGCTTTGCCAACACTTAGATGCACCCCAATTGGGTCAGTCCAATGGCAATTCTATGCTTTCTCCCCAGTTAACCCAGACCCTTCAAACCCTTCTGCGATACCTAGTACTGGGGTTATTTAGACAAACTTTGTCAAAAGCAGAAGTAAAGTTACACCCAGGTCCAGCACCATGAACGCCCGGGCGCATTAGTATTTAAGGACAACTCTTGGCCATGCCTCGAAATGCCCACACCATGCTCCTTTTTTAATCTGAGCGAGATGAACACACTGCAGGAGATGCATGTGCATCTGGGCAGCTTTTAAAATATGGCAAGTAAGCCTTACATATGCGCGGATCTCATGATTTTGGCACGTGCCAGGCTTTTAAAATTCACCTATAATTCTAGATTGTTGGTCTTCTCTTAAGCAGCAGCTCTGAGTTCCAGGGTTATACATCTTTGTTTCTACATCGTGTGAGGATAACTTTCAAAACTGCACGCGTGCACCCATATAGGTCTGTATATGGTCACGGGCAAAGTTGCTACAGTATTTTATAACCTGCAAGCAAATGATACATGCAAAGTTATACAATACGAGTACGGGTGTGCAAACATGCTCGCATATGTAGAATCCACGAGGCACATAAGTTCGGACTTCTCTAACTAAGTAGCTGCACGTAGCTGGATAAGTCTGAAAAGCACTACTTACCCATCTAAGTAGTGCTTTTTGGACTTATCTGGCTATCTTACATACCCGGATAAGTCTAAAAGAAAAGTGCTGGATAAGGAGAAATTAGTACTTACCTGATAATTTCCTTTTCTTTAGTACAGACTGATGGATACACATCAGTGGTTTATGCACCTCTACCAGCAGTTGGAGATGGAGCAAAGCTGATGTCACAGTATATATACCCCTGCACAGACATCAGCCTGCCAGTATTCTTTGCAAAAGCAGACTATGGACAAACTAACAAAAACTTGATTATTAAACAACCAACCACTCTAGTACTCAGCCAACAGGAATCACTGAGCTCAGTCAAGGAATGCAATAACACTAGTCTAGGGACTGGACTGACACTTACCAGTACTCCCTGGAACACATAGCCACACAGGAGGACCATAGCACAACTATTCAGCAGCCAAGGGTAGGAAGGTGGATCCACCTGTCTGTACAAACAGGTGATCCATCTTCCTGAGATTTTTAGAAACCCTCAAATATGCCGCTTGACATCCAAGGGTAGTAACAGGCAATATTCCTCTATCTCTTTCCATGTCCAGAGAAGGCAGGGAAATGGACAGATTCAACTGAAAATCTGAGACTACTTTTGGCAAAAACAGGAAGGAACAGTATGCAGCTGTATTGCCCCCAGAGTCACTCGTTGAATCGGCTCCTGGCAAGACAAGGCCTGCAGTTTGGAGACTTGATAAGCATTACAAATTGCCACTAGAAACACAGTTTTCAAGGTCAGTAACCTCAAGAAAAGGTTACGCAACAGTTGAAAAATAGGGCCCATTAAAAAATCCAAAACCAGATTAAGCCTCCACAAGGGAGAGTGATAATGCTTCATTCCTTTCAAGAGACAGGTCACATCCGGATGAGCCGACAAGGGTCCACTATTCATTCACCTGACCTCAGAAACAGGCAAGAGCTGACACCTGCACCTTTAATGAATTAAGAGCCAACCTTTTATTCAATCTATCCTGCAAAAATTCCAAAATGAGCGGGATCTTAACTGAATGAGAAAAAATCCCTCAAATCTTCATACCAAGCCTCAAACATTCGCCAAACCCACACAGACTAAGGAAGTGGAGAACTTTCTCACTCATAGCAAAGTAGCAATCACCGCAGTAGAATATCTACACTTCAGCAATTGAGTCCTCTCAAGGGCCATACCATAAGACAAAATAGAGTTGGATCTTCATGAAGAACAGGCCCCTGCTGTAGCAAAGCCCTGTTTTCCAGAAACCAGAGGGAAGAGTCCTTCACAAGTCTGCATACCACAGTCTCCTGGGCCAATCTGGTGCCACCAGAAGCACCACCCCGCTGTGACTTTTGAATCTTCCAAATCATTCTGCCCAACTTGGGCCACTGGGGAAAAGCAAACAGCAGCTTGTACTCCAATCACTCCAGCATGAGGGCATCAATGCTCAAAGACTTTGGATCTCTCCTGCGACAGAAAAAGTGAGGAACCTTTGCATTGCAAGAAGTCGCCAGCAGGTCCAGAAACGGAAGGCCCCAGTGATCCACTATTAGCTGAAATGCCTCGTTTGACAATTCCCATTCTCCTGGATCCAGACTGTCTGCTGAGAACGTCGGCTCTTACATTGTCTTGTGCGAGTCTGAGATCTCCTGAAGATGCACTTCTGCCCATTCCATAAGTTGGGCTATTTCCTGCGACACTTACTGGCTCTTGGTTCCTCCCTGCAGATTGATATAAGCCACTATCATTGCATTGTCTGACATTATCCGGACCTCTGAACCCTACAAATCTGTCACCAGACTGCAAGCATGCCAAACGGATTGCACGGGTTTCCAGCTGATTGATGTTTCATAGAGACTCTTCTGCATTCCAGCACCCTCAGCTCCTGACAGTGAGCTCCCCAACCCTGGAGGCTCATATCTGTCATGAGTACTAGCCAATCTGGTGATCTTAGGGAAATCACCTTTCTTAGATGATTTGCTTTTAACCACCACTGCAGGTGAGTGCAGGCCACCATTGGTAGGTGAAGCCGAATCGAATAGAAGTGTGACTGTGGGCTCCAACGAGACAGCAGAGTGCTCTGAAGAAGAGGACGCATATGCACCCTTGCCCAGGGCACCACCCTCCAGGGATGCTGCCATCAATCCGAGCACTTGTAGATAGGATCATACTGTTGGGCAAACTGGGTTCATCAATAGACGCACCTGCTCTTTCAGCTTCTGAATATGGCCCTCTGGTTGGAACATTCTGCTCTGTTTAATGTCGAACCAAACACAGAGATACTCTAGCAACTACGATGGCTGTAGATTGCTCTTGGCTAAGTTTACCACCCAACCTAGCTACTGCAACAAGGAGATCACCTTGCGTGAAACCTGGAGGCTTTCTTCCAGACTCTTGGCTGAATCAGCCAGTCGTCCAAGTACTGGTGTACCAGGATCCCAACCTCTCATCTTGGCCGCCACCACCATCATAACCTTGGAAAGGTTCTGGGCGCAGTGGCCAAATTACCGTATTGCTCCATAAGACGCACCTGACCATAAGACGCACCTAGGATTCAGAGGGGGAAAATTAAAAAAAAAAAAAATTTGTGCTAAACCGGCTCTGCGTCTGGGCGTCTTATGGAGCAAATTAGGGGAGTGCATAGCTTTTTTTTTTTCTCCCCATTTTGTTTTCGGGTCTGGGGAGGGCCATTTCGGTCCACTCCCCAGATCAGAAAACTTTTCTCTCTCTGGGAACCCCTCCCTCCCCAAAAAAAACCCATCCCAACCCTTTAAATTAATTAACAACCCCCACCCTCCTGACCCCTCCAAGACCTTCCAAACGTCCCTGATGGTCCAGCGGGGGTCCATGAGCGGTCCGGGAGCGATCACCTCGGCTTCGGCCGTCGGCTGCCAGTAAACAAAATGGCGCCGACGGCCCTTTGCCCTCTCCATGTCACTGAGACCGACCAATAGCAGCGGTCGGTCCCAGTGACATAGTGAGGGCAAAGGGCCGTCGGCGTCATTTTGATTACTGGCAGCCGACGGCCCAAGCCCAGGAGATCGCTCCCGGACCGCTCCTGGACCCCCGCTGGACCACCAGGGACGTTTGGCAGGTCTTGGGGGGGGGTCAGGAGGGTGGGGGGTTGTAGTAAATTAAGTCGGCAGGTCTTGGGGGAGTCAGGAGGGTGGGGGGGGGGGGATTTGTTAGATTTTTAGTTTTTTTTTTTTATATTCGCTCCATAAGACGCACATACATTTTCCCCCCACTTTTGGGGGAAAAAAAGTGCGTCTTATGGAGCGAAAAATACGGTAAAAGGTAGAGCTCAAAACTGATGACACCCCCCAAACTGCAAAAATAGTTTATGCTCTTGCCAGATGGGAATATGCAGGTACGCCTCAGACAAATCCAGAGACATCAGAAACTCCCCCGACTGTACTGCCATTATCACTGAGTGCAAGGTTTCCATTCGAAAGTGAGTCACATGCAAATGATGGTTGACCTTCTTGAGATACAGGATGGGGCGAAAAGAGCCCTCCTTCTTGGGCACAACAAATTAAATGGCCCGTATTTTCTTGAGATGTGGGCACTGGAACCACAGCCCACAGACTGAAGAGTCTCGACAACGTACACTCCACTGCCAGTCTCTTCTGCGGAGAGTTGCAGGGAGATACCATGAACATGTGCCAAGGAACACTGCGAAACTCCAGCATATAGCCATCTCGTATCACTTCCAGAACCCATTGGTCTGACGTGATTTCAACCCATCACCAATAAAAGAAAGACAACGTATCTCCTGTCCCCAGGGTGGGTCAGCACCCCTTCATTGGAAGGCTTGGGGGGCTCCACTTCCTGAGCCTGTGCCCCATCTGGACTGCCTGGGATGAAAAGACTGAGACATACCCAAAGGTCGAGCCCTCTGAAAGGCTGCCCCCTCTTTAGGGTTGAAAACGTTTGGATCTCCTAGAAAAACATCTCATGCTGAAGGAGCGCGGCATTTCTTTCTTATCCTCTGGCAACCAAGGAACCTGGGACTCATCCCACTTATTGGCCATTTTCTCTAGCTCACTCCCAAACAAGAGCAAGCCTTTAAAAGGCAACTTCATAAGGTTAGACTTGGAGGCCACATCAGCTGACCAATTTCTCAGCCATAACTGATGCCTGGCTGTTATTACCTAAGCTACCCCTCTTGACCAAGTGCGGACTAAATCGCAGCCCACATCTGCCAAAAAAGTGACTGCTGGTTCCATCACTGCCCTGGAATTCACACCAGATTCATAGACTTCCTGAGAGAGAAGTAAACAAGAGCAAGCCATCAGGGAACAACAAGAAGCTATCTGCAAATTTACTTTGCTTCAAAGGCCTGCTTAAGGATACCTCAATTTTATCCTGTGCATCCCTCAAGGCCACTCCTCCTCCTACAGGAATAGTCGTCAGTTTAGTAATGGTACACACAAGCGCATCCACTTTTGGAAAGCACAATTGCTCTCTCATAGCTGGTTCCAGGGGGTATAGTCCTTCCAAAAAACTCTTCCCCCTTTAAAATTAGCTTCCGGGACAAGATCAATCAATTCTTGAATGGCCTCCACAATAGAGAAGAAACATGAGGCTTTATGCAAAGAAATCAAAAGGGGATCTTTCTTTGGCTCAGAAATGGATTCAGCCCCAGGTAATCCCAGCATTGCAAGAAGATCAGCATAAGTAAAAGGGATTTTCCTCTAAGAAATCATGAGATTATCTCAAAGTTATTGGTATGCATTTAAATTTGCATAGCCACTGGCACAATGAGGCTGAAAATATATGTGAATTAAAATCTTCAGAAGAGGATGTTAACTGGAGGAATTTCCATCTTAGTAATAATTCTCAGTTATTACAATGGGTTGAAAATATACATTTTAATATGGAGAAAATCTAGTGGTATTCCCCCTGAAGAAGCCTGGTTAGGGCAAAACAATGGCCCCTTGTTGGCGGGAGTATTTTATATGTGAAAGTTTTTTTTTTTATATATATATGCGGATGCTGTGTGTAATGATTATAAAATGTGTAATTTTAATGTGTAAATATTGTTAGACATATGGGATATGCTTTGTGTAGATTTACATGTTTATGTATCTATATATGTATGTAAGAATATATTGAAGTTATGGCTATATAACATGTGTAAACAATAAAATTCTGGATGTTAATATTATATATTTAAATTAGAGTTAGGGTCCTTTGAGTCACATCTTCCTTGACCTTATTCCCAAAGAGATTTTCTCCAGTACACGGCACATTATGCCTGTCCCGCATGTTTGTTCTTAGGTCTGAGACTCACAGCTATGAGTATGTACACTCCAATTTAATTTTTTTTTTAATTTTTATAATGCTACTGGAAGTATGTAGTGCTATACAATAGTGATAAGTATTCAGGTACAATAAATATCTGCAGTAGTCATGGGAAAGGCTCTCAATATCATATTGAAAGCATCATAGGTCACCCTGACCGATGGCTTTCCTTATTCCTCTCCTGAGTCCATTAGGCAAACAAATTCATCCTGTTTCTCTTAAGAAAGAAACTGAAAATTTTCCTGCCCTCTTACTTTTAAAAACAGCTAGACTCACCCAAGTAAGAGAGAGAGCTCTGTCTCTAGCAGGACCCATACTGTGGAACACCATGCCTTTAGAGTTAAGGTTACAAAGTGACAATAAATCCTTTCGAAAACACTTAAAAACCTGGCTATTTAAGCAAGCTTATCAAAAAGAGTGGGGGAGTAGAGAAACCGGCGAAGTGCGTGGTAGGAACAAATGAAAATGAATATCAAACACACACCACCACAATCAATACGTGTGTAGCTGTATTTTATTCTATATTACTTTATTTTATCATCATTCACGTTAAGATAAAGTGACACTTATAAAATTAGTATTGCTTTTATTTCTGAAAAAATAAAAAAACTCCAAACAATATTGTATCACATTCCAATTATTTTATTATAAAAAAAACTAGGTACCAAACTGATATGGCACTTGTGTAAATTGTCTCAGCATCCCTATCTTTATGTGCCCACTGTAAACCGTTGTGACGGAAGCTACTTAATGATGGTATAGAAAAGTTTTAAATAAAATAAATAAATAAAAAATAAATATGTATTTCCCACACAATCCATAAGTTTGAGGCAGGGTACATACAATCATATAATTACTAGACAAAACAACTGTAAAGAAACACAAATCTAATTGCTTTATTAGTGCTACCAGTCAAACATAAAATTACGAATTACACAGGGACCATCATTTTCAGATTTCTTTTTCATTTTTCCTGCAAATTTATCAGGGTTTATATAACAGGAACAAAAACAGGAGAAATCAGAGGGGAAAAAATAACTTGCCATTTTTCAGGGTAAATATAGATTTTGCTCTTGTTGAAACAAACACTGGCAGTGCCGAACCCCAAGATATCATGCCTGAAGCAAAAGCATTGAATGCAGTTGACGTGATTATCACCAAAATATCCATCGCAGACAATTTTCAAAAGTACTTACACGCAAAAAATAGCCCCAGCATCTATGTGCATAAAAAGTACATTCGGAACATGATTCCACGCATACTTTTATACGCATACTAAAAGGTGTTCCAGGTGGCGGAATTGGAGTGGGATTTACACACATACTTTCAATTTTTAAATGAATGCGTGAAAAGTTATACCTGCTCCTTTCACGTGTATATTCCTGTGTATATCCAGCATAACCAGCAAAATTTTCAAGGCAGACTTTTGCCCATAAGCCTGCCTTGAAAATCTGATCTAAAATCTGCAGGCAAAAAGTATCTGCAGACTTTACCCTCTGCGAAGTTTGAAAATGACCGTCTATGCGAGTGCATCGAACATGCTTCTTGAAGCTGCAGGCATGCTTCTTGGACATCACTGAAGAAATAAATACAGTGAAATCACAAAATTATGAAAAAACCAAACACACAACTGATGCCACCTCTGAGGTGCAACGATGGTGTACAGGCCCAAAGCTGCAAAACAGAAAGATAAGCTACAAACACCGCAAAATCTAACTCTGGAGCTTACCGGGTCAGGAGCAGGCAGGAAACCTATTTTAAAAAATGCCCAAGAAGAAAAAACAGTTGACAAAAGGCTGAAAATTAAAAAAAAATAAATATATATATATATATATATATATATATTGACAAAAAGAGAAGCTATCCTGAAGTAACCACACATGAAAAAAACTGAGGCAAGTCCCACATGCACCGACATGGGGCAACCCCCACATGCTCAGTAGAACATGTAGAAAGCTCTGGAATGTTTTACAAAAATGATCCAGTACTAAGTTCCTTGAATGACATTATTCTACATGTCTTCCGTGAATAGCCCTTTATTAGTTATTACTGGGCAGTCAGGTAATGCCTCATAACTTACAATATCAGCTAAAACATGATTTAAGGTAGCTGCCACACTGTCAATCAGTCATGACACATTCATTTCTTCATTCACTCTGGTTCAGGTCAGGCAAAAAACAGCACTGCTTTTGAGGGATTATACACAGTCACCCCAAGGACTGGATAATTCTACAGACATCTGCATTTCTCCAATAGATTGTGCTGCAGTGCTGTCTGCACTACCCAGATGTGAAGGGGTATGTAAGATCTCCAGAACACCTTAAAGCAGGGGTAGGGAACCTATGGTTCGCAAGCCAGATGTGGCTCTTTTGATGGCTGCATCTGGCTCACAGACAAATCTTTAATAAAAAAGTAAAAATCTTAACAAAACCCCCCACCCTCCTGATGCCCCCAAGACCTCCAAAATTAATTTACTACAACCCCCCACCCTCCTAGACCTGCCAAAAGTCCCTGGAGGTCCAGCGGGGGTCCAGGAGCGGTCTGGGAGCGATCTCCTGGACTTGGACTGTCAGCTGCCAGTAGTCAAAATGGCGCCGACGGCACTTTGCCCTCACTTTATCACTGGGGTCGACCAATGGCGGCGGTAGCCCCTGTGACATAGTAAGGTCAAAGGGCCGTCAGCTGCCAGTAATCAAAATGAGGGCAAAGGGCCGTCGGCGCCATTTTGACTACTGGCAGCCGACAAGCCCAAGTCCAGGAGATCGCTCCCGGACCACTCCTGAATCCCCGCTGGACCACCAGGGACTTCTGGCAGGTCTTGGGGGGGGTTGTAGTAAATTAATTTTGGAGGTCTTGGAGGGTGTGGGCTTTTGTTAGATTTTTACTTTTTTTTTTATTAAAGATTTGTCTGCGAGCCCTGGACCCCCGCTGGACCACCAGGGACTTTTGGCAGGTCTTGGGGGGGCGGGGGGGTCAGGAGGGTGGGGGGTTGTAGTAAATTAATTTGTCAGGTCTTGGGGGGGCATCAGGAGAGTAGGGGTTGTAGTAAATTAATTTAGTAGGTCTTGTATGGCTCTCACGGAATTACATTTTAAAATATGTGGTGTTCATGGCTCTCTCAGCCAAAAAGGTTCCCGACCCCTGCCTTAAAGCAATGGCTCTCAACCTTTTTCCCCATCGTGACACACCTGATGGTCAACACTCACACATGTGACACACTACTTATTACAATCCATGGCGGAAACTTTAAAAAAGCTTAAGTATTACTTTTCTCGTTAAGAATGACTCAAGGGAAAGATAAGAGTACTCTCTCTGAATAGAAATTACATATATAGTAATCCTCCCATACCAGAACAGCACTAACTGCCAACACTCAAATAGTAACAAAACTGCCTAAGAAAAGGCAACACTGCACATATTACATCGGGCCCTAAAACATCAATACACCGCCTATTGGGAAAAAGTACAGTTGCTTACCTGTAACAGGTGTTCTATGACCGCAGGATGTTAGTTCTCACAGATGGGTGACATAAGATGGAGCCTGGCATGGAAAACTTGTCAAAATTTCTAGAAGCTTTAACTGGCACACTGAGCATGCCCAGCATGCCACTATCCGTGCATCCACACGCGGTCCCCCTTCAGTCTTGTAACACAGCAAAACATACACGTGAAAAAAAAAATAAAACGCATGACGACCCGATTCCGCAGGGTGGCAGGTGGGTTTCCTGAGGACCAACATCCTGCTGTCCTAGGAGAACACCTGTTACAAGTAAGCAACTGCACTTTCTCCTAGGACAAGCAGGATGGTGGTCCTCACAGATGGGTGAATACCAAGCTCCAGGCTGCTCCCGGCCACAACGAAGACCAACAGTCACCGAATAAGGTGTCAATCGGCACAACTGTGGTGCTGTTGGTCAACAGGGAGACTGCCTAGTTCCAAAAGGGGCCTTAGGTAGGAAGAGTTGGATCCAAACCTGAAGATATTACTGAGAACAGACTTGCTGAAGGCACTATCTTGTCAACCATCTTTGTCCAAAAAGTAGTGGGCAGTTAATGTGTTAAGGAACTCCACATCGCTGCTCAGCAACAGCAACCTCCCGCAGTTAGGCTACCATTGCCGCCATGGTCCTCTCAGTGTGAGCTTTCATTCGGCCTCCCAGCTGAAGGCTCGCTTGTGCATAGCAGAAAGCAATGCAGTCCACTAGCCAATTAGATAGAGTCTGTTTACCCACCGCAATTCCCAGCCTTTTGTTGTCGAAAGATACAAAAGAGCTGAGTGGATTGCCTTTAAATTGCTGCGCGTTCCAAACAAAGCCAAAGCCCTTTTGCAATCCAAATTATGAAGAGCCCGTTCCCCCGGGTGGGAATGAGGCCTCGGAAAGAAGGTGGGCAAGACAATGGACTGATTGATGAGAAAGTCAGTCACAACCTTAGGCAGGAACTTGGGATGAAAAACTGTGTATGGCAGGTACGTGACCAAGGCCTGAAGCTCACTAACTCTACGAGCCAAAGTGAGTGCCACTAGGAATATAACCTTCCAGGTGAGGAACTTTGGGTCACAGGAGTGTAGAGGCTTGAAGGGAGGATGCATGAACTGTGCTAGGAAAATGTTGAGGTCCCAGGACACAAAACAGGAGGCCGAATAGGGGGTTTCAATTGAATCAGACCTTTCATAAAAACGACCAACTAAAAGCTGTACCGAGATGGGACTGCCAGCCACACCCCGATGGTATGCATTAATGGCACTAAGATGAACCCTGACTGAGCTGGTTTGAAGCCCAGACTCAGAAAGGTGCCACAAATAGTCCAAGAACTTGGGGAGGGGGGCATGTGAATGCATCTAAGACATGCCCCTCATACCAGGCAGAGAACCTCTTCCACTCTGATCTGTAAGACTTCCTGGTGGAAGCTCTCTCTCATCACACACACACAAGCTCTCTCTCATCACACACACACACACAAAACACAAGCTCTCTCTCATCACACACACACACACAAGCTCTCTCTCATCACACACACACACACACACACACACACTCTCTCTCATCACACACACACACGCTCACTCTCACTTCTACACACAGGCTCTCAATCACATAGATGCTCTCTCCCAGTTACATCACATACACACATGCTCCCTTGCAATGTCTCTCACACTCCCCCCCCTCCCCCACCAGCCCTCCACCAAAAAAAGTGGTGGCAGTAGCAACCTCTATGGTCTCAAGATAAGAAGACTCCCATCGACTGCGGGAGTAGATGCTGTTTCCTCTTCTTGCTGTGGTCTATGCTGCTCTTTAGCCTGCTCAGGCCGATGCTGCTTCTACTTGTGACGACTGCATGAATTCCTCTTTACCGCGTCTGTGGGCACACTACATTGCACTTCCTCTTCCGGGGACAGGAAGAAGGAGAGACCACTGCTGCTAGTGCCGCTGCCCCAAAGTATCCCTATTAGTAGTTTTGCTGCATTCCACCCATGCTATCAGGATTTCAAGCCTGGCGCAGAAGACAGGTAGAAATGAGCAGCCGAGCTAGCGGGAGGCCGGGAAGTGTAGTGACACACCTGCACGTGCTTGGTGCCACACTGGTGTGTTGCGGCACTCCGGCAGAGAACTGTTGCCTTAAAGTACCAAGATAAGTCATCTAGCCCAGTCCACCCAGGGTGGGAATCCAGGTCACAAAATGTTTCCCTGGGGAGGGGAATAAAAGCTCAGGCTCAGGGAGGAACAAAGAGGCTCAGGACAGGAGGAGGAAGCCCCAGGTATTAAGCTAAAATTTTGCAGGACTGAATACCACAACCTTTGAGACAAAGTGCTGAAGTAAGCATTTTGTTGGTTTCTTTCTGTAATAATGAAGTTATTGTGTAAAAAAAGGCAAGAATCCAGATTAATTCTTCTGTCCTCTGGCACCTTTGCTAAAGCCAAGAGCTGCCCCACACTCTATCACACCAGGATAGAAGATCCTTTGCTTCTCTTCAAACCTTTTTCATTCAAAGACCAAGGTAAAAGCTTCACTGAAAGGATTCTATTTTCAAAGAGAGGTATCAAATGGGAAAAAAGCCAATGAGCTTGTGCTACAGTGGTGTACAAAGACCCCCAAGGAGAACAATTATTCACTTTAGTACATGAATGGGAAACATCAACATACTTGGAGTTTAACACAAAATGTGCCAGTATGTGCTCCCATCTGCTACTGCTTCTCCCCAGTCCTTAATACTCAGTTTGAGAGGAACTGCAGCAGCACATGTTGGAGAGAAGCCGTTTTGTGGCATTTTCCAGAGATTTAAATTATTATATTCCACCAATTTCAAACACTAAGTAGATTACAATAAAAACATGCATAATATTTCACAAGTAACACCTGATATTTGAAAAATATATCCATCACAAACCATCAAATTAAAATTAACAGAGTAACAACAAAGATATCAGAGGATAAGCATGGATCTAAGGTGCTGCTGCTGGTAATGTTTACACTGGGGAAAGGGTGAGGGCACAGGAAGTGAGGTGTTAAATCCTGGAACCTTATTAACAGCTGCACTCTCACACTCTCTGTATACCATATCTGTTAGGTGCCTATTGTAATATGTACCCCCCTCCCTGCACCCACGCTCATCATAAGCTGATGCAACACCCTGGAAAGGCACAACATAAATAAGGATGAGGAGCAGAGGAGAGAAGGTGAGTCATAAAAGGGCACAAAGGAAGGAGAGGTCAGAAGAGCAGGGAGAGAGAGAGAGAGAAAGTGGGAGTTCTGTGCTGAGAATGGAGGAGGAGCCCAAACAGGTCTGAGAGAAGGTAAAATAAGCTGCAGAGCAGGAGGAGATGGTGGTGAAGGAAGGACAGCGTGGTATTAGTGTTCTTCGATACACAACAGTAACAGAACTTGGCTTGTAGGCACTAATGGACTTTTCCTGAAGGTAGGTACATTAGCACGTACATAGCGATTTTGGGTACTAACATCCGTAGCAAAAATTATTGCATGAACATCTGTCTCCATAACTTCAAATCCCCTGCTAATCATAGGATTAGCAAAGGTTTCCAGGTATGCTTATCAAAACACTAAGATACACTGCTATATATTACTTACTTGTTTGTGCAAACTTTTCCAATGCTATTAGTGCAAACAGCATAACTGTGGGATGTGACTGGAATTTCTATGGGGAAAAAGAGAATACTGGATTCAATTAACAGCCCGCTCCTATCATTCGCTGCATATGGGTCACCTCATACCTTCATGCTAGGCTTCTTTAAAAGAGTCCTAGTTTTTAAATACAGACAAAGAAATGTGTGCTAGAGTTTGAGCCTTTGAAAGCTTTTGCTACATTCCTGATCTAGTTTCTTAGGCTAAAATAAAGCTGTTTTTGAAATCATTGTTTTAATAAAAGGCCACTATCTGCACCAGTTGATTTTGTTTTGTTTCCCCTGTCACCACTTGCACCTGAAGCACAGGAACAAGGAGCTGCAGCATATTTTGAACAGGGCAATACTTGCCAAACATTGTGTGCTTTATCTAAGCAGAATGGTAAAGAACCAAAGATGAAGACAACAAAACGCTTAGAGGAGGACCGATAACATACCAGCACTCAAGCCTCTATGGCTGGGCAGACTGACTGCACCAACTTGGCTTTAGAAACTGGAAGCGAGGGTCCACTCGTGGCAGCAATGCTTATTTTCTGTATTTTGTTTTCAACTGTATTAGTTGAGCTTAGGACTGCCCCCCCTCCCCCACCCAGAAATGGTGAAAGAGTGGGATAAAAGCGGAAGGTGGAAGCAAGGATAAAAATGTCATTTTTTTTCCACACAGTATAAGGCTCTTGTCAAGCCACACTTTGTAGTAAGAGATTCCATCTTGGGCACCCATCATCACAAAAATATCCAGATCATTAAAGGGAATACAATGGCTTTACATGCAACAGATTTTCTAACATATGACTAAGTTTCCCTAGAAACAAGACAGTTGAGAAGGGATTCAATTACACCATACAAATATCTCAGTGGATCCTACAAGAATTCCAAATGCAGTCTTTTTAACAGAGCAATACACATAAGCAAGGGGATATCTTGTTTAAATTAAGAGGAAACCCATTTTACCACCTTCAGACATTGTGGGCCTGATTTTCAAAAGCATTTACGCGCTTAAAACTGTGTTATCCACATGAAAATGTACTTTACCCATGTAAGTGGGCTTTTGAAAACTGCTACAATATACGTCATTGAATTGTCAATAGGTTGTATCTGCATTAAGTGCACGTAACGTGGGTAAATCGCTTTTGAAAATTGCTACAAACAGCATGTTGCATTTACATGAGTAACTGCTTTGAAAATTCACCTGGATTTCCTTCATTTTTTTAAACAGGTAACACTTGTCATAGGATCAACATGACATTTATTCAGATATGCGGATGTGAAAGATTTCAAAGAACACAACCATCCTTGGATAACTTTCACATTAGTCCAATAAAAAGGTTTCACAAGCTACAAAGGATCCAGTTTTCTCCAGGCTCAATACAGCAGCTGGAAGTCTCCACCAACTTCAGAGAAAAGGAATTCTCATGCAAAGATGTAAAATGTATGGAACAGTACTGCTGGGAAATACTAGCATGGCTATTACACTAATTTCAAAATAAAATTGGGTGAATTTTGGTAGTAGAAATGCACTGTAGGTAGAAGTTGGGCTCTAGGGAAAAGCACAGATACCATATTTGGAGGTCCAGAAGAATTCTTCCAATTATACTACAAAATTGGGTCACTATACAGCTTTTTTCACTCTCTCAATTAATATGCAGAGAATACTTTAAAGCTATTAAAAAAAGGTAGAACAATGGGTTTCTGCTCATTATTCTATAATCAAATATTTAACTATGCAGGCAATACACTAAAGTGAACCATATTTGCAAATGTTAACATACTGTTTAACAGATGCAATCATTTGCACATTAACAGTGTTTTTAAAACACATGTAAATTAGCTGCAAGAATCCTAGAGGAGAGAGAGAAACAGCAGCTATAGCAGCAAAATATGTGGTATCCTGCCACCAGGCCAGAAATGAAACCCGACCAAGGACAAATCAGATCAGAATCAAAACCTGCGACAAGTCCCTGATGCTGTACTAGACTTATTACCATTTTGTAATTTTTTCCCCTTCTTTTCCTACATTTTAATCATTCTGTATATTACTTTGGCAACTCATGTAAAATTGTCATGCTAATAAAGTTATCTAAGTTAATGCAAAACCTAAAACCCAGAAACGTGACGGCAGATAGAGACCATACTACCCCCACCTTCCTCAGAGATCCCCTAAGTTTGTCCCATGCTTTCTTGAAATCAGATACTGTCCTGGTCTCCACCTCCTCCACTGAAAAGCTGTTTCATGCATCCAACAGCCTCTTTGTAAAGAAATATTTCCTTAGGTTACTCCAGAGTCTACCTCCTTCAGGGGCAGTGGAACCCTTTTTGGGTGTTTGGGGTGGGTGGGGAGGGACAAGCTCTGCCCCTAGTTCTACCCTCAGCTCCACAACCACTGCCAATTTCTTACTTTTCGTTTATAGTTAATGTTATTCTTTCTTACACAGATTCTTTGCAAAAATCAGAATTACTACTTACCTAATAATTTCCTTTTTTTTTTTTTTTTTAGTATAGACAGGTGGATCCAGAACAAGTGGGTTATGCACCTCTATCAGCAGATGGAGACTGAGCAAAGCTGACATCACAGTATATATATATATATATCTGCAGTGACATCAGCCCGCCAGTATTCTCTGCAAAAGCCAAAAATGTGGACAGACTAACAAGACTTAACAGATAACCATTCCAGCACCTAGCCAACAGGAAAACACAGAGTTCAGACAAAGAATGTATTGACATTAGTCTAGGGATTGGACTAACACTTACCAGTGAGCCTTGGAACACGCAGCTACTCAGGACAATAGCACAACCTGCCAGCAGCCAAGGGTGGATCCACCTGTTTATACTCAAGAAAAGGAAATCATCAGGTAAGTATTAATTTCTCCTTTCTTAGCGTTTAAACAGGTGGATCCAGAACAAGCGAGATATACCAAAGCTATTCCCGAACAGAGCGGTAGGCTGCCCGCAGTCCAGTCAAAACCGCATGTGCGAAGGCTTGTGTCCTCCCGGGCCTGCACATCCAGATGATATAACCTGGAAAAGGTGTATAAGGAGGACCACGTCACAGCTCGGCAAATGTCGATAGGAGACAATCTAACGTCCGCCCATGACACTACCTGAGCTCTGTGGAATGAGCCCTAACCTGACTAGACAACGGCTGACCCGCATCCACATACATGGCCATTACTACCTCCTTAATCAAGTGGGCTATTGTAGCCCGCGATGCCGGTTCGCCCTGCTTACTTCCCTTGTGGAGAACAAGCAATCAGTCTTCCTGAGATGTTTAGAAACCTCCAAAAACCTCAAGATATATACCTCTTGACATCCAAGGGCCGTAACAGGCGATATTCCTCCCGCATCTCTGTCCATGTCCAGAGACAGCAGGGAAATGGATTGATCCAAGTAAAAATCTGAAACCACTTTTGACAAAAAGGAAGGAACAGTTCGCAGCTGTACCACCCCCAGATTCACTCGAAGGAATGGCTCCTGGCAAGACAAGACCTGCAGTTCAGATACTCCATGTGCCAAACAAATTGCCATGAGAAACATAGTTTTCAAGGTCAGTAACTGCAAGGAGAGAGGGCATGCTAAAAAAATCCAAAACCAGATTAAGAATCCATGAGAGCACCGGTAACCACAAGGGAGGACGAAGACGTTTCACTCCTTTCAAGAAACAGGCCACACCTGGATGAGCAGGTGTGGCCTGACCCCTGAAACAGGCAAGAGCCACCACCTGTACCTTTAATGAATTAAGGGTGAACACTTTATTCAATCCATCCTGCAAAAATTCCAAAATGAGCAGGATCTTCATACACAGATCTCTGGGCGCTGGAAATTGAAAGGCGGGGGGGAGGAGTCCACCAGGAGCCTGCGCAGATCTGCATACTATGATCTCCTGAGCCAATCTGGTGCCACCAAAAGCACCATCCCCCTGTGACTCTCGATCTTCTGAATAACTCTGCCCAACATGGGCCACGGTGGGGGGGGGGGCGTGAGGCATACAGTAGCTTTCCGTTCAGTCACTCCTATATGAGGGTATCAATGCCCAGATACTTTGGATCTCTCCTGCTACTGAAGAAACTAGTAATGCTTGCAGTCTGAGAAGTCGCCAGCAGGTCCAGAAACGGAAGGCCCCAGTGATCCACTATCAGCTGAAATGCCTCATTTGACAATTCCCATTCTCCTTGATCCAGACTGTCTGCTGAGAAAGTCTGCCCTTACATTATCTTTTCCTGCAATCAGATCTCCTAAAGATGCACTTCCACCCATTCCATAAGTTGGGCAATTCCCTGCGACCTTGCTGGCTCTTGGTTCCTCCCTGCCAATTGATGTAAGCCACTGTCTTAGCACTGTCTGACAATATTTGGACTGCTTGACCCTGTAAATGACAGTTGAACTGCAAGCATACCACCCAGACGGCACGGGCTTCCAGCTGATTGATGCTCCAGAGAGATTCTTCTGTACTCCAACACCTTTGTGCTGTCAGCTCCTTACAGTGAGCTCCTTACAGACTCGCATCTTTCCTGTGCACTAGCCAGTCCGGTGATCTTAGGGAAACCCCCTGTCTCAGATAAGAACATTATATAAAAAACATAAGATATGCCATACTGGGTCAGACTAAGAGTCCATCAAGCCCAGTATCCTATCCAAGTCACAAGTACCCAAACATTAGATAAATCACAAGCTACTATTGCTTATTAATTACTGTAATAGCAGTTTATGGATTTTTCCTCTAGGAACATATCCAAACCTTTTTAAACCCAGTTACACTAACTGCTGTAACCACATCATCTGGCAATGAATTGTTTTAAAAGGCTTGTTTAAGGATGGACTCAATTCTCCAATCGTGTGCATCCTTCAAGGCTGCTCCTCCCTCTAGGGGAATAGTCGTCCTCTTGGTGACGGCACATCCACTTTCAGACATGGAGAAATTACTTACCTGATAATTTCGTTTTCCTTAGTGTAGACAGATGGACTCAGGACCAATGGGTATAGTGTACGCCTGATAGTTGGAGACGGATCAGATTTCAATCTGACGTCAGCCCTAGTACATATACCCCTGCAGGAAGTGCAGCTCTTCAGTATTCTCCTCGAAAAGCATTGTGGATATATGCATGACTGAATAATTCGAATAACTTGATTAACTTTATAACTTGGTTAACTTAATTAATTTGAACTGGTTGAATTGGCTATAACTGGAGACCGCCAGTGCGGTCTCCGAGAAACGTCAACACCCGGTAGGATGGGTGTCCTAGATGAAAGAAAGCATAGCTTACCCGTGAATCACTCACTCCCAGGGATGTCCCCCGAGAATTCCATGAGTAACGGCAGCCGTGGGTGGGATGCTGAGTCCATCTGGCTACATTAAGGAAAACTCTCCTTTGATTCTAAATCGAACCTGAGTGAAGTGGTTGAAATAATACACTATACTCTGTACTCCACTTGAGCTCTTGGACTAGCCTGAAGTTATGGACAAATTATAATTAAACGAGGAACTTTGTTTACTAATTTATGAAGTATCGGACTGTTCAATCTTCTGCTCTTTAATACTTGCTGTGTGCTGATTACACTAAGGAAAACGAAATTATCAGGTAAGTAATTTCTCCATTTCCTAGCGTGTAGCAGATGGACTCAGGACCAATGGGATGTATAAAAGCTACTCCCGAACTGGGTGGGAGGCTGCCCGAAACCCACTTAGTATTGCCCTTGCAAATGCTGTGTCCTCCCGAGCCTGAACATCCAGGCAGTAAAACCTGGAGAAAGTGTGGATGGAGGACCATGTCGCCGCCCTGCAGATCTCGGTGGGTGACAGCATCTTGGTTTCCGCCCAGGACACTGCCTGGGCTCTAGCAGAATGGGCCTTGACTTGTAAAGGCAGTGGCTTGCCTGCTTCTACGTAGGCCACCTTGATGGCTTCTTTGATCCAGTGGGCTATGGTTGCTCGAGAGGCCGCTTCCCCTTGCTTCTTCCCAGTGTGAAGGACGAATAGGTGGTCCGTCTTTCGTACGGATTCTGATCTTTCCAGGTATTGGACTAGGAGCCTGCCCAAGTTGAGATGGCGTAGACTTCGAGCCTCTTCCGAATTCTTATGCTCATCTGGTGATGGTAGCGAGATGGTTTGGTTGAGATGGAAGTGAGACACCACTTTGGGGAGGAACGACGGAACTGTGCGTAACTGGAAGGTTCCCAGGGTGAGTGAGGAATGGCTCTCAGCAGGACAGTGCTTGTAGCTCGAATATACGACGGGCCGAACAGACTGCCAGCAGGAAGGCTGTTTTCAATGTTAATAGACGGAGAGACAGGCTGCGGAGAGGTCTGAAGGAGGTTCCTGCTAGGAAATCTAGGACCAGGTTGAGGTTCCAAAGAGGCACCGGCCATTTTAGGGATGGTCGGATCTGCTTGACTCCTTTCAGAAAGCGGGAGACATCCGGGTGAGAGGCTATGCTGCCGCTCTCCCTCTTGGTTCCTTAATATGACAATGCGGCCACCTGTACCTTGCTGGAGTTGAGACAATCCCTTCTGTAGGCCGTTCTGCAGGAATTTAAAAAAAAATAAAAAAATAAAAAAAAAATAAAAATCGCAGGAATTTTGACTGAGCATGGTATGATGTCGTGGTCCTCGCACCAGGCTTTGAATACTCTCCAAATCCTTATGTATGTTAGGAATGTGGAGAACTTGCGTGCTTGGAGTAGGGTGTCAATTACTGCCCCGAGAGAGAATAGAGCTGGATCGGTCCCTGTTGGAGCAGATCTGTGTGGAGGTAGCGGAAGGGGGCTCCCTGTCAGCAGTCTTCGCATGTCTGCGTACCACGGTCTTCTTGGCCAGTCCGGGGCCACTAGAAGTACCAGTCCCCTGTGGTGTTCTATCTTGTGGATGATTGCGCCCAATAGGGGCCACAGTGGGAAGACGTATAACAGAGTCTCCTGTGGCCAGGTCTGTACCAGGGTATCAATTCCCTGGGACTGGGGTTCCCGCCTGTGGCTGAAGAAGCTGGGCACTCTAACGTTGGACTGGTTTGCCAGGTTGGTGTTCCCCAACGGTTTACTATCAATTGAAATGCTATGGTCGACAGCCTCCATTCTCCTGGGTCTAGACTTTCTCTGCTGAGATAATCCACAGCAACTTTGTCTTTCCCAGTGATGTGGATGGCCGAGATCTCTTGAAGATTCGCTTCTGCCCATGTCATAAGGAGGTCTATTTCCAGAGACACCTGTTGGCTTCTGGTTCCTCCCTGACGGTTGATGAGGGCCACTGTTGTGGTGTTGTCCGACATTACTCTGACTGCACCGTAGGCAGGCTAGTCTGACTGCCCGGGCTTCTATGCAATTTATGTTCCATTCCGACTCTTTGTTCCATTGCCCTTGGGCGGTTAGCTCCTGGCGGTGTGCTCCCCATCCTCGTAGGCTGGCATCCGTGGTGAGCAGGATCCAGGTTGGTGAGGATAGTCTCGTTCCCTGGCTCAGATGGCCTTGTTGCCACCACCGTAGTTGGGCCTGAATTCTGTCCAGGAGCTGAAGACGTATGGTGTAGTTCTAGGAAAGTGGATTCCATCGTGATAGTAGTGAGCGTTGTAGGGGTCTCATGTGAGCTCGTGCCCATGGCACTACTTCCAGTGTGGATGCCATGAGGCCGAGGACTTGTAGGTAATCCCATGCTGTGGGGCGAAGTTCGCTCAACAGGGTTCGCAACTGGGTCATCAGTTTTGATCTCCTTGTCTGTGTCAGGATGACCTTGTCTTGTTTGGTGTCTAACCGGACTCCCAAGTATTCTAGAGATTGGGAGGGCTGCAGGTAGCTCTTATTTGTGTTGACCACCCACCCAAGGCTCTCCAGTAGAGTTTTGACTCTGTTGGTAGCCTGGTGGCTTTCCTCTTGGGATTTCGGCCCGATCAGCCAATTGTCTGGATAAGGGTGCACGTGGATTCCTTCCTTCCTCAGTGTTGCTGCCACCACCACTATGATCTTGGTGAACGTCCAGGGTGAAGTGGCTAACCTGAAAGCTAGTTCCCGGAACTGGTAGTGACGGCCCAGGATCGAGAAGCATAGAAAACGCTAATGCTCTTGATGGATTGGAATGTGTAGGTAAGGCTTCCGACAGATCCAGGGATATAAGGAACTCTCCCGGTTGTATCGCCCTTATTACCGAGCATAGGGTTTCCATGCGGAAGCGAGGAATCTTCAGGTGACGGTTGACCGCCTTGAGGTCCAGGATGGGTCTGAACGTTCCGTTCTTTCTTGGGGATGATAAAATAGATGATGTTGTGGGGGCACCGGTGTTATAGCCTCTAAAGCTAGCAATCTGGTCAGTGTGGCTTCCACTGCCATCCTCTTGGAAGAGTCGTGGCAGGGAGATTCCACAAACTTGTCCAGAGGGAAGTGGTGGAAATCCAGGTAATATCCCTCTCGAATGATGGATAGAACTCACTTGTCCAAAGTTATCTCGACCCATCTTTGGTAGAATAGGGCAAGTCTGCCCCCTATGGCTTCTTCGTTTGGACGTGTCGGCTGATTTTTATTGTGGGGTGCGGCTGGGGCCTGAGCCCGAGCTGGCTCCCCTTTTGTTAAGCTTGTTCCGAAAGGACTGGCTCCAGCTTGTGAGGCGGGCCACTTGATATGTGCTTCTATATGTGTTGAAGTGCTGTGATCCTCTGCCCCTGGAGGTTCGGGGGAAGGATCGCTGGTTTCTCTTATTCCTGTCCTCCGGTAGCCGCAGCAGTGGGGACTTGTCCCATTTGTTGGCTAGTTTCTCTAGTTCGCTTCCGAACAGGAGTGTTCCCTTGAAAGGTATCCTTGTGAGTCTCGTTTTGGAGGATGCGTTGGCCGACCAGTTTCGCAGCCAGATTTGTCTTCTGGCTGCCACGGCGAATGACACTCCTAGCTGCGGTGCGTACCAGATCAGAAGCGGCATCCGTGAGGAATGATACTGCTGGGTCCAGGGCCTCCCTAGGAGTGTTGTTCCTGGACTGTGTTAAGCAGGCATGTGTCACCACAGCGCAGCAGGCCGCAGTCTGTAAAGACATAGCAGAGACGTCAAAGGATTGTTTGAGCATAGATTCCAGACTTCTGTCTTGAGCATCCTTGAGTGCTGCTCCTCCCTCCACCGGGATAGTAGTGCGCTTCGAGACCGCGCAGACCATGGCGTCCACTTTCGGACATGCCAGGAGATCTTTGGCGGCTGGGTCCAGAGGGTACATGGCTGCCAGAGCCCGGCCCCCTTTGAACAGTTTCTGGGGCATCCCATTCCAGGTCAATTAGTTGCTAGACGGCTTGTAATAGTGGGAAATGGCGGGAGGTCTGACGGAGTCCCTCTAGTAGTGGGTTCGTCTTAAGTTTCCCCGAGGTACTTGTGCCCAGGATAGCAAGCTCTTTTAAGCTGTGTGTGACCAGGTCTGGAAGCTCGCCCTTGGTGAAGAAGCGCCTCATGGTTCGGTGGGGCTCTGTTGCCGGAGGGAGTTCCCCCTTCCTCCAGGGGCTCTGAATCCTCATCCGAGTTGACCGTGTCCCTGAAGGTGAAGCTTCTGGGCGGTGGGATCACTTCCCTGGGCATAGAGAGACCCGGGATGTTGAGGTCCTCTGATGGAGCCTGTGGCCATACTATAGGAGGCCCCGGTTGTATGTGGACGAAGGTATGTAGACCTTTGAAGAATTCCACCCATGAGATAGACGCTGGGTCTAGACTAAGGGGCGCCGTGTCCTTGGGGAGCCCCGTTTGAGGGGGGGTCCCGCTGTGTAGTGCTAGGTCCGGCATACTGCTTGAGAGGCTGGAACCCGGTACTGGCTGGGGAGGGCCATGAGTTGGATCCCCTAGGGCCTCTTCGCACTATATACACAGGGCCGTGGCCTCCTCATGCTGTGCAGCTCTAATGTGGCATGCTGGGCTAAGGCCCTGAGCTTTGAGTTACTTTTCTGGAGGTGCCATGGCTTGTGTGCGTAAGATACAGTTGTGTGCTCCAGTGCAAATTTGTGCGCTTAGGTTTGGTGCGCGCTCAGTGAGATGTGCGCGCTGTTATGCGCACAGATCGAAGTTATGCGCCTGGCACAGTAAGCGTGTGGCTATGTGCATCGCTTGTGCGTACAGTACTTGGGCGTGCGACGTTGTGCGCACAAGGTATTTGTGCACATGGATAGGAATGGCGAACAGCTCAACATGGTGACTGCAACCACGCGGACAATATGGCGACCACCTCGGAGGGTCTCCACGTGGGAGGACCCTCGGATCTGACCAGAATCTAGCCCTGCTAGGGCAGATCAACCCGGTGGCACTGGTGCCGACTGGCGACCTGTGTGATTCCTCGAGCTTCCGAGACCGGAGACTTTTAAATAGATTTCTACCTTACCTTGTCTCGGCGCTTCCCGGTCTCGTTCCAGGCGGTCTCTGGCTGCGGGGGGAGAGGGAAAATACCTTCACCGCCGCGCTCGAAGTTGCACCCACTGTCTCTCAGCCTCACCAGATGTCAGGAGCTAGGTCCTTGCCGAGGGTCGGCCGCTGGGCCGAGGCTTACCGCCGACGGATCACGGAAATCACCTCGGGAATTCTCAACTGGGGGAGGGACCCAATGGGTGTCACCACAGGAGAGCGGGGCTCGTCTGTAGAGGTAAGATTTCTTATTTTGGTTTTCTTTGGTAAAATTACTCTAACGCTGTGCAAGCGTGCATAGAGTCCCTAACTGCTATGGAGACGGAAAATACTGAAGAGCTGCACTTCCTGCAGGGGTAATATGTACTAGGGCTGACATAAGATTGAAATCTGATCCGTCTCCAACTGCTATCAGGAGAACACTATACCCATTGGTCCTGAGTCCATCTGCTACACGCTAGGAAAAGGAAAGTTTTTAAGGCTTTACTAAATAAGAACATAAGAAAATGCCATACTGGGTCAGACCAAGGGTTCATCAAGCCCAGCATCCTGTCTCCAACAGTGGCCAATCCAGGCCACAAGAACCTGGCAAGTACCCAAAAACCAAGTCCATTCCATGCTACCATTGCCAATGGCAGTGGCCATTCTCTAAGTGAACTTAATAGCAGGTAATGGACTTCTCCTCCAAGAATTTATCCAATCCTTTTTTAAACACAGCTATACTAACTGCACTAACCACATCCCCTGGCAACAAATTCCAGAGTCTAATTGTGCGTTGAGTAAAAAAGAACTTTCTCCGATTAGTTTTAAATGTGCCCCATGCTAACTTCATGGAGTGCCCCCTAGTCTTTCTATTATCCGAAAGAGTAAATAACCTATTCACATCTACCCGTTCTAGACTCTCCTGATTTTAAACACCTCTATCATATCCCCCCTGCAGTCATAATGAAAGCTGAAATTAATTCCATAAACATCGAGCTAGATAGAAGAAATGGATTTCCCTTGTTCTCTCCAGCCCAATTTTCTTTGGAGATGGTAGTATTAGCAATTCCTGCAGAGAGGAACTGAGTAGTCACCCAGGACAATAGGGAGTAATTAGACTGGAAAGGAGAGGTCCCCCACCATAAGGCCTTAAAGGTCAAGCATCCAATCCTAAACTGAATGCACGGACTGAAAGCCAGTGCAAGTCCTGCAGGAGAAGGGTAACATGATGAAACTTAGATTTAGTGATAATTAGTTGAGTCTCTGTGTTCTCGACTGTCTGAACCTCACTTAACTGAACTGAAGAAAATCCATGGAAAAGAACATTGCAATAATTAAAATCCTCCCTTCCTGGGAATTTTTGATTTCCAGTTACCCCAAGATTGTTCTGGATTAGTGGGAGGAGAGGACTGCACACAAACTTTGTCCACTCTCTCTCATACCCGTACACACACATGCTCAACTCTTCTCCCTCTCCGGAACACACAAGCGGACGCAGCCTTCACCTTCAGCCCACTCCCCTTTCTTCCTCCCAGGGCATAGGGCAATGCTGCTCCTGCTCCTCACAACCACAGCATTTTAATCTCCTTCTTCCCATCCGTACAGGCCCACATAGCACAACTTCCCCATCTGGGTCCATACGAGAGGGAAAAAGGAAGGAGTCCCAATCGTTGCAGTCTTGCCACTGCCGTGCTACCCCCAAAACTATGGTGCTCTAGGCGGCGGCCTGGTGCTTCCGCTGACCCTGCACTCTCACCCCCACCTCCCCACACAATGTCACTCCCTCTCTACTCCCCCCCCCCAACCCTGAACTCCCATCTCTCCTTCCCTGTCACTCAAACTCCTTCCCTCCCCTCATTCATTCACCCTTTTCTTCCCTCTCATCACATTTCACTTACCCCATCCCTTCTTTCACTCCAATCCCATCCCCTCTTCACATACACATTTTCTCTCTCTCTCATTCCTTCCCTTACTAGGTCTTCTTCAATCCCACAGGCACCGCTGGGTCCTCTTCCTGCCCATGGGAGGGTTGGGAACCCCATGAGCACATAGTCAGCCCATGCCAGCCCAGGGGATGGGAACCCCACAGGCACATTACCAGCTCATACTACTGAAGGGCCATTTTCTTGCCCACAGGAGGTGGAAACCCCATGGGTATCACTGCAGGTCCTCTTCCTGTCTGCTGCAAATGAGCTGTAGCACTTGGTCAGTTAGGAGAAGAGAAGCGGGAGGGGGAAGTCATTGCCAGTGGCAGCCCAAAGTTTGGGGTGGGGAGGGGGGGGGCAGCGGCCCCTGCAACCTCCCGTTCTGATGTATATGTCCTTTCACCCTCATCCCATAGTCTCCTTTCTGTTGAAAAAGTCCTCCCCTGTGCATTCATGTCTTAGAGGTACTTAAATGTCTCTATCATATCTCCCTATTCCGCCTTTCCTCTAAGATGTACATGTCTGTTCTCATATGCTTTACAATAAAGACCACTGACCGTTTTAGTAGCCCCCTTCTGGATCAGCTCCATGACTTTTATATCCTTTTGAAGATGAAATCTCCAGAATTATACAGGTCTCAACCAGTGAAATATAGGGGCAATATCACCCCCTTATTTCTGCTGATCATTCCTCTCCCTATGCTTGCAAGCATCTTTCTGGCTTTTGCCGTAACCTTCTCCAACCGTTAGGCCACCTTGAGATCCTACCACTGTTTGTAATTGAGCCCCTCTAAAATAATGCTGAGTTAATGAGATGCAAAATTATGTATAAGCTCATTATCTATTAGTACAACTAAAATGTGTGCTAATCACAGATGCATTAACACAAATTAACTATACCGCAGGAAGATGCAATTAAGGTTTTCCAACAACATCAACCGGTAAAGAATGCATGTACTTTATTGTCTGCCATATTTGCATGTCATTAACGTTGGCTATTAGCATGTGCGATTAACAGTGCATTTTACTACACTGGCTCCTATATTTGCTGTATATTAAACAAGTTCTGATATGGTCCAAAAGCAGAACAATTAAAAACCATGACACAGAAACCAACTTACCAGGCTTTCTAGTAAATATTCCAAGATCCCTGGGCTAAGTAAACCTATGCTTGCAGGACCTGCAAGGAAGAGAAAAATACACATTTATATCTAGTGGACATGGAAAGCCAATGCAGTGCTTCTTTACATCAGATTGGACTATTACTTCATTAACAGCTCCCAGGAATGTTTGAGGTGGGGGGCAGGAAGAGTTCCAGATATCACACAAAAGTAGCACCTAGTGGCCAGACCTCTGAGGTTCACACATATTGGGCTCCTGAGAAAGCATATACTGGTGTGAACAATTATTCCATTATAATACACTGCCAAGGGCATGTATTTTAAGAACATGCAGCTTATTTCCACCATACAATCAAAGTACTTAAAGCTAACATTTCCCCTCCATTCGAAAATTATCTACCTAAAATCCTAAAGACAGAGGAAAAAAAAAAAAAGATTTGGCAGAAAAAACTCAGTAGCTCCTGAAAATTAATATTAATGCATCAAATTTCTAATATTTTCCTCTGTACATCTTTTGTTTGCTTTTCCTTCAGCAAAAACTTTCACATACTAGCTTACCTGCTAGTTTCTCAGCCAAGCAGCCCAGCACAGCAGTCGTGTTACGGTGTTTGGCAGGATTGCATGCATCCTGGCATGCAACTCCTCCATTTAAGTTTAATATCTCACTTAACTTCTGCAGTGCATCCTAGGAATAACACAACATGCAGTAATGCTTTTGCAGTAAGAAAACACACAAACATTTTAACAATTCTGATTCAAACTATTACGACCTCCACGTATCAGGGAAAGACTAAATCATACTAGATGGGGCTGTTCGTAACAAAATCCCCCCATTCATGAGAAGATGTGCATATTGAACACATTTCAACCACTAATAAAACTAAGACTATAAAGTAGCACATCACTCATTCAGAATTAGAAAAACATACTTTCAAGTGACCCCCGTGTCTCAAGTCAGAATACTGTGGCTAAGGGATCAGTTTGATCATCTCAGGGCTTGTCAAGCCTGGATGACTCCTGCAGTGGCTGATGGTGCTGCTGAGAGAATGCCTTAGAGAAGAATGCACCTCCAGCCTTCAGGGCAGTAAGAATACCCTGAGGTACCAAGATATTCGACTAGGGAGAGCTGAACAGGAATAGGAGAGAGTTAAACACCACCAGCAGGATGGTTCCTGGAGAACATGGCATCCTAGGCAATGGGGCCCTTACCCTCCCCAGTTGGCCAGCCTGGGGAGCACATGCGTACATCTGAGGAGGAAAATAAGTATAAGGAAGGGGGCTGTGCAGTTCACAGGTCATACCACTTCCACCCATCTTCCCATGTCCCCATGGCAGGCGCCCATTTTGATTTAAGTGGGCTGCCATACTCCCATCTCAGCAGTTAGTAACATAGTAGCAACGGCAGAAAAAAAAAAAAAAAAGACCAAATGGTCCATTCAATCTGCCCAGAAAGTTTCTTATGGTAGTAACTGCCGCTTCGTGCAGGTTACCCCCAAGCCTTACGTTAAGGGTAGTAGTATTAACAATCAAAACCATTACAAACTCATAACAAAATGACTGCTAGCAACATTTTATACAGGGTGAGCAGCCTTCTTGATAATTCAGACAGTGCTGCTTGAACGTGCTTTGCTTTTGGATTTGGCTGTAGAAGTAAGACCAGTGCTTTTTCCCTAATGTCTGCGTATCATTAACCTGGAACTTAAAGTCAGAGCCCAGAGTTGGCTGTCAGCTGAATCCAATTTCCTTGTATTTCCCCCCGGCTGACAAAGTGGAGAACGATGCTGCAGTTGCATCAAAACCGTGAAAGCTAATTGGTTAAGGGTAGAAATCCCCATGCCTTCTGTTGGGGGCAGAGCTGCTGCTCCATGCAGGTTACTCCCATGCATTCTTTTCTTCATTTCCACCTCTAGCCTTTGGGGATGCACAGTGTTTATACCATGCCTTTTTTTTTTTTTTTTTTAATTAGTTTACTGTTTTAGTCTTCACCACCTCTTCCAGAAGGGCATTCCAGGCATCCATCATCCTCTCCGTAAAGAAATATTTCCTGATGCTGGTTCTGAGTTGTTCCTTCTGGAGTTTAATTTCATGACCCCTAGTTCTACTGTTTGCTTTCCAATGGAAAAGGTTTGAGGATCGTGCATCATTCAAAACCTTTCAGGGATCTGAAGATCTGATCTTATCTTTCTTGCACCTCTTCTGTTATGGCTCTGGTCTGGGTGGAGCACAGGGAAAGAACACCACCCCCAGAGTGGTGCGGAGTGGCAGAGCAAGGCTTTAGCAGCCTGATACGGCTGGAACAGAGGCTTGGATTGAAACAGACTAAGACAAGACAGGGCAAGACTGGGACAACACAGAACATGGAACATAAAGCTAGAAGGCAGTGATACAGGAAGTGTTATTATTTGTGATATTTGTGAGTGGATCCTTGGGCCGGTGGCAGCTGATCGCGCCCTCGGGGGAAGATCCCAAGAGGGACCACCGGTCAGGCTCAGAGTTGGGAGACAGACACACACAAGTTCTTTTATTAAACAGTATACTGAACCACCAGAGGTGGCAGTAGTGAGCTGGAAGAGCCCGGCTGGGCTGTAGTCCCTCAGGCACTGGAACCGCGATCCCAGGAAGGCTGAGCTGTAGAGAAACTGAGATAGTGAGTAGGCAGAGTATGCAGAGTTCAGGAACAGAACCTTGATGGTAACACTCACACTGTAGGCTCTTAGAACAGCCCAGGAGCTGGAATGAAGTAGGCCCTCGAGGAGAGAGTATCTGGTTCCAGGGAAAGCTCTGAGAGAGAAATGGTAACTCACTGGTGTTGTAGGCAGCGGTGACTTCCTGGCAGAAGTTATATTCAGTAGCAGGTCCGGGAACGTGGGCCCTCGAGGAGCGAGTACCGGTTCCAGACTGCGACCTGAAAAGCAAAAGAGAGAGCGAGGCCCCGAGGAGCGGGTACCCCTGGTAAAGTCTGTGGAGGCAGAGTAGCAAGGTATGTGGAGAGCGAATCCCATCCACAGCGATACCTGGAGGCAGCTAGGTAGGAAACCCTTTGCTAACTCGAATAGTTGGCGAAATGAAAGACCTTTAAATATCCTAAGATGATGACGTCATCTCAGGGGGACGCCCCTGAGGTTCGCGCCACTGCTGGTACTTGAGTCGGGGCCGCGCTGCGCGTGCGCCCTTAAGCCTCAGGAGAACATGGCGGAAGGCAGCATCTAGCCGGTCCGGGAACGCCGGAGGAGGTCGGCAAGATGACGCTGCGGCAGCCAAACTTCCATCAACCCAGGAGGGAGTCGCCAAAGAGGTAAGGAGGGCGGAGAAGAGACGTCGGGCAGTGATGGTCGCAATAAGAAGCCCTGAGGGGCAAGACAAGAAGAGGCCTAGAAGGACGAAAGGGCACAACGCAAGGCTGAGGTCAGAGGCCACAAGGCAAGACAATGATAGGCCCAGGTAGGCAGCAAGGCAAAGGTGGCTAAGGCAGGGAGCCAAGAGAGACTATGCAGAGCATCTTGGGATGGACAAAGCAGAGTTATGTAGTGCTGGAGTCTGTGTGTGGTGCAGACAGGGAGGGTAGGAGCTTGGCCAGCCTGGAGAACATGCTCTTCGTGGTCCCTGGTGGAGGGGAGGCTGCATAGCAGCTAAAACCATAACACTTCTCTTCCAGGATATACATATTTAGATTCTTTAGCCTCACCTCATATGTTTTTCAAAACAGACCCCAAACCATTTTGGTCGTTCTTTGGACTTCCTCCATCCTGTCTGATCTCCAGAACTGAACACAGTACTCCAGGTGAGGCCTCACCAAGGGTATTATCAACTCCTTTTTCTTACTGTTTATTCCTCTCTCTTTGCAGCCCAGCATTCTTCTGGCTTTAGCTATCGCCTTGTCATAATATTGCTTTGCTGCCTTCAGATCGCCAGACACTATCATCTCAAGGTCCCATTCCGTGCACATTAGTCTTTCACTCCCCATCGCATACAGCTCTTTTGGATTAGCATACCCTGGATGCATGACTCTGTACTTCTTGGCACTGAATCCCAGCTGCCAAGTCTTCAACCACTATTCAAGCTTTCTTAAATCACTTGTCTTAATCTCTGCTCACTGAAGCGTATCCACTGTGTTGCCGATTTTAGTATTATTTGCAAATAGACAAACTTTACCTTCTATCCCTTCTGCAATGTCGCTCACAAAGATATTGAACATGACCAGTCCCAACAGCGATCCTTGCGGCACTCCGCTTAACATAGTTCTCTCGTCAGAATAGGTTCTACTTATCATTACATGCTGTTTCCTGTCAGTTTGTAATCCACTTTACCACCTTGGCATCCACTCCCAAAATTCTCATTTTATTTACAAGCCTCCTAAGCAGGACATATCAAAATCTTTGCTGAAATCCAAGTAAATCACATCAAGAGTTGATCCAATTCTCTAGTCACCCAATCAAAAAAGTCAATAAGATTTGTCTGAAAGGACCTTTTCCCTGGTGAATCCATACTGCCTTGGGTCCAGCAACCCACCAGTTTGTAGATAGTTCACTCTTCTTTTCTTCAGCAGAGTCTACATTAAATTTTCCCACCATCAAGGTGAGATTAATCAGCCTGTAGTTTCCGGCCTCCTCTCTGCTACCACTCTTGTGAAGCACGACAACCGCCGCTCTCCAATCATGTGGCATCACGCCGATTTCCAGGTCTTTTAGCAAACCTGCCAACTCATCTCTGAGCTCCCTCAGCATCCTGGGATGTACCTCCAGCTCCATAGCCTTGCTCACTTTCAGGTTTTCCCTAGCTCATTCCATACATTCTCTTCTATACACGGATTTATTTCAAACCCAAAAGGATGGATATTGTTTGTGCAGCATTTGCAGCCATTTACACCCTAACCACTTTTTTTCCCTACGATTTAATAATAATGACAGCAACTATGGCATTCTTCGTGAACAAGCAGGACAAAAACGGCCTGACATAAGAAAATGCCATACTGGGTCATACCAAGGGTCCATCAAGCCCAGCATCCTGTTTTCAACAGTGGCCAATCCAGGCCATAAGAATCTGGCAAGTACCCAAAAACTAAGTCTATTCCATGTTACCACTGCTAATGGCAGTGGCTATTCTTTAAGTGAACTTAATAGCAGGTAATGGACTTCTCCTCCAAGAACTTATCCAATCCTTTTTTAAACACAGTTATACTAACTGCACTAACCACATCCCGTAGCAACAAATTCCAGAGTTTAATTGTGCGTGGAGTAAAAAAGAACTTTCTCCGATTAGTTTTAAATGTGCCCCATGCTAACTTCATGGAGTGCCCCCTAGTCTTTCTACTATCCGAAAGAGTAAATAACAGATTCACATCTACCCGTTCTAGACCTCTCATGATTTTAAACACTTCTATCATATCCCCCCTCAGTCGACTCTTCTCCAAGCTGAAAAGTCCTAACCTCTTTAGTCTTTCCTCATAGGGGAGCTGTTCCATTTCCCTTATCATTTTGGTAGCCCTTCTCTGTACCTTCTCCATCTCCACCTTAGATGCGGCGACCAGAATTGTACACAGTATTCAAGGTGCGGTCTCACCATGGAGCGATACAGAGGCATTATGACATTTTCCGTTTTATTCACCATTCCCTTTCTAATAATTCCCAACATTCTGTTTGCTTTTTTGACTGCCGCAGCACACTGAACCGACGATTTCAATGTGTTATCCACTATGACACCTAGATCTCTTTCTTGGGTTGTAGCACCTAATATGGAACCTAACATTGTGTAAATATAGAATGGGTTATTTTTCCCTATATGCATCACCTTGCACTTATCCACATTAAATTTCATCTGCCATTTGGATGCCCAATTTTCCAGTCTCACAAGGTCTTCCTGCAAAATGTATCACAATCCACTTGTGATTTAACTACTCTGAATAATTTTGTATCATCTGCAAATCTGATAACCTCACTTGTCGTATTCCTTTCCAGATCATTTATAAATATATTAAAAAGCACCGGTCCAAGTACAGATCCCTGAGGCACTCCACTGCCCATCCCCCGCCACTGAGAAAAGTGTCCCTTTAAACCTACTCCGTTTCCTGTCTTTTATTTATTTAAAACTTTTCTATACTGACATTCATATAAAATATCACATCAGTTTACATGGAACTCTGATAACATAACACGGAAAAAAGAGGCAAAGTTACAAATGAACAAGGGAAAATAACTTGGAAGGAGGAGGAGTCAGATTTAAATTGAGATTAAAGTAGTAAAGAGGTAAGGGATGACTAGCTAAGACATAATTAGACTAACTGGATAGGCAAAAGGGAGTCAACTGCTAGTCCAATAGTTTATATACAAATAAGAGGGTAATCCACGAAAGGACACTGCCACCTATCCCATGACGTTTTACTTTTCCTAGAAGCCTCTCATGAGGAACTTTGTCAAATGCCTTCTGAAAATCCAAATATACCACATCTACTGGTTTCACCTTTATCTACATTTTTATTAACCCCTTTAAAAAAGTGAAGCAGATTTGTGAGGCAAGACTTGCCTTGGGTAAAGCCATGCTGACTTTGATCCATTAAACCATGCCTTTCTATGTATTCTGTGATTTTGATCTTCAGAACACTTTCCATTATTTTTCCGGGCACTGAAGTCAGGCTAACTGGTCTGTAGTTTCCTGGATCACCCCTGGAGCCCTTTTTAAATATTGGGGTTAGATCAGCCACCCTCCAGTCTTCCGGTACAGATTCTACCACTTCCACATGTAAAAATGTTATTACTAATGTAAATACCTATACCTAATGTTATTCTCTCCCTTTTCTTCTCTCCTCCCAGTTCTATTACCTTGTTATTTGTAACTGCTTCCTTCTACACAAATAGGTTATTGAATTGTTCACAGTACACCCCTGTTATATGTAAACCGGCATGATGTGTTTGCAACATGAATGCCGGTATATAAAAATTTTAAATAAATAAATAAATAAATAATGATAGGTTACAAATTTTTACTACTAGATCTGAAATTTCATTTTTGAGCTCCTTCAGAACCCTGGGGTGTAAACCATCCGGTCCAGGTGATTTACTACTCTTCAGTTTGTCAATCAGGTCTACCACATCTTCCAGGTTCACCATAATTTGGTTCAGTCCATCTGAATCGTCACCCTTGAAAACAGACTCTGGAACAGGTATCTCCTCAACATCCTCTTCAGTAAAACACCAAAGCAAAGAATTTGTTTAGTTTATCCACAATGGCCTTATCCTCCCTAAGTGCCACTTTAACCCCTCGATCATCTAATGGCCCAATCAACTGCCTCGCAGGCTTTCTGCTGGAGTCAGAGAAATACAGAGGGACTGCAGGTGGCACTCTTGTATATATGGCAGTGCCCAAAGTTTTGTTCTCTGACTCCATCTGCTGGTAGGGATACACAACCTACTTCTCTGGACTGATCCTGGTACGTACTGGGAACAATGTCTTACATTTAACTTGCCAATGCTTATGTTTTATCCTATTTTCCTCTGATGAATCCTTCTTCCAGTTTTTGACCAAAAAAAAAAAAAGCCTCTTTCACCTCACTTTTTAACCATGTTGGCAAATTGTTTGGCCTTCCTTTCACCTTTCTTAATGTGTGGAATACATCTGAACTGCGCTTCTAAGATGGCATTCTTAAACAAGTTTCCCTTTTGAAAGTTTAGCGCTAGAGCCATGGATTTACTTACTATCCCCCTTCCTGTCATTAATTCAAATTTGATCATATTATGATCACTATTGCCAAGCAGCCCCACCATCATTACCTCTCTCACCAGATCCTGGTCTTCACTGAGAATTAGATCTAAAATTATTCCATCTCGTCAATTCCTGAACCAATTTCTCCATAAAACAGTCATTTATCCAGGAACTTTATATCTCTAGCATGTCCTGATGTTACATTTACCCAGTCAATACTGGATGAACCATATGGTCTACCTCCTGACACGTTCTCTGTTTGTATGGTACAGGGCTCAGAGTGAACCCTGGTGCATGGCTCGCGGCCTCAGGGCTGTTGCTGCAATAGCCAGAACAGTGGGAGGTCTATTAGAGTGGGGGAGGGGTCATGGGACCCCAATCCCAGCATTGTTTTCAATTGAGCTGGAGAAAGGAGAAAGGAAGAACTGCCAGGCCAAGGAAAAAAAAAATTAACACATAGATATAACCTAACCAATAATGTAATTGTATATTCAGGCAACATTATCCTGACCCCATATTTCTCATTCTGGTACTAACTCTCAATCTATTCACACATAGATACTAAATGTATGCTGCTAACATAACAAAAGGAAGGCAAGTCCTTGTTTCAGGTTTTGGTTCCCTCACTCCTGTCAATCAGATATGGCCCCAATCTTTTACTGCAAGGATTCCCAGACTCGTTGGGAGAGTGGACCCCTTTTCAAGCTTCACAAATTTTGCTGACTCGCACGCGTCTCTTTAATTTTTACATGCAGTTAAATGCCATGTGGAAAAACTGATTAATGTAATTACAAATATGCATTTTATCTGTTTCTGTTATTTTTAATTTTATTATTAGAGAAAGGCAGTATAATAAAATATGGAATTGATAATGTATAAAAAATATTAAATAAAGAATGCTTACTGATAGAATCTATGCTCTCCATCATGAGTGCTACTCCCTCCCAACCCCTACTGCCATGGCCTCTTCCCAAAGTGCCTTCCTCCCTCCACCCACAGCCCCATCGTTAGTGCTTTTCCTCTCTCCCTCCTGCATCCTTTTCTCTGGTTCTCTTCCCTCATCCCTCCCCCCTTTTCTGAGTGTTCTCCCTCCTTTCTTCCTCTCCCCCTCTCATGGACACTTCCTGAGTTTTCTACTGTCTGCAATTCTAAACCTCTCTCCCCACAACTCCTTCCTGAGTGCTGTCCCTCCCCTAATACCTTCACTCATACCCAGCTTCCCTCCCCCTCTCCTCCTCTTTCTCAGTGCTCACCCTCATGCCCTCTCTCCCTTTCCCAAGTGCCTTGCTTTCTGCCTTCTTTCCCCGTCTGCTTCCCAAATGCCTTCCTCTTCTGTCCTCTTCCGTGACTTCTACCCCCATATTCCCTTTCCAAATGCTGTCCCTCCTTCCCTCAAGGCCCCTTCCAGGAGGAGGAGTGCTTTCCCTCCTGCCCTCCCCTTTCTCCCTCCACAGCCCTTTTCAGAGTGCTGCAGTCCCCCATGATCCCTTCCCAAGTGCTTTCCCTTCCTGGCCTGCTTCCCTGAATGCCTTTCCTCCTGTCTTCCCTTCCAGCCCCTTCCCTGCTTCTCTCCCTCCTACTCTTCTGCCAAGGCCCCTTCCCGCGTGCTTTCTTCCACCCTCCTGCTTCCCCCCCACCCACAACCCCTTCCAAAGGGCTCTCGTGCCCGCCCCCTTCCCTGACTGCTGGCTCCCCATCTCCTCAAACCAAGCACATGCAGCAGTGGGCCAGAACCACTCCTCCAGGTTAGAGCCTTGCCTTTCTCTGGTCGTGTGGAGCAGCATGTGTTGAAGGTACTGTTGGCAGCACACATCCCGTCCTCCTCCTAGCACAGCTTCCAGCTTCTCATGGCAGGGAGCAGTCTGTCTCCCGCCCCCCCAAACCCCTTTGCCAGTTTGGGCTGCTCAAAGCCACAATCTTCCTCTCCTCCTCTCATGTGGGATCAAACAGTGAGATTAGGTAGCAGCAGCCTGAGAGCAGAGCTTCTTAGAGATAAGCTCAGCCTGAAACTTCTCAGCCGCTGCACTTTGGTTGACTCCCTTCGGGTGGTCCCTTTCCAAAATGGTGGCACTTCATCGGGACACGCTAGAGAGATAACGTTCCTGGATGGAATAAATGATAGCTTTATGGAGCAATTGGTTCAGGAACAGACGAGAGAGGGAGCAATTTTAGATCTAATTCTCAGTGGAGCACAGGAATTAGTGAGAGAGGTAATGGTGGTGGGGCCGCTAGGCAATAGTGATCATAATATGATCAAATCTGATTTAATGACTGGAAGAGGAACAGTGTGCAAATCCATGGCTCTCATGCTAAACTTTCAAAAGGGAAACTGATAAAATGAGAAAAATTGTTAGAAAAAAACTGAAAGGAGCAGCTACAAAAGTAAAAAATGTCCAAGAGGCATGGTCATTGTTAAAAAAATACCATTCTAGAAGCACAGTCCAGATGTATTCCACACATTAAGAAAGGTGGAAAGAAGGCAAAACGATTACCGGCATGGTTAAAAGGGAAGGTGAAAGAAGCTATTTTAGCCAAAAGATCTTCATTCAAAAATTGGAAGAAGGATCCAACAGAAGAAAATAGGATAAAGCATAAATGTTGGCAAGTTAAATGTAAGACATCGATAAGACAGGCTAAGAGAGAATTTGAAAAGAAGTTGGCCGTAGAGGCAAAAACTCACAGTAAAAACTTTTTAAAATATATCCGAAGCAGAAAGCCTGTGAGGGAGTCAGTTGGACCGTTAGATGATCGAGGGGTTAAAGGGGCACTTAGAGAAGATAAGGCCATCGCGGAAAGATTAAATGATTTCTTTGCTTCGGTGTTTTCTGAAGAGGATGTTGGGGAGGTACCCGTAATGGAGAAGGTTTTCATGGGTAATGATTCAGATGGACTGAATCAAATCACGGTGAACCTAGAAGATGTGGTAGGCCTGACTAACTGAAGAGTAGTAAATCACCTGGACCGGATGGTATACACCCCAGAGTTCTGAAGGAACTAAAAAATGAAATTTCAGACCTATTAGTAAAAATTTGTAATCTATCATTAAAATCATCCATTGTACCTGAAGATTGGAGGATAGCAAATGTAACCCCAATATTTAAAAAGGGCTCCAGGGGCGATCCGGGAAACTATAGACCGGTTAGCCTGACTTCAGTGCCAGGAAAAATAATGAAAATTGTTCTAAACATCAAAATCACAGAACATATAGAAAGACATGGTTTAATGGAACAAAGTCAGCATGGCTTTATCCAGGGCAAGTCTTGCCTCACAAATCTACTTCACTTTTTTGAAGGAGTTAATAAACATGTGGATAAAGGTGAACCGGTAGATGTAGTATTCTTGGATTTTCAGAAGGCGCAAGAAGTTCCACATGAGAGGCTCTAGGAAAAGTAAAAAGTCATGGGATAGGTGGCGATGTCCTTTCGTGGATTGCAAACTGGCTAAAAGCCAGGAAACAGAGAGTAGGATTAAATGGACAATTTTCTCAGTGGAAGGGAGTGGACAGTGGAGTGCCTCAGGGATCTGTATTGGGACCCTTACTTTTCAATATATTTATAAATGATCTGGAAAGAAATACGATGAGTGAGATAATCAAATTTGCAGATGACACAAAATTGTTCAGAGTAGTTTGATCACAAGCAGATTGTGATAAATTGCAGGAAGACCTTCTGAGACTGGAAAATTGGGCATCCAAATGGCAGATGAAATTTAATGTGGATAAGTGCAAGGTGATGCATATAGGGAAAAATAATCCATGCCATAGTTACACAATGTTATGTTCCATATTAGGTGCTACTACCCAAGAAAGAGATCTGGGCATCATAGTGGATAACACATTGAAATAGTCGGTTCAATGTGCTGCAGCAGTCAAAAAAGCAACAGAATGTTGGGAATTATTAGAAAGGGAATGGTGAATAAAACGGAAAATGTCATAATGCCTCTGTATCGTTCCATGGTGAAACCGCACCTTGAATACTGTGTACAATTCTGGTCGCTGCATCTCAAAAAAGATATAATTGCGATGGAGCAGGTACAGAGAAGGGCTACCAAAATGATAAGGGGAATGGAACAGCTCCTCTATGAGGAAAGACTAAAGAGGTTAGGACTTTTCAGCTTGGAGAAGAGACGGCTCAGGGGGGATATGATAGAGGTGTTTAAAATCATGAGAGGTCTAGAATGGGTAGATGTGAATCGGTTATTTATTCTTTCGGATAATAGAAAGACTAGGGGGTACTCCATGAAGTTAGCATGGGGCACATTTAAAACTAATCGGAGAAAGTTCTTTTTTTACTCAATGCACAATTAAACTCTGGAATTTGTTGCCAGAGGATGTGGTTAGTGCAGTTAGTATAGCTGGGTTTAAAAAAGGATTGGATAAGTCCATTACCTGCTATTAAGTTCACTTAGAGAATAGCCACTGCCATTAACAATGGTAACATGGAATAGACTTAGTTTTTGGGTACTTGCCAGGTTCTTATGGCCTGGATTGGCCACTGTTGGAAACAGGATGCTGGGCTTGATGGACCCTTGGTCTGACCCAGTATGGCATTTTCTTATGTTCTTATGTTCAGAAAGACACTCCTACTAAAATTTCAGACAAATCCATTCATGGAGAGGGCTTGCAGATACAGGCACAACACTACTTTTGCACTAATGAAACATGCCGAGAAAAGTTATATTATAATTAGTTTGATAAAATTTCACACAAGCTATGCAAGACATAGGAGGGAGGAAAGCGAGACTTCCTTCTAAATAAACAACTCTCCCTAACAATTTCCATGAGCATCTGTGAAAAACCAAGTTATTAAGTTAGGTTAGACTCACTAGAAGAAGACATCTCACACGCAATGCATGTACCAACAAGATGCCATACCATGCCATTCTTCCTACCAGGGAACAGGAGGAAGCAACAAAGCTCAAGCTTATCATCATGGCACGTTACCAGGTGGGCATTTCTGCAATTTCATGGCAGGGAGACCTAGGTTTGTCACCAAAATTCAGCTTCACCTCTCTGGGCTGGCCACCAAAGAAAGGAGCCTCAGCCACTGCAGAACACAACTCCTAGCAGTCAGACTCAGGGTACATATATTCTGAGGTCTAGAAAGAGCCATGATCTAAAAACCCTTGCTTAGGAAAAAAAAAAAAAAAAAAATCGAGCAAGATGGCGAGAGAGGGAAGTCATAAAATGGGGGAAAACCCCAGGATAATTACAAATGACAGCTCATAACCTAGTAGCCCAGTAAGTCAGTTTGCTTAAGTGGCAAACTCAAAAGAATGATGGAACTGCCAAGTCAAAAATAAAAAGGCTAGTATCAATGTTGGTTGTGCATACTTTTGAACTGTTGTTCTGCACACATATACATCAACATATACCATGTTACTTAACCTACTTTAGTTGGTAGTGGACACTCATCCAGTAGTAAGGTTATAACAGCTGGTCCCAGTGGATCTTCTAATGGAATAACTCTAATCAGCGACTGGACAACCTCGAGCCAACCCTCATCTGTTAACAAAGCAAATATTACTGCATTCGTATTTTATTAAATTGCTTAAAAAAAAAAAAAAAAAAAAAAAGGTTAAGCTTGTTGGTGGTTAGATCACATAGCTAGGAAAAATGGTGATACCAATTCTATTCTTTGTTCGCCACGCACTGTGCTACCTCCATGTTCTCCAACACAGAATCTAAGCTCATTAGGAAAGTACTGCATCCAAGTTCATTTTATACTAGAGCATTATGTATACTAACATTAGATGCATACAATTATGTTGTAAGATACTGTATGATTAATATACTATAGTTTAAGATCAAAACACCTCAGCCTTTAATAGGTATTGGTTTTTTTCATGATTATTTTTCCATTTGTCACCACAAACATTTAACTTAAAAGGAAACTTAAAATAGTACAACATTTTGGAAATGTATTAATTTTCACCCAAAAAAGAAAATGATAATTTGTATTTGACCAAACAAAGAGTTGACTGAACCCGAAAAAAAAAAAAATGTTAGTATGTATGCATATATACGTACGTAAACAGCACCAAGGCATAATATCTTTAAATGCCAAAACTGCCAAGGAAGATGCACCTCCAAGTGTTCCACGCCTCTTTCCTGCAAAGCTGGCATCACTTACCTGTCTCGTATGGCTCATCCCCCGTCACAAATGTGAGAAGGAACGGGTCACACACACTAGCAGCAAGCACATTTACCAGCCTGATATTAGAAGTGGCTGTCTTAAGCCATTGCATTTACATTTACTGAACGCAGAGGCCAACGTGGCAGGTTAGGAAAAAAAGAACAATGGCCCCCAGCTTCCAAATTCCACCCCCACCAATAGCAACAAAGATGGAGCTGTACCAGTCAAATCACAAAAAGACAGCTGATTGCATGAACCAGCTGCTATCTGCAAATCTGGATCCTAAAGACCCAAATAACTTCCGCCCGATCGCCAACCTGCCCTTCATAGCAAAACTCATGGAAAAATTAGTGAACACTCAACTTTCAGACTACTTAGAAGATAATAATCTCCTGTTCCCCTCCCAACATGGGTTCCGCAAAGCCTTTAGCACAGAATCACTCCTCATTTCCCTGACAGACTACCTCATCATGGACCTCGACAAAGGACAATCATTTCTACTGATTCTACTGGACCTCTCGGCAGCGTTTGACACTGTCAATCACTCCATCCTCATAAATCAGTTGGCGGCAATAGGAATTACTGGCGCCGCACTTAATTGGTTCAAAACTTTTCTCAACAACAGAGGCTACAAGGTTAAAATCCAAAACAAAGAATCATCACGTTACAATTCAACTGTAGGAGTCCCACAGGGTTCCTCTCTGTCCCCTACGCTCTTTAACATCTATCTCTTACCGCTATGCCAGCTCCTCTCCAGCCTCAATCTAAAACATTTTCTATATGCGGACGATATTCAGATAATAATCCCCGTTAAAGACACATACTTGAAAACACTAGATCACTGGGAAAACTGCCACCAACAAATCAAACTCCTCCTCACTAGTCTAAACTTAGTATTAAATTCCTCCAAAACCGAACTCCTGCTCATCTCTCCCGAGAACAGTAACATCACTTCCACTCACCCTGGCATCCCACAATCCACGCAACAGAGACCTTGGAGTTTTAATTGACAATTGGATGAATTTGAAAGCATCTATCAACAAAACTACCAAAGACTGTTTTCACAAACTCCAAGTCTTGAAAAGGATAAGACCTCTCTTTCACTTGCAGGACTTTAGAACAATCCTTCAAGCATTAGTTTTCTCAAAGTCAGACTATTGCAATTCTATCCTACTAGGTCTCCCTTCCTCCTATACCAAACCGCTTCAGATGGTACAAAATGCGGCAGCACGAATATTAACAAACACCAGAAGAAGAGATCACATCTCCCCTATCCTAAAAAGCCTTCATTGGCTGCCAGTGCACTTCAGAATTCTCTACAAATCCATCTCCGTTATCTACAAAATCATTCATCAACATACTTCTATCGACCTGCAAATTCCTCTCCTCTTATACAATTCTTCAAGACCTACCAGAGATGCATATAGAGGTTCACTCCAGGTTCCTCCAACCAAAGCCACTAGACATATTACCTTGAGAGATCGGGCCCTCTCTACCGCTGGTCCCCCTTTATGGAATTCCATCCCCCCAGATCTAAGACAGGAACCCTGCCTCCCAACCTTCAGGAAGAGACTTAAGACTTGGCTCTTCAAACAAGCTTTCCCGGACTCCAGCTAATGTCCTTCAACTTCAAGTTCTATAACTCAACCAGCTCATTTAACTGTTCGTTGTAAATATTTAAAATGCTATTAACCTTTTCTTTTTCCTTCCTCTCCCAGTTTAAGCATCCCTGTTTTTTGTAACTGCTTTCTTCCGCACTACAGTTCCAGTTTGTTTTTTCTTTCTATGCACCACTGTTTTAATGTAAACCAGCATGATGTGATTTTATCATGAATGCCGGTATATAAAAACCTTAAATAAATAAATAAATAAATAAATAAATAAATAGATAAATGAATGATTTATTGAAAAATAATGAACGTCTTCAGCCATATCACCTTTGGTTCTCGTGCCACAAGATTTCAAGAGCCAGGCAGCTTCGAGCCTGGCCAGCACTTAAATGGGAGACACCAAGAAATGGGTACTGCAAGTAAGTGATGTTGACGACTCAAGAGGCACATTCCCTCTCTGCACAAATTACCCCCATAGGAAAAGCAAATTTGCTTACAGTAAACCGTGTTTTCTATAGATATCATAGGCAGAGCAGTCTCTGAGCTTTAGTGCTTTTGTCCTATTGGGTATGTGCGGCAGTTCCCGCGCAAATGATCATTCTAGAAGTCTCCTCCGTTCATATCCAAGCAAAGCAGATATCTAGAGATGTGCAAATACTGTCCAGGGAGGAGGGTGAGAATGCATGGCTAATTCATTCTCCTATTGACAGAAAACACCATTTATGGTAAGCAAACTTGCCTTTTTCCATCGATAAGCAGGCTGAAATAGTTATACTGAATGAGGAGTCCCAAGCTGAGGTTTGTCAAAAAAGATTAAGGCCTCATATAGGCAAGGGGTTTTTTTTGGTACAACCCGGATTCCTCTGTGGACAGCATCTATGTGGATAACTGGTGCAATATTACCTTCCCCACTGATCAATCTATGTTTTCCAATTCATCTAGGCAGTAGCGAGATGTGAAGGTATGAACAGATGATCAGGTGGCTGCCTTACAGATTTCTTCTATGGGCACATTTTGCTAATGCGCTATGGAAGTTGCCATCTCTTGGAATTGATGAGCCTTTACAGGATGCGAAACAGTAAGGGACTGCACCTCATAGCAGTGTTATATGCAGGATTTTATCCAATTAGAGTTCGTTTTGGAACTTGTGCTCCCAATCTATTGGGAATGTAAGACACTCAGAGGATTGTCTATGATCTTACATCCTACATTTGTAATAGGCTAACACTCATTTTCAGTCTAAAGATATGCAGCTGTAGGTCCTGCTCCTGTTTATGCAGCTTTGGGAAGAAAGTGGGGACCATGATGAATTGATTCAAGTGGAATGCTGATACTACCTGTAGCAAGAACTTTGACTACCTTATCATGGAAAAATTGAGGTATGGTGGGACGTGCACCAATACTCACAATTCACTCACTTCTAGCCGAGGTAATCGCCATCGAGAAAATTAATTTCCACGTCAAGTATTTTAGTTTGGCTTTATGCAGAGATTCAAATGGCAGTTCTGTTAAAGCTCCGAGTATTACATTTATGTCCCAAGGCACCAGAGGCTTTTGATTGGGAGTAGTCCAAGTGCCTGTAACTAAAAACTCACCTGAGCTAAAAAATTCTAACTTATCCCTATCAATTAAAAAGCAGAATGAAAATACAAACAAAAAACAAACTTTGAAATGTTTGTATGCTAATGCCAGAAGTCTAAGAAGTAAGATGGGAGAATTAGAATGTATAACAGTGAATGATGACATAGACTTAATTGGCATCTCAGAGACATGGTGGAAAGAGGATAACCAATGGGACAGTGCTATACCGGGGTACAAATTATATCGCAATGACAGAGAGGAGCACATGGGAGGTGGTGTGGCGCTTTATGTCCGGGATGGCATAGAGTCCAACAGGATAAACATCCTGCGTGAGACTAAATGCACAATTGAATCTTTATGGGTAGAAATCCCTTGTGTGTCGGGGAAGACTATAGTGATAGGAGTATACTACCATCCACCTGGTCAAAATGGTGAGACGGACAGTGAAATGCTAAGAGAAATTAGGGAAGCTAACCAAATTGGTAATGCGGTAATAATGGGAGACTTCAATTACCCCAATATTGACTGGGTAAATCTATCATCGGGACACGCTACAGAGATAAAGTTCCTGGATGGAATAAATAATAGCTTTATGGAGCAATTAAAATCATCCACTGCACCTGAAGACTGGAGAATAGCTAATGTAACCCCCATATTTAAAAAGGGCTCCAGGGGAGATCCGGGAAGTTACAGACCAGTTAGGCCTGACTTCAGTGGCAGGAAAAATAATGGAAAGTGTTCTAAACATATAGAAAGACATGGTTTAATGGAACAAAGTCAGCATGGCTTTACCTAAGACAAGTCTTGCCTCACAAATCTGCTTCACTTTTTTGAAGGAGTTAATAAACATGTGGATAAAGGTGAACCGGTAGATGTAGTATACTTGGATTTTCAGAAGGCATTTGACAAAGTTCCTCATGAGAGGCTTCTAGGAAAAGTAAAAAGTCATGGGATAGGTGGTGATGTCCTTTCCTGGATTGCAAGCTGGCTAAAAGACAGGAAACAGAGAGTAGGATTAAATGGACAATTTTCTCAGTGGAAGGGAGTGGACAGTGGAGTGCCTCAGGGATCTGTACTGGGACCCTTACTTTTCAATATGTTTATAAATGATCTGGAAAGAAATAAGACGAGTGAGGTAATCAAATTTGCAGATGATACAAAATTGTTCATAGTTAAATCACAAGCAGATTGTGATAAATTGCAGGAAGACCTTGTGAGGCTGGAAAATTGGGCATCTAAATGGCAGATGAAATTTAATGTGGACAAGTGCAAGGTGATGCATGTAGGGAAAAATAACCCATGCTATAGTTACACAATGTTAGGTTCCATATTAGGTGCTACAACTCAAGAAAGAGATCTAGGTGTCATAGTGGATAACACATTGAAATTGTTGGTTCAGTGTGCTGCGGCAGTCAAAAAAGCAAACAGAATGTTGGGAATTATTAGAAAGGGAATGGTGAATAAAACGGAAAATGTCATAATGCCTCTGTATCGCTCCATGGTGAGACCGCACCTTGAATATTGTGTACAATTCTGGTCGCCACATCTCAAAAAAGATAATTGTGATGGAGATGGTACAGAGAAGGGCTACCAAAATAATAAAGGGAATGGAACAGCTCTCCTATGAGGAAAGACTAAAGAGGTTAGGACTTTTCAGCTTGGAGAAGAGACAGCTGAGGGGGGTTATGATAGAGGTGTTTAAAATCATGAGAGGACTAGAAAGGGTAGATGTGAATTGGTTTTTTACTCTTTCGAATAATAGAAAGACATGGGGGCACTCCATGAAGTTAGATTGTGGCACAATTAAAACTAAATCGGAGAAAGTTCTTTTTCACTTAACGCACAATTAAACTCTGGAATTTGTTGCCAGAGGATGTGGTTAGTGCAGTTAGTATAGCTGTGTTTAAAAAAGGATTGGATAAGTTCTTGGAGGAGAAGTCCATTGCCTGCTATTAATTAAGTTGACTTAGAAAATAGCCACTGCTATTACTAGCAACAGTAGCATGGAATAGACTTAGTTTTTGGGTACTTGCCAGGTTCTTATGGCCTGGATTGGCCACTGTTGGAAACAGGATGCTGGGCTTGATGAACCCTTGGTCTGACCCAGTATGGCATATTCTTATGTTCTTATGTATGAACATGAAAGAGTCCTGTCATGCATCAGGAGATGAGCAGATGTATCAAGATATAAATTTCCCTTTTTTTGCTGATAAGCTGCTATTGTACTTAGATGTACTTGAAAGGAAGAGGTGAGGTCGTTTTTGGAAAAGAAAACAGATATTCCAATAACTCAAGTGGTTCACAGATAAGTGGATCAATGGAATGGTATTTGCACCTCACAGAATGACGACTCCATTTGAAAGTGTAGTTACAGCATATAGATAGTTTCTTGCTGATACTAGGATGTTCTCAACATCACTAGATAAATGCAAATGCACTAGTGTCGAGTATTCAACATTCATGCTGTGAAACTGAGTGAAGCCTAAAATGGGTGAAGGAGCAAGCCTTCTTCTTGGGTTAGCAGTGATGCGCTATTTCTCAGACTTTGCAGGGGACTTACTGAAAGTTGTACAAGATATGCATACTAAAGTTCTCTCATCCAAGATGGGGCTACTAAGATTATTTTGGTGCGGTCTCACATGCATTTCTGCACTCTTTTAGCTATTAATGGAATCATAGGGAAAGTGTAGAATAGTTCCTAAGGCCATGAATTAGGAAGACGTCTGGAGCCGCTCTGTATGGGCTGGGACATATGGAGCAAAAATGGATCACCTTCCTTTTCCCTTCTGTGTTGAACAGGTCTATCCAAGGAAGTCCCCATCGATGGAACAGGTAATCGGCTATTTCCTGCAACACGGCCCATTCTTACAGAGTCTACCACTTCAGTGTTTGCAATTCCAGGAAGATAAACAGCCTGCAGGGTTGCTAAATTGATCTTTGCCCAGTTCCAGATCTTCAGCGTCTCTTGGCAGAAAGTCCCAAAACCCATTCCTCCTTGTCTACGTAATACATTGCTACTTAATTGTCGGTATGAATCATTATATTCTTTCCCCAAAGTATATACTGAAAAAGTTCCAGTGCATACCGTATTGCTATTATTTCTAGTAATTCATTTGGTACACCATAGCCTCTGTTTTGAATTGCAGGAAATAGACTCCCCAGCCCTGAGTGAAGTCATTCTTTGCAAGTATGATCTGATGTGGTTCTGCTTGAAGTGGGTTCCCATTTCCAATATTCCTTGATGGTGTTACCATTTGATATCCATCTTCATGAATAAGAATTCTGGATGAAAGGGATTGTAGGAATTGATTCCAATGTGCTCACAACCCCCACTGCAGACGTCGCATATGTAGACAGGTTAAAGGGACTACATGTATTACTGCATCTAGATATCCCAATAATGTTAAGATGTGACGTGTCAATGTACAGGTCTTTTGCAAATATAAAAGGTTTTTTGTTCTGGCTTCCAGGAGGAAAGCTCTGGACTGAAGCGAGAGCCCTATGAACTGTATTGACTGGGTCGGATTGAGGTTTGAATTCTCGTAATTTATTATGAAAATGTCTTCAGGCAGGTAATTGTTGACTGTGTGGGACATAGGGTATGTTTTGAGGGGGATATTATCAGCCAGTCATCCAGGTAAGGAAATATCCTTATTTCAGAATAGCGCAGATGGGCTACCGCCACAGCTAAGCACTTTGTGAAAATTCTTGGGGCTGACAGGCCAAAGGAGAGCACCTTGTATTGTTAGTGTCTCTCTCCCACTCTGAAGCAGAAGTAACGTCCAGAAGATGGATGCATAGGGATGAGAGCATAGGCATCCTTGAAGTCTAGGAAGCACATCCAGTCCCATGGTAGGATGGAAGGTAAGATGGTTACTAGAGATGTCATTTTGAATTTCTCTTGGCACAGGAGTTTGTTGAGAGATCTGAGGTCTAGGATAGGGTGCAGATTTTCGGATTTCTTGGGAATGAGGATGTATTTGGAGTCATAGCCCTAATTATACTAAGAGTGGGCTAGTTCTTGTATAGCATTCTGCTTCAGAAGGAATGCACTTCCAAATGTAGAAGGGTCATTTGGGCACAGTCGAGTGGAAATAACCATGTAAGGTGTCCAAGGTTGGCCATGACCGCCTCTCAGCTTTTTGCTGAAAAGGTTGTCACCTAAACAAGTGCATTCTTTCAACTTGTCATGCACATCTTCTCTTATGTTGCTTGCTCACAGCTATGCCATGTGTCTTGCTGTTTATTGAGGCTGCTGCTACTTGCCACTGTATCGAATCTCTCATATATCTACCTGGAGTCCCACCTTCATGTCATGAGGTGGTTGAGGCTAGAACAGTTGGCCTTCTTTCGTTCTGATGTATGGTTTTTAGCAACTGTAAACATTCGTACAAATATTGCACCATATAAAACTGATGCTGCTGCATGCATATTGTTAGCATCGAACTTTGGAAAACTTGCTTCCTGAATCGTCCAATAGTTTGCAATCTTTTCCTGGGGTGAGAGAGTAGAGCCTAGATTTTTTACCCTCTTCATTGCTTTTTCAATGACTACAGAGTTATGGGGAAGTTGCACAATGCCGTAGCCTGGTGATTTTTATGTCCCCTCAAAACTTTCCTGCCACATGCTTTGTCCAATGTTCCTGCTACTCATTTCACTGCCTATATGGGAAATTAGTCCAGAACTACAGGCAGTAGTCACCTCTCTCTAGGGCCAGCCAATCTACAGTCCTTTCATTGCCCAGACTCCAAGCTCCCTCTCCCCATGTTATAAATTATTTCAAACACACACAACTTTGGATATATAATCACACTTTTTGTGATGGATAGCAAACAAAGCCTCGTTCTTTATAAGCATTAGATATTCTGCCTTTTCCTTTTGTATCAGGAAACAAAAAAAATTAAGAATTGAAAATAATTTTAAGTAGGCTAACAAAAGTAATTCCAGACCAGACCAACCAGAAGGCAAATCACAGAACAGCTCACAAAATTAAAAAGAACTGTGTTGTCAGTTGGCACTACCAAGTGGAGAATAGGGTAGGAGGAAGACAGAAATTTGGTATGCACCAGATTAGTTATAATCTACTTGTCTATCTTAATCATTTAAGATATTCTCGCCCCAAATGTCAAAGCTGTAAATACCTATGGCGGTAAAAAGGGGAATTCAGCTGAACTGCTGCCTAGCAGCTGTTTACTTAAGTATATTATGAATGAATTCACATGTGATGTTTAATTGCTGCATGCAACAGATTATGAAATATGGTCAAGAATAATCAATCTATTCCAGTGTATTTCATTGTATTTTTCATACAGCCAGCGCCTAGCACCTTTAAAAAAAAAAATAAATAAATTTAAATGAAGATACTAAGCTGTAGTAGATGTTCTCTTGGACAGCAGAATAGCCACACAAATGGATGATATCATCAGATGGCACAGCGCCAGATTTCAAAAAAGCTCATATATAGCTCAGTATGCAAAAGTTTAACTGAGCAGGCATAGGATTTCCTGCACACAAACATGTCAGTCCCTTGCCCTAGTTAGCTTCAACTGTCTGGGAGATGGGAGAGATTGTGTAGCAGTCTGTTCTGCTGCCCATGGAGATTATCTGCTACAGGTTGGTACCTTAATTTTCTCAATGGACAAGCAGCAACACAGATAGCCACACAAATGGGGACTCCCCAGCCGAAAGCTTCTTTTGTATATCACAACCCACCCCATGTAGTGGGCTGTAATTGAAGCTCTTTATTTTGATTTCTCAAAACTGCCTGACCAAATGCACTGTAATTGCTTGAATCCTGTTCTAGACCGAAATGCCTAGCAAATGTTTTGAATGAATGCAGATTGTACATGCACTACTGTAGCTGTTCGTACCCAGACTGCTGTAACCCTTTCTGACAGATCAATTACTACACTTGAGAAACAATAAGGAATGCACTGAGAAAGCCATTTCGATAGTGACCTTTTAAAAAACTTGAAATCCCTGCTTGCAACCCTCATAAACAGAAATTGTGAAGATTTTCTGAAAAGTTTAGTCCTGCCTAGATAGAAAAAGCATGGCTCTTTTACAGTCTAGCATATGACGAACTTGTTGCACAGACGATGAATATGGTTTTGGGAAAAGCACTTGGAAGCACAATAGATTTTATTGATGTGGAACTACTTTTGGTAAGAACTTTGGATGTGTTCTTAATACCACTCTATTGCTATAGATTTGAGTGTAACGTACACTGTACACCAGTGCCAGAAGTTCACTTATTCTTCATGCTGAAGTTATTGCTATAAAGAACAGGGGGTTTCCAGGTTAAGTATTTTAATTCCACAGTGGCCAGCAGTTCATACAGAGACTTCATTAACTAACCTAGCACCACATTCAGATCCCATTGAGATGGTGGGCATCTGATGGGTAGGTTTAAATGAAACAGAACACCAGTGAGTGCTGAGAAATATGATATCCTTCAAGGGGATCATGGTATGCTGCAATCACACCAAACGTAGTCTTACAGAATTAAGATTTCAAGCCAGAATTTGACAAGTACAGGAAATACTGGAGCATTGAGGATGGGCAATAGGAGAATAGATCACTGCTGTGCACAATATACCAGAGAAAGACAGCGCTGTTAGTAGCAAGGAAACCTCTCTGACGGTAAGGATATATCATACATCATTTTACTTTCAATTTCCATGCTGTCAGGACCAATAATTGTAAGATGGGGTTAAGTATTGCATCATACTGATACAGTAGATCTGGAATTAATTGCAGACACACATGGGAATTGCACCACTATTTTTTTTTTTTTTAACTATATGAGACATGGTCAAAATAGGCCTACTATCCTACTATGATCATCTCTTCTATGTTTTTCCTCATCTTTAGAAGCATTCGGTCAGAGGAATTGGATTGGAGGAAATGCATACATTAACTCCTTGTTCCAAGGAAAAAGGCATCTGACATTAATGCATCTGGTGCTGGTTTTCTTGAGCAGTACAGGGGAAGTCTGATTTCTTGTAGATGCTATTAAGGTCTATCCTTGGATTCCCCACTGATGAAACCACTGTGTTACTGCACTGTGATGAAGAGACCATTTGTATGATTGGAGATGACAATACATCCAAGACATTGTCTTTCCCGGGGAGACAGACTGTAGATAGTTGAATTTTTCTTACATGTGCCCAATTCCATATCTTGATTGTTTCCTTGCAATGCTGAAATGAACCTGTTCCTCCTTGCTTGTTTATGTAAAGCATTGCTACCCGATTGTCTGAATTTGTAGTGCTGTCTGCAATATCCAAGGCTCAAACACCTAAAGTGCTCTGTATATTGCTCTGCGTTTGAATAAACTGATGTGTAGTAAGGCTTCTGCCGCATTTCTTGTGAACAAGTTGGGCTTGCAGAGATCCATCCACGGTGGGTGAAAACAGATCTTTGAATTTATTATTTTTTATATACCGACATTCGATCTCAATCGGGATATCACATCGGTTTACATTCAGGTACTGTAGTTATTTCCCTATCCCCAGAGGGCTTACAATCTAAATTTTTGTACCTGAGGCAATTGAGGGTAAAGTGACTTGCCCAAGGTCACAAGAAGCGACAGCGGGACTCGAACCCTGGTCTCCTGGTTCACTGCTCTAACCACTAGGCTATTCCTCCTCCCTAGATATAGAATAGATTTGTTGGCTTTATCCACCATTTTATTTTCTTTACTAACTGGCAGAATATTTGAACTTCCTTTGCAAGAGGATGAATTAGTTGATTCCAACATAAACTTGAGATACCACAGAGTCTGTCTCATATGTGGATGCACCAGTAGAGTTACCTGCACCATTGAGACCATGTGTGCTAACATCCTCACTGAAGAATTTTTCTCAATATTAGGCAATCATCTAAATAGGGAAAAACCATAAATGATTTTCTTAGATATGCTGTTACTGCTGCTAAGCATTTACTCAAGAGATCTTGGGACTACAATAATAATGCTGACTCTCAGTGTAAGGCTTAGTTATTTTCTGTGTGCATTAGGGATTAGAATGTGAGCGTATGCATCCTTCGAATCTAGAGTTGTTAACCACACTTTATTCTGGATATGGTAAAATGGTATACAGAGAATTCATCATGTATTTTTTTCTTCTGGAGGTATACATTTAAGCTCCTTAGAGCTAGTATAGGACACATCTCTCCTAATTTCTTTGGAATGAAGAAATATTTGGAATAAAACCCCCTTTTTGTGGTGATGGAACAGATTCTATCGCTTGCTTTAACATAAGCTGAAGTTCCTCTTAAGATATCTGTTGCTGTGAATGATGCAAGGGATATAGTGTACTTCTGATAGAATGGACTGGAAATTCAAATGAGACCCTTGGATAATAACATTAGGCAATTGGGTACTAAAAATGATGTGACCACTGGTTTACCAAAAATTGGAGTCTTTCCCCCGAAACACATAGGCAGACTATCAGGAGCGAATGCTGTAAACCGATGGTAATCAAAAACCCACAATGGCTTTTTGAGTAGGTTGCTGGGCAAGTCACTGCTGCACACTCTCTCGGTCTAGCACATGGTTGTTGCTGCTGCTGAACCTGCTGAGATTGCCCTTGTGGAGGCAACTGTGTCTATAGCAAGGGAACAGATTCTATTTTCTCCTTGGATAGTAATACTGTCTTTTGTAAGATGACTGGAACCTTCTCTGAGAGGAATGAGCTGTTTTTGCAAAGTTGTCAATTACTATAGAGCCGAAGAATGCTCTTTTAAGTCCTGAACTGCTTCTTTAACCTCCCTCCCCCGAACAGGCTCTCTCGTGAACAAGGTGCATCTGCTAGTTTATTATATACATCTTCTCCAAATCCAGATTCTCTCAGCCAAGCTAATCTTTATGCTGCAACAGCCACTGCTGATGCAGCCGACACTGCATCAAAACTGTCATAGATAGATCTGGTTAAATGTTTTGAGCATTCTTCAGCATCCATTTTGTCAAGAAAGTCTAACTTTGCAATAGTTTTCTTTATCTTTTCTATAGTGTTACAGATGACCTGCACCATCTGCAGCTGACGAGCTGTAATATTTGATTGTAAGGTACTTGGACTATCTTTTTCCCCAAAAGGAGTCCAAAAGTTTTGAATTTCTGCCCAGTAGAACACTAGAGTAAGACTGATCTTTTCACTCACTTCTTAGCAGATTCTACAACAAAGGTCTCATGTGGCAACAGCACTCTTTCAAACCCTATAGCTTTCTGCATTCTATATTTTACATCTACTGTATACTTTTCACCACCAGTGGGATAGGCATTTTCCAGATTCTAGTACACAGATCTTGTAACGCTTTATGCACAGGAACTTGCCTTTGTTTTGGAGGCTTAATAAGTTTCAGTATTCCCTGATATTCTTCTGGTTTAACAGTTTCCCTAACTGAAAAGGTATCGTTTCAGTCATCCTTTGTATAAAGGCTAGGTATGATAAGTCTTCCATAGTGTTGTCGCTTGTCCCATGGCATCATGGCAATGATGATGGTGGTGACTGAGGGCTCCTTGGTCACCTTGGAGGAGAAAACCCCTGGTGCATATCCTCGGAGTGGCTAGAGTCTATTGCATGCAAAGGCCGTGGGCTAGAAGCACCTTGCAGGGTATCTGATAGAGAATCCACGTGTTTCAGGGATTCTGGGACTCTTCCTCATGGAAGTAAAGATGTCATCCTAGAAAGGAAAGACTGAATGGTACCTTCTTTATCCTCGGCTACTACAGAGGTAAATATAACTTTCACTAACTCCGCTACCTGGCCAAGTGGCTGACATGTCCTGTGATCTGGTGTAGGTGGTGGAATATCCTTTTCAGATACTAGATAAGAGATGCCATACTGGGTCAGACCAAGGGTCCATCAAGCCCAGTATCCTGTTTCCAACGGTGGCCAATCCAAGTCACAAGTACCCAAACATTTGACAGATCACAAGCTACCATTGTTTATTAATTACCGTAATAGCAGTTTATGGATTCCCCCCCCCCCCCCACTAGGAATGTATCCAAACCTTTTTTAAACCCAGTTACACTAACTGCTGTAATCACATCCTCTGGCAATGAATTCCAGAGCTTATCGATGCACTGAGTGAAAAAGAATTTTCTTCAAATTTGTTTTAAAAGAGCTACTTGCTGGGAAAGCCCCTATGGAGACTTCATTAGAGACGGTGTAAAAAGAAAAGAAAAATGATGCAGAAGCCACGACGAACCAAATATACTTGTGGATTAATTTTCTTATACTCTGTCATTGCTCCTACCGCCTCCTAATTTCTAAATTTGATTTTCTTATAATTTAAATGTCGTTAATCATTATGCTGAAATAATGTTTAATCTGAAATTTATTGTTTTCCTTTTGACATTGACTTTTCTGTAAGGAGTTTTCCTGGTAAATAAGTTGTGAAAAAACTTGAAAATAAAGAATTTAAAAAAAAAAAAAGAGCTACTTGCTAACTTCATGGAGTGCCCTGGTCCTTCAATTACCTGAGAGAGTAACTAATCAAGTTACATTAACTTGTTCAAATCCTTTCTTGATTCTGTAGGTATCATATCCCCCCCACAGTCATCTCTTCTCCAAACTGAACAGCCCTAACTTCTTTAGTCTTTCCTCATAGGGCAGCCATTCCACGCCCCTTATTTTGGTCGTCCTTCTCTGCACTCTCTCCTGTGCAGCTAAATCCTTTTTGAGATGTGGTGACCAGAACTGCACACAGTATTCAAGGTGCGGTCTCACCATGGAGCGATAGAGGATGTCGTCATACCTGTTTTATTTTCCATTTCCTTCCTAATAATTCCTAACATTGTGTTTACTTTTTTGATCGCCATAGCACACCGGGCCAATGATTTCAATGTATTATCCACTATGACGCCTAAATCTCTTTTCTGGGTGGTAAACTCCTAACATTGTGTATCTACTGCAAGGGTTATTTTTCCCTAGGTGCATCACTTTGTACTTGTCCACATTAAATTTAATCTACCATTTGGAAGCCCAATCTTTCAGTCTTGCAAGGTCCTCCTGTAATTCATCACAATCTGCTTGAGATTTAACTACTCTGCATAATTTTATTTCATCTGCAAATTTAGTCACCTCATATGTCCTACCCCTTTCACAAATCATTTATAAATATATTGAGAAGCACCGGTCTAAGTACAGATCCCTGAGGCACTCCACTGTGAAAATCAACCTACTCTGTTTCCTGTCTTTTAACCAACTTGCAATCCACAAAAGGGCATCGCCTCCTATACCATGACTTTTTAGTTTTCTTAGAAGCCTCCCTTTCCCAGATTATCTGTTTGAAACCAACACTGGAGGCAAGAGCAGCCAAATCGAATAGTCCTGAGACTGCGGATTCCAACGAGACAGCAGAGAGCACTGGAGATGCATATGCACTCTCACCCACAGCACCACTTCCAGGGTTGCTGCCATCAAACTGAATATCTGTAGATAGGACCACACTGACAGGCATACAGTGTTCACCAAGAGATGCACTTGCAACTTCAGCTTCTGAATTCAAACGTCTGGCAGAAAAACTTTGCCTTGCCTCGTGTCGAACCAAACACCCATATACTGCAACAACTAAGATGGCTGAAGACTGCTTTTGGCTTGTTTCGCCACCCAACCAAGCTCTGCAACAGTGAGCTCACCTTGTGGGTCACTAAGCAGCTCTCTTCCAGAGGCTTGGCTCGAATCAGCCAGTCGTCCAAATACGGGAGTACTAGGATTCCACCTTCTCTGAACTCTGCTGCCACCACCACCACAACTTTGGAAAAAGTTCTGGGAGCAGTGGGCAGACCAAAAGGCAGTGCACAAAACTGATAATGGCACGCCAATACCATGAAACCACAGAATGATTGGAATTATGGAGCTACGCCTCGGACAGATCCAAGGAGGAAAAAATTCTCCCGACTACATGGCTATTATCACCAAGCACAATGTTTGCTTATGAAAATGAGTAACCTGCAACGGTCGACTCCTTTGAGATCCAGGATGGAACGAAAGGAGCCCTCCTTCTTGGTCACAACGAAATAAGTATAATATCAAACTGTATTTTCTTGAGATGTAGGTACTGGAACCATAACCCTCAGACTGAGGAGCTTTGACAGCATAGACTCCACTGCCTGCTTCTTCTGCAGGGAGACACCTTAAACCATACCGAGGAACAGTGTGAAACTCCAGCGCATATCCTTCCCATATTACCTCCAGGACCCACTGATCCGATGTGATCTCGCCCCCGCCTTTGATAAAAGAGAGAGAGACATCTCCCATTCCTGAGTGTAGGGTCAGCAAACCTTCATTGGGAGGCCCAGGAGGATCCACTACCTGAGAGTTCACGCCTCGTTTGGGCTGTCTGGGAGAAAAGGACAGAGACCTGCTGAAAGGCCAAGTCCTCCGAAAGGTCAGCCTTCTGTAAGGACAAAACCCTTATGCCAAAGGGATGAAACAACTGCTTCTTGTCCTCTGGCAACTAAGGAACTGGGGATTTGCCCCACTTACTGGGCAGTTTCTCAAACTTGCTCCCAAACAAGAGCGAGCCTTTAAAAGGCAGTTTTGTAAGCTTAGTTTTGGAGGTCGCATCAGCCGATCAATTTCACAGCCATAACTAATGCCTGGCTGCTATTATCGAGGTACGGACCAAAGCACAGCCCAAATTTGCTAAAAAGGCGGCAGTGGGTTCCATAACTAGAATCATCAACCTCTTGAGACAGAAGCAAACAAGAGCGAGCCACCAGAAAACAATCTGCAAGGTCATTGCCACTACTTCAAATGCTTGCTTAAAGATGACCTCCATCCTCCTATGATGCACATCCTTCAAGGCCACTCCTCCCTCCAAAGGGATAATCATCCACTTAAGAGACAGCACAAAACAAGCGCATCCACTTTCAGAAAACGCAGACGCTCTCTCACAACTGTGTCCAGGGGGTACAGGCTACCAAGGTCAAGACCCCCTTTGAAATTTAGCTCTGACCTAATTCAGTAATCAATCAAATCTTGAATGGCTTCCACAACAGGGGGAAAAACAAGAGGCTTAATGCAAGGAAACCAAAATGGGATTTTTCTTTGGCTCAAACATGGAATCTGCCCCACGTACTCCCAGCATCTTCAACGTCTGGGAAATCAGAGCCGGCAGTTCATCTCTAAGAAACACAGTTACAGTCCCGGAGGAATTCCCCCTTCAGCCAGAGAGTCAGGATCTGCCTCATCGTCAGTGCCATCCGGATTCCTGTCGGGAATACTCACAGCTAACAAACACGTACTTTGGCGCTTAAACGTAGAACCGGAAGAGAGAGAGGCCACTGCCTGAGGATCTGACCTGACAGGATTGGATGGGGCCGAGGACTGTGCCCGAAGAAAGGATTGCAATCCTTGAAAGAATTCTACCCAAGAAAAGGCAGAAGGAGCCATGCCAAAACCAGAAGGTACTTGTGCGGCCCTCACTGAGCCGCCATCCCCTGCTGAGGAACCAGTCAAGGGAATTCTACGGTCAGGCGCCCTCTCCTGACATGTCCTTAACCAGACCATCAACAGGCTGGGAAGAACCAGGCTTAGTAAAATCAGAGGAAGATAATTCTCCCTGAGCCTCTAAGCAAAGCTAACACGTTAGAGGGTACTCCAGACCGAGATACCTGAATGACAGGCAGCACACAGAAAGAAAGGCGCTCAGATTTCTTAGTCATCGGAGCTATTAGTCCGTCAGCTGCTTAACAGGCGACTGAAAAAATTTAGGTGCACAAAAAGTTTAGGTATCCCAAGTCTATGCGCTGCAAAAACCAAGTACATTGTCACCGTGCCAAACCTGGGCGCACAACTTAGAATGTGCGCCCAAAAGAAACTGGGCACATAATTTGAATGCTTGGCTGGACTCATTTGTGTACACCGACAGTCCTATAGAGGGCAGCCGAACGCACAGAAAAGTGCACGAAAACGCCTCTGCGGCCTACTACATGGGGCACAGGAGAAAGCATAAAAGCAGGGCCTAGCCCGCCCAAGCTGCCCAGTTCTCTTAACCGCCACGGGAGTGGGAACAAACATCGGACCAGCCCAGAGGAAACCCTAAAACAGTCCCTCTACTCTGATCTTTTTTTTTTTAAAAGCTTACCTCAGCTCAGCCTTCCTGGTTGAGTATAGAGAAGGTCTCCAGCTGCGCGGGATAGGGCATATCTCGTCACCGCTGTGCTCGGCCGCCTGCACCCGCTACCTTTCAGCTGTCCAAGCAACTAAGTCCACGTCAGCTGAAAAACCAGCTAGTGGACCAAGGCGTTCATCTGAGGGACCACGGAAACACCTCAGGAATTCTCAACTGGAGGAGGGACCATTTGGTATTACCGCAGGATTATGGGGCAATTAATTTTTCTTCTATTTCTCCTTCCAAAATCTAAAGCAAAGCCCAGCAGGGAAATGCACATCCACCATCTGATGGAGGCAGAGAATACTAGCAGGCTGATGTTACTGCAGGAATATATATACTGTGACATCAGTTTGCTCTGTCTCCATGTGCTGGTAGAGGAGCATAACCCTCTGGTCCTGACTCCATCTGTCTATGTGCTAGGAAAAAAACATTTATTTTTTATTTATTTATTTTTAACAGGGTAGCACTAAAAAGTGCTATTTGAGTGGCTGCTGAGGCAGTGAAGCAACTTTATAAAGATAAAGTTTTAAAAATATTTAAATTTAAAAACAGAGAGAAGGGTACATGTCCATGCTCGAACGAAAAAAGACTGAGGGGACTCAAAGGTAATGCCCGAGCAGGAATTCCCATTCATTCTCAGTAAAGCAAAATCTCTATTAGGTATCAGACAGGGGTCACTTTGGTGCTGCTGGATGACATCACCCACGTTAGGGCTAATTCAGCTTGGTTATTGAAGGGGAAAAAAGTAAGCTTTTATGCATTTCCGAACTAGTATTAAATCACATTATAATACTGTAATAAAAGTTTTTATACCTGTCTCCGCCATTTCATGCAGCGTGATCATGGAATAAGGAGGTTCCTGGTCACTAAAACAGAAATACACATTATGAAGATCATTTTAAGTTATTGCCATTAGAAGTCAAGTAAAAATGAAGCACCAGAGTGCTACTCTGGTGCTTAAGTCAACAATACGTTAATTGTAACTAGGGACTTTTGATTTCAATTTTGATATTTTTTTCCTTGGGAATTTAACAGTATTTATTACAGCAAGAACTAACATGATTTTTACCTGGAAAAAAAAAAAAGTTATTTTTCCACTGATTTCTCTCATTTTGCTGTAATAAACACTGATAAATTCCCAGGAAAAATAAAATACAAACTGAAAACAAAGGCCCCTGATTGTAATATACAGTTTTAAGATGGGAAGCTGTGTATAACTATACACATACCTGGTATGTCCCAGAGACTCTGCGATTTCAAAATAAACTCTGGCTTTCCAGAGACCCCTGGGAAATCTCTGAGTGCCAGCCTGTCCCCTCCTATTCTCTGCAGGCTGCCTGGGAGATGAGGCCTGGAGCAGGAAACAGAGCTGTTCTCTGCAGCAGGGGCAGAGCAGGAACTGAATCTTTAGGAGGCCCCAAGGCTAACACAGGTGAGCACTGTGGCCAGCCCTGCCCCATCCTATGTGAATCTTCATGGCAATGGCTATAAACACTCGCTCTCCTGTCTCTTCACCTTCTCCCTGGTCTTTCTCTGCTGTCTCTCACTCTCCCTTTGTGGTTCAGGCAACTATATTTTACATGTTTTACTCACTGTATAGCAACTGGAGAGATTATGTAAACTGGCTTCCACACAGTCCAGGAATTCCTGAACTTTGAAGGAGCTGAGAAGAGGGGGCATAATTAGTTACCTACCAAAGACTTTATGGCCTCAAACTTTTACATGACTAGCCCAAGTGCTATGATGTTTCCCATTCAAGTTGGCCCCCTTAATTGGCACAGGAGATGATGGACTGGCAGGGATTCCAATGCCTCCAGACCCTCTAATTGCTGCACCTTTAAGGAGCTGACTCAGATTAGACATAACCCTGCTACTAGTGATGGGCGAGAGAGAGAGAGGGGGAGAGGGAGAAAGCCATCACTTTTGACGCAACGTCATCAACCTAAGAGCATAAGACATACCATGCTGGGTCATCCCGTCCATCCAGCTCAGCCTCTCTAGGCCTCACATCAGAATCAATTTGATCATTTGTTTAAAAAAAAAAAAAAAAAAAAAAAAATTATAACTGCATCTCTAATCCCTACTGAGGTCATTAGCACCAAAATCCAGATCCTTCTACCAAGGGTCTTTGTTCAGTTATTGTGCAGTTATTGTGCAATTAATTGATTTATTCTTTGATCTTCAGGACCTGCCTTATCAACAGAATAACCATTAGCTTTTAATCTAAGCCCACCAAAAAAACAGAAATTTATGCCTATGATTATTTAAGTTTCATTCTCTTGTTTTCCTACCTTCCTAAAACTGCTTCATTCACTTATGGGACAATTCTCAAATTCAACCTGGTTTATAAGTTAAGCTTCATGTGAACAGCAGAAAACCAACCAACATTTATTTTTTTTTATTGAAAAGTTTTTTTCTGCCCACGTTATTTGACAGCCCACCTGTTTGATTGTTCCACTTGTGGATGCATTAATTCTTTAGCCCATGCATTACTCATAACCAGGCACATAAACATTGGTCCCTGATACCTGTTTATCCCAAATTAACACATCATTTATTCTTAGTTATTCTCTACATGTTTCACGTATCATAACGAGTTACTGTTGTCTTTACATATATATTTTATACTATTCTATTTATTATTTATTTTATTTCAAGTTAGTTATTTACACCATTATCTATTTTATTACATGTTATTTACTATATATAGATTCTCGTCATTTGATGAGTCACTGTTTATTTAATATTTATTCTCATGTTCTGAAACTCCGTTTATTGTAACGCCTCACCGCGATTGTTTTGTTTTATGTAAACCGACCTGATTTGATATTTGTATCGAGAACGTCGGTATATAAAAATGCTAAATAAATAAATAAATATATTAATACAAGACACAAAACTGGAACATATAACCCTGGAAACAGAAACAGACCAAATGAATACAGAATGTACAGCTAAGTGCAAGAGAAGAGTATATTGAAGAAAGCAGAGTTGCTTACCTGTAACAGGTGTTCTCCCAGGACAGCAGGATGTTAGTCCTCACAGATGGGTGCACGGACGGATTGGCCTATTGGGGGATCGAGCATCCCCTGGTGGGCCGATGGCTCCAGTCACGTGGTCTGCCGTGAACGGCCGTGACAGAGCCGCGCTCGCCATCCATGTGACGTGTCCTGGGCCAGCCTGGGCGGCGAATACCTGGGCCGGTCCGACATTGTGAGTCCGCCACTGGATGGGTGACATCATCAGATGGAGCCCTGTCACGGAATACTTTTGTCAAAGTTTCTGGAACTTTGACTGGCACACTGAGCATGCCCAGAATGTCACTAACACTGTGCCCACACATGATCCCCCTTCAGTCTCGTTTGTAGCAAAAAGTACGAGTGAAAAATAAAATGGTATTGAATCCAACTCTGCAGGGTGGCGGGCAGGTTTTGTAAAGACTAACATCCTTCTGTCCTGGGAGAACACATGTTACAGGTAAGCAACTCTGCTTTCTCCCAGGACAAGCAGGAAGGTATACGTCACAGATGGGTGAATAGCAAGTTACAGGTTGACTCAGAACAAGCAGGCCAACCAGCACACATGTGCAATAGACACAACAACTATGATGCTGTTGGCAATGATGAGGCAGCCTGAAATTCACAGCGGGTCGAGGTAGAACGAGTTGGGTTTTTACACTGGGAATAAGTTCCATAGGACAGACTGGCCAAAGACGGAGTCTTATCGTGCAGCCTTGTCAAGACAATAGTGGGCTACGAAGTTATGAAGAGAGCTCCACGTCGCAGCCCTGCAGATGTTGGCAATCGATACTGAACGGTAGTATGCTACCGACATTGCCATGGCCCTGACTGAGTGCGCCTTCACTCGTCCCTCAAGTGGAAGGCCTGCTTGCTGGTAGCAGAATGCAATGTAGTCTGCCAACCAGTTGGAGAGAGTCTGCTTGCCCACCAGAACTCAAAGCTTGTTTTTGTCAAAAGAAATAGAGTTGGGTGGACTTTCTATGGACTGCAGTGCAGTCTAAGTAAAATGCAAGAGCACGTTTACAGTCCAAGGTGTACAGAATTCGCTCACCCAGGTGAGTGTGAGGCCTTGAAAAGAAAGTGGGCAAGACAATAAATGGTTTAAGTGGAAATCAGTTATCACCTTAGGAAGGAATTTAGGGCGAGTGCGGAGAACCACCCAATCATGGAGGAACCTTAAATAGGGGAGTAGGTTACAAGGACCTGCAACTCACTGACCCTGCGAGATGCGATAGCTACCAGGAAAATTACTTTCCATGTAAGATATGAGTTCGCAAGAGTGCAAGGGCTCAAAAGGAGGATGCATGAGCCGTGCAAGTACCACGTTGAGGTCCCATGCCACAACCGGTGGTCATAGAGGAGGCTTAAGCTGTAGTAAGCCTCTCATGAAGCGACCCACAAGTGGGTTGAGACATTATCGGGGCGTCCCCTATTCCTTGATGGTAAGCAGAGATGGCACTGAGGTGTACTCATATGGAGGAAGATTCCGAGAGGTTTCAGAGATAGTCTAAGTTTTGGTGTGGGCAAGAAAAGGAATCTAAGCCTTTCTGTGTGTACCACAAGGTTAACCTCTTCCATTTAGAGCAGTAAGACTTCCACGTGGAAGGCTTTCGTGAAGCTACAAGGACTTGAGTAATGTTACTAGAAAGGTTGAGGGGTTGTAGCATCAACCTTTCAACATCCAGGCTGTCAGGGACAGGATCTGGAGGTTCGGGTGGTGCAACTTGCCGTGATTCTGAGTAATGAGTTTGGCGCGTTGCCCAGTCAAACGGGTTCCTGGGCAGAGAAATCGAGAAGAATGGGAAACCAGACTTGGCGTGGCCACTAAGGGGCTATGAGTATCCTTGAGCCTCAGTCCTGTTGTAGTTTCACGAGAATCTTGCTTATTAGCAGGATCGGAGGGAACGCGTATAGGATACCTGTGGTCCAGGGGTGAGCGAAGGCGTCCAAGGCTGGAGTTATCCGGTCTTTGTGTAGTGAGCAGAACCGGTCCACTTTGCAGTTCTGTTTGGATGCAAAGAGGTTGATGTCCGGCTGACCCCACCGGCGGAATATTCTGCTCGCTACAAAGGGATCCAATGACCAATCGTTATGCTGGAATGTCCGGCTGAGGCGGTCCGCTACCACATTCTGCGTGTCTGCTAGGTAAGTGGCGCGCAGTAGTATTGAGTGCGACAGGGTCCAGGCCCAAATCTGCGCTGCCTCTTGACAGGTAAGAGCCCATGCTCCCCTGTTTGTTTAGGTAACACATTGCTACTTGGTTGTCTGTTTGAATCAAGACAACCTTGTTGGACAGGCAGTCCCAGAATGCATAAAGGGTGTACCGCATCGCTTGAAGCTCTAGGAAGTTGATCTGACAGGTTGCTTCGGCTTTTGTCCAAACCACTTGGGTTTGTAAGCCTTCGACATGGGCTCCCCAACCTAGGTTGTGTCCGTGGTTAAGGTCACCTGATTGCTGGAAAGTGAAGATTTAGGTTATTTGTTAATTGCTGCTTTAAGAAAACTACCTCATGTTAACAAGTAACTGGAATAAAAAGGCCTGAAGAGAGAAAAATGTAATTGTTAGCTCAAGGCTGAGAACGGTATGGGAGTGCAGAGCAAATGTGAGTTAAGGAAGGTGCCAAGAAAGTTAAAACAAGAAACAAAGTATTGGTTAAGCAGAATGTGTGATGTCTGAGAGGCGCATGAAGGAAAAGTACCAGCAAACGTAGGGGATGAGCGAGGGGAGGGGTAAGCATATGAGAGCCATGTTTAACAGGGTATAAAAGTCTAATGCAAATTTAAAATGATGAGCAAACGGCATGGCTCGGGATACAGTATATTCTGTAATCGGCTATGTTTACTCCCATAAGGAAACACAATCTGATTCCTTATCGTTTCTGCTATCTTGATTTTTGTATGCATGCATGAAATGAACAAATCCTGCCAGCTCTTATAAGATCTCTAAGCTACTTAATAAATGTTATGTTTTGAAACAAAGTCTGTTTCATCACTATCTCTGGGAAGTAATCCAGGCAGGGTAAGCTTCAAGGTTTTTAACATTTTGGTAGCAGAGGATGATTTGAACAAGCCTCAGGTAATGAACAAAGGGAAGACCTGTTTGCAGGTTGGCCTTGTGCATCCACAAAGCAAGGGATAAATGAAGCTGATTGGTGATGGACAAGGGACGAGAGTGGTTTGGTTCCATTGACATCTTAGGGTCCATTGTGTCACTCTCATGGCTAAGCGTGCCGTTGGCGTGACTTGGACTGTAGATGCCATATGGCTGAGCAACGTGCGTAATTGGCGACCTGAGGCCATGTGCCGACGACGTATCGAACTGGCAAGGCTGGACAGCGTAGTTGCGCATTCTTTGGGTAGGAAACCTCTGGCCACTCTGGTGTCCAGGTCTGCTCCTATAAAGGAGAGATGGTGAGACTGTTAAGTGGGATTTCGGGTAGTTTATCAGAAATCCCAATGAGTGTAGAAGTCGTATGGTGAGACTGAAGGAGTGGAGGGCTCCTTACCTGGACTGACTTTTTATGAGCCAGTCTTCTAGATACAGAAAGACATGGACGCCCTTGCAGCATAACTATGCAGCCATGACTGCCAGGCATTTCGTGTACACTTGGGGCGCTGAGACCAGGCCGAATGGTAGTACCTTGTATTGATAATGCCTGTGTCCCACTACAAATCGCAGGTATTTGCAATGAGAAGGGAAGATTGAAATATGGGCATAAGCATTTGAAGATCTAGAGAGCAGACCCAATCCCCTTGCTGTAGGATTGGGTCTGCTCTCTAGATCTTCAAAATGCTTACGCATTCTGAACCGTTCTTTGTGAAGAAACCTGTTTAAGGCACGAAGGTCTAGGATAGGTAGGAGGTCGCCGGTCTTTTTGGGGATCAGAAAACCTGTTGAGTCAAGGGAACTGGTTCTACGGCCCTGGCAAGCAGAAGGGTTAAGAGCTGACTCGAGAAGTGCTGTGTGATAGTCCTGGCTCTACACTGGAATGGGTGGGGAGTCTGGGGGTACAGCTGAAAAATTTAGACGGTAACTGTGGGTTATGATGAACAGTACCCATTGGTCCGTGGTAATTGGGCACCAATTGGTTGCAAAATGGCAGAGGCGGCCTCCCACTGGTGAACCAGTTTGTGGGATCGGGGGTGGGGATGGCTACTGCTCTCTGGAAAGCTTGTAGAGCTGGCTGCGCTCTAGGAGTTCTCGATTGACGTGCGTGTCCTCTCTCAGGGGCCTGAGCTGTTCGAGCATGGGACGCAGGAGGGTAATACCTATGTGGTCTGCAGAATTGCTTCCTGGTGTCCCGATGTGTGCCCCTGCGGGCTACGGAGGGGGTATCTGAGGTGATAGTTGACAGCTGACACATGGTCTCATGATGGTCTTTTAACTGGGCCATTGCATCCAGGATCTTGTCCCCGAAACAGGTTTTTTTCCTGTACAGGGGAGATCTGCTAGTTTGTCCTGCACCTTCAGGCGTAGGTCTGAGGCCTTGAGCCAGGCCCAGCGTCTAGCACTGATGCCCACTGCCGAGACTCTGGATACTGTTTCAAAAGAGTCGTAAGCAGCTCTGACCTAGTGTTTACCTGCTTCCAATCCTTTTTGCAGGATGGAGGGCAAGGTCTCTTGATGTTGCTGTGGTAGGTTCTCTGCGAATTCCTGGACTTGTTTCCAGAGATTCCTATTATACTGGGTCATGTATAATTGGTATGCTGCTATGCGCGCTATTAACATGGACCCTTGAAAGGCTCTGCGCCCCAATGCATCCAACGCCTTCTGTTTCATGCCAGGAGGAGCAGAGGAGTGCAGATGGGATCTTTTAGCCTTCTTTTGGGTTGATTCCACCACTACTAAATGGTGGGGCAATTGGCTTTTTTGAAAACCTGGGGCTTGTTGGACCACGTACATAGCATTTGTCTTTCTGTTGACTGGAGGTACAGTATCCAGATGGTCCCACAGGCGGTGCAAGAGGTCAAGTAGAACTTCGTGCACTGGTATCGCCATTACCTCTTTTGGAGCATCTACGAATTTTAAGGCCTCCAAACATTTTGTGGAGAGCGTCTTCCTCAGTTACTAGTGGAAATGGGATGGTTTGACATCTCTGACAAAGCTGGCAAAGGAGAAGTCTTCTGGAGGAGAACGATGCCTTTCTTCCAGGGGTAAAGGCTCTGACAGCAATTCATCGGAAGCTTGTGAGGAACGGTCAGAGGATGCAGCCTCCCAGGGATCATAGGGAGTTTCTCCTTCTCCTGCTGGGCTTCCTGAGGGAGGAAGGATGCCAGAGCCAAGAAGGTGGGAAGGTATCGATGGATGTCAAGGTGGCATCAATGGAGGCGGCATCGGCATCGAAGGAGGCGGTGCTGGCACCGAGGTAGATGAGGTCCTGATGGCCCTGGAACAGGTTTCCGCATCGGTGGGTCCCATGCAGGGATCGGGCCGGAAGTTGCTTCCTCCTCCGAAGAAGAATCCGGAATGAGAAAATCGGGGAGGCCTCAATGGTCGACTCGGTGCCAACGTGTTCGATGGCACGGGTTGAGTCGGCAAGGCACCGATAAGGGTGTCCAAATGCTCAAGGGCGGTGCAAACATCGAGAGCGCTGGTGGCGACTGGAAGCCCCAAAGGACATTCAGCACTGCCTGTTGGACCAATCTGTCCAATTCCTCCCTGAAGGCTAGTGTGGACAACACTGCGCCTGGGGGTAGGAAGCAGGCTAGGCGTTACTGGAGAATTCACAGGAGTCTGTGGAGGCTCAGTATCTGGCACAGATATCTGTGGGGAACGCCTCGGGGTCCTGGGTCCAGAGAAGGATGGGGGCTCCTCTCCCTGGGCCCTCTTTGCAGATGGCTCGGTGGAAGTTGATGCTGCTGCGGTAATCTATGGTGGCACTGGGTGGGGATGCACATCTGTGCCAGTGGCGATGTTTCCCATAGTGCTCAGTCAGGTCCTTCTCCGGCAGAGGACGATGAAGCCGATGTCTTTGAATGAGTTTGTGATGGACAGTCACCCGCTCCATGGTGTTCCTGGAAAGGTGTCTCTGAAGTAGATGGACCCTCTCCGGTTGGTGCACCCTGTACTGGAGTCGATGGAGCAGAGCGTTTGGAAGCAAACAAATGCTCCATCTTTTCCAATTGAGTGTGCTGACCTTTGGGGGTCATTTGTGCGCAACTGGGGCAGCGGACGGACATCATGCGAAGGCCCTAGGCACAAAAACACAAACACTGTGCGGGTCTGTTATGGACATAGTCCTCGGACACGTGGGGCATTTCCTAAATCTGGTCGCCATGCCGAAAAAAAGTGGCATGCTATCGCTGACCGTCGGGCACCGAGAGGTATGCCGCTGGGATCAGACCGCAAATTGCGGGGAATACACTTAACTGAGCATCAGTGGGAACGAAGCGCGATAGGGGACCCTGGTGAGGGTGAAATAATGAAGATGGACTTCGAATTTTTTTCCCGTGAGGAGAAGTGTGAGGAAAATTCCTCACAGAGCTCCTAAACCGCGAAGCAACTGCTGCGCGGAAAAAAAAAAAAAAAGAGACTGAAGGGGGGACCCCGTGTGGCCACAGGGTTAGTGGCATGCTGGGCATGCTCAGTGTGTCACTCAAAGTTCTAGAAACTTTGACAAAAATATTCCGTGACAGGGCTTCATCTGATGTCACCCATCTGTGAGGTCTACCATCCTGCTTGTCCTGGGAGAAAAAAGGTTACAAGTTATTCTAATGCATATCCATAGTCAGCCACTGTGCGGCTTGACCAGTTAGCTGGATAAATCTATTCAGCTAACTTAGCCTGTATATTCAGCAGGGTTGCACTGCTGAATATAACCATCTATCCTAACGTTAACTGGATAAGTCTATCTGGCTAACTTTAGGACAGGTCTAAGGGACAACCAGACAAGTTATCTGGTTAACTGAGTAGTGGTATAGCTAGTTCAGCTCCTCATAGTTAGGCCCTTGCCCTGGCCTCCATTCACCTTCCCTCTCCCTCCAATTCCCTGGCATCATGTTCACCTCCTTTCCCTAACCCCTGACATCATCATCCTCCCTTTCTTCTCCTCCCCCCACTACCTGGCATTATAACCTTCCCTTTCCTCTCCCCTGGCAGCATCACCTTTTCTTCCCTTCCCCCTGGCATCATTACTTTCTCTGTCCCACCCTGTAGCATCATCACCCTTCCTTTCCTACCCCAACCCCATCACTTTTTCTCTCTTTTGCTCTCCCTTCACTTTCTGGCATCATCCTCATCTTCTCAACCCTCTCTTCTGGCTTCATCACCTTCTCTTCTCTTCCTTTCCCTCTCATTCCACTCCAGTCTCATCACATGCCTTCTCCTTCACCCCCTGGCATCATCAATTTTCCTCTCACCCCCCCATTCCCTTCCCCCCCATCTTGCAAACACCTGGCGTTATCACCTTCTCTTCCCTCTTCACTTAGTGGCACATTCAGCCGTACCTGCTCTGTCTCCTATGTCCTGGAACCAGCAGTCTGCGAGAAGTGCTCAGCTAGTACTCCTGCTTCCTTCTCTGCAATTGGAGCTGCACAGGGCGAGCAGGTCTCAAGACTACAAGGCCCTGTGCAGTTTCAACTGTAAGGAGAACCAAGGAAAGAAAATGAAGACTGCTTCCTGTCAGGTTTTTTTTTCACAGAACATCTGCATTGCAGCCACAGCATACCAGCTGGGAAACGCTGCATTATTCAACCAAGGATTTACATCTCACATGCCCTTGGGCGCAGTATCTACAGTGCCTCCCCCCTCCCCTCTGCTGGTGGGAAGAGGGGAAGCAGATCTTGCCAATGTTGTTAAAGCTCAAGTCCCCACAAATTACCATGAATTCATTTTTAATATTGTCTGTTTATTTACAGTATATTTTTAAATAAGCTCACCTACCCAATTTTAACCCATAGTGCTCTGTTCTGTACAGGAGCCCCTAGGGACATGCCTACTGTGGCTAATGGGTAATCCAGTGACGAATCTACCTAGAAGTTGTCCAACTAGTCTCTCTTTAAATCTGAAGCGATCTTATACGTTAAAAGCAGTTCCATGATCTTCTGGCACCTATTGTCACCCTGTCAGAATTTCTAACATTTCTCTGAAAACTATTTTTCTTTGTTGCAAACCAGTACTGCAAGGGGTAATAATGAGCTCAAATACTGACTATGAAAATGTGCTAACTTGCTGGAGAGTTGACAAGATTGTCCCTATAAGGGGTAGGGATGATGGAATGTTCTAAGTGCAAGTAGAACGTCAGGAAGTGTTTGTGAATTAGCCTGATAGGGATGGTGTGAAAATAGGAGAAGGAACCCTTGCCTTGTACATCAGCATCTATGAGTGGGATTCACAATGCATAATCAGGTTAAAAAAAATGAAGCTACAGTCTTTAGCCTCCTTTCAAGAGCTGTGGCTGCAAGGAGCTATGATTTGAAAGAGCCCAAGGCACTAGAGCTTCAGACACAGTCATAAATGGGAGTGGAACCGAAGCAGGTTCTGACTGGGCTGGAAGCTCAGGCATGGAGGAATGTGAGCCACCATCACACCCTCAAAAAGGAAAGCAGCTACTAACAGGAAGATTGTCAGATTCAAGATGCCAAAGGATGGAGGGAAATTACCAAAGACCATAGTTGACAGGAATTTACAGATGTTTCCGCTTTAAAACAAAAAATTATTAAAAACGGGGTCATAGTCACAGCAAATTGAATAATATTTCAACCAAACTACCCTGGCACAAAACTTGATTAGTCTTAAGAAAATAGGCTAAGTGGGTATGAATGAGTATGCGTGAAATTGTGTATACTGGGTACGAATAAGAAAAACAAGGACAGACAAACAAGTGTATTACTGTGTTGTATATTTTTTACTTCAGTTGATATATGTATAGTGAATATAACTGTTGAATAAAATTAATTAAAAAAAAAAAGAAGAATAGGCTAATTTGGGTAATAGAAAATATTTGCTGACCTTTAAAAAATGTTTTCTGAAGATGGGGAAAATCAGTCACACAAAAAAGTGAAATCACTGTTGCTGTTTACTGACTTTTTCCAGAGCTTTCTAGGAAATGTTAGCTTATGGAATGGAAAACTGATCAACTTTTGTAGCTTCTAACAGTTTTCCATAGAATGCAATGGGGAATGTTTGAGAAATTCAGTGCTCTAAAAATACCTATCCAGCATTTCCGATTTTCAGAAATGACTGAAATAATCACTGTTGCTTCCTGTATGCCAAATTTGATGAATGTGTGTCTCTTTTTTGATAAAGGGATTGTGCCTACAGATAGGTTTTGGATTGAATTTTATTCAAGGAAGGAGGTATATAAATGTAACATAACCGACATTGATCCCTTTTATATATTTCCAACATTGTGTATGTTGGAAAGCATAAAGAGGGATAAACGCCGCTAATGGTTGGCAACTTATGGATTTGAACTCCATTTTGTGCTTGTGTATATATTAGGGATGTGCAGAGGCAATATTTTTGTTCTGGTTCATATGTTACCAGCATTTATTTCATTAGTGTTAAACAAAATACAGTTTTTGTTTCAATAGTTTTTTCATTTCTTATTAAAAATCCAGGGGGGGAAGCAATGCAGCCTATTTTGAGCTTCAAAATTGAAGATTTCTAGTCAATTCTATTGTAACTTGAGGGTAGACTACATCAGAAAGGGGAAGAGAACACCAAGGCACCAAAGACTGTGCCACAGTGGCACCAAAAGGGATATGAATAGCCTAAGGCAGCGGCAGGTGTGTCGCATGCTACCGGTCTCCCGCTGCTCTTCCCCCCTCTTTCTTCACTGAGTGAAAGGCAGGCTATCTTCCACTGCTGCCGTTGCTGCCCGGGCTATCGGCACGTTCAAGCCTGGATGGGAACGGCAGCAGTGTTAGTGGAGGCTGGGCCTTTTCTTCTTCCCGCACCTGCCCCCACCCTGGCCCGGAACAGGAAGTGATGTGCAGTGGGGTTCACGAGAAGAAGAAAGAGCCATGCTGCATGAAAAAGTAGCGACGGCAGCCCCGAGCAGTAGTGTGGGCCTGAAGCAAAATTGGCACAGGAGACAGCAGAATTAGCCTCCCGTGGCAGATAGGGTCTTCTTTCTTGGCCTGCGGAGGCTAGAGGAGGAGGCAGCTGCAGCTACCATTTGTGCTCGGGGGGGGGGGGGGGGGGGGGCAGGAAATGAGAGAGAGAGAGAGAGCCTGTCTGTGTGATTGAGAGTGTGCATGTGGTGTAACTGTGATTGACAGCCTGTGTGTAAGTGAGAACATTTGATTGAGATCATCTATGTAAGTGTGTGATTGAGAGAAACTGGTCAGAGAGGTGATGTGTGTATATAGGAGATACAATGGAAGTGACTGGTCAGGGAGATGACGAGAGAGAGGGAGAGAGAGAGAGAGAGGAGCCTATGCGTGTGGAGAGAGCTAGCATAGGAGTGAGACATTTGGTGTGTGTGCAAAGCCCCAGGATGCGCGCAAGTCCCAGGGCTTTGCTTGGGGGGGGACGTGTCGGGGGCAGCACGACATTCGGGAGCGGGGCCGTGGTCTCCGAACCAGCTCCTGGGCCAGGAAATGGTCCGCCGGCAGGCATAACTTTCTTAAAGGTGGTGGGGGGGGGGGGGGGGGGGGGGAAATTGGAAAAAAGTTCCCTCTGAGGCCACTCCGATTTCAGAGCGGCCTCGGAGGAAAGGAGGAAGGCTACTCGGCTCGCACAGGTTGCACAATTGTGCACCCCCCTTCGCGCGCCGACCCTGGATTTTATAAATGCGCGGCAGCGCGCGCATGTTATAAAATCGGGCGTAGATTTGTTTGCACCGGGTTGCACGAACAAATCTACGCCCGCACATAACTTTAAAAATCTACCCCTATTTGATGTGTCTCCTATTTTGAAATATTTTATTGGTGTTTGGAGAATTTTAAATAATTTTTATGAGTTTTTAATTGTTGGATATTATTCCGTTAATAGTTGTTGTGAAACATTTATTCTGCTTATTAGTATAGTTATACAATTATTTCTGTGTTGGGATCTATAGCTGCTTGGCTAGTTCTGTTTTCCTAATAGGAGGTGTATTGGTGTTTAGGGCCTGATTTAATATTTGTAGTGTTGCTTTTTCATAGTTGGGTTGTTACTGTTTGAGTGCATTCCATAATACAGGTGTAACTGTGTGTGGATTAGTTTATGTGCATTACTGCAGATCCTGGGAGTATATTAGGTCTGTTCTGTGTATGTGACCGAGGTGAGGTATTTTACTGTATCAGTCTTATTTGTTGTATTTTCTCAAGAGGACATGCATTAGTGATAAACTGCTGTCTTTTCATAAGTAGGGCTATTGAGCCTGGTAGTTGAAGTTTGAGTTGCTATTACTGAGATGACACTAGAACCAGAACATTTTTTGTAAGGTGAGTTGTACGGGGAATGTCATAATTCTGCTTTACATCCATAATTGTGGGTCAGGGGGGTTCCCATGGATGCAAACTGTACTTTTACATTTAGCCCTATGATGGTCATGTGTTCAGTGGGTCATGCATGTAAGAACCATCTGTCAGGTGTGTCAGACAGAAAAAAGGTTGAGAACCACTGGTCTAAGTCCCTATAAAGAGGTAAAAGGGTGCCAGCAGTGGCAGGAATTCTCCAAGCACCATCTGAGGAGGAAACCAACATCAAAATGTCAAGAACCCTCCAAAGGGGGGACTGATAACAGTGGCATGAACAGGGAACAAAGCAGCAAAGATGCAGGAAAAAGAACCCGAAGGCACTGATGGGAAGCAAAGCAGCACAAAAAGAGTGGCATGAAGACCCCAAAGAACCATAAGAGGTGCAAAGCAGCCACCCACAGTGACAAGAACACACCAAGGCATAGAATCTGGGGTCTGGAAGCACGACAGAGTGAAAGAAAGACACCCCAAGATGTAGAATATGGGGTACAGTAGCAAGGCGGAATAGTATCAAAACCCCCAAGACGTAGAATGCCAGCAACTGCAAACAGCACAAAGACATCAAATTATAAGTTTGTGGCATTACTAAGATTGGTGCAGGTTTACAAATTGGGTAAACTGTCATTGTAATACAAGTACCTCCATTCGGTTGTGAGTTATACCAATCTGAAGGTACTGGCAGAAGTATGGAGCAAGTATCTGGCTACTGGGATATAAAAAAAAACAAACAAACAAACATATATATATATATATATATATATATATATATATATATTATTGCATTTTGTCACTGTATAAATGTATGGACTCAGTCCTGCTGCGGAACTGTCAGTTCTCCACAGGGTAATTTTTCCTCATATAGAGCTTTCAGAGTGGGTATCATTGGATCCGCTTCATACTTGAAATGCTCAATGGACAATGCAACTCTTTATCATGGTTTATGGCAATGTGCTCATAATACAAACCTTTTGGAGGGGGAATACAGTTTTTGTCCACTGTGCTGAAAATTGATATTCCTTTTTCTCTGTTTTTATTTATTTTGGGATCTGTTTCTGACATCCCTGGCTGTACCAAATACACCATGCTGTATTTGCTGAAAGGGGTCCTTATTGCTAGGAAATGCATTTTAACTAAAAGCTTTTCACTGAAAGTCCTTATCACAATCACTGAAAGGTGGAATTAACAGAATTATTGTGTTTGAAATTAACACTTGGACACCAAGACCTAAAGTAACAATACAACTTGCATATTAAGTTAACACTACTCAAGTCTCCTCACTGACCCTTATAACCAGAATGTTTTATTCAGGGTAACAACTGTGGTGCTTTTGCCCCAAGGCATCGAATTTGGAGACTTAAGGGTTGTCCAATTTGCCTCCAGCTGTCTGCAATGAAGAAGGAACTGACTCATCTGGAAGAGGAATTATCTAGACTTCGAAAATCCTCCTCACAGCATCCAGAATATCAATGCCCACTTCCACAGAGGATTCTAAAACCCAGGGAAAAAGAGATTACAGTGGGCTCTGGCAGAACAAGACCTGTGACCCAGAGACATTCAATCTCCTCAGAGAAACATTCAGGATATCTGCCCCTCACTCCCACAGAGGATTCAAATATCCAGGAATACAGTGGGCTCTGGTAGATTAAGGCCTAGGGTAAAGAAACATTCTCTGTCCTTACATAATGCCTATTCTGCACTGGAAACTGAAGCTGCTCCTCCAACAGACAATAAGTGGATGTCTGTTAAAGAAGCCACCCAATCCTGCTGATAAGAGACAATTATTAAAGAAACTAATTTGGGATCTCTTTTCAAAGGTGACACAAAAATTAAATGCCTTCCAGGATCTTCAGCTGGTAGAAATATAAACCAGGTAATCAGTGCAATTATAGAAGAAAGCAGTCTCGGATATCAATGTTATCCATCTGGGACCACTGACCTTGCTAGAAACAGTATCCAATCAGTATAGAAAGATGTAAAAAGTTTCTGGGGAAGGAAATTAAACCCACGGTAAAGAATATTACCTTTTTTGAAATATCTGTTCACAGAAAGGAAAAGGAAAGGATAAGCCAGATAGAAAGTTTCAATACATGGCTCAAAACATGGTTTAAAGAAAATGGATTTGGACATATTGGATGCTACGATCGTGTATGGAGCAGTAAGAGACTATACAAATAAGGATGGCTCACATTTGGCAGTGGCAGGAAAGAAGATCCTAAGTGAAAAATTCCGATCATACATCAGACATTTAAACTACTGGATGGGGAGGTGGCAGAAGGTGTTCGAAGAGCTGCCCAAAAGGGATGAGTGCTGAAGTTTGCACACCTTCACCAGATTTTCAGCACCATCACTGTATGATTCCATGCTTTAGCACTCAGAGCCCAATGCTCAGCAACAACTGGGAGAGCGAGTTCTCATATCCAAAGCCTAATTCCTTTGATCATTCATGCCACAAGGGGGTCAGAGCAGTTATGTGGTCTTGCAGAACTGGTTCAGTGAATCCGCTCTTCTTCAGCTTTGCAAGGTAGGCCTCAAACCTAATTATTCAGAATTGACATCCTTAAGTAAAGGTTACAAAAGGGTTGAGTTATGTTCCCTTCCCAGTTACTTAATGCAGACTTTATAGTCTGATGGACATTAACCTGCACTTGGGACAAAACTTGAAGTCACCAGCATTACCTCTAAAACATGGTGCAAATGACTGATAGTTTAATAGATTGATAAACAGATAAGTGTGTCCGTGTCATTTATATATATATATATATATATATATATATATATATATATATATATATATATATATATATATATATATATATATATATATACTTTTTTAAAATCTTTTTAACTAGCAAAGACAACCATAAGTCCCATCACAAGAAGCCTTGGCCTAAAAAAAAAAGGCTCACTGATATCATCAAAAAGGCAAAAGGGGGGGGGGGGGGGGGGGGGGGGGAAATGCTGGAAAAGCAGAGAAAAGTAATCCTGAGGCATACTATAGGCTCATAAAAAGAATAAATGTGAAAGACCTAAGATCAGCAGGCTGCTACTCTGGGGTGGAGTGGGGAATATGCATTCAACAAAAATTGTGTAAAAAAACAAAATAAAGCGCACTGCATAATTATAGTAGCATAGGAACTTTGGTGCAAGTCCAGAAGTGTTTAACATCTTCTAGAAAGTTCTGGAAAAAGCCATATTGGCGCCAAGTGACAATGACTTCCTCCATTTCTATGATTAGTGATTACATTGAAACAGGGCAGCAAAAAAAAGATCATATGGCATATCTAGTCTGTTCATCTCAATCCTTGCCACTCCGAGATCCCATGTGATACTTCTATGCTTTCTTGAATTTGGATACTATCCCTTGCATCCACTGCCCTCTCTGTAAAGAAATACTTCCTTTGATTATTCCCAAGTCTATCCCCTTTCATCCTCATTCTATGACCCCTTATCTTCAGACACTGAAAATGAATATTTTATAACTTTTCTCTCACCAAACTCCTGTTGGGAGCATTGTTTTTTTTAGTAGCTTAATGCTAGTATTTCCAGGTATACCTGGACAGCTCAGAGACCTTGACCTTCAGCTAAAAGTCTCATCACAGTAAAAGCAAGGGTGGACTGAACTTTCCAGATTTCAAGCCATATATAGTTGGGCTGCTATACTAATAGGCCTGGTATGCTGAAATGCTAGACCTGAACCTTGTCATTGCTATGATTTAGGTCACCACCATCTTAAAAAAAACGTGTTAGATTTAAATAAATTAGCACCTTTTCCAAAGGCAACGGAGGGCAGTCTGCCTCATCCTTTTCCATTTGCTCAAAATGTCATTTCAATCTGGCAAAGAGCTGAAAATAAACACACACAAATGGAATGTTCCCATACTCAGCCATTCACATGATAAATCCCTTCTGAGATTAGGAACCTGGCGTGCAAAAAAGTACAAGTGCCTTTCCAGATCTCTTCTGGGAGAACTACATGTTTCTTAAACAGCTGAAAAAAAAAAAAAGAATATGAGACAATCTCCTGTTTTCTATACCTTCTAAGATAATCTGTATGTCACCTCCAGAATAAAAGCAAAAAATCAAACACAAGGCAGATTCTCTCGGAAACTAGCAAAGTCTGGTAAAGGAGGAGGGGGAACCAATTTAAAAAATGTCAACTACAATGATAATGAATGCTCATCTCTCACCATAACACAAACAGCAAGACTGTACTTAAAATATTTCTAAACAGAAGCAGGAGGATATTTGGGAAGCAAACCTTGGAGGGAAATAAAAAACAAAAAACAAAAACACACCTATTATTCAGGGCCTATTGATAGAAGTACTGCAGTAGAATCTTTATGGGTGGAAATTCTGTGTGTAATAGGGAAGAGTATAGTGGTGGGGATATACTACTGTCCACCTGGCCAAAATGAACAAAATGGACAATGAAACCTTAACAGCGATTAGGGAAGCTAGGAAATTTGGCAACACAGTAATGGGTGATTTCAATTACCCCATTATTCACTGGGTTAATGTTACACCATTACATGCTAGGAAAGTAAAGTTTCTAGATGAAATAAATGACTGCTTCTCAGAGCAATTGGTGTTGGGAACCAAACGAGAAGGGGGGAGCCATTTTAGGCCTAAATCTTAGTGGAACATAGAATTTGGTTCAAGAGAACGAGGCGGGGTGGGGAAAGGGCTCATCGCTCAGCAACAGTGATCACAGTGCCACCAAATTTGACTTAACTGGAGGGAAGACATTAAGTAAATCTACAGCTCTAGCATAACATTTTCAAAAGGGAGACTGATAAAATGAGGAAAATAGTTAGAAAAATACTGAAAGGTACAGCTACAAAAGGTTAAGAGTCTAAAGAATTTGAGGAACTTGGTCACCATCTTGAAGCTTCAGCACAGTAAACGGAAGAAAATAAAACAAAAGACTCGCCCTGAAACAGCAAATGTCAAAGCAAAAGCCACTGTCTGCTTTAGCACCTGATCACTAGTGCGGCTATAGTACATGTTGTCATTAGAAGCTAGAAGCACCACTGAATATTGTTAAGATTCTGCTTGTGAGCTAACCTCACAAACAGTATCTCACCTCGCAGCGCGGCCCGTAAGCCGCTGCTGCCATGAACGCCACTGACCGTCCCTCCTTTATGTGGCCCTGGAGCCACTGCCACCGACCACCATTTCCTTCGCTGCCTGGAGGCCGCCATCAGTCCCGTTGCTGTCCGTGGCGGGGAACTGCCACCATCCAGGCTTCCCATGCGGTCTGGGAGCCATTGCCTCCAATTCTTCCCGCGGCCTGGAGGCCACAGCCGAAGCCTTCCTCTTCTGTGGCCCGGAGGCCACCCTGAAGCACCCGCGGCTGGAGGACGCCATCGCCGGGCCCTTTTCCACGGCCTGGAGGCCATTTTCAACATCCTCTTCTGCAGCCAGGAGGCCGTCCTGAAGCTCCTCTTCAAGTGGCAGGAAGCCGCCATCTATCTTCTGTTCTTCGCGGCAGGGAGCCGCTCTCATCGGGTCCTGCCTCCTCCTTCACTGCAGGACGTTGTTTTCCCATGGTCCTGCCCCTTCCTAGGCGCATGGCCACGCCTTCTCTCTTAAAGGGCCAGCGGTGGGCAGTCCTTCTACGCTCCTCCTGCTGACGTCCTTAGGTGTTTCCTCTTCAGCCCTAAAAAGAGGGCCATCCTTCACTTCATCAATGCCTTCACAAGGAGTTGGTCATGGAGTCGGACCTCTCTTGGATCTTCAGTTCCAGCTCTTCATTCCAGGAGTCCTCCGTGATCCCTCTTCACTTCAAGGTATTCTGTTCCTCGTTGATCCTCCTTGTCTTTGTCCATGGTTCCTGATCCTCAGTCATCTTCGTTCCATGTTCTGGTCTCTCGACTGATCCAGTCCTCTTGTCTCCAGATGTCCAGACGTTCCCGCATCTCCAGATGTCCAGAGGGTAGTAGAGGAGTAGCCTAGTGGTTAAAGCAGTGGGCTATGAACCAGGAAATCAGGGTTCAAGTCCCACTGTTGCTCCTTGTGACCTTGGGCAAGTCACTTTACCCTCCATTGCCTCAGGTACGAACTTAGATCGTAAACCCTCTGGGGATAGGGAAATACTACAGTACCTGAATGTAATCCGCTTTGAAGTGGTGAAAAACTGTGAAAAGCAGAATATAAAAAATAAAAAATGTCCAGACGCCTCTGTCCTCTGATGTCTTTGTCCGTTATGTTCCAGGCATCCTTGAGGTCCTCCTCTCTAGAGGTCCCTGATGTCCAGATGCCCAGACACCTAGATGTCCCAAGGTACCAGTGTCCTTTCGTATCCGATGGCCTAGGTTCCAACCCTGATGTTCCAAGTCTCACTCCTGATGTTCTTTGTTCAATTCTGATCCTGAAGTACCATTAGTTCCTAGCTCCGGGTTCAGCTTCACCTCGGACCTTGTCTACAGCTGACCTTTCCTGGAAGTAAATCCATTTCTACCCGGAGTTCATTTCCAGTGGCTGAAGCCCTCTTCCGGTTGGATCCTTCCTAGAGTACTCCCCGGATGCCTGCTCCTGTCCTCAACCCAGATCCTGAGCCTTTTGTCTTCGTCTGAGTATCCTCTGTTCTTATCCTCGTCTGAGTCTTCCCCAGTTCCAGTCCTCATCGGAGTATCCGGAATCCTCGCCGGACTCTCTAGTAACCACGTCTGATCTTCATCCACGTGAGCATCTTGCGTCTGAGTTCCATGCCACCTCATGTTTTCGTCTCCTCTGAGCTCCCAAGTACCAAGTGTCCTAGTCTCGTCTGAATCCCAGGCTCCACATGTCTTCGTTTCATCTGAGCCTCTGAGCTTCCTCGTTTTCTTCAAGCCATCAGCCTAGTCTAAAGCCGAGGTCCCGTCTTGTTCCAAGTTCCAGTACCATTGCCTGTTCTCGACCTCTGTCCATCCTGCTGCATCTGCCGCTCCCCAGTAGCAGGTCCGAAAGGGCTATTGAGTAGCCGGAGGGCTACCCCAGAGACCAGCATTGCGTTGTTGGGTCTCTACCGGTGTGTACAGGTTCGGCAGAGGTTAAGGCTCGATGGCCAGCCTGCTCTTCCCATGCTTGGACACATCTTGCCTGCTGCGGTACTTCCACAGAGCTCCTCTCTGCAGTTGCGTCGTGGTCCAAAGGCACACATATCCCTGGAATCGGGAGTGCTCCCGCAACAAATATAACATCAAATGTAGCTGATTGAGCAAGAATCATCGGCATTTGTAGCAATCTGCCGAGATGATTGGTTGAGTGGTACAGTTTTCCTATATTTTGGTGGGAAAAGAAGTTAAAAAGTTAGATAAATATTGTCTGCTCAAGTGACTGCAGTCACACAATTTGGTCTCATATTTTAAGTATATGAAAACAAAACAATAAAAAAAAAAGTTAAATTAATAGTCAAAAATAAAAAGTGGAGATTGAAAGTTTTTATGACCGTTGACTGAAGAGAGTGATGCCTTTTTGATAGCTGCAACATCAATTTTCTGAGGTCTTTTCCTCCTTTCTTTAAAACATTGGGAATTTTTCAGGTGAGGTTTAGATTGCGCATATTGTTTAAAAATAGGATGAAGAGGTGGACGACTTCGAAGTGGATCCTGGCGGACGAGAACTTCCGGCGTCCGGCTGGTGTCGAGAGGTGGACGATGACTATGCCGATGATATTGAGGCCTTCGATGGAGTAGGCTGTTTAGCCTAGAAAAGAAACTCAATTTTTTCATAACCGTGTCCTGCGGCCCTTCGGGATCATTTGGGCACAATTGGTACATGTTAAAATGTCATGGTCGGCCCCTAAGCATAAGACACATACCTTTTGCGGGTCTGTGATGGACATTGTCCTCGGACAATTGGGGCACCGACTAAAACCAGATGCCATGGCTCTATGAAAAATCTAGCCGCGGTGCGGTCAGTGGCTAATAGGCCTCACAAAGAAGAACAGTCAGTAACCAACCGCGAAACGAGGCAAAGCCTTACCTCAAGTCAGCGGGTATAGACGGTCAATGGGGGGACCCCGGATGAGGTGAAAATTATCAAATTTTTTTGAAAAAATTCCATGAGGAAATTCCTGTCAGGAATATAAGAAGAGCTCCTCAAACCTCGTGGCTACTGCTGTGCAGAAAAAAAAAAAAAAAGACTGAAGGGGGACTCCTGCTGGATGCAGGGTTGGGGGCATGCTCAGTGTGCCAAGTCAAAGTTCTAGAAACTTTGACTAAAGTGTTCCATGATAGTGCTCCATCCTGATGATGTCACCCATATGTGAGGACCACCATCCTGCTTGTCCTATGAAAAAGAAGAATAGGGAATTGGTCTGCCATCTACCACATTCAGCTGCTTGTCAGATCTCAATTTCTGCAAGCATATCTGTTATTTTAAAACTTAAGCATGCAACAGTAAGCTCAATATACAAGTTACCTGCATGTGTGCAGATGAAAGACCACAGACAAATGGTCAGGTACATACTTACAGTACATACTGTAAAAAAAAAACCAAAAAAAAAAACCTAACTGGCTACATAAAATCTGGGAGAACTCACCACTTTTCAGCATCAGTGATGTAAAAGTATATTGTTTTCTGGACACCCTGTTTAGGCTATTTGGATTGGGGAAAAACCAAAGATGATAAATCATTGCTCTATTCTTTTGTGGTAATTACCCCACCGATTTACTATGAGTGCATGTCTTTGCATATTCTATGTGAATGTGTACAGTTCCAGTAATTGTTTGGCTAGGCCCAGAAGATCTCCACGGCTGAAAGCTAAACACTAAGAATTCCTTAACTGTGCTTTTGTTTATTGTTTTATAAGTGTAAATGCACGTGCATAACTGCTGTACAACATGAAGACATGCCTATCCAATTTATCCTTGACACATGAACAAACTTACTTGTCTAAGAAATATAAAGTTTTTGGGTTGGTTTGTTTTTTTTTAAATAGTGTTTGGCCCAGAAATATGGGTGGGCCTGGGACCTCTTTTTGACTTGTCCCTTAATATATGTCAAAGCAAGTTTTAATAAGTTTAGAGGAGATGAGGAAATTGCAAAACAGTGAACAGGTTTATCAAACTACAGAAAAGAGTTGTAATTTCTAGACAAAACTAAGCATAGTGTTTTCTGTTTGTTTGAGTTATTTAAGATTATTTTATTTTTTATGGTGAATCTACATATCTTGTTTTTGTCTTCAATGTCTGTTAAAGATTATCTGTACTTCTGCACACTATAAGACAATACATGAAAGGCCATTTAACTTCAATTTAAAGAGAAAAGCAGAAATCTTCTTGAATAATATATTTGCTAAAATCTAGCTTTATATATCCTAAGATAAAGCATTACTTTTAAAAATAATTTACTTTGAAAATTTGAGACTTTCATCTTTGAGGACATGCCAGGATACTCTTTAAACCCATAAAGACCCTGGCAAGGAGTTGCTGTAGTTTATAGTACTACCTTCTTAAGGAACTGAAGCACCTCAGAGGGTGTACATTTTCTTGGTATGCACAAAGTCCTTAGTCCCAAATAAAATTATTTAAAAGTTAGTTTGACAGTGTATGGTATAATTATCCAAGTACATTTCACCTTGTCAGCATTTGAGTCAAAGCTGAAATGCCTCCTTAGAATTCCATTTGGTCTATAATTTTAATTTTATATTGAAATGAAAAACGTAATATATAGAGAATATTCTCTCTTATCTTGAATACTTAGATTTCATAAATATAGAATTAGTTCTGTGCTGCAAATTATCATGGGTGATCCAAGGGGCTGGACATGCACTTTTATATGCAAACTGGACTAACAAAGATTGACATTGCCTTCATCACACCTCTATTTATAGTTTATGTTTTTAAAATCCTATTTCAATAGGATTTGGTCCATAGAGAAAACAAGACTACAGGGTTGAGACTCCACTGAGAATGGAGTTAAACAATAAAAAGAGCATTAAACTTGTGCTGCCATAGATAAGCAACATTAATGTTCTGTCAGTCATGTTTAACTCTAGAATAATCCCCCCAGAGAACTAAAAACAATTTATATATCTGCACTTACTTGTCTACAAGAGTCCTAATTACTGCCAAGGTATCAAGCACAAGCCCATCAACATTTTGTTTCTTTCTTCTTGGTTCATGTGGTCCCCTTCCCCTCCTCGGTGGCCTTACAGGGTCCCGTGGACGGATTCTTGTAGGAACAGGTATGATGTTTTCTGCTTGATGATGTTGGGATTCTAGATTGTCTTCCACGCCACTGTCTTCTCGACATACACAACTGTTTCCCATTTCTCTGGTCCCCCAGTGTCCCAGTAAGCACGGCACGTGGTTCTCTAGAGTCAGCAGTAAACCCTGAATGAGGCTTCTGCTCGTATAAAACACAACCAAAGCAACTACAATCATTTAGAAAGTTTTAACAGTAGCATCTTCATGGTCTTGAATGGAGGTTTTTGCATTGTATTAGCTTTCCAAAACAGGAACGGACAAGAAGTCTTAAGCTCTGTGTCCAACATTATCTGAAATATGCATTGGTCACCCAAAACCAAGTCTGAAAAGAAAAGGAAAAGATACATATAGTTACTACATTCAGATTCAACACGAGATCTCAGAACACCACCTTCAAACAAGACAATGTGTAGAACTATAGCTCATTAGACATAGACTTGCATCCAATTCTGGGGGGGGGGGGGGGGGGGGGGAAGTAGTTTGGCAGAAAATTAGTTGATAAATAACCATTAATGCTGACCAAATGGATTTGGCATCTAGAGTTCATTAACAGGTGGCCATGTGATTAACTGGCAAGCTTTAAAGAAGCTACTTTTGTGTGTAGGGGGATTGAGTGGAGAAATAATCCTAACAAAATAACATGATGCAAATTTCTCTCCTGATCTCTTAAAGTCCTCTCAATAGCAGAAGACGGAAAGTTTCAGGTAGTAAAATTTAATATTCAAGTCTGAACACCAAAGAAAAAAAACTGACATTTCTCCTCTTAATGTGAGCTCCAATGCAAAAAATGAACTGAACTAGTGTAGCATGGTTGATCAACCTTTAAGTACCACCAGTGCATGTAGCTGGCCTTTCTATTAACTGCAAGGTGCACGTCATAAACAAGCTGCAATAACTGGAACTGTTACATCACTGACAAGACATGCTTACTGCACTCCTGCTATTCCACATCTGCAGAAAGCAAACAAGACTACTATTTCTGGAAGTTTGGGTAACCATGGGATTAAAATGAAAGTCCTGAATGGGGCCACCTCTTTGGAGCGGGTATAAAAATGGTATGGCACAAAATTCCAGAACAAGGGTATTTAAAAAGCCACCTCTTTTTACAGTGTTTAAAACCATTGTATTTGAATGTTCCTTGAGCCATTGTTAGAGCACATGTGGACACAGGATATCCGGTTAATATCAGAGTTCTCCTCTTAGAGGGCAAGTAAATTTTGAGTCCCTATGTGGAGCTCCATTGTTGTGGATAACAAGACTGTGCAGAAAGCAATTAAAAAAAAAAAAAAAAAAAAAAAAGGATTGACCCCCTCCACCAGCGCAAAAAGTATGGCCAGAGTACACACAGCCTCTCCAATGGCAGTCTGGTGCATCTAGGGCAGGGGTAGCCAAGCCTGGTCCTCAAGTGCTACAAGCAGTTCTGGTTTTTAGGAGATCCACAATGTTAAAAATAAGCTGGCATACCATCGAGGCAATGGATACAAACCTCTCATATGCGTATTCGTTGCAGACATCCTGAAAAACAGACCTGTTGGCAGCACTCAAGGATCGAAGTTGCCTACTTCTGATCCTGGGGAATTCTCCCAATATTCAGAGTTTCTGGAAAGATGTGGTAAACCTAATTTACAGTATTAATAGATGTCCGCTTCCATTTGTTTATGCTTTACAATATTAAGTCAAACAGTGTTATTCTCAATAAGATACATTTGCAAAACTTGTTAAGCACTAGGCTAGCAATAGCCTCTACCTGGAAACGTATCAATCTGCTTTTCTTACCAGAATGGCATGTTAAAAGTGAGGCAAATACTGGACCTGAACATCCCTCTGCTTTAGTTAAAGATGACCTTGCTTCCAGCTGCAGTGCCCTTTCTGGATTATGCTGATTAACAATGCACCTTCTCTGTGCGGGTTACATTCCTATAACAACGCATTTATCTATGGCCATGAAAAAAGGACATTCGCGCATGTGCTAAAAACAGTTACGTTTTTGCTGCGATACAAATACCACAATATTAATAAAGATAAAGTTTGCAAGAAAATATTAAAGAGTTGCAAAATCTGAAGATCAGAATCAACCGCTGTTCCACAGCAAGATCCCCACTGCGCCATGGTGGTCTTCCCTCCTTTCTCTCACAGACGTACTGCACTGCAGCCTACAACTTTTGACCATCCACGAGTACCTACCAGCCTAACCTGGCCTGGGCTAATCCACCAGCCACCGTCTGCTGCCACCACAGCAGCCTGCCTTCCAATACCTGCTGCGTGCGGAACACAGCCTCATTGATGGCAAGCAATGCTCCCTCTAAGCTGCACGCCTGTGCACAACGTTTTCCACGGGAGGCAAGTGAAAGACTAAAGGCAGGCTGCCACCAGAGCTCAGGTCAGCAGGGCCAAAATGGGGGGGGGGGGCCCCAAAAAGATCCTGCTAAAGGACTGAAATGCCAAAAAAAAAAAAAAAAAAAGAGATATCCTGTTGAAGGCCGCCGCTAGATTTTAGGCCAGTGGGGACGAAATGAAAAACGAAAAAAGATCCCGCTGCAAGCTGCCAGCGGGGCTGAAGTAAAAAAGAAAAGCTAGAGACAACTGTTGTTGCCACTGAAGCCCAGGCCCATGGGGCTGAAGAATGAGCAAAGGCACACTTGTGTGAGAGAGATGAGGAGCCTATTTATCAGTGTGTGTGCGCTTGTGAGAGAAAAAGAGAGCCTGCTTGTGAAAGCCTGTGTGTCACATACAAGCAAATGCATAATGTTCCTGTGAGGGAAAGAGAGCCTGTGTATGTGGGGGCGTAAGCATGTATATGAGAGAGAGAATGTCTGTACGACCCTCCCTCCCTCCCCCAATTAATGACAATAGCAGGGTGACTGGAAATCAAACCCCAGGTATGAAGAGGAGTTTTTAAAATCCTTTTTAATTATTGGGTGGTGTTTGATGTTTCTGCTGTTCTGAAATATTTTATTGGTGTTTTGGGAAATTTATAACATGTGTTTTTAAATTATTGGATGTTTGTTGGTTGTTTTAATATTTATTCTTTTTTTTTTGTAAAATTTAAATTTTTATTAGACACTTCAGCGATAACAGTATCCAAAACAGGTAAGAACAATCTTAAACCAGAAATACACAATTGTAAAGAAACAATAAACAACTATAACGATACAGTCTTGATTCATTATTTTATCTCCCTATCCCTCCCGCCTCCCCAACCCCTGAGGATCTGTCATACACAAGCATCAATCCCTATACCGGCACAAAGTACCTCAGAACCGAACAATGAAAGTCACTCATAATACCACTCGTCTGTCTCTCCAGTCCAAATAAAATTGCCAAGTGTGCCAAAAGGCCTCCATCTTTCTCTGCTTATGAGCTGTAATTTTACAAAGATTATAAATCTTATCCGATCTGGCTTGAATTTTAGCTAAGGTGGGAAAAGTAGGTTCCTTCCATTTAAAAGCAATTTCACATCTAGCCGCTGTGACAACAAATTTTATAAACTGTTGAATGTATTTGTCTCCCTTGGGATAATATTTATTCTTTTTTATTAGTATACTTTTAATATTATGAATGTTTTGTGTCTTGATTTTATTGCTTGGTGTTTTGGGAGAAATGATGTTTGGTTTTTTTCTATCGTTGCACTGCACAATACAGTCGGGCTTCTGGTTCAGTTTTTGTTGGCACGTTACTTTTTATACTTTATGGCCTATTCTGTTTTGGTGAGGGTCTGTCTTGTATAACTAATTCTTGCTGTGAAAACGATGGTACTTAATCACTAGCTTTTATGGCATTATGGCCATCCCTTCATTTCTTTTTAACAAAAGGTTTGCTCTTTATTCATTTCACCTGCATGGAGAAGTGGCTTTGAATGTTACTGCTGAAAATATTTTTTCGTAGATATTTTATTTTCACTGCTGTTAGTAGATATTAGGCGATTATTTTAAGCAAGAGATGAACTTTGCCAACGTTCCCTTTAAGGATTGGGTTGTGTGAGCATAAAATTAATAGGTTTTTTTCCATCAAATAAAGTAGTGGTCAGAGGGTAATGTAACTCTATAAAACTTTTTGCACACAGCAAAAGGGAATTCTTAAAGGGATCTTGAGGGGGATTGGGTTTAGAGAGAAAAAGTGCTATTTAGGTTGGCCCTTGGGGAGGGAAGGTAGGGCTTTTCAATTTAGTTAAATGTACATTTCCTGGCATTTTCAAAGTCACATGACCAGGGAAAGGAATGTGTGACATTGTAAAATTTGGTTCAGTGCGCTACGAGAATCAAGCAATTCAGCCAGTATCACAGATTTCTTCAGCCTTCACCACCAAGTCCTTTAAAGTGGAGATACCATCAAAACTTTTTGTCACTGTGTAAGAACATATAAGCATAAGAGATACCATACTGGGTCAGACCAAGGGTCCATCAAGCCCAGTATCCTCTTTCCAGCAGTGGCCAATCCAAGTCACAAGTACCTGGCAAGTACCCAAACATTAGATAAATCACAAGCCAATATTGCTTATTAATTGCCATCATAGCAGTTTATGGATTTATCCTCTAAGATCTTATCCAAACCTTTTTTAATCCCAGTTACACTAACTGCTTAACCACATCTTCTGGCAATGAATTCCAGAGCTTAACTATGCACTGAGTGAAAGAATTTTCTTTGATTTGTTTGATTTGTTTTAAATAAGCTACTTTCTAACTTCATGGAGTGCCCCCTGGTCCTTCTATTATCTTGAGAGAGTAAATAACTGATTTACATTAACTTGTTCAAGTCCTTTCATGATTTTGTAGACTTTTATTATATCCCCCCCTCAGTCGTCTCTGGTCCAAACTGAACAGCCCCAACTTCTTTAGCCTTTCCTCTTATGGGAGCTGGTCCATGCCCCTTATCACTTTGGTTGCCCTTCTCTGCACTCTCTCCAGTGCACTTATATCCTTTTTGAGATGCGGTGACCAGAACTGCACTCAGTATTCAAGGTGCGGCCTCACCATGGAGCGATACAGAGGCATTATGATATCCTCTGTTTTATTTTCCATTCCCTTCTTAATAATTCCTAACATTCTGTTTACTTTTCTGATCACCACAGCACACTGGGCCGACAATTTCAATGTCCACTATGACGCCTAGATCTCTTTTCTGGGTGGTAAATCCTAAGATAGAACCTAACACTGTAACTACAATAAGGATTATTTTTCCCTATATGCATCACTTTGAACTTATCCACGTTAAATTTCATCTGCCATTTGAAAGCCCAATCTTCCATTCTCGCACGACCCTCATGCAAGTCATCATAATCCGATTGAGATTTAACTACTCTGAATAATTTTGTATCATCCGCAAATTTGATAATCTCACTCATCGTATTCCTTTCCAGATCATTTATAAATATATTGAAAAGCACCGGTCCAAGTACAGATCCCTGAGGCACTCCACTGTTTACCCTTTTCCACTGAGAAAATTGACCATTTAATCCTACTCTGTTTCCTGTCTTTTAACCAATTTGTAATCCATGAAAGGACATCGCCTCCTATCCCATGACTTTTTAGTTTTCGTAGAAGCCTCTCATAAGAACTTATGCTGCAATTTGTTTTATTTTTAAAAAGTAGGCAGCTAATTAAGAGCAAACGTGGCCACTAGATATATCCTGACAACCAAAAATACTTACCAAATCATATTAGTCTTTCAGCAATGAATGGCTACAAGAACTCAAGATTTCAGAGAGATACCCAAACAGATTTCTGTGCACTGCATAACTTCTTTTAAGAAAGAAAGAGAAGGAACCTAAGAAGCATTGGAGAAATTACTTACCTGATAATTTCGTTTTCCTTAGTGTAGAAAGATGGACTCAGGACCAATGGGTATAGTGTACTCCTGTTAGCAGTTGAGTACACTATACCCATTGGTCCTGAGTCCATCTGCTACATGCTAGGAAAACAGCCTTAGCCATGTCCAGTAACTGGGAAAAAAATGGTAAACCCTAAAAGCAGTGTTACTCTATGGATCCTCAGTAAGCAGAGCTTCTAGATATTCAGCTTATTTTAACAATTGGCATTAAAACAGCAAAAGTGTTTTAGAGAATTAAAATGAGCAGTTATCTAGTTGGTCTTCATTAAGTGGAGTGGAAGCTTGTGTAAACATGGGAATAAAGGTGACTTCTGAACAGGGCCACCTGTTTAGGGCAGGTAAAAAAAAAAAAAAAGTGGTGTGGCACACAAATTCTAGGAAAAAAAAAAAAAAAGGCAAGGATTTGAAAAATCTCTACAATTTTTTAAACCATTGTATTTAAACATAATGCAGGTTTCTTGAGCCATTGTTAAAGCACATGTGGAACAGTACATAGTAAAAATGAAAGTTTAAAACAAAAAAATGGAAATGGCCCAATGCTTTATTCTCAAGTAGCATGAAAATATTTTAAATAAAACTGAACAAAAGAATAGAAAGGAGTCAAAATATTAAACCAACAGGAAGTAAAGCCAAGGTACAAATACGTTGAGGAATAATTAGCACTGTTGCATAAAATGCAGCTCTAAGAGCTCTGTGGACAGACTATTAAGAACAAAGCTTCATGTGATGACAAAAGTCATTACTAAAGTATAGAGTTCCCCTACAGGCAAAGGAACAACTTACTATAGGAAGTCCCTCATGAGAGGCTTCTAAGAAAACTAAAAAGTCATGGGATAGGAGGCGATGTACTTTTGTGGATTACAAACTGGCTAAAAGACAGGAAACAGAGTAGGATTAAATGGACAATTTTCTCAGTGGAAAAGGGTAAACAGTGGAGTGCCTCAGGGATTTGAACTTGGACCGGTGCTTTTCAATATATATATATATAAATGATCTGGAAAGGAATACGATGAGTGAGGTTATCAAATTTGTGGATGACAAAATTATTCCGAGTAGTTAAATCTCAAGCGGATTGTGATAAATTGCAGAAGGAACTTGCAAGACTGGAAGATTGGGCTTCCAAATGGCAGATGAAATTTAATGTGGACAAGTGCAAGGTGATGCATATAGGGAAAAATAACCCATGCTATAGTTACCCAATGTTAGGTTCCATATTAGGAGCTACCACCCAGGAAAAAGATCTAGGCATCATAGTGGATAATACATGGAAATCATCAGCTCAGTGTGCTGTGGCAGTCAAAAAAACAAATAATGTTAGAAGTTAATAGGAAGGGAATGGCGAATAAAATGGAGGATGTCATAATGCCTCTGTATCGCTCCATGGTGAGACCGAACCTTGAATACTGTGTACAATTCTGGTCTCCACATCTCAAAAAGGATATAGCTGCACTGGAGAAAATGCAGAGAAGGGCGACCACACAGCCTACCTTACATGTTAAGAGGAATCGGCTACCTTCCAAGTCTATGTTCTGGTTGCCTGCAGCCAGCCAATTTGCTGAGCTTGTGCAAGTCCACCTGCCTCTTGCAGTAGTGGGCAGGAGTAGAGCAGAACTGATTGCTCAAATGTGATCTTAGTGCCAAGTATGGGGAACAGTAGGGTTAACAGCTTGGAGGGAAGAAAAAAAGAAAACACATCTCACACATCCTCCTCTACTATCTCCTGCCACTTTGTCCCAACCTCTAGCAATTGCACCACACTATTCACTCCCTCCTCCAGGGCTGTCACAAGGGCTAGGCAAGCAAATCACCTCAGGGGCCAAGCTGAAAAGGAGAGAACACTAACTTTTTAAATCAGAGTCTGCAAACATGTGAGCCCAGAAGAGGAGGGGGCACCAAAATACTCTTGCTCTGGAAATTGTTTTGTCCAGTAATTTCTCCACTCATCACCCTCACCCTTAGCATTCAGCTCCTCCTTACCCTCCCCACCCAAGCATGCATTCCCTCCTCCCACCCGCATTCCCTCCTCCCACCCCCACAACTTGCCTGGTGCTAATGAAAAGCAGCCCGGATCAGGAGTCCCTAAACTTGAGCGAGAGTTGCCATTGTGTCTGCAGGCCCATCTATATCTGTTCTCCCCACCCAGAAGAAAACCTGTGTGGGGGGAGATCAGAGTGGGCAGTTCTTGCTTCCTCCCCCATCAGATTTGCTGTGGTCCTACTGCCCATGTGCTCTTTCACACAGCTGGTGAGCAGCAAGAGTGGGGCAGATCCAAAGCAGCTTTAACAATGCTGGTTTTGAATTTGTGTTAGCAGCAGGCGTGATGGGGAAGGGAGGAGGGTTGGTAAGATGGAAACCGAAAAGAGAAAGAAAGATGGAGAGAACAAGAGAGAACGGAAGAGGTCAGGTTCCTGATCGCAGCAGCATGGTAGAAGACCACAACTAGAAGGGGACAGGGAGAGACAGCACACATTGGGAAGAAGAATTTCTTCTCCTTTCCCACTGCTCATGGATGAAATTATTTGTCTAACAGCAGTGCGCACCCCACACAAAAACAAATTAGAAAGAACACTGATGGCACTCCACCGTGTACCTTCATTCACTGGTGTCAAAGTTCAATTGAATGACTTGGGGTCCTTAAAGCAATGGCTTTCAAACTCAGGGTCACAGCCCCATTCTGGTAGAACAGATGTTCCACTGAGTTAGTAGAAGTGCTCCATCGTTCTCCTGCTGACCACCACAGCTTGTGTGTGACTTTCACGTAGCTTGAGTAACATAGTACCCATACTCCCATGTTGTTCTTGCAATGAACACCAAAAGGCACCAGAGTACAAGCACTGCAAAGCCAGGAGCCTAAAGAAATATAAACAGGGGGAACAAGATGTGCGAGGATGAACTATGGCAGCTGGAGGGCTGGGAGAGAGCACAAGAGCCGGGTGAGCAAGAGACCAGGCACCAAAGGAAATCACAGGAATGAGAGAATACGAGGGAAACCGTGAGAACAGAACTTATATGAAGGTAGCACGTTCATCTTTTGAACCAGATTAGGAGGAGATCAGAACCCATCCCCATAGTAAACATAAGTGGAAAAACCTGATCTTTGTTTTACCATATTTATACTATACTGTCTGTAAAATAGTTACAAGAAACATCAAGGTCTAAACTTAGTTATTACTAAGTTTAAGGAGTGGAGGAGTAGCCTAGTGGTTAGAGCAGTGGGCTATGAACCAGGAGACCAGGGTTCGAGTCCCGCTGTTGCTCCCTTGTGACCTGGGCAAGTCACTTTACCCTCCATTGCCTCAGGTACAAAACTTAGATTGTAAGCCCTCTGGGGATAGAGAAAATACCTACAGTACCTGAATGTAATCCACTATGAAGCACTGAAAGTGTGAAAAAGTGGAATATAAATCTAAATAAATAAAATACTGGACATGAAAATATCTAGCAATTACTACTTTTCATCTTTATTTTATAAAAACACTCAAGTCAAAAGATATTATTCTTTGGGTAATGGGGCTTAAGTGTTTTCTTCCAAAGGGCCCCAAGAGAAAATGTTTTAAAATGGAGAAATTACTTACCTGATAATTTTGGTTTTTCCATAGTGTAGACTGATGGACTCAGGACCAGTGGGTTTATGCTCTCCTGCCAGCAGATGGAGACGGAGCAAGCTGACGTCACATTATATATAACCCTGCAGTGACCCCAGCCTGACAGTATCCTATTCAAATGCAACTGTGGACAGACTAGCAAAAAAAAAGAGTATAAAAAAAAAACACAACACAAAAAAACAAAAACCAGCCAACTATAACTGAAACACTGAACTCACATAAGTATCTAGGTACCCAATGAACACTTATCAGTAACCCCTTGGGATCACACTCATGTAGCAACCAAGGGCAGGAAGCCGAGTCCATCTGTTTACACTAAGGAAAATGAAATCAGGGAAGTCATTTCTCCATTTCCTAGCATGTAGACAGATGGACTCAAGACCAGTGGGAAGTACCAAAGCTATTCCCCAACAGGATGGGAGGCTCCCGTGGTCCAGACAACACCGCCCACGCAAAGGCTATGTCCTCCCGGGCATGCACATCCAGATGATAAAACTTGGAAAACATATGTAAGGAGGATCGTGTCGCAGCTCAGCAAACGCAGACAAGAAACAACAATTTAACCTCCATCCGTGACACTGCCTGAGCCCTAGTGGAATAAGCCTTAACCTGAGTAGGCAACTGCTCTTCAGCATCCACATACATGGCCGAGACTACCTCCTTAATCCACTGAGCTATGGTAGCCCGTGAAGCTGGAGCACCCTGCTTACTCCCACCATGGAGGATAAACAGGTGATCTTTCTTCCAGAAAGGCTCAGAAACCTCCAGACACCGCACAACAAGTCTCTTGACATCCAAGGAGCGCAGGAGGTGATACTCCTCTGCATCCCTGACCTTATCCAGGGACGGCAAAGAGATGGACTGATTCAAATGAAATTTCAACATTGCTTTGGGCAAGAAAGAGAAAAATGTACGCATCTGTAACGCCCCTGAAGTCATACAAAAGGAATGGCTCCTGGCAAGACAAGGCCTGCAGCTCCGAAATTCGACGCGTAGAACATCTAGCCACCAGGAAAACAGTCTTCAAAGTCAACAACCACAAGGAAAGGCTATGCAACGGTCAGAACATAGGGCCCACCAAGAAATCCAGTACCAAGTTAAGCCCCCACAAGGGAGCAGGTAACCTCAAGGGAGGCCTAAGATGCTTCACTGCCTTCAAAATACAGACCACATCAGAATGGGATGACAAGGAATCACTATTCACCGGACCCCTGAAAATAGACAAGAGTCGCAACTTATGTTCTTAAAATTTCTTAACTTGCGCCTTCAAGGAATTAAGGGCCAATCCTTTATTCAATGCATCCTGCAAAAAATCCAAAACAAACAGGATCTTAACTGAATGAGGAAGAATACCATGCTCCTCACACCAGGCCTCAAATACTCTTCAAACCTGCACATAGGCTAAGGAAGAGGAGAACTTCCGATCACTGGAGTTAGGTGGAAACCACTATGCAAAAATACCCATGCCTCTCAAAGGCCGAACCATAAGACAGAACAGAGTCGGAGCTTCGTGAACAACTGGATGCTGCTGTATCATATCCCAGTGCAGCGGAAGCCTAAGAGGGGTCTCCACCAGGAGTCTTCACAAATCTGCATACCATGAAGCCTAGGCCAAGCCAGCCTGCCAAGAGTACTAGCCCCCTGTGGCCTTCGATTTTGCTACTCAACCTGCCCAGCAATGGCTACGGAGCAAAGGTGTAAAGCAATCTGTCTTCTGACCATACTTGTACGAGAGCATCTATGCCCAGAGACCACGGATCTCTCCTGCGACTATAGAATCGAGGAACTTTCGCACTGCAAGAAGTCACCAGCAGGTCTAGGAACAGAAGAGGCCCCAGGGATCCACAATCAGCTGAAACGCCTCAGCGGACAACACCCATTCTCCTGGGTCAAGACTCTCACGTACGCTTTCTTTTCCTGCAGTATAAGAGGCTGAGATCATCCGTAGATGACCTTCCACCCATTCCATAAGTTGGTCTATTTTCTGCGACACTTGCTGGCTCTTCGTTCCTCTCTGGTGATTGATGTAGGACTCTACTATAAATGCTCAGAACGACCACTTTTTGTGATGGAAATTGTTGGTCAATAATGTAATACTTTATAAACAACCAATTTCCCAATATCAACATATTTATATTGACGCGTATATTGTGACCATCATAACAGGCATTATCGTGTGGTGCTATACAGCCTTTATTCACTCTGCCTTACTTTTAATCATAGATCAGTCCACTAAGCAGAACAATTTTTGATTATTTTTAATATATGCTTCTTGTAATATCCTTCACCCATGAAAATAAAAATTGATAATATCAATTCTCAGTCTCTATATTTCAAGTAACAATGAAACTTGCTTGTGTTTTAGTCCATAATTTGAATTCAAAACTTAGACTTCTCGTTTCCAGAAAGTATTTTTCTTCAATGCGATGCTGTCAGCTAACTGTGATCTTCATGCCCATATTTCTACGATGCAATTGGCTAATAGCCATTAATGGACTTCTCCTCCAAGAACTTATCCAAACCTTTTTTGAACCCAGCTACACTAACTGCATTAACCATATCCTCTGGCAACAAATTCCAGAGCTGAGTCCATCAGTCTACATACTAGGAAATTGTTTTAATTTAGAAGCAGTTGCATGGATCTATAAAATTCACAAAAAAAAAAAGTTTACAGAGGAGAAAAATAGTAAGGGAAATACAGAAACAGTAACAAATATGAAGAAACCATTACAAAAGCAAGGTAAACTCCATAAAAAAAATCATGCAACAGGAGATGTTTTAGCCACATCAAGAAATAAACTTATTTTATACTGCAACAAGTGCTTTTCCACTGCCCACAACAGCCACCCATACTCAAAACAGAGAATGCACATATACACAAAGCTAAATGTGAAGCTATTCTTATAGATCTAGGTAAGAAATTATCCTGATAGCAGCCAAAAAAAAAGTAGTGAATGATCTTAAACCTATTTTAAAGCCTTCAGATGCCGGAGTTGAAAGCAGGTTAATGCGGGAACATTAAAAAAAAATAAATGGCGGTGCTGCAGGATGGATAGAAGCAGAAGCCCTGGAAGATGCAGATGTGGGGAGTGTCACCAAAAGCATGGTGGTAAAGCATAATCTGCAAGAGGTGCAGCAGAATCTACTCCTAAAATGAGGGAGGGGGGGGGGGGAAAGAGGATTTTGTTGACATTGGGGAGAAACTAAGGGGTTGATTTTCAAAGAAGCACGCAGCTGTCCATGTGCGCGTGGTTCCTGGCACACGCACGCGAGTGTTATAAAATCGGATGGCCGTGCGCACATGTGCGGCAGATTTTAAAATCCAATTGCGCATGTGTGGGTATGGAGGGGGTGCAAGGTTTTGAGTAATACGCATGGCGACGCAATCGTGCCTCCCTCCAGTTCCCTCCCAGTCCGCTGGCCTCCGTCCTGCCCCTCCCCGCCCAGATCCCACCCCCTTGGAGAGCCCCAGCACTTGCGCACGTAGCAGGGTTTATTTTCATGTGCGCGGGCCTTTGAAAATCAGGGCTTACATGAATAAGAGGAGACAATAAAGACCTAATAAATGCCTTGAAGAGTAAGCGATACTGCTCTGAAAAGCAAAAATGAATGACACTGAGAACAGAGCATGGAGAAATCATTTTTTGAATTAAAAGCTGTCCAGGACAGGCAGGAAGACATATGGGAAATCTTTTACACAGATATGATTAGCAAGTATTTTGCAATTGAAAGAAGGTGAGACAGTACTAATTGCCAAAACTCACAGAGCCCTTGGCACCCAGCAAAATGTGAGAGAAGTCAAAGGATATAGTAATCTGTCTTCCTTACTTTAAGATAAAAAACAGATTAAAAAAATGAAAAGGCTGGGAAATGTGAAGAATTTTACATTTGAAAGATTAAAAGTGAAAATCTGCAGCAAGTGCCTCATGTATGATTGTCTGCCTGTTGGTGAGATGTGTACACTCTATGCAAAGAGATCCTGGCACCTAGCTCTCACAGAACAAGTCCGATCTCTGGAAGCTAGAGAGTTGCAGATCTGGAAGGTATATAGAGGAAACCTCAAGGGACAGAGCACAGCGGTCCCAACTCCAAATCAGACAACCCATGTGCTACTTTGGAGCAACAAGGTCACCTGAGAGGAGACCCATCACATTGGTGTGGCAAGAAGGGATCCCGTAGCCAGACCTGCCCTCCAGGTGATGCCTTATCCACTCGTACCAAGGATGTGTCTCCAGGGCCATAGGACAGCTGTTATAGTGGGCGATTCGATCATTAGAAATGTAGATAGGATGGCTGCATGCCTAGCACACCTGGGGGGAGGAGGGGGTGGCAGCAGCAGGAGAGGCCACAGGGCCACCAGCGGAGGAGCTCAACCCGCCAGCAGCCAAAAATGGAGAAAAGTGCACACAGCTTCCCATCTCTATCGTAGGAAGCCCAGCAGGGCCAAAGAAAAGACAGGCCCGTGGGGCCATGGTGGAGCTCATCGCACCATGGGTAGAACTGAAGAGGAGGCCAAATGTAGCTGCGGTGGAGCTCATCCCGCTGTGGCCTGAAGAAAAGAGGAGGGAGCGTGTGAGTGTGAGTCAGAGCTCGAGTTCATGTGTGAGTATGTGTGTAAAAGCTTGCATGTGTATTTGTGTCAGAACTTGTGTATGACTATTTCTGTGAGAGCCTGTGTACTTAATGTCTGTGTATATGAGAGAATGAGTGTGAAGATAAAGGTTGGTGGCCCTACCTCCCACAATTCATGACAATCTCAGGGTGACAGGAAATTTAAAGATGCCAGGATTGGAGAGAAGGAGGGGGTTTTTTTAATCCTTAGTTTTACTTATTGGATGTAATTTGATGTTTCTACTGTTTTGAATTGGGGTTTTTTGGGGGGGGGGGGGGGGAAGTAGAACATTTATTAATTATTGGGGGGGGGGGTTATTCATCAGATGCTTTGAAATATTTTATTGGTGTTTGGGAAATTCTGGATGTTCTGTTTATTAACTGGTTTGAAATATTCTTTTTATGAATAAGATTTTACTATTATGATTGATGTTTTATGAAGACTGGTACTGTTTCTCTTTTTTTCTGCATATAGAGGCTGGCTTGCTGTGGGTTACAGTTCAGTTCTTCTCAGCATACTTTCTGGTCTCTTTATTCTGTATTCTGCATGTGACACAGAGCTGAGGTTTTCTATTATCGTGTAATGTATCTGCAGAGATCTATAGCAGTTTGATTTGTTCTGTTCTCCTAATAGGAGGTGTATTGGTGTTCTAGTGCCTGATTATAATATATGCGCAGTGTTGCCATTTCATAAGGCTGTTGCTGTGAGTGCTGGCAGTTAGGGTTGTTTTGGTATGGGAGGTTTACTATACTGTAATCGTAATTCTGCTTGTTCATGGCTTTTGAGGCCAAGCCCACACCCAACACACATTATAAAAAGTCTAATTCCATAAGAGTTCCAAGTATCTTTGTTGCAGGATTTTCTGGTTGGCACCATAGCAGTTCATGTAGATATAATGCGCACATTGTAAGTGATATCTTTGCCTCAGAAGACTGAACTTTTGAATATTCTTTTTTCATGTAAAACCTGCGTGTATCTGTAGAGAGTGTGCGCATGCAAGGCTGTAAAGTTGGCGTAGGGTACTTAATGCTCTTCTCTTTATCTCTGGTTCCATTGGGGAGGCGGGAGGATGTCTGTTTTTAAAATACAGATTGCTGGAGGAAGCTGTGCTTTTTTTTTTTTTTTTTTGATGGGCCCAGAACAGAGACTGAATGAATAGGAGGGGCAGCACAGTAATCGTTCGCACAGGGCAGCAAAAAAGCTACCGCCAGCCCTGGGTGGCTGGTGAACCTAAGGATCGCTTGGTAACTTGCCTGCCTAGTATGAAGGTAGCAGACCTCATGCGCCACCTAGATAAGATTTCAGAAAATTCTGGTAAGCGATTGTCATGTACATGTGGGTACCAATGACATAGGAAAATGCAGGAGGGAGGTTCTAGAGGCTAAATTTAGGCTCTTAGATAGGAAACCGAAATCCTGAATCTCCAGGACTGCATTTACAGAAATGCTCCCTGCTCCAAGCACAAGACCCCAGAGGCAGGCTAAGCTCCAGAATCTCAAAGCGTGGATGGGACGATGGTGCAGGGAAAAGGGTTTTTATATTTGTTAGGATCTGGGGAACATTTTTTTTGGTGGGAGGGGGGAGCCTATTCCAGCAAGATGGGCTTCACCGTAGCCAGAGTGGAACCAGGCTGCTGGCACGGACCTTTAAAAAGGAGATAGGAAAATAAAACAGGTGCTCAGAAGCAAATGGTTCAGAATGATCTATCTTGGAAAGATACCAACAAAACAGGGATGTTAGAGCATCCCAACTGAGAGCTCGCAATAAATGCTAAAATAGCCCATGTACCTTTAAGGAAAGAGCAGAAAGATTCCAAATTACCTGTCATCTGATAAGCAGGTTGTTAATTCAACAAAATACATACTTTAAATGTCTGCATACAAATGCTAGCAGTCTAAAAAATAATATGAGAGAGTTAGAATGCATAGCACTGAATAAAGAAGTAGATATAATTGGCATCTCAGAGAACTGGTGAAAGGAGGACACTGATATCATGGTACAAATTATATTGCAATGACAGGACGGATCAAATTGGTGGAGGGGTGGAGCTATATATTAAAGAGGGCATAGAGTCAAACAGGATAAATGATCTACAGGAAACAAAATGCACTGTATAATCTTTATGGCTAGAAATCCGATGTGAGAAGAGGAATACAATAGTGAGGGTGAACCACCATCCACTTGGCCAGAATGAACAGAGACAAAGAAATGTGACAAATTAGAAACAAAAATAGCAACACAGTAATAATGGGTGATTTCAATTACCCCAGAACTGACTGGGTAAATGTCACATCAGGACATGCTAAAGAGGCAAAGATTCTGAAATGACCGCTTCATAGAGCAGCTGATACAAGAACTGACAAGTGGGGGAGCTAATTAAACCTGGTCCTTAGTGGAAGACACGACTTGGTGAAAGAGGTAATGCTGTTACGAATACTCTTGCCAAGCAGCCCTAACATGATCAAATGTGACTTGATAACTGGAGAGAGGAATCTAAGGAAATCTACCGCAATAGCATTTAACTTTCAAAAGGGAGATTATGAGAAAATGAGAAAAAAGGTTAGGAAAAAAACTGAAAAGGAGCAGCTGCAAAGGTCAAGAGTTTACATTAGCATGGATGTTGTTTAAAAATACCATTCTGGAAGCCCAGCCGAGCGCACTGTATAACCTGCAGTTGGACGCGAGTTGTATAGGCGCTACCTAATCCCCTTATGCAATACTTAATATCGTTGCGAAATTAAGTAGGAGGAACAAATCTTTAAAAAAAAAAAGCACCAGCAGTTGGGTGCAGGAAACGGATACTTAGTTGACAAGCATCTGTTTCCTGAACCCTTGGCTGTGTGCCATTTAGGAAAATAGATGCCGATAAATTTGGCGTCTGTTTTCCTAACCAGCGGATGGCAGACGCTCTCGGGCTCCCATTATCAAGGAGGCGCGACTCCCTAATTTAAATATTGCATGGCACCCCCAGGAGGAGGGTTGCATGGCACCCCAGCGTTAGGAAAGCGGGCGCTGACTGTTCAGCGCACAAATATTGCATCAGCCCCAAGGTCTGTTGTCAAGGATAAAAGTGCAGGTCCTGTCTTCCTGGGAGGGTGCTGGATTGGTGTAGCAGGACTCAAGGAGATTAACTGGCAATACTAAATTTCAGCTCTTTATCATCCTACTACACCAGTCCGTACTAATGGGATGTATCCAAACTCATTCCAACACAGATGGGAAGAAGACAGGGGTGCCCTGAGAATACTTGCAAGGCAGTATCTCCCTTGGCTTGCACATCTAATCCACAGCATCTATGAGAGACTGTAGTGTTACAGATGTGCTCCAGAGCAGGTGCTGTAGCCTCTGGGCAAGAGGAAGCCTGAGCCCTCAAAAAAATGAGCACAAAGCACCCTCAGAACCTGCTGACACTTCAAAGGCTGAGGGGATCTCGGCTTGATTTACATGGACAATTCTGAAGTCTCCTCAACTCACGAGATCCTCTAAATAAAGGCCTATCAGTTAACCAAAAGGGATTAGGCATCTTTTAAATACATGAGGCATGTTCAAGAAACTTTAGTAAGATTATCCTCACCAAAACATACCCTTTTTCATGGGACACATGGGAAGAGTTATTGCCTGTTTACTGAAGGCAAAAAAAAAAAAAGAAAAGAAGGAAGGCTGGCACTGTTTCAAAATGAGAGATCCTGACAATTAAGGTATGTAACTCTGGGAACTAGCAAGACATCTTTAAGGCATATCGCTTTGAGAATGTGTGAGTAAGCATGTCGAACCAGATCCAAATTCTATTGGGGCAACAGAGCCCCAAGGAGAGGGCAAATACTCTGAATATCAAACTCCTAGAATAAAAAATGTCTTGTTCCATGAAACAGCTGCAACTGGGACCCCCAGGGAATTAAAAGCTCAGCCCTTGTCCCAAACCCTTTTGCAGGAGACCAGCAGTGACGGAAAATCCACCCACCAGGGTGAAACCACCAGAAATTTGAAAGAAGCCGCAAGTCTAATGAGACTCCAGCAGAAAAAACAGCTGAAGAATATTCCTTTCTGAGCTAACCCACTCCTCAAGGATTAGGGTAAGGCAAAAAAAATCAAAGCTCTAACCACTACTCATCCACTCCTTAACCGTGTCCTCTGGCAGCAGATTCCTCCAGCTTGCTCTTAACACAAATAAAACAGAACTCCTCCACATCTCCTCGCATCCCCCTGACCTCCGTGACCCCCTGCCCAACGACCCCAAACTGAACCTCCTTACTGCTCAACCCTCTGTCAGGGACCTAGGAGTCCTTCTCGATCCCAATCTCAATATGAAACCCCACATCAATTCCATCCTCAAAACTGGTTTCTTCAAACTCAATGTTCTAAAGAAACTCAGACCCCTACTCTACACGCATGACCTCCGTTCAGTGATTCAAGCCACCCTCACCTCCAAACTTGATTACTGTAATGCCCTCCTCTTAGGACTCCCCCAATCTGCAATAAAACCCCTCCAACTATTGCAAAACGCCACTGCAAGACTCATCACGAACACACGTAAACACGACCATATTACCCCTATCCTCAAGGACTTACATTGGCTCCCCATCCTTTCCCGTATTCACTACAAAACCCTGACCATAATACACAAGTCCATCCACTCCCACAATTCAAACTGGCTCGACCTCTCATTCACCGCCTCCTTGTCCACCCGAGCCACCAGATCTACCAACAAAGGCACCCTTCATGTTCCATCCCTGAAAACAGCTCATCTCTCCTCCACCCGCGACCGTGCCATCTCCATTGCCGGTCCGGCCCTCTGGAACTCCCTGCCTGTCCACATGCGGCTTGAACCCTGTGCAATCAAATTCAAAAAGAAACTAAAAACTTTTCTGTTCAACCATGCCTACACAGAATAGCCTCTTAGTCCGTAGCCCGCCCCCCCCCCCCCCCCCTCCAGTTGACCGCCCTCCCTTATTCCAAGGAGATACTCAATGTAAATTGTAAATTGTTAATTTATTATCCTCTTGTTATGACTTACTTGTTTTCTTTCCTTCCTACTGCTTCTTGGTTACCCCCTCGCCCAGTTACTCTCCCTGTTGAAATGTACTTTCCAAGCTTTCAGTTATCATGTGAACCGGTATGATGTCCCCACAATTACCGGTATATAAAAGTTTCTAAATAAATAGCTTATTTGTGTGCCAGGGGCGTCACATGACTGCCGAAGTTGATGGTGTACCAGAAAATTAGCTGCTGCCAGGTGCCCTAGAACATCCTTGTAAACACTACTTTCTTTGATTCAAAAAGCCCATCAATTTTATGCTCACAGCAACCCAATCCTTAGAGGGAAAATGAGCTAAAGCCATCCCTTGATTTCCTAATCTATTAACAGCAGTTACAATAAAATATGGGAATGAAAAAAATATTTTCTGCATGCGGATGAAAATAAAGAGCAAACTTCTGTTTAAAATAGAAATGAGGAAGCTAGGACCATAATACCACAAAAGCCAGTGATAAGTACCGTAATTTTCATAGCAAGAATTCAAGTTACACCAAGAACTGGACCTTTAAAATTCTGACAAACCCTCACCAAATACAAAATAGAAATGTACCTTAAAAACTGTACTAGAAACCAGAAGCCCAACTGTATTTATACCTCACAAAACATCAAGCAATAAAAATAAAGGACAAATCATCCATAATATTAAAACCATGCTAATAAAAGATAAAATGTTAACAAAGCCAATGAACATCCAATCATTTTTAAAAGTTTGCATATATTTGTTCTAATATTTCACAAACCAATAATATATTTCAAAACATCTGATGAATAAAACATCAAATAGTTAAAAAGAAATATTCTTTATATTTCCCAAAAAATAAAGTGTTTCAAATCAATAGAAACAAATTTACACCCAATAATTAAAACTAATAAGGATTATAAAAACCTCCTGCTCTCCATACCTGGGAGCTTTTGATTTCTACTCACCCTGAGATCATCATAGATTAGGGGAGGTAGAATATCTCTCATTCATATATACATTCATTCTTTCACACGTTCCCTCTCTCATATACATGCCAATGCTCTCAAACATACTCCCTCAAGCCATAGAACACTAATACACCACCTACTGGGCAAACAGAACAGGACAGACTGCTACCAATCCCTAGAGAGAAACATGCTAGTCAAAATAATGCACCTTTGTCACACATGCGCATCAAAGACAGACCCTTACCTAATACAGAATAAGAGACTACAAATTAGAAACATGCAATCAAAATTGAAACAGGGAGCCAGAGAAACCAGACTCTGAACCCTAGAATACTGAAGAAAAATCAAAATACAAAATATATAAGAAATGTACATTCTCACATGCAAGCTACCATTCCCATACACACATGCAAGCTCTCTCACATAGGCTCCCATTCACCCTCACTCACTCTTATATATGGGAGTGGGAGCCTATGGGTCTGTGAGAAAACATATGTACGTACCCAAGCTCTCGCTCTCAGGCTCCCACTCCCGCAGGCTCTCTCTTGCACCCAAGCAGGCTCCCATTCACACACACATCACCAGGTAAGATACCATTTACACTACACACACATACCCACACCCAGGCAGCTTACCATTCTCTCTCACACAGTCTTCCCATCGGGCCCGGAAGGCCACTGGCGGACCAATCCCACCTGCAGCCGAGAAGAGGAAGAAACCTGTGCCTGCCCCAGGCTATTCAAAACTCACGGGGCTAGCGCTTCCTCTATGCTGATCTTGCAATGCACGAGATCAGCAAAGAGCACACTTAGAGAAGCAGGAGAATGGGCCTCTTCCTCTTCTCGGCTGCCGGAGAGATGGAGTCTGCCTCTTCCTCTTGCAGTTGGTGGTGCACGGCACACTCTGTTTTAAAGTTGGTGGTGCCTGTGCACTATGGACACTATGCCCATGTTGTGTGTCAAATGAGATTTCTGTTAAAACTGATGGTTTCATGGATACATAATTTTTTATTTAATTGTTCAATATCACTCATTTTATAAACATCTTTTGCTTTTTTGAACAGTGACACACCGAGTTGAGAATTCTAACATATTGCCAACAAGAACTCCAATGTCCTTTTATCTGGGTGGTGACTCCTAATACAGAACCCAACACCGTGTACCTGTAGTTGGAATTATTTTTCCCTAGATGCATCACTTCACTCTTTTCCACATTAAATTTTATCTGTTATTCAGTTTCCCAGGCTCCTTGTCTTGCAAAGTCCCTCTGTAATACCTCACAATCCACTGTGTTTTAACAACTCTGAATGATTTTGTCTCATCTTCAAATCTGACCACCTCACTTGTTGTTCTCTTTTCCATTCACTTATGAAATGTTGAACAGCACAGGTCCCAGTCCAGATCCCTGTGTAAGGCACGAATGACCTCTCTCTATTTAGAAAATAAACTATTTTGTACTATTTGGTTTCCTGTTTTTTTTTAACCAGCTACAATCCACAGTAGGACACTGCCTCTTATTCCATGACTTTTTAATTTCCTGGAGGAGACGTTCATAGGGAATATTATCAAATACCATCTGAAAATTAAAAAAAAAAAAAAAAAAAGATCCGCTCACCTTTATCTACACCTTTAAAAAAAATGTAATAGATTTGTAAGGCAAGACTTCCTGTTGCTAAAACCATGTTGACTCTTCCTCATTAAGGTATATTTATCTATATGTCCAGCAATTTTTTTTTTTTTTTTAAGAATAGCTACTACCAATTTGCCCAGCATCATCATCAAGCTAGGTCTATAGTTTCATGGATCACCCCTTAAGCCCTTCTTAAAAAATAAATAAAATAAGAATAATTCAGGATCAAATTGACCAACCTCCAGTTTTCAGGTAATGTAGTTGTTTTAAATAGATCACAGATTACTAAACAGGTTTGCAATTTCATATTTGAAAGTAAATCCTTCTGCAAAGATCTTAGTGCCTCATCAAGAGAAAGTACTTGACAGGCATAGTGACAATTCAATGAAGGCATTTGAAAACTACTGCAATTATTTTAAATTGAATCCTCTGCTCCACAGGGAGTCAATGAAGCCCACAAAGGATAGGAGCGAGGTTGGTCAGTACTTTCCCTTTCCTCCATAAAGTGTACAGCTCTGTTTCCTAAATAGAAAGAACAAAAAATACCCCAAATTGGCAAAAAAAAGGCAAAAGAAAATCCAAGTTCCTGTATAGATATATAATGACCAAACTTGCCTCTACAAAAGATTGATCACTCATCATAGCTGGTTCCACAATATGGAACAGCATGCCCTCGGATCTACACCAGGAATCTTGCCATAAAAAATGTAAGCAAAACCTAAAAACCTGGTTGTTCAAAAAAAGCATAGTATTAACTTACTGGGATCTATACTACCCACTTACGTCGCCATCACAACCTCCCCAGTCCCCCCATTCCTCCCCTACCCCCCCTCACCTAGAAATGCTCCCTTTTTGTTAATTATTTCTGTAAGTTAATCGCGATTACCCCTTTGATCATGTTTTGTTTTTCTCCCCAGACTCCTTTACACCCTCATAACATCGATGTTTATTCTCCTAGTTTAAGGGTATACGTTTTTGCTTATTATTTCAGTTAATATGTTGTATTGTAAAGTGCCTTGCTGAGTTATTGTTATCTGGAAACCGAGGTGATGTGCCACGGTATATAAAAAAAAAAATCTTTAAAATAAATAAATAAATAAATGTATGTCAGTTGCAACCTATTCTCCAGCAGTTCTGCAGGATCAAAGAAACCTATGCTGCCCAAACAGAAGTGGGGGTAGGGGGTAGGAAGGGTGTACAGTCCTCCCAGAGACTGCACTCTACTATATTACTAAAACTCAACTGGCATTATCCCCAAGCCATTTACCTCCAGGCTCAACAACCCTCCTGTATTCCGTACTGGGAAGGAGGCACCTGCACATGGCTGCTGCTGGTTGCCACCCTACTTTGGAGGTTCGTGCTCCTCTGGCCAACTGGACCACCTCTTGGGATCTCAGTACTGCAGGGAAACTGCTCAACAAGCAGATGCCATTTCCCACAAAAGTACAAAGGTTCCTCAGTCCAGGGCCCTGCATGGGCCGGTGCACAGAAATCGAATACTTCTAAGGCTCAGTATTCTCAAACTTTGCACTTATTAAAAAAACAAGAATCAAATTAGAACCGCCAAATGCTGCATAGAACCATAACTGACATTGGGTAGATGTAATTAAACAAAAAATAATTCATGAAATCAAGATTACCTATTTAAGCAAAATGCTGACCTTCTCTAAAAGTTATCTACTGTGAGAAAACAGCTCACAGTGAATGACTATAAATGAAAAACTGGCAATGAGTGGAGGAGTATCCTCATGGTTACAGCAGCAGGCAAAGAACCACAGAAAGGAAAAATACCGCCGCCTAAATTTAGGGAGGTATCTTTCCTTTTCATGATTTCACATGCATTAAGAAAAAGAAAAAAAAAAAAAGGAGGGGGGGGCTTGGGACGAATGTTTGAAAGGCCACATGCACAAAAACGTTCTTTTCTGCAACTTCTGATACACCAAGTTCAAATGTGTGCGCTACAAGCCAGTATAATGAAGATAATATTGGGACTTCTTGTGCAATCCATGTGTTGCCCTGTGCACAGGATTCACAACCTGCGAACGGATGCGTACACACTCAGCTGAGAGAGAACAGTGCTTGGGTCACATCAATAAAACATCAAGGTGTTGGATAAAAAATGTATTATCTATTCCCCGCTTAGGCTTATTGTGGTATCAGAACAGAAATTGATCAGATAAGGGTTTGATAAATTTACAATTTTTAGTAGATCTGGTGAAATGTAATCTTCTCTGTTAGTTTCCTTCCCTTGAGTCCTGCTACACCTGTCTAGACTATTGGGTTACCTCTGTCTACTATCAGATGGAGACAAAGGACACACCTTTTTCAGTGACATCGTATGATATATATAGGCTAGTGCTGCACTGACAATAGTCAATATTCTTATGTCAAAGCAATGGAAAATACCAACTGCCCCTAAAACAATTAATTTTAATATTGATAAATAGAATTTCATGAATTGGAGGAACAGAGGAAACTGTCTGTCCTGCTTAGAAAGCAAACTCTGCTCGTATCCCATTTATGTCTGTATGGCACCACACATGCCAAATAGTGCCACAGGAGAGATAAATAGCACAGAAGCAGCAGCCTCAGGCATACTTCAAAAGTGAAATCTAAATTTACTGTCAAATCCAAAGTCCGTTGACAAGGATAACAGTGCAGGTCCTAACTTCCCAGGAGGATCCTGTACTGGTATAGAAAGACTCAAGAAAAGGAAATTAATAGGCAAGACTATGTTTTACTTTCCTTATCCCTTACCTTCCTTAGACTAGTGGGATCTACCCATCCATTCCAACAAGGACAGGGCTGCTCCGAGAATACCTGCACAAGGCAGTATCTTTGCTTGCATATCTAATCTATAGCATCTACGAGAGACTGTAAAGACCAAGTGACTGCCTTACAGATGTCCTCCAAAGCAGGAACTGTAGCCTCTCATCAAGAGGAAGCCAGAGTCCTCAAAAAATGAACACAAAGCATCTTCAGAACCTGCTGACCTTTCAAAGGCTGAGGGGAATCATCTGCTTGATTTACATGGACAATTAGGATTCTGAAGCTGCCTCTCCTGTGAGATCTGCTGAATAAGGCCTATCGGCTAGCCAAAGGGGTTAGCTATCATTTAAATACCTAAGGAAGTTTCAAAGAACCTTCAATAAGGGGAAAGAATACCTTTACTTTCACATTCTACTTTATGGGACACTGGAAGAGATACTGCCTGTTTAACTGAAGGCAAAAATGACCTTGAATGAGGAGGAAGGCACTGGTTAGAAGTAACTAACTCTGTGGAAAGATTAGGAGTGATCACTGCCAATTAAGGACCTTAACCCTGGTTACAGACCACTAGAGATACCACTTTTAAAGAATATCATTCAAAAATGTGTGACTAAGTATCTCAAAAGGAGGAAACAAGAGTTATAAGAAACAGATCCAGAGTCCTCTGAACACCAGAACCCCAAGAGGGTAAACAACTGCAACTGGGGACCCCCAGGAAATTAAGAGTTCAGCTCTTGTCAAAATCCCTTTTGCAGGAAGATGAGCATGGATGGGATGTCCATAGTGAAAGAGCCAGAAATCTGAAAGAAGCTTCAAGTCTAATGAGACTCCAGCACAAAGAGTATTCCTCTCTGTGTTAACATACACAAGGGTGAGGCTAAGACCAAAAAAAAAAAAAAAAAAAAAAAAAGGTTCAGCTATTGCTTGCGGCCTGGTACACCATGAACCAGCCTTTTTTTTTTTTTTTTGATAGCTGAATAATCTGCCTTAGAAACTTGTGATTTGCCATCAGATTCAATTATGGCAATTTCCCATAATCTATTCTTTTCAGGAATGCTTCTGGTCTAGTGACTAACATATTCCTGTTGAAGAAGTCAGATTAAACTGTGCTAACCTTGCAATGGTGAACTCCTAAAACATGCAGTAAATTCTGCTCTGCCCACTAGAATAATCTGCTTGCTTTCTGAACCGTCATTGGTTTCCGAGCATCCCTTTGCCCATACATACTGTTGGAAACAGGGTACTGGGCTTAATGGACCCTTGGTCTGACCCTGTATGACAACTCATATGTTCTTATATAATAAGTGACCATTAAGGTTAAGCACTACAACTAGGCAGGCTCGATAGCCATGCTGCTTATTTGGACAAAATCCCTTGAGTGCGCAGCACAGCACACCAGACTTGTGTCTGACATGCCCACAACTAATTTGGGAGAATCCAGATTAATTCTTCTTGGTTAGATCCTGGTACCTGCAACCCAAGTCAGGCCACTCCTGACTGAGTGGAAAGAGGGAGACACGCCCCACAGTGCTTTAACTGTGGGGGACTATCAGGACAACGGAGATATGTGAAGCCACAGGTAAGCCCTGGATCCAGGGAATTAGATCTAGAGAGGCCATCACATAACTGTGGAATAAATCTCACATCTGAGCTAACCATTTACTGATGCTCATCTGAATCAGGAAGTCTCTGCCTAACCTGGTATCAAGATACATCCCTTAGCAAACTTAGCAACGGAAAGCATTAGACTTCCTGTGTATTTCAGTCTAGTAGTATGTGTCCATCTGCTGAAGATAAATACTGTCTACTGCTGGTGCAGCACCAGTCTATATACCAATTAATATCACATCACTGAAAAGGGGTGTGTCCTCTGTCTCTATATGCTAGTAGGCAGAGATAACCTACTAGTCTGGACAGCAAGATAAGGAATTCCATTCCATATTAGTCTGTCATATCCACAATGCACTTTAATTTTGCATTCAATCTTTGAGAACCAGGAAAGCCAGGTTTCAGATCCTGCTTTTCCCACTGACACTATTTTCTCAGGTACAAACTTAAATTATAAGGCATCTACAGCATGGACCTTCCAACCGCACTGGAATTTATAACCCACCTTGAAATGTAAGTAATCAAATTTAAAACCCAAATAAAAACTATATTGCTAGAAATTTAAAAAAGAAAAAAAAACATGTATGGAACACAGCCTCAAGTTTTCAAAGCACAGATTATTCAGCCTCCTCTTTAAAAAAAAAAAATGGAAATCCTCACTGATGGATACACTGAAACAGTTCACTTTGGTAATAAAAACGTAAATCCATAGAATTAGAAAATATAATGATAGCTTACTATAAGAAAGCGCAAACTGGCTATTTAGTGTACCTATAATACTGATAGTGATGCCAAGAAACCCCAAGGAACAAAAAAATTGTCATGGCACTCGCCTCTTAAAAAAATTTACAGTAAATAGAAATACAATTTTAAAACAAGGATCAAAAGGAAAACCACAAAGCTGTTTCATAGCAAAAAAGTGTCCCCCTCCAGAGACTGGCGATTTGTGCAAAACATTCCCAGTCCATAGTGCCCCAATCAAGACCTTAATACAGTTAAGAACCATTAAACAAAATAAAACTGAAACTGCTTGCATTTTAAAGTTAAACGCTACTGTAGTTCAGTACTAACTCAGCAGGCTACTAATGTGGCTCACGGAGTACCAAAGGTCAGGCTTCAGTGCCGTAGACCATCGATCCCTTTCAGCACAGAAATCCCGCGAGGGAAGGGCCCCCGAAATATACAGCTACAAGCCCTCGAACAGAAGGAAGCGGCGAGAAATGTGCTGCTCCGCTGCTATCACTAGCCAGGGCGGGCTCTATTCTGCGCGCCCCCGGCCTATTGTGTGCCAGTCTCCCGCGGAGCTCGGCCCGTCCCCGACCCCGGAGCTCGCGAAAAGTGACGCTGTCCCACCCCTTCCCAGCCCCGTGCTCACCGTGCCGAACCCCCGGGGGAGCTACTCGTTGTTGATGATGCGGCCAGGCTTGCTTGGAACAGAAGGGCTCGAAACCTAGGCGCAGGATTTAAAGATGGATGCGAGCAGAAACGCTTCCTCTTTCCAGCTCTCTCTGAACGGGACTGTAGCCCTGGAAACGCCCCTGACAGTGGGATTAATGACAGCAACCAATCAGAACATACTATTATGACGTCACTAAAAAGGGACCGTCACAAGTTTACTGTCCATTAAATTAGGAGTCACCGAGAACCGTACCGGTCGTTACTTCACACTTGTAGTTACGTAGACGACGTCTTAATCAGAAAAAAAAAAACGTGCATGGCAAATGTATTTGCAAACAATGAATTTCTTCGATGGCAGTTGTAGGAGGCGGAGCTTGGCGTCACAGAGAGAGAGAGGCTCGGAACGCACCTCGGCGTGCTGCTGTTGGTAACCACGCTGAGGGAACTGCTGTTGTGATTGGCTGCTGGCCACCCTTCTGCCGGAAGGTGGGGTTTCCTGGGCTACGAGCTTCTTGGCGGAGGACGCTGCAGCCCGCGGGGTGATGGTGGCGGAGTGCGCCGCAGACCTCTCACCGCAAACTGGAACAGGCCCAGGCCGGGCGGTGCTGCAGAGCCGAGGAGCGGTACTGAGGTAGGGAGAGGAAATCCTGCGCAAAGCGCTCGGTTTATCAGCTCGTTTCTGCCGTACAACTGCAGGAAGGACTCGGCCTGCCCCGCGCCCGCCGTGATACAGCCAATAGAGATTAGCCCTGGTTCCTGGAAATCCAGACCCAGAGCCGCGTGGGATTTCGGCTCCCCTGCCACAGAAATGTATTTTGTCTCTCAGTCTCTTCCCTCCCCCCCCCCCCCAAAAAAAAATCTCTTCTCTGACCATTTCGCCCCAAAGGTCAACGCTGCAGAATAACTAAGGGGGTGAGGGCATAATGGGCAACAGGTTTATAAACAGCTTTATTTTCTTCCCAGGATCCATAGACCCATCCGCTGGAACAATTTCTATAATGAAAGTCATGCAGGAGAGTTCAGTTCTCGTCTCATCAGTTCTGCTTACAGTCAGGGTGTGCTACTTGCCCCTCCTCCGCCCCGTACCCTTAGTTTCAGCACCTTTGTCTGTGGACGTCTGCTGAGCAGTCCCACCTGTTTCTCTAAATTTGAAAAGCCGAGAAATGTTTCCAGTTTGTACTATTTATTAATTTATAATTCTATGTAAGTAATTAAACAGAAACTTGTGCGATGTATCATTTCTGGTTTATATTATGAGACCTACCCGATTTCCTTTAAAATAAAAGCTACAGTAAAAATGATTAAAGAAACAGCGGAAAGCCAGATCTCGGAAATGAAAACTTTCCTCAGCTACATCTGAAGAAGGGACTGTTGTGATTTTAAATTAAGTTCATATAAGGGGTGGAAAAATATTAAGAAAAATTGGGTACCAGCCAAAATTTTAGAAGTCAGGGCAAAAACGTATTTTTCCTTATCCTATTTTTTTTTTCTTGTGTTCTTTATTTTGTTATTTTTTTTACCTATTTGTCTATTTTTGGACTTTTGTTTGGTTTTGTTTATTTTTTGGATTTATTTGTTTCCCAGTTTTACTTAGTTTTTGTTTCATATGGCTGTGCTTTTCTTTTTTTGTAATTTTTAGACTGTTTGGTTTAATAATTGATTTTTATTTTTTTTGGTCTCTTCCCCCTTCCTTGAAGCTTCTCTGCAGGCAGGAAGCAGACAGGGGCCTACCACAGTGGCAGCTTCTCCCATTGATCTCCAGTCTGCTGCAGCAGCAACGGCTTCTCCTGGGCCCAGGTCAGCAGCAGGCACCATGCACTAACATTTAAGAAATATGGCACCTAGGAATTTTCCACCCCGACTACATCTTCTTTTTTTTTATTGGTCCATTAAAGTTATTGCAGCCACTGTTTCTAGTTTTATCCAGGACCAACATGGCTACTAGAATTCTGCACTCCAGATACAAGGTTTAATTGTTTGCTGCTTTCTTTGAAGTTATTGAGATGCTGTTGATGGCTAGAGATGAACATTTCCCCCTCATCCCCTTCTTTTTGGATGGGCTAAATTATGCATTGGTTGTCATGGAAATAAAAACATCTTGAACTGTTTTCCTGCAGAAACAATAGACTTGAGCTCTTTGAGACTTAGACACAATAAAAGCAGAGTTGCTATTCTTGCTACCTCCCAGAAGAAGACTGATTTCTTCAACTATCTCTCATAAAGAGGATATATACTAGGAATGTTTTATAGTATTTCTTTTTTTTCTATAGATTTTTGTATTCTGCCTTTCTAAATTACCCAAAATGCTTACAAATACTAAATTAATATAAATAAACAAAGGTAGAAGCAAAATTTAAACTTAACAATAAAAATTACTCATATCCGTTCATCAAAACCCCGTTTTGCTCTAGTAGTTAAAATTTTTCTTAAAGAACTATTTCTTAAATTCCTAAATCTCAGATGGTTATTATCAGAAAAAAAAGTTATGATAATTTCCATTTGCCACAGTGCAGGCAAAACTGTAGACCTGCAAAGACTGAGTTTCTGTTAACTAAAACATTATTCACTTACAAAATGTTTTGTGCCCCAAAATTTTCTATCAGATTTTTTCCATAGTTATCTTGAGTTGTGGTTATCATTCACAGATAGGTAAAAACAAAAGTCAGCAAATATATTGTAGGTAATACCTTTTTTGGACTAACTTAATACATTTGTGACAAACTTTTGAGATCTATGTACCCTTCATCGGATCAATGCAAATTGTATAACAAAGCTGATGAAAGGTTCAAAGTTAATGTTTTGTTTTATTTAATTTACAGGTTCTTTTACAGGGAATGATTTAATAATTATGGAAAGTTTAGAAGAGGAAAATTTTGCTGTGTCTATGTAAGTATGCAAAGAATGGCCATGTTTGACTACAATTTTACAGGGTTTACATGAAAACCAGGATGAAGGCAGAATTAGAACAGCTTCCATAACAGAAAACCATCCCTTCTTGACAAAATAGCTGTAGTCTTTTTTTGGGGTTGTCATTTCAGGATTTGGAATAGTATGTATATATATATATATATATATCTCTAGAACAGCATCTAAATGTCAAGAACAGATCTTTTAGAACCCAGTATGGACTTGGTTCACATTATGTTCATTTCATATCAGAATAGCTGTTTGGAAGCTTAAATATAATTTTTGATCTTTACATAGCCATGTTAGTTGGGCCAGGGAATCGTTTCGCTATATTAGATTGTTTTCAGGCATTAGAGAGACTAGGTTAGATTTTTCATAGATCCATCCTGGCTTGATTTGTTTGGTCTCTTCTTCTAGTAAGTGATTATGTAGCTTAAATGTTGTGAAGGTTACTTTTAGTTGTGATCTCTTCTTCTTTTACAGTGGTGCTCACCCTTTGTTAGAAATCGATCCATTTTAGTATTGATCTGAGTTTCAAACTGCCATACTATGTGTTATCTTGTATTATCATACTAATATAGTAGATGAATTGGCCCAGCCAGTCTGTCCAGTTTTTGTGGAATGCACAGCTAAGCAGGGTTTGAAACATTCCTCCATGATTTACTCGTCAAGTGAGGGGCAGCAGCAGACCCAGATTTACACATAGGGCAACGAATATTCAGGTCAAAGAGAAGCCTGTTCCTGCTTGCTTTAGGGCAGTGTGCTGGCACAGCTTCAAAAGAGCAGCACTGTGACAAGCTGCCTATGAGCACCAAAATCTTAAATCTGGCCCTGGAAAGCAGCTGTAATGCATAGTAAATGCATTACTTCCCTGGCAAGTGTATATCATTACTTCCATCAGACACTTGTACTCAGGCATACTTACGCAGCCCTCCTCCTCCACTTCCCACCACAGTTTCCACCCTATTACACATCACTGTCCTCTCCACTTTCTTCAGTCTCTTCTTCTTCTCCCTCTCCCACTCTTTTTTTTTTTTTTTCTTCTCCCCCCGCCCCCCCCCCCCCAAGTCCTTTCACTTGCCTCCTGTACTGCTCTCCCAAGCATTGTGGAGCATAAGTATGTAGTTTAGGGAGGCTGATTCCATAACCAAGGGCAGAGGCACAAAAAAGGAGGTTACTTAATTGTTCCTGGAGTAACATTTTTTGTTCCCTGAGATGCATAAGACAACTTTGCTTTCAAACTTCTCCATCACTCCCCCCCCCCCCCCCCCCCCCCAGCGATCCTTTGCCTCCCTTTTTCATCCTTTTGGTTCCAGGTCCATTTCACTGTTTTGTATCAGTGGCAATCAAAGATAGAATCAGAATGGGGCCTGTCAGCTGGAGTTTCCTCTCAAGCCCCACCCCATGCACAGGTTTTCTTAGTAAAGGTAAACCTACATGGGATGGGGATAGAGCAGCCATGGGGCCTGAAAGCGCATACCATTTCACAGACCCTGGTCCAGTTCTGTCTTTGTCTCCTGCTGCCATTCCACACTTGCCTACATCCAGCTCTGCTGTGCCAATTAATCAGATGTTTGCTGGCATGAAACAACTGATCATGCTGGCAAACTTCTAATTGGCTGGTAGGCATGGAAGGCCGGGAAGAAGCAGCCAGCACAGGACCTGTGGCGGTCATCTTCCCTATCAGCTGCAACCTCCTCTCTTCTCCCAGTCCTCAAAAGTGACAATGCCATCTCATCTGCTGAAAAAATCCACTCACTGTGTGCAAGTGGATTTTTCAACCCTTGCTGCTAAAGATCTATCCTAGCTGCCAGCCATACATTTTTGACTGCTTCTAGGATATTGCATTTCTCTCAGTTAGTTTTGGTTGGCCTCCTCTTTGGTTCTCTGTCATCTTAGCTAGATGAGCATACAAATTCATCTACTTAACTCAATACCTAGGTCTTCGTTCCCACCAGGTTTTATTATCAGATGTTAGGGCAGTAGTGACTAAACTAGCAAGGCTATTGCCCTAACATCCAGCCACATTTGTCTCTGTTGCTTGCTAGATAGTACTTGGCCACTACCAACTTGCCAGTATTAATTTGATTGGTTTTGGGGAGCATAGCTTGCTGGTTTCCACCCAGCTAATCTATCACTTATAGGGTTGCTAGTTAATGCATCCCTGATGTGATAAGGAAAGGAAGGTGTACATTTCCTCTTGCTTCAGTTCTTGAGGGAGTCAAAGATGGGTATTAGCAAAACTGCAGCTTCTTATCCTTGTTCCTACCACTGCTCTCTTTCCTGTATCTGTCCCAAGCATACTCGAATTTTTTCATAATTTTGGTTGCTCATAGGCATCTAAGCATCTAACATCATGACCGTAAAGAATTATTTTCTCATGGTTTTTCTGAACTTTCTTCCTTGCAACTTCATTGTAACCTCTTTTTTTCTTTAATTTCTTTTTCTATGGAAACTTTCATGTCCCATACTTTATTGGAATCTGTCAAATATTTGAATGTTTGTTATATTCTCCCTTTCACTTACTTCCTCCAGTGAGTACATTTTGAGTGTCTTAAACATGTTTGTAGGGTTTATATTGCAGGCCCTGTATCATAAGAACCACCATACTGGGTCAGCCCAAGAGTCCATCAAGCCCAGTATCCCTTTTCAAACAAAGCTAGTCCAGGTCACAAGTACCTGCAGGATCCCAAAGGGTAGATAGATTCCATGCTGCTTAGACCCAGGGAGAAGCAATGGCTTTCCTAAGGTCTGCTTGGTTAACAACTGTTTAGACTTCATCCAAGAACTTGTCCAAACCTTTTTTCCCTGTACGTACCGGATCAGTCCAGACTCCTGGGTTGTGCCTCCGCACCAGCAGATGGAGACAGAGCCAAACTTGTCAGGCTCCCCCTATATATACCAGGGTGCCACCCACAGCCTGTCAGTATAACTCTGTCTCCAGCAGATGGTCAGATGCCTAACCCACAGTCTTGCCTGATTCAATTAGGTGTTAGTGTAGAGGTGTAAGATGGCTAGTTTTAGGTTTTTGTTTATTCCCTCTCCTTGCGGTACAGTTTAAAAAAAAAAAGAAGGAAGATATTTTTGTGTAAACTTTAGCGATACTATCTGAATTTTACCACATTCTCCGGCAATGAATTCCAGAGTTTAATTTTGCATTGAGTGAAAAAAATATTTTCTCTGATTTGTTTTAAAAGTGCTACTTAGTAAGTTCATGGAATGTCCCCCTAATCTTTTTATTATTTTTTTTTGAAAGAGTAAACCACCAGTTTGCATTTACCCGTTCCATTCCACTCATGATTTTATGTATGTCTATCATATCTCCCCTCAACCATCTCTTCTCCTAATCTCTTTTAGTCTTTCCTCAAAGGAGAGCCATTTCATCCCCTTTATCAGTCTGGTCATCCTTTTCTGTACCTTTTTTAGTTCTGCTATATCTTATTAACATAGTAGCGATGACAGAAAAAAAACCTGGTCTTTCCAGTCTGCCCAGCAAGTTTCTTATCGTAGTAACTGCTTCTCCGTGCAAATTACCCTCAAGACTTATGTTAAGAGTAGTACTATTGACAATCAAAACCAAGCACTGTCAAACCCATAACAAAATTACTGCTACTATCATTTTTTTTTTTATAGGGTGAGCAGATAATGCTGCTTGAACATACTTTGTTTTTGGACTTGGCCGTAGAAGCAGTACTGCGTTTTTTCCCTAATGTCTGCGTATTAGTACCCTGGATCGTAAAATTTAGGGCCCAGCGTTGGCTGTCATCTGAATTCTATCCCCCTTTTTTTCCCCCATGCCATCAAAGCAGAGAGCAATGTTGCATCAAAATCATGAAAAGTTAATTGGTTAAGGGTAGTAAACCCCATGCCTTCTGTTAGGGGCAGAGCTGCTGCTCCATGCAGGTTACCCCCATGCACCCTTTCCTTCATTTCCATGTCTAGCCTTTAGGTATCCACAGTGTTTATCCCATGTCATGGCCACATTCCACCAGGCGTCGCACGCTGTGCGTCGCACTCCGAAGGGGTGCGCCAAAGGGGCACTCCCCTTTGTGCACCCCTTCGTGCAATCCTTTGTGCTACGCTTATTTTAATTACCTTAAGTTTTCCTTTGTTAATTAACCTTTTTCATAGTGTTTAGTAATCCTTTGTTTATTAAATATGTTCAATGTATTTGACTTAGGAAACCTATTTTCCTGCATACTTTGTTTTTAATGTAAACCGGTATGATTTGTATCTGATACAAGAATGTCGGTATATAAAAATGCAAAATAAATAAATAAATGTCTTTTTTAAATTAGTATACTGTTTTCATATTCACCAACTCTTCCGGAAGGGCATTCCAGGCATCCACCACCCTCTCTGTGAAAAAATATTTCCTGATGTTGGTTTTGAGTCATCCTCTTTGGAGTTTCATTTCGTGACCCCTAATTCTAATGTTTGCTGTCCAACAGAAAAGGTTGAAGTATCTTGCATCATTAAAAACTTTCAGGTATCTGAAGGTCTGTTTCATATCTTCCCTGCAGCTCCTTTCTTCCAGGGTATACACATTTAGATCCCTCAGCCTCTCCTAATAAGTTTTACAATACACACCCACACCATTGTGGTCCCCTTTCTCTGAACCACCTCTGACTTTGCTCTATTCTTTTTGAGATACAGTCTGCAAACCTGAACACATTACTCCAGGTGAGGCCTCACCAAAGACCTCTACAAGGGCATTATCACCTCCTTATTCTTACTGGTTATTCCTCTCTCTGTACAGCCCAGCATTATACTGGCTTTAGATATCACCTTGTTATATTGCATCACTATCTTTAAATTGCCAGGCACTATCACCCCAACAAACTTCTACTAGTCCGTGCACATTAGGGTTTCACCCCCATCACATACAGCTCTTATTATTATTTATTTATTTAGCACTTTTATATACCGATATTCAAGTAACATAGTTACCAATCACGTCGGTTTACATTCCAACAATAACCATGACATGAGAATGTCTTACATTAAACCAGGGTAATCAAACTTGGATACAAAGAACTGGATTACCACACTCCAGATGCATAAATCTGCACTTCTTGGCAGAATCCCAGCTGACAAACCTTCGATCACGCTTCAGTCTTTCTTAAATTACTCTTCATGCTCTCTATTTCTTCAGGCATGTCCAATTCCAAAGCGATGGAGCAGCATAGGAAAATACATGAGTTCAGATCAGCAGGTGCATATAGTCCTTAGCAGCCAAAAATGCAAGCAGATGTGTTCCAGTAGATTGTAAGGCATGTGTAGGAAGATACCCACGAGAATGACTCAAGACCCATCATTCTGTGTACCAGGAGGGCGATTTTATATTTTGCTTGCCACTGTTTGGTAGCCAGCGTAGCTCATGGTAAAACTGGAGTAAAGCGGTCTCTTAGTGTTTGGGTAATTGCCAGGTTCTTATGGCCTGGATTGGCCACTGTTGGAAACAGGATGCTGGGCTTGATGGACCCTTGGTCTGACCCAGCATGGCAGTTTCTTATGTTCGTGCTCCTATCAGAAATCAAATGAGCAGCAGCATTCTGAAGAAGCTTCAATGCTCACAGGGCATAAGCTGGTAGCCTTAGATGGAACTGCAGTAATCAAGGAAGGGCAATACCAGAGCTTAAACCACTGATGAAAAATCTGAGTAACTCAGTAGGGGGTTTAAGCCCTCGAAGTGACTGTAATTAAGAAAAAGAAAAACAGTTTTAATCCCTGTCTTAATATACTGAGAGAATGTCAAATTTGTTTCAAGTAGCACTACTAAACTTTTAGACATGTCTGAATCGGTAACTTGATATTTTCTAAGGAAGGAAGGAACCTGGTTGGTGCCAGACCACTATTTGGACTCCATACATTTCTTGTTTCATTCAAAAATGGATTTCTTCCCTTTGGTATATCCAACTGTTTCATCTGCTTCACAATTCCCACAATTTGAAATTGTCAACCCATGCTTTTGTTATTTTTAGAATTGATTATTGCAGTTCCATTCTCTCAGGTCTTCCTCTTTCGCAGCTCAAATGATTACAAATACTTCGAAATATGGCTGCTAAGATTATTTATGGTTTGAAAAGATCAGACCATGTCACCTCAAATCTTTTCACTGGTTACCTGTCACTAGCCGGATTAAATTCAAAATTCTCTACCTTACTTTCTGCGCCCTTCGCTCTTGAGTCCATTCTGTATCTTTCAAAGCTATTGATTCCCTACCCCTTTTACGCCTCTTGCGGTCCTGCCAAAAGGGTCTCCTTCACTTTCCTCCTCTTTCAGTTATCAGATTGGATGTTACTAGAGACTGCTCATACAGTTATCAGGTGCCTCTCCTCTAGGACGCCTTACCTTTTGATATCCATGCTGAGCCTATTTACATGACATTTCAGAAAGCAGTGACAACCTGGATACTCTCTCAGGCCTTTGATTGTTAATAATTTGCAGCAGAACTTTTTACCAGACCCTGTCTTACAGCTGCGTTACTATTGTTTATTTGCACTTTAGTCAACCAATACCATGTTTCTAATAGTGTTTTATTGTATATTAACATTTTGTGCTGTATTTCTGTGTATTTTTTTTATTTTATGCACATTTTTAATTGAAAACCACTTGCTAGCTTATGAACTAGCCATTGCTTAATGGCAGATAGAGTCACCATATTCCACTCTCTTCCCATTAAGATCATACAGGGATATAGAACTGTATGTCATCAGCATACAGACTGTATCCCAATCACAACCCGGCTAGAAGCCTTCAAATTGGAGCCAAATATATGTTAAATAACAAGGTGATCAGGGCTGAACCTTGTGAGACTCCAGTATGTACAGGATGCCAGGTCGAGCAATCGCTACTCGTTGTTTACTTGTTGAGCTTGTTCAGAAATATATGACTCGAACCAACTACCGTGCATATTTCTAAAACCCGGCCAAGAATGCCCTACACCACCCTTTTTCCACCCCCCCCCCAGTAAAATGTACAAGCAAAACAAAAAATACAGACGTACTTTCAGCTTATGCACATATGTTATTTTTACGCATAGAACCCCATTTGAACATTCACTCTATGCTATATTGTCCATTTCTTAGTGTATAGACAGTTGAATCCAAAACCAGTGGGTTATGCATTTCTGCCAGCAGTTTGAGAAGGAGCAGTATATATACCCCTGCAGTGACAGCTTGCCAGTATTCTCCGTCTCTAGCAGATGGTGGACGTGCATCTCCCTACTAGGGGATTGCTGTAAATTTTAGAAGGAGAAAAGAAGAAGTAAATTTTAATTCACGCCACTCTTCTGTGGTGATACCGTATTGTCCCTCCCTCAGTTGAGAATTCCTGAGGTGATTTCCGTGGTCCCTCAAATGAGGGTCTTGGTCCAGTAGCTGTTTTTTCAACTGGTGTGGACTTAGCTGTAAAAAAAGAAAAAAAACCAGCTGAAAGACAAGCAGGTTCAGGAAGCCGAGCATGGCAGTGAAGGTTTACACCCTCTCCCCCTGCAGCGGCGACTGACCTTGTACTCAGCCAGGAAGGGCTGAGCTTGTTGTGTCCGGTCTCAGACGGCTTCGACCTTTGTGCCTCACCTCTCTCTCTGCTCTCCCCGCTAGCCTTGGGGAGATGGCTACCGCCGCATCTGCATGCCGCTCTCTCCGGCGTCACCGGAACGGCTATGGCAAGCCTCACACCATGTTTCTCCTAAGGGCTTCCTAGGGTGCGTGCACGCCACCCACATCTTTATCCACGTCATGGCGGGAACCTCGGGGGCGTCCCCCTTGAGTGACGTCATGCCATCCGGGTATTTAGCCTGCCCTTGTTTGCCAGCTAATCGAGTTAGCGAGGATCGTGAATGGATGGAAAGCCTCCGGTCTGAGCTACTCTGTCGCTTCCTTGCTGCCGCTGGAAGCTCTCTTTGCCCTTCGGGATATTTCTATAACTTGGGTACCTGCTCCTTGGGGGCCCTTTGCTTTTTTTCAAGTGCCTATCTGGGATCAGGTACTCGCTCCTTGAGGGCCTGCTCTCCCTGGCTCGGTGCCTGTATACAAATAAAGAGGAAGAAATTTTTAGCAATGCGAGAAGAAGTTCAGATGAGAGGAGCTAAATTTATACTTAGATTTCCTTGTTATTGTATTATCATATATCAGAATTCTCAATACATATTTAGAGAACCTGAACAGCTCCGTGTGTGTCTCGATTCGCACTCCAATTGGCTCGTGAGGGGGTTTGGTAGTTAAGGGGAAATACACTGGTTAATTCCTAAGCAATGTTTATTGTAAAATTGACATAATTTCTTATGTATGTGCTCAAAATACATCTTGTCTCCCAGTTTCCTATAAGTTATGACCTATAGATGGGGTAGGATTTGTTACTTTTCGATTAAATTGTATTACTTCTTTGATTTGTAAGAACTGATTAATACTGTCATATATTGTCGCTTTCTGAACAGTTGTTCTGTAAACTGTTTTTGGAAAAATTCAATAAATAAATAATTAAAAAAAAAAAAAAAAAGGAGCCTATAACCTAGATCGCATCCGCTCTGGTGATGAATAGAAAACAGCTTTTAATACCCGGGATGGGTACTTTGAATACCTGGTGAGGCCCTTTGGCCTGTGCATCACCCCGCTGTCTTCCAAAACATGATGAACGACATTCTGCTTGATCTACTCTACAAATGTGTCATGGTGTAATTAGACAACATCTTGATATTTTCCCAGGACCTGAATACTCATCTGGAGGATGTCAAAAGAGTACTGCTAAGACTTCGCGAGAATCACTTGTACGCCAAGTTGTCTAAATGTGAATTCCACACGGAATCTGTGCCTTTCTTAGGGTACATTGTTTCAAACAAAGGCTTCCAGATGGACCCACAAAAGCTTGAGAGCATTCAAAAATGGACACAACCCACTGGTCTAAAAGCCCTTAGACGATTTCTGGGATTTACCAATTACTACAGAACATTCATCAAGAATTACTCTTCACTAACTGTTCAACTAACAGCAATGACTAAGAAAGGTGCCAACGTCGCCAATTGGTCTACAGAATCTGTGACTGCATTTCAGAAGCTAAAAGATGCCTTCTCAAGTAAGCCATGCCTCCGCCATCCGGATCCGACACGACCCTTCATCGTGGAAGTCAATGCCTCTGATGTAAGCGTAGGGGCCGTGCTAAGCCAGTCCAGTGACTCTAAGATCTTGCATTCTTGTTCCTTTTTCTCCCGATGCTTTTCGCCAGCGGAGAAGAACTACGGCATTGGGGATAAAGAACTACTGGCAATAAAGATGGCGTTCGAAGAGTGGCGCCCCTGGCTTGAAGGTGCACAACATCAGATCACCGTTTTCACGGATCATAAAAATCTGGAGTACCTCCATCATGCTCAGCGCCTAAACCATAGGCAGGCAAGATGGTCCCTGTTCTTCAACAAATTTGACTTTGTGCTGAAATATCGCCCTGGAGATAAGAACGTTAGAGCAGATGCCCTATCTCGCTCATTTTTCTCTGAAGACGTACCTGATGAACCCCAGCATATCATCGACCCGAAGAGAGTTATCCTGTCAGCTACTCATCCAGTACCTGCGGGCAAGACATTGTACCCGGTAACCTAAGGAAAAAACTGTTAGCATGGGCTCACGACTCAAAACTGGCTGGACATCCTGGTCAACGAAGAACTCCGGCTAAACTACAGAAGTAGTACTGGTGGCCCACCATGAAGGAAGACACATTTTTCTATGTTGCTTCTTGTTCCAATTGTGCCAGACAGAAACCTCCGCCCGGACGTCCTTGGGGCCTGCTTCATCCCTTGCCAGTACCAGATGAGCCCTGGACTCACATTGCTACAGACTTTGTGGTAGACGTACCACTTTCTGGAGGTAATAATACCATCTGGATTACAGTGGATCGTTTCTCGAAGATGGCTCACTTTGTGGCTCTCCCTGGTTTGCCATCAGCCATGGAGCTTGCAAAACATTTCATCACCCACATCTTTCACCTACACGGCATGCCAAAGCACATCATTTCTGACAGAGGGGCTCAATTTACAGCAAAGTTCTGGAAAGCTTTGTGTAAGAGGTTTGACATCTCTCTCAACTTCGCCTCTGCATACCATCCTCAGTCGAATGGCCAATCTGAGAGAATGAATAGAACACTCAAGCAGTTCATTCGAGCCTACGTTGGTTCATGTCAAAATGACTGGGCTGAACTGTTGCCCTGGGCTGAATTCGCCATCAACTATCATCCAGCTACATCAACTGGATCCTCACCATTTGAAGTGGTTTACCGGTGACTACCATTACCATCTTTACCACTTTTACCACTTCCACTTTCAGTGTCGTCCTCGGCAGCTCAGTCTACTACCAAAGATATCCAACTACTGTGGAATAAGACTAAAGAGATGCTCCAAAAAGCAGGATAAAGAGCAAAGAAAGGCTATGATGCTCACCACAGCAAGGCTCCTGAATTCCAGCCTGGTGACAAAGTCTGGCTGTCTACAAAATATCTAAGACTCAAGCTACCATCAGCTCGTTTTTCCCATCCTCCGACGTCTGGGTACTCTCACGTACAGTCTGAAACGTCCACCAGCAATGAAGATTTATAATGCGTTCTTTGTCTCGCTACTGAAACCGCTAGTCCTTAGCGAGTTTTCCACCAAAACACCTGAACCTATACCTATTGATGCAGAAGAAGACAGAGTACAAGGTAAATGCCATCCTTGATGTGAGAAAGAAAGGCAGAGTATGGGAATACCTCCTGTCATGGGAGGGTTACATACCTGAAGAAAACTCATGGGAACCTTTGGCTAATATCATGTATAAAGAGATGCTTCAGCAATACCACATAACGCATCCTCAGAAACCAAGACCAGGTAGGAGGTCTGGAGGGGGCCCTTTGAAGCGGGGTACTGTTGCGTCTGTCTGTCTCGGACATGTCACGGGCTACAATAGCCCGCTGGATTAAGGCGGTAGTCACAACTGTCTATCTGGATGCCGAGCAGCCGTTGCCTAGTGATGTTAGGGCTCATTCCACTTGGGCTCATTCCACTTGGGCTCAGGCAGTGTCATGGGTGGAAGTTAGGTTGTCTCCCGTCGACATTTGCCGAGCTGCAACATGGTCTTCCCTACACACCTTTTCCAGGTATTATCGCCTGAAAGTGCAGGCCCAGTAGAGCGCAGCCTTTGCGTATGCAGTTTTGTCTGGGCCAGCTTTGTCTGGGAGTAATTTTGGTACATCCCACTTGCTCTGGATCCACCTGTTTAAACACTGAGAAATGAGAAATTACTACTTACCTGATGATTTCCTTTTCTTTAACATAGGCAGGTAGATCCACCTTCCCCTCTTGGCTGCTGGTGGGTTGGGCTGTTGTCCTCCTGTGTGGCTCCGTGTTCCAGGGGTTACGGGTAAGTGTTAGTCAGTCCCTAAACAAATGTTTTAATTCATTCTTTGTCTGTGCTCAGTGGTTTCCTGTTGGCTGAGTGCTGGAATGGTTATCTGTTAATAATCAAATTTTGCAGAGAATACTGGCTGGCTGATGTTACTGCAGGGGTATATATACTGATGTCAGCTTTTCTTTGTCTTCGTCTGTTGGTAGAGGTCATAACCCACTGGTTCTGGATTCATCTTTCTGTACTAAGGAAAAAGAAATTATCAGGTACCGTATTTTTCATTCCGAAAGACGCACCTGACCATAGGACGCACCTAGGATTCAGAGGGGGGAAATTTAAAAAAAAAAAAAAAAAAATGGTGTGCTAAACCGGCTCTGTCCCCGGGCATCTGTGCGTCTTATGGAGCAAATTAGGGGAGTGCATAAACATTTTTTTTTGTCCCCATTTCATTTTCGGGTCTGGGGAGGGCCATTTTGGTCCACTCCCCAGATCAGAAAGCTTTTATCGTTCCCTTTTTGTGGGGAAAAAAACAAAACAAAAAAAACCCCATCCTAACCCTTTAAGTTTAACTACAAACCCCCCCCCCCCCCCCCAAGACCTGCCAAAAGTCCCTGGTGGTCCAGCGGGGGTCCGGCAGCGATCTCCTGCACTTGGGCCGTCGGCTGCCAGTAATCTGTGACATGCAAAGGGCCGTCGGCGCCATTTTGATTACTGGCAGCCGACGGCCCAAGTGCAGGAGATCGCTGCCGGACCCCCGCTGGACCACCAGGGACTTTTGGCAGGTCTTGGGGGGATCAGGAGGGTTTTTTGTTTTTTTTTGGTTTTTTTTTTATTCGCTCCATAAGATACACAGAAATTTTCCCTCCACTTTTGGGGGAAAAAAAAGTGCGTCTTATGGAGCGAAAAATACGGTAAGTAGTAATTTCTCCTTTAAATGGAATAACAATTAATATATCAGCCAGATTGGAGGAACTGTACCAATTAAATTATATGCTTTTTTTCCCCCCAAAATAGTTTTTATTAACATTTTCAGGGGTTCACAAACAGGAAACAATACTTCCAGGGCAGCAGAGCCCATACAATAGTTTACTGACGAGAATACATCAGCACTTTATAACTCAAGAACACATTGATTCCCGCACCAACAGCCTGCAGTTGCGAGGTGCGGTTCATGTCGCTATTTCCATCGCGAACCCCATTTTGTAACAAACACATCCCTTCATACAACTTCCTACTCCATATCCATTCACGCCTCCATGCATCCCCCTCTCCCCTCCCCCCCCCAGGAGACCGAGCTGTAATCTCACACCTCAGGAGCACAAAGGTATATTTTACATGCACTTCGGTGACTAATGCCAGTCCAATGTGTATCCAGCAGCGCTCAAACTATTTTGCATGTCTTGAGGCAAAAGGCCAAAAAAATACGCCCCAGCAGGCACAATACACTTTATCAGGTTTACGATGTCCAGCAACAAAGTCCATAGTTTCCAGTTGCATGAGCGACTAATGGAAGGTTCCGCAGTCTGTTCCACCCACACCGAAAGGAGGGTGCGGCAAGCCATCAAAACAGCGCAGTGGCCGAATCTATCCAGAGACAGGCAGTGGGGGTGCGTACCTTGAAGGAGAATCGCACCAGCTTTGGTGACCGGTATTCTCATGCATTGGTCAATGACCGCCAGCATTGCGGACCAGAACCCGTCCAGGGTCGGGCAGTCCATCAAGCGATGCAAAAGGTGTCCTTCCCCAGCCTTGCATTTTATACATATTGACGAAGCTAGTCGTTTCATGTGAAACCGGCATACATCGTTGCAGATAATGTGGAATTGTAACTCTCTCAACCCTTGGTCCGGGATATGAGAATATGTTGTTTTGAAACAGGTCAAAAGTGCTCTGGCTGTCAGCGGGTATCCCAACAAGTCCGACCAGTATCCAGCCAGTACATCCAAGTGACGGTAGGGGTGGAAACTTTTGCCCAATTTGCTCCAGCCAGCAATTTTATTTGAGACACACACGGTATCAAACATAATAGTTGCAAACACATGTTCCGAGGTAAAGGTTTCAACCGTCCAATGAAAATCTTGAAAGTAATGCCGGGCTTGTAAATAGGCAAAAATTGTTGGGGAGAGATCTTAAAGGTATGTAGCAAAGATAGAAATGTTCGTATGACATGTGCCTCATCGTCGTACAGATGAAACAGAAGATAATACCCTTCTGGGCCCAGTTCTTAAAGATGAGGTTACAATCCTGCCCTGGGGGAAAATCTGAGTTGCCCAGTAAGGGAAGTAACAGAGACGCCATGCCCTGCATTCCTTGGGCAGTATGCAGCCACCGCCAAGCTTTAATGCACAGATAAAATAGTGTCCTGGGAAAGTCCTAGTTGCGCAGTAGTGCCGAGGTGGCCTGCAGGAGGACCAGTGGTGACCAGGGGGCCGTCGTGAACCAGGTTTGCTTGCGTCCATAATAGGCATAGGTGTCGGTGAGCCACTCCCCCACAACACACAACTGGCAGGCAGCACTGTACAATCTGAAATCTGGAAGGCCCAGGCTGCCCATCTCCCTGAAGCTCTCTAAGATGCCATATGGTATCCGTGCTCTTTTATCCATCCAAATAAACCGAGTAAGAGCTGTTTTCAATTGTTGCAGATCCCGGGCCTTGAGCCAGCAAGGTAGCATGTGTAATTTGTAGAGGAGTTTAGGGCCGATAACCATTTTTACCAGGGCACAGCAAGCAAACAGTGATAGCGGGAGGGAATGCCATGCTGCCAGCTGTGATTGTAGTGAAGCCAATGTCCCCCGAATATTTACAACATATAAACATTTGATATCCTGGGGGACCCACACCCGCAGATACTTAATTTTCCCAGAAGCCCATGTGAATGGAAAGGCCCCCCACCACTCCCAAGTATTTGTAGTTGAGGATCCATGGCTAGGGCCTCAGGTTTTGAAAAATTTATCGTAAGCCCCGCAATGTCCCGGAACTGGGTAAACAGCCGTATAATTACTGGAATACTAGTCCGAGGGCGTCCCACAAATAATAGTATGTCGTTGGCAAACGTAGCCAGTTTTATCAGGTGCCCTCCAATACTAAGACCCCAGAAATCTCCATCCCGACGAAGCCGGGTCGCCAAAGGTTGTATTGCTAGGATAAACAGAAAGTGGGAGAGAGGACACCCCTGGCGAACTCCACAGTACAGAGAGAAGGGTCCGTTAGGGCTCCATTGATCAATATGTGTGCACTGGGGGTATTATAGAGGCCTATCAACCAATTAAAAATGGGCCCATAAACCCATATTGCTGCAGAACCCAGAACAGGTAGTCCATGATACGGAGTCGAAAGCCTTTTCAGCATCCAGACTTAAAATCAGAGCTTCCGCTGAGAGCTGATAGCTTAGTGCCACTATAAGGCATCGCACGTTCCGCACCCCATGTTGCCCCTTAACAAAACCAGTCTGGTCCGAGTGGATTAACCTTGGGAGTAGTATATTCAGCCTGGCGGCCAACACTGCTGCAAAAATGTTTATGTCCACATTAATAAGAGATATGGGTCGATACGACGACACGTCCAGGGGGTCTTTGTCCTTTTTGGGAAGGACCACAATCGTTGATTGATTCATACTAGGGGCTTGCCAGCTCGTGGCGGCTAGATCGTTGTAGAAAGAGGCCAGGGTCGGGAGAAGAGGGAATTTCATTATCCTATAGAATTTAGCCCCCAACCCATCTCGCCCTGCAGCTTTTCCCAGGGTTAAGCCTTGTATCACGGAGTAGATTTCCCCCTCCCTTATTGGCGCATTCAACTGCACAGTATGATCCGGCAGCAAACGCGGTCAAAAAAGGTCAGCAGAAAATTGGGCTGACACTTCAGTGTCTCGGATTCGCTGACGATACAGGACACTATAGTATTCTAAGAAACAGGCTGAGATGTCCTTTTGTGTGACCCGGTGGTTGCCGTCCTCGTCTTTGATACCAGTGATGGCGGTTTTATGTCGCCGGCCCCGCACCAAATTGGCCATTAATTTGCTGGGCTGGTTACCATGCTTATATAATTGATACTGATAATAGCGTAGGGATTTGGTGGCCTGTTGGTGTAACAAAAGGTTGAGAGCCTCTCGAGCATGTTCCATTTGCAACCGGTTCTGGTCAGACATATGTCTGACATGCTATAGTTGGAGGGATTTAAGCAGCTGGGTAGGATGCAGAATCTCGCTATGGTGAGCTCTGTGCTTTTTGACAACATAGGCGATAATGTGTCCTCTGAGCACAGCTTTCCCAGCCTCCCACACAGTGGCTATGGGTATATCTGGGGTAGTGTTACATGGAATATACTCCTCCCAGCATTTCTGTAAATAAGTATGGAATGTTTTTTTATCTAGGAACAGGTCGGGACGCATGCGCCATGAAAAGGGGGCATGTGCGAAGCAGCCAGTCTCCAGGCCTATTGACACGGGGACATGGTCTGAGACAGATGGTGCCTTTGCTAGCTTATTCCACCCTCGGGAATAAAGCATCTGAAATCAGGACATAATCTAGTCTAGAGTACGCCTGGTGAGGGTTAGAGAAGAAGGTGAAATCCTGTTCCCCCGGGTGCAGCAGCCTCCAGACATCAAGCAAACTGAGCTCTTGTGCCACAAAACCTACCCCCATGGGACTCTCTTTGGGACCTCTTGCCCTGGGGGGTTTACAGTCGAAAGCTTTATCCATTACTGTATTGAAGTCTCCCCCCACCACTAAATGGTAGTCATTTAGTTCAGTGAGGTGCACAACTAAGGTAATAAAAAAAGAGTGGGAATAGGTGTTTGGTGCGTAGATGTTGCAGAACGCCAACTTCTGCCATAAAGCGTCCCTGTAGCAATTACATAACGTCCCTCAGGGTCCACACCCAATCTATTTGGAAGGGCAAGTGCTTGTGAAAGAGAATGGCTACTCCACGTTTTCGGGAAGAGAAGGAGGAGTATACCCACTGGCCTACCCAGTCTCTCTTCAACTTTCCAAGTTCACTATCTGACAGATGGGTTTCCTGTAGAAACACCACATAAGATCGCATGCGGCGAAACATAGCTAATAATTTCCCCCGATTTACAGGAGAGTGAATCCCATCAACATTTAAAGAAGTAACTTTAACCTTAGCCATATTGTCCCATAACTGATAGAGATAGAAGAGGAGTCCACGGAGGACCCCCAGAATACATTTGAAAATCTTGTTTTTTGGGGCCTCCCAGCCTAAGCCCCAAATAAAACAGCTCGCCCGCTTCCTTATACTGCCCCTGATATACACACACTCCCCACCCCACTCAAACAAGCCTCCTAACACATTCATGCACCCATACCATATCCATGAAAATACAAACATCCGTCTATAACTCCTAGAGGCTCGGGTTCTCCCTACTCGCCTCCCAACCATTATTGAGTGCAAGCAGGAATACTCCTGACCCCTCCCCATTTCCAGATTACATCATAGCTTTACGCTCCCTTCAGGTCCAATTTAACATAATTTCAACAGAGACAGACTGCACAAATGGTACTGTTGGGGTAACCTGGGATAGCACAAAACAGATTGTTAGGGGGCTTAAGCCTTTAAACATTGCCAATCCCATACATGAACTGACACCATAAACCTGAGAACCCAAACAGTTCCAAAATTCCAGCATCCGTAGAGAGAATGGAGCCCGACCCCAGGCCAACTGTGCCAGGCCAGGCAGTACTCACTACAGTGTCCCTATTTCAGGCATAGGCCGAGATCCGTGGCACGTCATAGCCCCAGCTCAGGACGCTGGCTCAGCAGGTAGCGAAGCTAAAAACTGTGCCGCCTGCTCTTTGGTAGTGAAAAAAAACACCTTATTGTCGTGGGAAACCCGCAGTTTGGCCGGGTATAAGAGAGCGAACCTGATTCCCCTTTTGTGGAGTTCTGTGCAGGCAGGGGACATCTCTCGCCTCTGGGCCGCAGTATTAGCTGAGAAACCGTTGAAAAGGAGTATGCAGAGGTCTTGGTACTCCACAACTGGCTGTTGCCAGTAGGCTCACAAGAGCTGGGTTTTGTGAGTCCAGTTTAAGATGCGCGCCATCACCGGGCGCGGGGGGGCCTACCCCATGGATCCTTTCACACCTGAGGTGATCATTAGGCAGGGCCAATTTTAATTGCTCTGGGAGCCAGTGCTCAATGAAGGTGTACAACTCCTCCTCCTTCAGCGATTTGGGTAGCCCGATGATTTTTATGTTATTGCGACGGCCTTGGTTTTCTTGATCCTCCATCCTCTCCAATAAAGTTGCTTTTTGGGCCTGGAGCTCCCTTACGTGCTGCTTCAACACAGCAAGCCGGTCCCCTTGGTCAGAGAGATGGTGCCCTGCTTGATCTAGGCGTTTGGATTGCCCCTTGATGGTGGATTTTATCTTCCATCACTGTCTGGATTTTTATGAGCCGGTCATCGAGAGCCGCGGTCACGCTGGAGATTTGTTGAAGCACCTCCACGGACACACTTGCCAGCATAAGGTTTGGGTTTGGGTGCCGTCGCCATTTTGTATGTGCTGGCTCTCACCGGTCTGTTGCACTGCAGTGCTTCTATGGCACATCACACGAAACAGCCCCAAAACGCAGCCCCCATTGCCCTCAGCACCTGCTCAGCCACTTGCTGGGGAAGCGGAGCGTTAGGTTAGGAGAAAAAGTCAGTTTTCCGCAGGGGGTCCGAGGAGCTTCTTCTCCCCTGCTCCTGGCTCTGCTATGTCATCGCCGGAAGCTATATACTTTTACTAAAGATGCTGAAAGAGGATAGTCTTAAGTGGATAAGCTATATGTAAGCTGGTTGGGAAGAGCAAGCGCAATATGTGTGCATTTGTTGCCTCAAGCTCTGTACCTATTTGCGATGGTATCAAAAGCATTATCCCAAATCTCACACACTTCAAGATAATGACAGGTTATGTTTGGATGCTTTGAAGCATTCAAGAATTACTATAAAAGTTCTGGAGAAGGCTAAGGGACATAAGAGGCATACATTTACCTGCCTTTTCAAAGTAGTATTTAGCTTCATGGTTTAGTATACTCTCATAATGGAGTAATCCTTCCCCAAGTCAGCACTGGATAGAAATTGACAAAAGGAGAGTTAGGGAGCAGTAGGGGATGCTGTCCCTGGGGATCTTCTAAAACTGAGAGTGTATGGCTCAGAAACTGCTACCAGGAATTGTGAGCTTTTAAGAAATCGAGGGGTAAACACTGTGCTGAGATAACTCTTAGCCTAGTGTATGCAGAGCTGTGGAGAATTTGGTCCCAAAATGAAAGCAGAATAATTCAAATTTCAGACCTTTAATATATTTTCTAACTTTTTGAGGGTGGTGTCTTTTGTAAATGGATGAGTTCGGAGAAAAGTTTAATTTCTATTCACCTTTCAGTTAAGAGACATGGCAACCAACATTGAGTCTTGGAAATCTATTTTGAAACACTCGACACTGCCAGAAAAGATGGTTTTTCATAATGCAGCCTCCAAAGGCTAAATAAGCAGAATAAAAAAAGCTATCTGTTGGATGGAGTAGCCAAGATCATTAAAGGTGTGGGATAGTGAGTCTAGTTAGTTATTTATTTATTTATTTATATATAGATTTTTCTATACCGGGGTACATAAGTAACATCACCTCGGTTTACATTCAAACAGTAATTCAGCATTACGATTTACGATATAACATTGTAACTGAACGAATACAAAACCATGTATAACTTTGTATTAATAGAATATAAGCAATATATGAGAGACTGTGGAAATTAAGAAGAGTAGTAGAAGATTAAGTTCATTAATAGTAGGCTTTTTTAAATAACCAGGTTTTAAGGTTTTGTTTAAATTTTATTTATTGATATGATACAGTGAGTCTAGTTATTGATAAGATACAGACTTTCAGATACTTGAAAGGTTTTAATGATCCAAAGACAACGACAAACCTTTTCCGTCGGAAAAAAATCAACAGAACCAGGGGTCACGATTTGAAGCTCCAGGGAGGAAGACTCGGAGCCAATGTCAGGAAGTATTTCATCACGGAGAAGGTGGTGGATGCCTGGAATGCCCTTCCGGAGGAAGTGGTGAAGACCAGAACTGTGAAGGACTTCAAAGGGGCGTGGGATAAACACCGTGGATCCATAAAGTCTAGAGGACGTGAATGAAGAGTGGGTGGCTCGCGGGAATGATGGCTACTATCTGGAGATAATACCCTTATTCAATAAACATACACATGGTTAATGCGACTCCAACATTGCTCTAAGCTTCAATGGCAAGAGGAAATGTGGAAAAAGGATTTGTATTCATAAAAAAGCGGGGAGTAGCTTGCTTGTTACGGCGGTTACTATCCCAAACCAAATAAGCCTGATACTTTACTTTCAATGCAAATCCAGCATAGCTCTCTGCTTCAACGGCAGGGGGAATGAAGAAAAGTGGATCTATATTCAGACAACAATCAACAAGGACTGAATTACATAGTCTGGGTAAACAAGCATGGGTGTAGCTTGCTTATTGCGGCGGTTACTACCCCTAACTAATTAACAGGCCCTTGGACACGCGTTTTCCCTTACCCCTTATTCAGTAAGGGGCGGAAAACGCGCGTCCAACCCGCGGCACCTAATAGCGCCTTCAACATGCAAATGCATGTTGATGGCCCTATTAGGTATGCCCGCACAATACAGAAAGTAAAATGTGCAGCCAAGCCGCACATTTTACTTTAAGAAATTAGCGCCTACCCAAAGGTAGGCGCTAGTTTCTGCCGGCATTGGGAAAGTGCACAGAAAAGCAGTAAAAACTGCTTTTCTGTGCACCCTCTGACTTAATATCATGGCGATATTAAGTCGGAGGTCCCGAAGGGTAAAAAAAACAAAAAAAACCCCAAAAATTTAAAATGGGCCGGCGGCAGTTGGGCCAAAAACCAGACACTCAATTTTGCCGGTTTCCAAGCCCGTGGCTATCGGCGGGCTCGAGAACAGACGCTGGCAAAATTGAGCGTCGGCTGTCAAACCCGACAGCCGCCGCTCCGGGTCAAAAGGAGGCGCTAGGGACGCGCTAGTGTCCCTAGCGCCTCCTTTTGCCTGTTTCTACCGCACCACCTAATTTAAATACAGAATCGCGCGCACAGGCGAGCAGGCGTTTGTCCGCTCTCCTGCGGACTTTACTGAATCGGCCCGTTTGCTAGATATTTCACTTAGATGCAGTTCCAACACTGCTCTCTACATTAATGGTGGGGGTGGAAGGGAAATAGAACCAAAAGGTTACTAAGAGCCAAGAGAAACATAAGTATGAGAAAAAAAAAAGTGCGAAACTTGCTGGGCAGACTGGATGGGCCGTTTGGTCTTCTTCTGCCGTCATTTCTATGTTTCTATGTTAAAAACTATGGAACCAAAAGTGTAGGATCAAATTACTGAATGAATCTGGAAATGTTCTTTATCAGCAAACGTAGAAGAATATAGGGTATACAGTACATGAGGGCATATTTAACATACATTCGTCTAAAAGCTATGGATAAATGGAGAGCTGACGATTACTGGAGGCTCTGTAATAACTGGGGAGATTTGGGCCATACCTTAGCATCATGGCCGGTTATTCGGAATTTCTGGAAAGGTGCTGATGAGTATTAATCACATATATGGGGCATCTCCAAGAGTTTGTGCGTCTTTACCCCAGGAGGCAAGAGACGGAAGAACTGCAAATTTAAATAAGTTAATTTTAGTGAACTGGAATAAGGTAGTCCACCACTATTTAAGATTGGTAGAGGGAATTAGGTCAATAGACATCGAACTGTTATCAGGAAGCTGCAGAGGGAAACATGCAGGTGTTAAACGTGATTGGGCCAAAGTTAAATTTTTGGAGGATCCAGATGTTCAAAGTGTTAAGATAATTTTTACATGCTAAGTTCAGGCAGTCAAGCCCTAGGACAGTGGGGCCACCTAAAGAAACTGGGGGAAGAGGACTATTAAAATGGGGGCATTGAACAGAATGACTTCCTACCATTGTCTTTGTGACCTATTGAATTAAACTTGCTACAAAAATGCTCATATAAGAATTGGAAATTTTACCTGCTTGGTTTATTGTACATTGAAATTGAATAATTAAAAATAAGTTTAACAAAAGTGTATGTGCCCAATTTTAGCAACATTCTGCAGGGCAGAGTCTGGGCAGAGTTTCATTTACTTGCATAGTTTTTTTTTAATGTTAAAAAGTATGCACACACAATTTCATAGCAAACCTGCTCACACTAAGTTGCAGGTATAAATGTGTGTGGGTAGTTTGGCAGGATAAGTTTCCTAGTTAGCTTTGAAAATTGGTATAACTTATGCATGAAGCAATCTGCAAATGTAGAAAAATTACTGCCAGGATGTCCTTCCTGTAGTAAGAAAGCCAGAATAGCACTTGCAATATTGTGGTCCATCTCCAGCCCAGCCATTGCTTTACAGAATTGTTTTAACTTCATTTTCCTTTTGATGTAACTACCCCAAACCCCATCCTTTCTTTATCAGTACTTTCTTTTAGCTGAAGAAAAGTGTCTTGCATTGTGAAGCTAGTGTGTTAGCTGCTTCTGTGTCCTTAGCAGAAGTAACTTTTCTTCCAGCCAGCACTAATGTGAGAGATGTACTCATATGTTTTTTTTAGTGGTAGTTTGGATGAAGAAGCTTAACATCCTCCATTTTTGTTTTTAGTTCATCTACTTCTGATGCAGAATTTGATGCTGTTGTTGGGCACATAGAAGATATTATAATGGGTAAGATCACATATAAAATAAAGGTCTATAAATGCAGTTTTTAATAAATCAGAGAGGACAAAGTTCACTTTTGAAAACCGTTGGTCAACTGATTAGAAATCCTATCTTTTTATATAGTAGACATTGTCTAGCATAGATCTTGGACTGTTATGTGAACAGGAAAAGTAATATTTAATAAATCGAAACCTTTTATGTAATACAAATATTTATTAAGCATGTACTTGTTGGGCTTATCCGATCCTTCTTTGGCATGTGCTGTTGGTTTTACATAGAAAAACGAATCAGGACAATAACACTAAGGACAAGCATACATTGTATTCTGCAAAGGATTTATAGTGGCCCCAATATTCAAATGGCGCTGATAAGTAGCTGGATAAGTAGCAATTTTATCCGGCTAAGCGGAAACCGCTAAATATCTAGCTATGTTTAGCAGCCTCCACTTAGCTGGCTAAGGGGGTCATTTTCCAAAGGTATCGCATGCGAAAAGTCCCTTTTCACATGCGATATCTAAATCTGGGCGGAATCCGCATCAGAAGGGGAGGTGTCGGGTCTGCCTCGGGGCAGACTCCATGATGACTTCGCTGACAGCGAAAAGGTAGGCACCTTATCACTGCCAGCAGTGCGCCCAATTGCACCACCTTTCATAGTGGCGCTATTAGGTGCGAAAGCCGGCACCGATCGCACCGCGGCTTTTGCAGGCCCGCCCCCGGCTTCGCCCCTCCCCCCTTACCGCCAGATTTTCTAAGGTCTGCGACCTTAGAAAATCCAGGCCTAAGTGTCTTATCCGGATAAGTAGCTAGCTGTATAGTCAGTGGGTGGGCAACGGTCTGATCAGGGCAGTGCTACTTTCTGGTTAATTTAACTGGATAAGTGCCAATATTCAGATTTATCCAGTTAAGTTTACCAAATAAGTTAAACCTGCCGTAGAACAGGTCTAACTTAGCTGGATAAAACTTATCTAGCGAAGTACTGCTTTTGATGGGGATATTCAGCAGATCCCATGTAAGTTAGCCAAATAAGTCTTCTGTTTGAATAATTGACCTCAGAATATATAAAAAATAACAATGATAGTGTAATGGTGAAATCAGTCTATGGATAAGAAAGATGTTGAAGCATTTTTTTCAAAATGTCTGTCATTAGAGAGCGAGAAAAAGTCATATAAAGCAATTTTGTAAACTTTTACTTTCTTCTTTAGTGAACAAGAATATTAGAAATGTATATATTTGTATATGAAAAGTACAATGTGTATAATTACGTCATGGACCACAAACCTAGAATATCTGCAGTGAATGAAAAATGAGAAGAAAAACAGCTGCTCGGCATGCTAGAGAAGATTTTATAACATGCATACAGCTTTGGAATTTGCAGCCTTGTGCTAGGCTATTAAGTCTCCTACTTCAGTAATGCTTTGTAGAGGGTGCAGAGCGTATGGACATTGCCTATATTTAGAGCTTTTGATTCTAGGGGTCTATAAAATGCAAATGTAGGGGGTTATTGTTCATGCAATTAAGGTTTGTTTTTTTTAGGGTGCCAAAAATGTGTTTATCAGTGTTTTCATGATGCAAGTTAAAATTGTGGACTGCTGTTCTTGCGGTGCTTCTGATTTTTTTGCACTGGTGGGACTTGGGCTCTCCATTGGCCTGTTCCATTGATGTCATTGGAGCATCTTAAGGTAGGCACATCCTTTTTTTTTTTTTGTTAGAATGACAGGGTAACGGTAGCGCCGGCGGCATTTTGGTTCCTGTCACCCGACGTCACAAGTGCAGGAGATCGCTCCCGGACCCCCGCTGGACCCCCAGGGACTTTTGGCCAGCTTGGGGGGTCCGGGAGCGACCTCCTGCACGCTGGCCGTATTGCCAATATTCAAAATGGCGCCGGCGCTACTTTTGCCCTTGAGGCAAAAGTAGCGCCGGCGCCATTTTGCCCTCTTGGGGGGGGCCTCCTTTTGCCCTCGAGGCAAAAGGAGGCCCCCCCCAAGCTGGCCAAACGTCCCTGGGGGTCCAGCGGGGGTCTGGGAGTGATCTCCTGCACTCGTGACGTCGGGTGACAGGAACCAAAATGGCGCCGGCGCTACCTTTGCCCTGTCATATGGTAATGCAGCCGTGGCCCGAGAGCGGGAGATCGCGCCGGGACCCCCCCCCCCCCCACTGGACCCCCAGGTAATTTAAAACATTTTGGGGGGCTTCGGGAGGGTGGGGGGATTTGTTTTAAAGGGTCGGGGTGGGTTTTAGGGTGCCAGTTTTCCCGCCCTCCCCCGATTTACGATTTTTTGACGATAAATCGGGGGAATTGCTATTGTATCCGAGCCCAGCGCGCGCTGCCTGTTCCCTCCGAGGCCGCGGAGGGAACTTTCCTTCGCCCTTCCCCTACCTAACCCATCCCCCCGGCCCTATCTAAACCCCCGCTTACCTTTGTCGGCAAAGTTACGTCTGTTGGCCGGCAACCCCGCTCCGTGGTCCGGTCCCGGGGGCTGTTCCGGAGGCCGCGGCCGCGCCCCGCCCCCTAAACGTCTCGTCATCCCGCCACGCCCCCGACAGGAAGCCCCGGGACTTACGCGCGTCCCGGGGCTCTGCGCGCGCCGGTGCGCATGGGTTTTAAAATCCGCCCCTCTGTGTACCTTGATTAATGATACAACTAAAAAATTACTATTCACCCAGAATCCAAGTTTCTGGAAACAGTATATCTGAACTTTTTCAAACTGTTAAACATTTGGTGGGTGAAAACAGATGATCTATGGAGAACAAATTTCTGCTCTCCTAGTTGATGTGAAGTTTGTTGTCTTCTCGAACAAAGTAGCTAACATCTGCAGTAAACTTCTGATTCAAAGAGTCTGTCTAATGAACCTAAGATGTATGGAATAGGATTCTTTCAGTTTAATATCTAAGGATGCTCAAATCATTCCAAGTTGAACTCATCTTCTTGTTCCCAAAACCCATGTGCAACTGCACTACTTAAAGCTATCGATGAAGACATTGGCATGCAAGTAGCTAAAATCAACAGTCTATCACTATCTGAAGGCATATTACCTGCCATATTAAAACAAGCCTCTGTCTGTCCTTTGCTAAAAAAGATGACTGCAGACCTCAGTTCCTGGGAACTATTGTCCAATATCCTCCTTTCCATTTCTGTCAAAGATTATTGAAACAGTAGTATTAAATCAGTTAACTAGGTGGGAAGACAAGATGACGTCCTGATTAGAGTCATACACAGTCCGGCTCTGCCCGTTTTGTTTTTTCCTTTGTTTCCTTCTTTGTAATGCCACCAAAGAGAGAGAGCAAGGTGAGGGTTTTCCTCTCCATTCCAACTCATCTTGCTGAACAGGTGCTTATTTCATCATATATGAATTTTGCTGCTTCTGCAAATTTCGAGGGGGTGAGCCCTGCTGCAACTGTCGACGAAAGAGTGCCATGGTCACCTGGGGATGAGGTTTTCCTCAGCCCCCCCCCCCCCCCCCCCCAATCCCTGGCTGCCATCTGTGACGAGAGATACAGCTTGGGATGCGCTTCCGGTGTCCCTGACCAATGATGTCACATTTCAGTCGCCGGAGGAGGGGGCTCGCCAAGCAGAGAGTGGGGAAGCGATTCTGCTGAATATCTCGGCTCGGGATAGTGATAGTGGACCCCGCTCCGGGTCAGTCAACTCCCTCAGTTTGTTCTGGTGTGTCAGCTGAAGGTGTTTTCCCGACATCTTCCCTCCTATGTGGAGACTCTCTCAGTTCAGGGTGAGTTATTCATCTCTTCCATTAAGGCGGTGGTGCTGACTCTTGATACCCTGTGGGAAATGCTAGCTGGGCTTTCACAGGCTGTAAAGGCTTCTAATACTAAAATTGATTCCTTAACCAATCAGCTGGATCCGTTGGTACAATCTCATGATGAAGCTCTCTCAGGTTTATGTTCCTCTGTTGATAAGATAGAATCTGAGATACGAGAGATTCACAACTTCACTGCTGTCTCAATAAAAGAGAAATACGTTTTGTCCAGGAGAATCAAGCTTTTGGAAAATTGGAACCGATGCCTGAACCTGAGATTAGGAAAATTTGTCATAGTTATGGGGGAACCTCCTCTTTTTACCTTTAAGAAAGATCTATCTACGTGAAGTTCTTCATATTGCTGAAGATCAGATTCCCCCAATTAATAAAGTTTATTTTCTTCCTATATCGGTTGGTGAAAGATGCCATTGTCCCATTTCGTCTGGAGCTTTCCTGGATATGGAGAATTTAACTAACATTTTAGAGAAGTCTGCTTATGAAATTATTGATCATTCTACTCTTATTGTCACTTATTGTTCTTGAGCATGATATCAGCAGAATTATGTCTGTATAATTTAAACATATTCATTCTCCTTTTCATGGTCAAAACATAAGAATATTTCCAGATGTTTCTAAGGTTACTCAGGAAAGAAGAAGGGGTTTCTTGCTATGTGTCGAAGCTTTGTCTTTGGGGGTTTCCTTTTTATTAAAATATCCCTGTAAATGGATTATAAAAAAGGATAATGATTATCTTTTTTTCATCTGAACAATTGAGAACATTCATAGATGCTAGAGCTCAACTACACCCTGCTTGATGTATCTGGTCTTTGCTGCGGACTTGAATATTGTGCAGAAATATCAGGTTAAGCCTATATCATCTTTCGTTTTGGGTTTTTTTTTAATTCCTTTATTCTCCTATATTCTTGTCCTCCTTGGATCGTTATTGATAATGTTTTATGACAGCAATGTATGTTTCTTTTCTTTAGTTTAGTTTTCCTTTTTCTCTTCTTATATGAGGCTCTCATATTGTTTCTGTTGACAAGCTAAAGATAACTTGTAAAGTTTTGAAATGCATAATAAAAGAATTAAATTAGTTAATTGATTTCCTGTATGATAACCCCATTATAGATCAATAATAATTTGGGTTTAGATGATTTGGGGGTTTTTTTTAGTGCAGAAACTCTCCTCTCTAGTTTTGACACCATCAGATGAGGATTTCACAGGGGAATGAAGTATATTATGGTAGTCTTGGACATTACTGCCAAACCATGAAATCTTTCTCTCTCATCTGTGTGGTGATGGAATAACTGGAACAATGTTAAGTTGACCTAACAGGTCGAACCCAACAAGTTAGAATTGCCTTTTCAAGCTCAGGTTGAAACTCTATTAATTCAAGAGCGCCTCAGGGTTTTCTTTAACATCTACCTATCCCCTCACTGCAAAATCTGTGCTGGGTGGGGCATAATTTTATAAAATCTATGCTAATGATATCCAGTTTTTTCTTCCCATCTGGTTTACTTGGCCCAAAACATGATGGTAGTACACAAACTCTCACTTTTTTGTGCTCCTCAAGAAGCACAACGTAGACCCCAAAGAGCTGGCTAACTTCCGCCCCATCTCGAACCTCCCTTTCTTAGCCAAATTAACAGAGAAAGTGGTTAATACTCAGTTGTCTGAATATCTAGAAGAACATAATATCTTATATCCATCCCAATATGGATTTCGTAAATCCCGCAGTACAGAAACTCTTCTCATTTCACTGACAGACCACATTATCATGGGACTAGACAAGGGCCATTCCTTTCTTCTAGTACTCCTAGACATTTCGGTGGCATTCGATACCGTCAACCACTCCATCCTCCTGAATCGACTAGCAGACATAGGTATATCCGGATCAGCCCTCAGTTGGTTCACGTCTTTCCTCAGCAATAGAAGCTTCAAAGTTAAAATTAATAACAAAGAATCACCCTCGACATTATCATCACTTGGTGTACCTCAAGGATCCTCTTTATCACCCACCCTTTTCAACATTTACCTCGTCCCCCTCTGCCAGCTTCTAACAGACCTTAACCTAACACATTACCTATATGCAGATGATGTGCAGATTCTGATTCCAATAACTGAATCCATCGCAAAATCACTCACGCATTGGAACAACTGCCTAAAATCGATTACCAGCCTCCTCAACAGTCTTAATCTGGTTCTTAACGCATCGAAGACTGAACTCCTCCTCATCTCCCCTAACCAAGACAACCCACCCCTACAGACCAACCACAACATCCAGCTCACACATACCCATGTAAGAGATCTGGGGTTTCTACTCGACAATCGCCTAAACTTAAAGAAAATGATCAACACCACAACCAAAGATTGCTTCTATAGACTTCAGGTTCTAAAAAGACTCAAACCTCTACTATTCTTCCACGACTTCAGGACAGTTCTGCAAGCCCTGCTATTCGCCAAAATAGACTACTGCAGCGCACTCCTCCTGGGTCTCCCCAGCTCTACCACCAAACCTCTACAGATGATACAGAATGCCGCGGCAAGAATCCTGACCAACAACAACCGTGGAGAACACATATCACCCATCCTCCGTAACTTACACTGGCTCCCAGTGAACTACAGAATCCTTCACAAATCACTCTAATTCACAAATCCATCTACAATCACCTACATCTGGACCTAGTATTCCCTCTCACTCTTCATATCTCCAACAGACCGACGAGAGAAGCATATAAAGGAACCGTACAGGCCCCTCCCACAAAAGCTACTCGCCTCCCCTCGACCAAAGACCGTTCATTTTCGACAGCAGGCCCAGCTATCTGGAACAATATCCCTTCCGACCTCCGACTGGAACCCTGCCTCTCAACATTCAAGAAAAATCTTAAGACCTGGCTCTTCCACCAGGCCTTCTCAGATCCCCCTGACACACATTAGCCGAGGTTCTATGGATCTTCATACCCCCTTTAAGTTTCTAATAAGATCCTCCCCTGACTCACCAGTTGTTTATACTTGTTTACTACGTTCCTAGGCCTTTTTCCTTCCAGCTATCTATGCCTCCAAGTTTACTATCCTTGTTGAATGTAACTTTGTTTTTCCTGTTTATACTATTGTTTTTGGTTCAGTCTCCCAATTCGATGTAAACCGATCTGATATAGTCTTTTAACCATGAAGGTCGATATAGAAAAGTGTTAAATAAATAAATAAACTTTAACATAGACAAGACAGAAATGATAATCTTAAGTAATTTCCCCTTTCTGATGCCTCTTCTGTTTTCCATTTTGAAGGTCATCAATTACAGATAGTATCTCAAACAAAATCTTGGTGGTGGTGTTAACAGTAATTTACCTATGCATGCCCAGACTAAATCTGTGGTTAAAACAGCTTTTTTTTTTAACTAAGAATGTTTCATAGATTGAAACCTCTATTGAAGCCACAAGATTTCTGCACTATTCTCCAAACTCTTGTCTTTTTAAGCATCGATTACTGCAGTGCACTACATATTAGCCAGACTTCCTGCTAATACTCTCAGAGCTTTGCAGACGGTACAAAGTGCAGCAGTCCGGATACTAAATGGGTCTAATATGTGAACATATTACACCTTTACTTATTTATTCCTCTGGCTCCCCATCCAATGGAGAAATTTATTTATTTATTTAAGGGTTTTTATATACCGCGGCTCGTTAGCAAACATCACCTCGGTTTAAATTTATCTCATAGAAATAAATTTAAACTTACCATACTTATCCATAAGCTTCTTAATAATGTTTCTTTACCATGGATTAATTCAATATTACAAATTTATAAACTGCCACATGCCCTGAGATCTGCCCAACAAAGCTTGTTAGAGATTCCCTCCCTGCGACTGGCCTACCTTGACGAAACCAGCAACTGAGCCTTTTCAGTTTCAGGTCCATTATTCTGGGGCAGATATAGACAATTACTTCTACAAAAGTCTTTAAAAAAGAAAAAAAGCACTTAAAATCTCTTTGTTCAAGCTGGCCTCTTAACCAGCAATAAGCTTTCAGGACTAGATGCGACATTCCAATGAAGTATTGTATTTTGCATTATGCAGATGTAGGTTAATGTATACCTGTCTGTTAACTTTGCTTGCTTTATATCTGTTTTATTATGCATGTTTACAATGTTTCCTGCTGTGAACAGCATTGGATGGCTGCAGGCTATAAATTAAAAAAAAATAATAAATCTGAAGATCTACAGGAAGTTGCTTAAGACTATTTTTGTTTCAGCAGGCAGTTTGCTTAATTGATAAAGTTCCTGCATATCTCAATTTGTACGAGTTGGGCAGCCGTTCGTAATATGTTATCTAATTTTTAATTTTTGGCACGTGGCAGTTTGTCACTCTCTATTCTGTATAGATGATTGTTATGTATGCTGCCTAGAACTATGGATTTAGGCAGCATATACATCTTTTAAATAAATAAATACCATTCATTTCTCAGATCAAGCTTACTGCTTACATTCTTGAAGAACCTAATCGTGTTGATGTGGCAGGACCAGGAGCTCCTGAACTTAAGCTGATTCATGCTACTCATTTTTCTCTTCTCCATCTCTATAACCATCTGCTCTTTCATAACACTTTCAGTGCTTTCCCTGGAAATGATGTGGGATTAACCAATCTATACTTCAGTGGTTGCCATTTAAATCCTTGTTTTTTAAGAGGGTAATTTTATAGTAGCCCATGTCAGGCTAAATTTCACACAGACTTTAACCTGAATTTTCAAAGTAGACTTATGTGTATGTCTTCTTTGAAAATTAGTAGGTGCATATATGGTCATGGGTTTGTGTGGGCATACTTCTGAAAATAGAATGTATGTCTGCAAAATGGTTTTCCTGCCCCAACTCTACCCTGCCCAAATGCCTCTTTCTAGTGCAAGTAAAAAGCATGTGCAAAATTGCCTTTGCAATCACTTTTATGCATACGACCCCTGCCCCGCACCTTCCCCTTCACCTCAGGCAGTCTTCAAAAGCCCATTTTGAACCAAGTGTTTATGCGTGTAAATCCTTCAGAAAATTCAGCCCTAAATTATGGCCACTACATATGCCCTTTTACTAGATTTGAGAAAATGGCCATTTTCTAAGAAATTACTGAAATATTAAGTGGTAACCACTCATTTCCCATCGTAACCATGGAGAAAATACCGGGAGTCTACTTTATTTTTACATGGTCTAGTTCTTTCTGTATCTGATTATTCAGACTTTATTTATACTTCACATACATAGAGTAACTTAATTTCATTTTTCCCATTACTGTTTTTTCAGTGAAAGCATCCTGTATATATATGGATGGAACTGGGATAATATGCTATGATTTCAGAGTTAGTACCTTCTGTGATGCTATACTATAAATCCATTACCTACATGGAAATTCAGGTCTTCAGTTCATCAAGGCTCTCCCCAGAGTTTTAGTGAGGGTATGAGATAACTACTTGCTAAAATTTGATATCTGAATAATAGGGATCTCAGGATTGCTCAATATCAGCATTTTGAGAAAACAAATATCAAATCAAACATTGTTTTAATAGTTATCTAAATCAACTATTAATACACTAGGCAATATGTAAAAGAAAACTGGGTTTCCTTTGTAGTAAATGTTTATTCCCTCGAACACAGCAGTGTGGAGAATTCAGAAGAACAAATGGGATCTTACTTTTTACAGCTACCCAATATGCATAATACCCCAACAGATAGCCCTGCTGTATAATATAAAGTGATGTCCATTTTACATTTAATTATAAAAGTGACCTACTGTCTTTTTAAAGCAATGCCATTGCTTAATTGTGCCACAGATGGTGAATTCCAGCTGTTACAGAGAAATTTTATGGACAAGTACTACTGCGAGTTTGAGGATACAGAAGAAAATAAACTCATCTACACTCCCATTTTTAATGAATATGTGAGTAGAAAGTCTGGTTTGTGGATTTTACAAGGGTGTTAGATTGTCTCTTATTCCTGTAGCAGCTAAAAGATGCTGCTCAGAATAGCCATGAAATGGAAAAATAATTCAGCACCAACCTGAAAGAAATGGTTATCTGTCAGCAGTTGGATGATTCCGCTTGAGCCACATACTTCCTGTAGAAAATTTCACTACCATATTTACACCTGCTAATTTGTATGTAGAATTTTTCCAAGGAAATTTATATGCATAGTTTTAAAAATACAAATGCAGATGGCTCCCCATCTCCATCCCTGGGAAGGCTCTGCTCACTGCAGGTAAACTTATACATATAAAGGCTATACACATGTAAGTTTACTCACATATTGGATGAGCAATTTTATGACAGACCGTTTCATAGAAACATGATTGCAGTATAAGACCATACAGCCTACCTAGCCTGCCCATCTACACCAACTATTCATCTTTATAATCCTTACCACCCTCTGTTTATCTCATGCTTTTTTGGAATTCAGATATTGTCCTTGTCCCATCACCTCCACGGAGAAGCTGTTCCTTGCATCCACTGTTCCATCTCAATGGGGAGGCTATTCTGTGCAAGCACTGTTTTCTCCGCCAAAGGCGCTGAATAAACCGCTCTCACATAACTTAATAGAGCTTTGCTCTACGGAGCATGTGCATAATTTCCTGTATGAGCACTGCCTCGTGAGCCCTCGCAGTCTTTTTGTACATACTGGGCCGAAATTTAAGACCTACGCTCGGGTGTAGATTTCTGCGCGCAACCCGGTGAGCACAAATCTGGGGTCGGCACGCACAAGGGGGTGCACGCTTGTGCACCTCCGGGCAGGTGTAGGTTGCGCGCGCCAGCCGACGGCCAGCCCGCAATCCCAGGCACAGCAGCAAATGGCCGCTGTGCCTGGAGGCTCCAGCCCTGCCCTGGGACATACGTGCGTCCCGGGGCTTGCGCGCGTCACCTGGCCTATGCAAAATCCGCCCCAGTGTGGTCCCAATAATCGCCAACCTCTCCATTTTTTTTCTTGGAAGTTTTTTATCTCCCTTTTTTTTTTTTGTTTTTAATTTTCTGAGCCTCGCTACATTGGCAGCCCCCTAATAGTACTTTTCAGTGCTGTCATTCAAATAAAAAAGTTCTTTCTGCCCAAAAAAAGAGGTAAAGAAGAACATACCTGAGCCTAAGAAACCAACCGTTATGCAATCTGTTTTCTTTGTAGTCCACGCTTTATGGCAGGGGGAAGGGGAGAGACTCTGATTCTCATACACTAATACTCCACAATGCAACCCTCAGCTTGGGACTCCCCCACTTGTCATGGCTAATGCTTGCTTGTCAACAGAGAAAGTGAGTTTAAATACCACAAATGACAGTTTCCATACAGAGCAGGATGAATTAGCCGTGTTTTTATACATGCCCTTCTCCCTTCGCCTTCTCTTCCATGCTAGTGCTAAGCTCTGTAACTGGTCTGAGGGTGTTCACAAGGCAAATCTCATGGGAGAAATCCTGCACATGCTCAGAACAAAGCTCTGTTGAGCTGTGAGAGAGTGGGCTGTTCAGTGCCGTTGGATGATGTCACCTATTTGTCATGACTAAATTAGCTTGCTATTTACAGTAAGTGAGCTTGCTTTGAAAATTACCGGCCCTGAGTAGTCCTTTCCCTATGGTAAACAGCTTTTAGAAAATTGTTGTTTCATTGTGCAGATAAACTTAGCGCATCATACCGTTATATCCCTAACATTTACCCACATTGTAAAGAGGCATTCCCAGAGGAAGGAGTTTATCCTTGCACACATACATTTGAATTGTCAAAACTGTGCCTGCATGTTTTCTTGGGAAAACTACCTGCACAACTTAACAGATGTAAATGTGCCTGGGTAGTTTTCCTGTGATAATTTTCAAAGTGAAAATATGCACATACTTTCTCTTTGAAAATTGATACAAAATCTGCTGGTAAAAAGTACCTGCAGACTTTGCACCCGTGTACCCCCTTAAAGGAGAAGTGAAGAGCTGTAGAAGCAACATTTGAAACAAAACTTAGTTCCCTTGAATAAAGTATTCCACTGTGACTGTAATCTATAATACAAAATAAAGAAATGCCATACCTTGAATAAGAGGACATTTTAGTTCTGAACATTTTTGATTCAGACAACCAATACTTATAAGGTCTGCAATTCCATATGTTAAAAGATAATGTGATATTTTTCATCAATTAGCCATTACATGTTGGTGTCATCTGGCAGCACCAAACAAACTTGTTTCTCCAAGCTAGTAGGGCTTTGGGCTCTGAGTATGTGCGGGAGTTCCCATGCAGGCATTGCTTCAGGAGTCATTATTTGTTTGCGCACAGCATGGACGTAAACTCTCTGTCCTACATTGTTTGTAAAAATCCTTAAAACATTTTGCAATTCAATATTTATTTTCTTAATTTTCTACTTACTAAGTTGCCTCGCTGCCTCTGTAGCCCAACAACAGCACACTTCATTGCTACCAAAAAAAAAAAAATCATACCCCCACCAGAGTATAGCTGTGGTAACTTAGCCAATAGCAGCTTGGAAACAGCCAGAAAGAACAAGGAGGCAGACTCTGGCAGATTTCTTTTTGTGCATTTTATTTATAGTGCAAAAATGAAGAGCAAAGCTAAACAAACAAATAATGCACCTCACCTTAGCTTCAGGTAACACACAGTCCTAAAACATAGCAAGTTTTCTCATACAGGGCACTGTGCAAACCTTCCAGGCCCCGAGTTCTTAAACTCTAGTGCAGAGCTCCTCCCTTTACCCAGGATTCCCTATGGGTTTGTTGGATTTTAAGGAGGACCGGGCGAGACAGCTGTGCCCAGTTCTTTACGGTAGTCTGTGGGAGTTTTCTATTTCTCACAGACAAGCAGGATGGTAGTCCTCACATATGGGTGACATCACAGGATGGAGCCCAATCACGGAAAACTTCTGTCAAAGTTTCCAGAACTTTGACTGGCCCCTACTGGGCATGCCCATCATGGCACTAACCCTGCAGCCAGCAGGGGTCCCCCTTCAGTCTTCTTTTTTCCGTGCAGCAGTAGCCTCGCGGTTTAGGAGCTCTGAAGAGATTCCTGACAGGAATTTTCCTCACGGATTTAATAAAAATTAAATTGCCCCACAGGGGTCCCTCCTCTATCTTTTCTCAGGCCGCGGTACTCCGGTAAGATTTTCACCGTTTTTCGTCGATTACCGTCGAGTTTGGCCCTCGTGGCTACTGGCCGTCGACCGTACCGTGGCTCGATTTTCCTATGGCCATGGCGTCGGGTTTTCGTCGGTACCCGGACTGTACTCGCACCATGTCTATCACAGACCCTCATAGAGTCTGTGTATTGTGTTTAGGTTGTGAGCATGATGTCCTGACTTGCACCAAATGTGCCCTCATGACACCTAAAGGTTGCAAAGCCAGAATGGAAAAGATGGAACTCCTTTTCGGTGCTCACACCCCGACGCCATCCATCGCATCGACGTCTTCGGAACCGGCACCGTCGAAGTCGCACCACCTTCGACACGGCCATCGACTCCCGTCCCTTCCCCTCAAGATCGAGGGGATCGTAGGGAGAAACATCATCACTGGCATCGTAAGTCTTGGACCGTCGAAGGAGCGAAATCATCGACCTCGCCACCGTCCGAGCCTCCATCGAAGAAGCCCCGACCAGGAACGGCACCGTCCACTCCTGCGACCGGGACATCGAGGCCACCCTCACCCGATTGGGGTTTGGGAGTCGCGATTCCGCCTGTAAAGGTGGTCCCTCCGACTGGTACCTGGAGCTCACTCTACACTTTCGCAGCCCATTATTGCTTGGATAAGGCCGGAAGACAGGATTCCATCTTCAGCCAATCTGTCCTGCGTCCTGGAGGTCCAGAGAGCAGAGCCAGTCTCCTCTTTGTAGAAGAGGTAGAAGCGAGCCCAAGGTTACCCATCTTGAACTTTTCTCGTTGTAGGTACTTGTTGAGGGCACGTAGGTCCAGAATTGGACGAAGTCCTCCTGATTTTTTGGGGATCAGAAAGTACCGGCAATAGAACCCTAGGCCTTGTTGTGAAAAAGGAACGGGTTCTATTGCTCTTAACTGGAGAAGAAGGGAAACCTCCTGCTCCAGAAGGACAGAGTGGTCTGTTACTCTCCATGCTTGTAGAGGTGGGGAGTCCGGTGGAAGAGTGAGGAAGTTCAGGTGGTAACCCTGAGCAATGATTGCTAGCACCCATTGGTCGGTTGTTATCGACCTCCCACTGGTATGCCTGGCAGAGGGATCAGGCTGGTGTTCTCCGAGTGAAAGTCAAAAACCTGAAGCAGGCCCTGGCTGGGGAGCTGCTTGCGGCTTTTGCTTCCGGGGCTGGCGTAACTCGGGATTTTGTTGGTGGGGGATAATACTTCCTTGGGCGGAAGAATGACTTCTTAGAGTCCTTTCTTGAAGGGCTGTCTGGAAGGGAAGTCAGAAGGTATCGATGAGAGCTGTTTGAGGGTCTCATGATGGTCCTTTAATTCAGCAACTATTTGCTGAATCTGTTCACCAAATAGATTATCCCCTATATAGGGCAGGTCAGAGAGCCTGTCTTGTACTTCTAGGCGAAGGTCAGAAGACTTGAGCCAGGCCCAGTGTCTTGCCGAAATGGCAGCTGCAGACACTCTAGTGGAGGTGTCGAAGATATCATAAGCTGTTCGGATCTCATGCTTTCCTGCCTCAAACCCCTTGTTGACAAGGGTTTGAAGATGTTCTTGGAATTGGTCAGGCAGGGTTTCAGAGAAATCCTGTATTTGCTTGAAAATGACCCTATTGTATTGGGTCATGTACAGCTGATATGAAGCAATTCTGGAGATGAGCATGGCCCCTTGGAACACTCGACCAATATTGTCTAGGAACTTGTGTTAGGAAGGGAATGGAAAATAAAACGGAGGATGCCATAATGTCTCTGTATCGCTCCATGGTGAGACCATACCTTGAATACTTTGTGCAGGTCTGGTCACCGCATCTCAAAAAGGATATAGCTGCACTGGAGAAAGTGCAGAGAAGGGCGACCAAAATGGAAAGGCTAAAAGAAGTTAGGGCTGTTCAGTTTGGAGAAGAGACAACTAAAGGGGGGGATAAGATAGAAATCTACAAAATCATGAAAGGACTTGAACAAGTTAATGTAAATCGGTTATTTATTCTCTCAGATAATAAATGGACCAGGGAGCATTCCGTGAATTTAGCAAGTAGCTCATTTAAAACAAATCGAACACAATCCTTTTTCTCTCAGCACATAGTTAAACTCTGGAATTCATTTCCAGAGGATGTGGTTATGGCAGTTAGTGTAGCTGGGTTAAAAAAGGTTTGGATAAGTACCTAGACTAGAGGAAAAATCCATAAACTGCTATTATAGTAATTAATAAGTAGTAGTAGCTTGTGATTTAGCTAATGTTTGGGTACTTGCCAGGTATTTATGACTTGGATTGGCCACTATTGGAAGCAGGATGCTGGGCTTGAGGGACCTTTGGTCTGATCCAGTACGGCATATCTTATGTTCTTATGTAACTCCCACACACATTCAGTAGAGCTAAAAGCTCTACTAGCTTGGAGAGATTAATCCATTCAGTACCACCAGATGACATCATCCACATCTAATGGCTAATTCATCTTGCTATCCACAGAAAACATTGTTTATGTTAAGCAAACTTGGCCTTGTTTGTTTTGCATTTACCCTTGACCTTTGTTTGTTTTGCATTTTCTTAAATAACATAACCATAGACACATACTATAGGAAGTTATCAATAAGGAGGTCGATATTCAGCGCCACGTAGCCGAATAAGTAAAAACTTATCCGGCTAAGTGGTGACGGCTGAAAATCTGACTGTGTTTATTGGCCACCATTTATCTGGATAAGTACTTTGGTGCTGATGCAATACAGTGCGCTGAGCCCCAGCGCACTGTATAACCTGCAGTTGGATGCGGGTTGTAGAGGCACTAACATCCCTTTATGCGGGATTAGCGCCTCTACAATGCACGTCCAACGCAGAGTGAAACTAATAGCGCTCATCACATGCAAATGCATGGGAATGAGGCTATTAGCTATTCACTCCCTATGAAAAAAAAATTTTAGCGATCAGAAATTAATGCCTGCCTGTAGCAGGCGTTAATTGCTGAGCACTACTAAAACTAGTACAGAAAAGCAGAAAAAACTGCTTTTCTGTACTGCCTCCTACTTAATATATCCTTGGGATATTAAGTGGGAGGAACAACTCTTTAAAAAAAATAGTAAAAAAAAAAGTTTTAAGGAAGCACTGGCAGGGGTTAGGAAAATGAACACTGTTTAATTCAGCGTCCATTCTCTGAACCTGAATGACTTCAGAAGGCTGTCCTGAAAGGGGATTGGTCCTTTCACTGACATGTGACCAATGTCACATGTCAGTGAAAGGACCAATCTTCACTTACTGCTGATTGGTCTAACATGGGACCAATCAGCAGTAAGTGAAGGAGTGAAATTAATATTAAGTGCCCGACCCTTTAATATTGATTTTATACACTCCTTCTGGTGCCGGTAGTCAGGTTGGGAGAATGGACGCTGATTCAGCGTCCATTTCCTAACCCCTGCATGTGCGCTGGTTAGGAAAACGGTACGCTGATAAATTCAGCGTCCATTTTCTTAACCGGCGGACAGCCACCGACAGCAGACCTCTTTCCGGCTTGCGCTGTCAATGAGGCGCTAGGGGCGCGCAATCGCCCCTAGCGCCTCCTCAACAACGTGAGTCCTAATTTAAATATTGCATCGTGCCCCCAGGAGAGGTGCCTGGGGGCGCGTTATGAAAGCGGGCGCTGAATACACAGCGCCCGCTTTCAGCGCGAGTTTTTTGCATCAGCCCCTTAGCCAGGCAAGTGGAGGGCAGGAAATAGGCATTTTAGGGAGGAGCTACTTATCTGGTTAAAATAACTGGATAAGTAGCGATATTCAGACTTGTCTGGCTTTGTTATACAGATAAGTTAGTCCCTGATCAATAGCTGGCTAGGACTTATCCGGCTAACTTGCAATTTATTTGGCCATATTCAGCAACATAGCCAGGCCACTGAATATACCGGGTGAGTTAATGGGATAAATTTTATCCGGCTAACTCGCTCAGCTGGATAAGTTTTAAATATTGAGCCCAAAGAGTTTAAAAATAATTAAAAAAAAAATTAAAATGTAAAAGCTGCAAAGGACATGCTATGGCTTCGTGGACATCTTTGGAATGTGAATCCCATTACCACCTCTGTGAGAGTCAAGGGCACCCAGCTGCAGAGGCATGTTTCCTTGCATTGTAAAACTGGCTGCCTTCTTTCTAGCCATTAGTGATCAGCAATGTTCTTTTATACCTAATCTTACTGGCTAGGTATTATAACCTGCTTTGTCAAATAGAATTCATAATTTCAAATGTTTTAGATTTCCTTAGTGGAGAAATACATTGAACAACAACTGATCAAGAGGCTTCCTGGCTTTAGTATGACATCTTTCACTGCGTCTTTACAGTAAGTCATGTTTGTTGCTTGTTTAAATTAGATTACATTTGTGTGAAGTTTTGAATGCTTTTGAAACTAGAATCACGTAAAGAGGGTAAACATTTTTCACACTCCATTTTCCATAGAATTTTGCCCTGGCAAAGGGATGGTAGAACCAGAAACATAGGGGTGGGATATTCAGAGCCCGCTGAATGGGTAAAGATAACTGCATAAATTTACCTGTTGTCTTTAAGCAGATATTTAACTACATTTCTCCAGCTAATTTTGCAGCCCAGTATCCAGTTCAATCTACTCACTCAAAATCTGAGCGGGTAGATTAAACTAGCCATTTATGTGGCTGGAATTGTGCAAGTAAATTTATCCAGTTAATGCTGAGTTTCGTGCTGACCAGCTAAATTTCAGGGGCCTGGGAAAGTCTCCCACTGTCTTCCTTTTTTACCTAACTTCCAGTTTCGCTCACACAAATTTATCCAGTTAGATTAATTACCTGGCGATAATCCAGTTTCAGTTGGGTAAATCTTTTGAATATCAGCCCTATAGTAATATTACTTGCAAATAAGGACTCCGGTATGCAGTTTCACCACAGATCATATTCTGTCTCTGGTAGTACCCTTCATTTGCAATTACCACCACCCTCTGTATATGTCCCAGCTATGCTTGAATTTTTTGACCGTTTTGGCTGATAAGTGATTATTTGTATTTCTTAGCCTCCTTCCTTCATATCTTGATCTTCTGTCCTCGAGCTTCTTTTTTATGGGTAATGCTGCTGTCTTGCACTTCACTGAATCCTGCTAGATATTTGATAATATTATGTTACATCCATATTGATAATGAAATCTGACTGCCTTAGTCAGGTAACTTATTGTACCCGACATGCTGCTCCTATCTTTGAACCGCCTTGCAAAGGTCACTGGGGAGAAATTAAAAAAAAAAAAAAAAAAAAAAGACTAATTTTATTAAAATTATTTTACTACAGTTATTTTTTTTTCATAGGGAAATATTGTGCTATATTCCTGTACAAAGTAGACTATATTATACCACATATAGAGCTGACGTAAAATGTTACAATCTCTTTTTCAGATTACATAAAGAGGAGATAGCAGGCGACATCTTTGACATGCTTCTGACCTTTACTGACTTTCTGGCTTTCAAAGAAATGTTCATTGACTACAGAGCTGTAAGTCTCTCTCTTAGTTTTTGATCCAGTTTTTAACAGTGTGCCTTTTCTTGTCTCTTACAAAGACTCAGCTTTGGCAGGTCACCCTCTTCTTGTGTAAATTGATAATAGTATTTCAGCAGTGGTTGCAGTGACCAAATAAGACCCTCCTGGGCTCCCTACCTAGAGATGACCCTATTGATCAGGGGGCCAGTGTGTTCTCCTTGTCTCAAAGAGTGAGCAGCTCACTCTGCGGTAGCACACCACAAAAGCACTTGTGGCCCTGCTAGACAAAGCACATTGGGCCGGATTTTAAAAGGGTTACGCGCGCTGGGCCTATTTTAAAAAGGCATGGCGGCGCGTGTAAGTCCCGGGGCTTGCAAAAAGGGGCGGGGAGTGGGCGAGGGCAGGCTCCTGGCACAGCGGCCATATTTGCTGCTGTGCCGGGGATTGCGCACCTGCCTTGTGCCTGCCCAGAGGCAGGCACAAAAGATAAAACACAATTTTGGGGGGGGGGGGGGTGGTTAGAGTAGGGGAAGGGGTGAGAAGGTCACGTTAGGGGGAAGGGAAGTTCCCTCACAGACCATTCCGATTTCGGAGTGGCCTGGGAGGGAACGGGGGAAGGGCAGTGCGGCTCGGCGTGCACAATTGTGCACCCCATTGGGCGCGCCAACCCTGCACGCGCAAGTTATAAAATCGGGTGTACATGTGTGCGCGCCAGGTAGCGTGCTCACGTGTATGCCCGTGCACAGCCTTTTCAAATCTATCCAGTTTTTTCTTTTTTCTAAAGAGTTGGTTTTTTTTGTGCAGTTGCACCCACCATACTTGTACATAAGCCACTATTTTTTTATTTATTTATTTTTATTTGGAAGCAGTTCCACTGAGAGACATCTTGTTGGCAAGGTCAGAAATGACACCACTCACTGTGAAGCTAGTGCAGAAATGTACGTTGAGTCAAATGCACGGCTTTACTCACACTTGAATGCACGTTTTGTAAACGTAAACCTTAATGCCAATGCAGCAAGGATTTTTAAACTCACAAAATGTGTGTTAAATGTGAGAACTGCTTAGTACTCTTGCATGGAAATTCCATGCAAATGAGGGCATTATGCCCTATGCCCTGATACAGAGAGGTGCGTTTGATCTAACCCAGGGTTTCTTAGCTCTGGAAGCTTAACTACTGGTCAGGTATGAAGTTAAGTTTCCAGCACTGGAGAATCGGGGAGTGCCAAAAACAGCGATGGAGGAGATGTGGTGCTGGACCCCCCATGTTCTGAGCTGAATCAGCTCTTGCGCTGCTTGCCTCTGGGCCTTTCTATCTCCCCCAGCAGATAAAACACTTTTCTCAGTCTCCGGTTCATTTTCAGCCGTAGGCGAAAAGCTGGAATCAATACTTCAGCAGGGAAGTGCCTTCCATGTGGCTTGAGTTGACTCTTTTTTTTTTTTTTTGGAATTTATGGGAACTTTTTTTCTGCAAGCACCACGGGGTTGTCGCACTGGAGACTGGCAGCTCCCTAAAGCTCCCTGTCCTCCCAAGTTATAACCTGCGTTCAGCCCTTGCTGAACGCACGCTTTAACTCATCATACTTGGGTTTTAGCTGCTGATGCATTAACATGGCATTAGCTTACTGCATTGGGAGTTTAAAAAAAATGTTATCTGTATGCTAATAAACTGTATGCTGGATTTCAGGGTACAGTTAACTCAGAGTTTACTGCATCAGCAAATATACATCAGTTCAGAAGACTTAATTTATGGTATTTGCTTACTGTTCCCCAGGAAGCATAGAAGCTGCTGAAATAAAAAAAAAGTCTTAAATAGTTCAGTTTGACGCAAACAGTATTAAGGATGAATGGTGCAGCTAAGTGCAATATCTTCCATTTTATACTGGAGATGTGTAATAGCTAGGTTGAGGGCATGGAATCGGCTTGAGGAACACATTTCTCCTTTTCAACCATTTTCCCCTGCCTAGTAGTACTTCCACCCTCCCCAGATGCTAATACTGGTGGGTGCTGCTTCTGCAGGTGATACTGCATAACAGAGTTTGTAAGGTGCCCCACTTATTTCCATCGATTTATGTCCTTTGCATAGTGAATAAACTGCACAAAATGTGAGTTCCCTGTACGTACCCGGATCAGTCCAGACCATGGGTTGAGCCTCCTGTCCAGCAGATGGAGACAGACCAAAACTGAAAGGGTATCTGCACAAAACTTGGGTTCTCCCTGACTTTGAAGTGCCTCCAGATCACTGATTTCTTCTGCATATCCTTGGGAGGATGCTGGCACTGGAGCTTAGGTAGAAGGTGGACCATGAGAATCAATGCCAGGGCATCAATCACACTACCTTGGTTGTCTGCTCTTCCTCACCATTCTAGAGCAGCTTTTAAACTAGATGATGGGGGAAAGGTCAACAGTTGCTGAGAAGCTCAAGTTTCGGAATGATCTATCTTTGAAAGATACTAACAAAACAGGGATGTTGGAGCATCCCAATTGAGAGGTTGCAATAAATGCTAAAATAGCCTATGTGCCTTTAAGGAAAGAGCAGACAGAACAGACAAATTCCAAATTACCCCTGTCAACAGGTAAGCAGGTTGTTAATACAAAAAAATTGAATGATTTGAAGTCTACAAAATAAGAAGGGAGAGTTAAGAATGCATAGCACTGAATGAAAAGAGAGACTTACTTGGCATCTCAGAGACCCGGTGGAAAGACAATATCTGATGGACAGTGCTATACCAAGGTAAGAACATAAGAAATTGCCATGCTGGGTCAGACCAAGGGTCCATCAAGCCCAGCATCCTGTTTCCAACAGAGGCCAAACCAGGCCACAAGAACCTGGCAATTACCCAAACACTAAGAAGATCCCATGCTACTGATACAATTAATAGCAGTGGTTATTCCCTAAGTAAACTTGATTAATAGCAGTTAATGGACTTCTCCTCCAAGAACTTATCCAAACCTTTTTTAAAACACAGCTATACTAACTGCACTAACCACATCCTCTGGCAACAAATTCTAGAGCTTTATTGTTCGTTGAGTGAAAAATAATTTTCTCCGATTAATCTTAAATGTGCTCCTTGCTAACTTCATGGAATGCCCCCTAGTCCTCCTATTATCCGAAAGTGTAAATAACAGATTCACATCTACTCGTTCAAGACCTCTCATGATCTTAAAGACCTCTATCATATCCCCCCTCAGCCATCTCTTCTCCAAGCTGAACAGCCCTAACCTCTTTAGCCTTTCCTCATAGGGGAGCTGTTCCATCCCCTTAATCATTTTGGTTGCCCTTCTCTGTACCTTCTCCATCACAATTATATCTTTTTGAGATGCGGCGACCAGAATTGTACACAGTATTCAAGGTGCGGTCTCACCATGAAGCGATATAGAGGCATTATGACATTTTCCGTTTTATTAACCATTCCCTTCCTAATAATTCCTAACATTGTTTGCTTTTTTGACTGCTGCAGCACACTGAACTGACGATTTTAAAGTATTATCCACTATGATGCTTAGATCTTTTTCCTGGGTGGTAGCTCCTAATATAGAACCTAACATCGTGTAACTACAGCAAGGGTTATTTTTCCCTATATGCAACACCTTGCACTTGTCCACATTAAATTTCATCTGCCATTTGGATGCCCAATCTTCCAGTCTTGCAAGGTCCTCCTGTAATGTATCACAGTCTGCTTGTGATTTAACTACTCTGAATAATTTTGTATCATCTGCAAATTTGATAACCTCACTCGTCTTATTCCTTTCCAGATCATTTATATATATATTGAAAAGCACCGGTCCAAGTACAGATCCCTGAGGCACTCCACTGTTTACCCCTTTCCACTGAGAAAATTGACCATTTAATCCTACTCTCTGTTTCCTGTCTTTTAACCAGTTTGTAATCCATGAAAGGACATCCCCACCTATCCCATGACTTTTTAGTTTTCTTAGAAGCCTCTCATGAGGGACTCTGTCAAACGCCTTCTGAAAATCCAAATACATTACATCTACCGGTTCCCCTTTTATCCTTTATATTGCAGTGATAGGATGGATCAAATTGGTGGAGGAGTGACTCAATATCTTCTTAAAGAGGGCATGGAGTCAAACAGAATAAAAGTTCTACAGGGAACAAAATGCTCTGTAGAATCTTTATTGATAGAAATTCCATGTGAAAAGGGGAATAGAATAGCAATGGGGGGGGGGGGGGCTGATAAATGTCCACTTGGCCAGAATGAACAGCAGACATTGAAATGTAACAGAAATTAGGGACGCTAACAAAATTAGCAGCACAGTAATAATGGATGATTTCAGTTACCCCAGTACTGATGGGTAATTGTCACATCAGGACATGCTAAGGAGGTAACGTTTTAGATGAAATAAATGACTGCTTCATAGAGCAGCTGGTATAAAACTCAACAAGGGAGGAACTATTTTAGACCTAATCTTTAGTAGAACACATGAATTGGTGAAAGAGGTAGTAGTGTTAGAGCCACTTGGCAATAGTGATTATAACATGATCAAATTTGACTTGATAGCTGGAGGGAGGACACTAAGGAAATCTACTGTGGTATTTAAATTTCAAAAGAGAGATTATAATAAAATGAGAAAAATGGTTAGGAAAAAACTGAAAGGAGCAGCAGCAAAGATCAAGAGTTCATATCAAGCATGGGCATTGTTTAAAAATACCATCTTGGAAACCCAGACCAAATGATTTCCATTCATTAAAAAAGATGAGAGGCAGGCCAACTGACTGCCAGCATGGTTAAAAGGTTAAGAGAGGCTATGCAAGCCAAAAGAACATATTTTCAAAAAATGGAAAAGGGATCCGAATGAAGGAAACAGCATAAGCACTGGCAAGTTAAATGCAAAGCATTGATAAGTAAAGCAAAGACAGAATATGAAAAGCTCTGAAATTCATTGGATATTAGTATAGCTGTGTTTAAAAACGGTTTGGACATGTTCCTGGAGGAAAAGTCCATAAACTATAATTAAGGTGGAGTTGCAGATATCCCCTGCTTATTCTTGGGATAAGCAGCTTGAAATCTATCCCTTGGGATCCTGCCAGGTTCTTATGGCCTGGATTGGCCATTGTTGGAAACAGGATGCTGGGCTTGATGGACTCTTGATCTGACCCAGTATGGCAAGTTTTTATGTTCTAATGAAAAGATTGCTGTAGAAGCAAAAACTCCTAATAAAAATGTTTTCAGGTACACTTGAAGCAAAAAACCATTAGATGATTGATGGGTAAAAGGGGTGCTAAAGGAGGGCAAGGCCATAGCGAAGAGATTAAAAGGGAAATTTAAAAATGCGCGCACAGATGTCCACGAGCACGCGGTTCCTGGCACCCAAACATGGACGCGCCTATTTTATAACATGCCCATGTCAACGCACATGTGTTATAAAATCTGCTACCCGTGCGTACATGCGCGGCAGATTTTATATTGGAGTGTGTATGTGCACGTAAGTGCCAACTCACGCACATAAGGGGGGTAAATTTTACACAGCGACACGATAGGGCCTTTCCCCAGTAAAGGAGCAGACTGGGAGGGAACTTCCTAAACCTCCTAGCTAACTTGCCTCCCTTTTCCCCTAGCTGCCTCGACCCCTTAAAAAAAAAAAACCAAAAACTAGTTAGAAGGTTTTAATATTTACCTGCTCTCTGGAGCAGTAGTAGGTTGTGCAAGCTGGCTGGCTACCAGCCTGCACGTCAGTGGGATAGGGCCTAATGGCGCTCTCCCAGCCTGCCCAGACTCCGGCCCATCCATTTTTTTATCGAGCCGGTCTTCGGCACATACCAGGAGATACGTGTGTAGCCGTGGCCCTTGAAAATATGCACGGTGCGCGCGCAGCCCAGCCACACGTATCTCACAGTTTTAACGTGCGCCAGCCTTTTAAAATTGGGCTGTAAATGAATTATTTGCTTTGGTCTTTATTGGGGAAAACGTAAAACAGATGCCCATGCCTGAAGTGATATTTAAAGGTGATGATTCAAAGGAACTGAAACAAATCACTATCGGGCCGATTCAGTAAAATGGGCGCACGATTCTGTATGCAAATGAGGGCCCGCGGTAAAAAGGAGGCGCTAGGGACACTAGCGAGTTTGACAGCCGACACTTAATTTTACTGGCATCGGTTGTCGAACCCGCTGACAGCCATGGGTTCAGAAAACGGACGCCGGCAAAATTGAGCGTCCGTTTTCCAACCCACGGGCAGTTTTGTTTTTTTTTTGTTTTGTTTTTTTTAATTTTTGGGCCCGACTTAATATCGCTATGATATTAAGTCGGAGGGTGTACAGAAAAGATTTTTCTGCTTTTCTGTACACTTTCCCGGTGCCGGCCGAAATTAACTCCTGCCTTTGGGCAGGCATTAATTTCTGAAAGTAAAATGTGCGGCTTGGCTGCACGTTTTACTTTCTGTATCGCGCAGGATTAACTAATAGGCTCATCAACATGCATTTGCATATTGAGGGTGCTATTAGTTTTCGGGGAGGTTGGACGCGTGTTTTCCACGTGCTATTACCCCTTACTGTATAAGAGGTAATAATAGCGCGTGGAAAACGCGCCTCCAAACGGGGGGCTAACGGTGCACTCGGCCTGAGCTCAATGTACTGAATCGGCCCGAATGAACCTGGAAGATGTAATAGGGCAAACTGATAAACTAAAGAGTAGCAAATCATCTAGACCAGATGGTATACTTCCCCAAGTGCTGAAAGAACTGAAAAATGAAATTGCAGGCCTACCGTTAGGAATCTGTAAACTATTATTAAAATCAGCTATGGAGACTGAAGTTTGGAAAGTGGTCACTGTAATGCCAGTTTTTAAAAAGGGATACAGAGGTGATCTGGAAAATTATAGACATTAGTGCTGGGAAAAATGGTTGAAACTATTCTAAGGAACAAATTTACTGAATGTATAGATATATTTTAACAGGACAAAGTCAACATGGAATTTTCTAACACAGTGACATGTTAGAACAGTTCTGCAAGTGCTGCTGCCTTGCGGCCTGGTGGAAAGCATCTTTTGACTGTCTCCATTCCTGTAAAATTAGTCTAACCAAGACCAAATGTTTTCTTATGTTGCTCCTTCACTGTAGAACATAATTCCTTTAGATCCACATGAAAAACAGGACCTGGACATTTTTAGGAATAAATTTAAAGCCCTATTTTTTAATGAAGCATTTTCATGATTTTGTTGTCTTGTTAAATATTTGTCTTGTTCGTAATTGTATGTTGTATGTCTGTAATTTTATCTGTTTGTCTAAATCTGCAGTCCGCCTTGAACATGCTGTTTGGAGATGCAAAATAAAACTGAGAATATCATAACGCCTCTGGTTTGCTCCATGGTGCAACCGCACCTTGAGTATTATGTGCACCTCTGGTCACTGCATCTCACAAAAGATATAGCAAAATTAGAAAAGGAGGTCCCAAATGATAAAAGGGGATGGACCAGTTCTCCTATGAGGAAATGCCAAAGAGGTTAGGGGTCTTCAGCTTGGAGAAGAGATGGCTGAAAGGAGATAAGATAGATATCTAAAATAATGAGTGGAGTGGAACGGGTAAAACAAATCAGTGGTTTACTAGGGGACATTCAATGAAGTTACTAGGTAATACATTTAAGACAAATAGGAGACTTTTTTTAAAATTAATGCTTAATTAAACTCTGGAATTCATTGCTGGAGGATGTGGCAAAAGCTGTTAGTGTAGCTGGGTTTAAAAAGAGGTTTGGACAAGTTCCTGGAAGAAAATTTCATAAACCATTAATAAGGTGGACATGGGGAAATCCACTGCTTATCGTTGATAATGAGGTCATTAGAAGGCGCTGTGACTGTCTTCCCTCCATGGGCCCTTTAAAAGGAGAAACCATGTGCATGCACCTTAAGATGAGTTGGGCTTGTGGCAGCATGGTGGCATGTCATGCCGCGCTCAGCGGCATTCATGTTGCATCTGAGTCAGGGGCCGCTGGTGGCATCAGGGTGAGTGTGGCGGCTTGTGGGACTATCCCACGAGCCCCCAAGTCTAACAACGCCCATACCTATATCTTTATTGCCTCCTGGCAGAGAATCCATGAACCTGTGCCTCCTTGCTTGTTCATATAAAATATAGCAACTTGAATTTGTTTGAATGAGAATTCTTTTTCCCTTGAGGAGATGTGAAAATGCACTTAAGATGTGTCTGATTGCTTGAAGTTCCAGCAGGTTAATTTGAAACCATCCTTCTAATAACAACCAAGTCCATTGAGTTCGAAAGAGACCTGTGTGGACTTCCCCATCCCTTGTTGAAAGCATCTGTCACTAACATCATTTGATGAGATGGTAGGGGGTGCCCCCTCCTATAAAACGTGGAGGTCTAGTCACCAGTCTTCTGAATGCCTTTCCTGCAAGACTTTCAGTGAAGCAGTCAAGGGCTCAATCATCTGATTCCATTGGGAGCGGAGGCGCCATTGCATGAGTTGCATTTGGAGGTGAGTTATGAATTGCCGCCACCACGTGGCCTAGAACAACTAGCACTTCATGAGTGGTGTCTGTTCCATATTTACCAACTTATGAGCTAGGAACCTGAGGACATCAGCTTGATCTGACAGGAGAAACACACTTTCCTGTAGAGAGTCTATCCATGTCCTGATGAATTTGATCTTCTGAGAGGGGATCAGGGTTGATTTTTGTTTGTTTTTTCACATTCACTAGGAATCCTAGGGATTTCAGGAGCTGAATTGTCTTCTGTAGGAAGGTCAACACTCCTTCTTGGGATGTTCCAGTTTCTTAAGTAAGGGAAAACACAGATGCCTTGACAGCGGAGATGCACTTCTACTACAGCTAAGCATTTGGAAAAAAAACCCCTTATTGTGACTGAAACCAAAGGGAAGCACCCAGGACTGGGTGAGAGGAATCCACTACAAAGTGAAGATAATCCAGTGGGAGGGATAAGTGGGTATGTGGGCATTTGTGTCCTTCAAATCCAGGGCATATACCCATTTCCCTGCCTGAATGAAGCACATAATGGTATGGAGTGAGTTCATCTTGAATCTGCCCTGTAATATTCTTGTTCAGACTTCTTAAATCCAGAATGGATCTCAAATCCCTGGATTTCTTGATGATAAGGAAATAGTGGAAATAGAATCCCTAGCCTTGTTGATGTGGCAGGACAGATTCCATTGCCTGCTGTTTGAGGCACATCTCCACCTCCAGATGGAGTTGCACTGAATGAGATGGACCCGTATTGAAGAGTGGGAATTCAGAAGGAAGCACAAGTGATAAGCAGATTCCGCAGTTCTAAAACCCAGCGATCTTTAGTGATCTTGTGCCTCTTCTTCAGGTAGTGATGAATTCTTCCCCCTACCAGAGAAAATGAGTTCTGGGTCTGGCTGTAGATCAAAAATTTGGGCCAGGTGGACAGGTTTTGGCTGGGCTTGCTGAGTTGGTGCCTTTCGCATTGTTGGCCTCGAGCTGGAAACTGCCGTTGTGGAAGCAGAGGATGGGGGGGTTAGTGCACACTAACCCCGAAAATTGGGGTAACCGAACAAAATCGGCCCGAACCACGGGATAAACGAAATTTCCCGCAGCGGGCCAATAACGAAGGCCGAACCAAAAGGTTCAGCCGAATCACATCCTTATTCGGCATGCTCAGATGGAGACTGAGGAGGAGCAGGCCACTGTATCAAATGCTTCATAAACTGATCAAATAAAAGTGGTGTATACATTTTTCAACATCCAGAAATGGATGTTGCGGTTATGCAGAGGTGTTCTTGACTGGGGCAAGGAGAGGTTTTAGTTTTTAAATGGAATCATGCAAGTATTGCACCATGTAAAATTTGGCAAATAGAAATGCACGCATTAAGCATGGAATTCTGGAATACCTTTTTTCTCAAAGTTATCCAGGCACCTGTGTTCTTTCCCTGATGGAGTATTGGAAAATATCCATATTTTCTTTGCTAGTTTTTATGCTAAATGCACTACAATGATTGGTGAGTTAGCTGTACTACTCCAAATGCCAGAATTTTCTATGCTTTAAATACAATTTTCTGGCTATTGGATTCTCCCACATTCTTATCTGTAATTCTTGCAGGATTGCATGGATCAGAATCACGGGAGAGGACTGAAGCCTTCAGTGCCAGGGTCATTGTCTTTACTCCTAGGGCGCTACCCAACCTATCCAGAAATCTGGAATAGGAGAGGTTCTCGGGTGGAGACAAATGTTCCAGAGGCTCAGGTAGGAGGTCAGGCATCCTATAGAAACTTCCTCTGAGGTAGAAGAGTCACTGATCCAGGATCCCAATGATGAACTAGGCAACTGAGAATTCCCTGGTCACCTCAGAGGGAAGTATTCCTGGTGAACATCATCCGAGTGCTAGACTTCGCTGCAAGAGATTAATGAGGACTCAAACCACCTCACGGGTTTCTGATTGATTTATTTTACATTTCTATTCTACTTATCTACTAATCTGATGGTAGACTCTTTGGAGCAGGGATAGAAGGGACTTCTTCTGCAGGGAGTACATCTGATATTTTGGAAAGGAAAGATTGAAGACTTTCCTCATTATCCTTAGCTGCCAGTGAGATAAAGAAAGTCTCACACCAACCCCTTGGGTTGGGAGCTGGCGAATTCTCTGGCCAGGTTTGGGGGTGGAACATCCTCTTCAGAGACCAAAATGGAATCTTCTTGCAAACCCTCTGGACTTTGCAAAATTTGTCCCTAGGACCAGTTAGAAATTAAGAGCAAACAGATGGGATCTGGAATATCCGGATGTAGGCCTTGCTCCAGAAGTCTCAGTGGGTATTTTCCCTAGGATAGGTGAAGATAAGTGACATTTATCTCCCTGTGCACCTCCTATGCGACCTACATGTATGGGAGGAACTGATGACTTGATGAAAAGCTGTGTTGGCAGGAGTGAGGCTTTGTGTATCGACTGTGCTGATTCAGCAGACATCCTCGATATCAAGACTCAATGTGTCGAGTGGTCCATAGCAGAATCTGTTGACTGTGCCAAGGCCTGATGCACCAACAGTACCAGTGCTTGAGGTGCCGATGAATGGTGCACTGGTGCTTCATGCATCAACTGCATCATTGCTGTCGAGGTTCGGTGCTTCTTCAGCACCAGTTGCACCAGCAGCTCTGAGGAATGACACTTCTTCTTTTTACTGGACCCCAAGCTTTGGATGAACACAAAGGGCTTGTCAACGTCTGAGAATGACGCTTTTTCTGTTTACTCGACTGTGAGGTGGAGGGGTCCCAGGCCTGCTCCAGCAAGAGAATACATTTTCTTGAGGAGCTCCAGCTCAACTCAGCACCCGGAGAGCTAGAAGAGACTCTGTTCTGAGAGAGAGAACAACTGTGGCTCTTCAGAGTCTTACAGCTCCTCCATTTTCCAAGTTCTAGACTTGTGTGTGAGGACATTTTGGCCACAGTGGTAGAAATTAGATGGGTTGTGATTCAGTCCAAGGCATTGATAAAAGATAGCGTCCATCAGTAATGGATATTTCCCTACCACATATCCAGTCCTTGAAGCCGCTGATGGTGGGCTTCTTTGTGCCAGACACCTTTGTGGAGGGTTGTTTTTTTGTTTTTGTTTTTTTTTAATTAGCACTGAAAAGTGCTGTTGAGAGACTGATTAAGCAAAGAGGCAATGTAATAAAAGAATATAAAGAACAAGTTAAGATACTAAGAAATATCACTTGAAATGAGAGAGAGGGTACACATCTGTGCCAATACTCGGATGAAAAAGGACTGAGGGGTTCACGCAGCAACACCTGCTTGGGAACTCCTATACATACTGTGTACAATTCTGGTCGCCGCATCTCAAAAAAGATATAATTGCGATGGAGAAGGTACAGAGAAGGGCGACCAAAATAAGGGGAATGGAACAGCTCCCCTATGAGGAAAGACTAAAGAGGTTAGGACTTTTCAGCTTGGAGAAGAGACAGCTGAGGGGGACATGATAGAGGTGTTTAAAATCATGAGAGGTCTAGAACGGGTAGATGTGAATAGGTTATTTACTCTTTCGGATAATAGAAAGACTAGGGGGGGCTCCATGAAGTTAGCATGGGGCACATTTAAAACTAATCAGAGAAAGTTCTTTTTTACTCAATGCACAATTAAACTCTGGAATTTGTTGCCAGAGGATGTAGTTAGTGCAGTTAGTATAGCTGTGTTTAAAAAAGGATTGGATAAGTTCTTGGAGGAGAAGTCCATTACCTGCTATTAAGTTCACCTAGAGAATAGCCACTGCCATTAGCAACGGTAACATGGAATAGACTTAGTTTTTGGGGTACTTGCCAGGTTCTTATGGCCTGGATTGGCCACTGTTGGAAACAAGATGCTGGGCTTGATGGACCCTTGGTCTGACCCAGTATGGCATATTCTTATGTTCTTAAGCTAAAGCTCTGTGAGCTAAGAGAGAAGAGTCCATTCAGCACCATCAGATGATGTCTCTGTACATATCATTCTATATTATATTATTTTAGATTGTTTTTGTATGTTTTATTGAATAATTTATTGTTTTGGATATTTTATGTTGATTTTGTTATTTTAAAGTGTTTTAAAATTGTAAACTGGTATGATTACATTGGAATACCAGTATATAGATTGAAATAAATAAATCATGTCATGGCTAATTCAGCTCTGCTTGTTGATAGCGAAACTTTGTTCTGTGCCCTAAGCCAGAGGTCTGTTAGTGATATATCAGTCAAAGAAGAAAAAGTAAGGGATAAAACCAATAAATAACTGCATATGAACATCCTTTCCTTCTGGGACTTGAATGCTGAAGGGTTTAGTCTTAGAGACGTTCATGCAGTCAACAAAAAAGATTGGCATCACCTGGCCAAAGTAAAAAGAGGAGGATTAAAAATAATAAAATAGCCATTTGTACCCCTCCCCCACCATGCAATCCTCTCAGGAGAGGTCTAGAATGGGTAGATGTGAATCAGTTGTTTACTCTTTCAGATAATAGAAAGACTAGGGGGCACTCCATGAAGTTAGCATGTAGCACATTTAAAACTAATCGGAGAAAATTCTTTTTCACTCAACGCACAATTAAACTTTGGAATTTGTTGCCAGGGGATGTGGTTAGTGCAGATAGTGTAGCTGGGTTTAAAATAGGTTTGGACAAGTTCTAGGAGGAGAAATCTATTACCTGCTATTAATCAAGTTGACTAGAAAATAGCCACTGCTATTACTAGCACCAGTAGCATGGGATACTTGGGTACTTGCCAGGTACTTGTAGCCTGGATTGGCCACTGTTGGAAATAGGATACTGGGCTTGATGGACCCTTTGTCTGACCCAGTATGGCAGTTCCTTATGTCCTTATGTTCCCCTCCCTCTCGCTGGCAGAAGGGAAAGTGCTGAACATCCTGCGCCTAGAGACTCGTGAGATGTAAGTCTAGTTCTGTCCATTCCGAAATAAAGGGGACAAACTGTTGATTTTCTGAAAATGATGATATTTATCTAATATAGCAAGTCCAAGCAATATAAAAGAAATTATACTTGCATCAGTGGTGCAACAATTTGTTTATAATCTAAAAATTTATTGAGAATGAGAGAGGTTTTCCCCCCAAGTTGGATGATACCTGATCTGCCACCACCTTCTCTCTACCATCTATTCCCATTTCAAAACCCACTATATCCACGAGTCATTCTAGAACCCCAGGCCATGGTTCTCCTTCCATGTATCTCATACTGTTCCCCATGCCCACCCCAGCATTTAACGGAGGACAGTTGAGCCATGGTGCATGTACGTTTTGCTACCTCTTGCTCCTTCTCCTTTAGATTCTTCTCTGTTGTGGTTTAGAGAGTGATTGATGCCTGTGTACACAATTCGCTTTGATGCAAATAGATTATTTATGTACACTTCCCTCTTTTCCTTTTTCTCTCCCACCCCATCTCCCGTTTTTCTAGGAAAAAGAAGGTAGAGGTTTTGATTTCAGCAGTGGCCTAGTGGTGACATCCTTATGTAAATCTTCAGTAGATTCATCACAGAACAATTTACAATGCTAAAGTATGTTTAGGATTTGGGACATATCAAACACAGCATGGCAGTCAATGACAAACTTTTGCAATGAAAACATCATAAGCCACAAGGTTTGTAATTTTTTTTCATCAAGATTAATGGAGTGTTGAATGACTGACTAATTTAAACAGGTATTTATGTTAAAACAACACAGAAACTAGTGGCACCTTATAGACAGATTTGTTGAGGCAAAATCTTTCTAGGGCAAAAGTCCACTTTGTCAGATGCATCTAATCTGTAAGGCGCCATCAGTCTGTGTCATTTTTGCTATTTACAGACTAGCACAGCTACCCCTATGGAAGTTTTATTACTTATGTTAAAGTGTCTCTTTCAACCAAGTCAAGAATTGGAAGCATTTTTTAAAGTTATTACTGTGCAGTCAGATTCTACACCGCAATAACATAAAATCCTCTAAAGATGATTTTTTTTTTTTGTTTTGTTTAAGAAAGTTGGCATTCATCTGCTTTCTCTTTATCTCTGACTCTTATCAGGAAGCTGACACATACTGCTTAAAGGTAATGCCAACTGCAGCTGTAACTGACACGTTGGCTACGTTCTGAGAAGCTTTTAAGGTGCCATGCATTAGTTATAAAACAACTTTTCAACAGTTATGGACCTGATTTCCTAAGCTTTTTCTACAAAATGGAAGGAAAAGCCTTAGTGCATCAGTCTCTATGTAAATTGTTATTGTGCACCAGCACAGTAACAAAGTTTTCAATTATTGAGTTTGAAAAATGACTTCATTATAAAGAGATCCTCCAAATTACTGCTGTGAGTGGTAAACAATCCAAAGAAGAAGAAACCAAGCCCATTGAAAGGAAGACTTCTGTCTGTAATGACAACTTGTGCAATAAATTCTGGAACAGGACAGCATTTAATGTAACACATTCCACCACTGCCCGTATAAAAACAAATATCACAGAACAGACCTTGAGAATCCCCAGCAGGTCTATTTTTCAAAACATTCACAGTGAATATTCATGAGATATGTTTGCATATACAGTATTCTGGTTGCCCTAAAAAAACAGACCTGGCTGGAGGTTTTTGGGGACCCAATCTAGAAACAGCTGACCTAGGTGGTGATAGATGTCCCTCCTGTTCCTTCGGCTGTAATCATGTGAACAGTGTAATATAACATCATCATATTTCAATTATTTATCCTTTACAACATTTTATTTTATTATCCAATCCAGCTAATATAGTGAAAGCTGTTTTGTGTAAGAATGTCATCAATAACATACTCTTGTTTCAGCTTGCGCCCATCACAACAGTATTGCTTTATATTTCACTGTTGCTGATTTTATATCCTTTGAACTATATGCTTGCAGCAGATTTTTAGACTTTTAAAAATAATACTTATGTATCTAGTGGGCTTAAAATGAAGTGAGGTTTAATTTTGCAGTCAAATAATAAAACAGAAAATCTATAATAAGGATGACTAATATTTTACTGTACAGTTCTCCTGCTCTTGTCTTTCATTCATTCACATTTCATGTGATTGCAGCCTAGGAAAAAGGCCACTCTAAATGGACTAACTTCTTTAGTCAGGACTTGGATTTAGAAGCACCACCTGACACTCCACATTGAAAAGCCAATAAAATTCTTCAAAATGACTATTGCCTGTGTTACTGTAGTCATGTTTTGTATTAAAACCTGTACCCTCAGTTTTCTGGCTTAGATGCCTTTATTCTAGGCTAAATGCTGTTGCATTCGTCAGGCGTGCATATTACAAATTGGCAGTATTACTAGATTTGCTCTTTTGATCATTAAAGCCTGCATTTTGATTGGATTCTAAACCATCATAGAAGAAAATCAGGACACGGTCAACTTCATTTTTCAAGCCTTACATTATGTCCCATTGGAGAAAATTCCTCAATGGGAGTTTACAATACAGGTGCATTTCTATTTTTATTTCTTTTCATTGTCTGCTGCATTTGTGCTCACTTGTTACTACTTTCTCATCAGGATCTTATCAGACAGTGTCTTTCTCTCACTTAGAGGTCAATTACTATAGCCATGAGCATATGATGCAGCACCATGACAAGCTACATCCAAATTTGGTCCTCCACAGAGTGTTATAGTGAGATGAATGCTTCCTCCTCTTTTGGCATTAGCAATACAAGCTAGAATGGATTCCTTGCATTTTATTCTTATTTTTGGGGTGCAGGGGACAAAAGTCTCCCATCTTGTTACAGATAGGTTTTGGCTGATTATTTTTTTTTTATTGATCTCTATTACAGCAGTCATGAAATGTTTAGTCAAATGTAGTGTAGGAATAATGTAATTCATATTCATCTTAACACATTAAATTTGTTATTGTTTTTAATACAAATGTTCAATAATCGGTTAAATCTATTGGAAATTTAGAATAGCAAACTGAAACCATTTGTTCCAACAAGCAAAAACCCCTAGTTAAAGAAAAAGCCAAACTAGTTAAAATACTACTTATATGGAATTCAAATACTTTTATTTTTGTGCATTGAATTGATCTGTATATGTGTAAAGTATTTAAGTGTTTTTATATTATGGAGAGTTTTTCATCAAGTATAAAAAAAAAAAATCACATCCTGCAGTTGTATTAACATTAGGATGTAATGTTTCATTCTTCCATTTAAGTAGATGTCTTGAGCTTCTTATGATTTACAATAATGGAGTCATAGTTATGGTAAAACTTGGTAATCTAAGTCCAGGACTTTATATTTCTTTTTATAATTTGTTCTATGTACAATAAACATCATAAATCCTGGGTGGCCTTTTCCTGTCTTCTGTTTTACCTCATGGTGGCCTTACTTCTTCTCAAAGTAATAACCAGGACAAATCCATAAACAATTAGCTAGTTAGACTTGGCGCTTCCCATTAGGCTCTGCTAGGTTCCTCCTAGTGATCCAGACTGGCCACTGCTAGGGATAGGATTCTAGGCTTGATGAATCATTGGGCTGTCTCAGCATGGCACCTCTTATGTTCTGAAGTGCCCTGTTCAAATGTGTATTAACACAGCTGTGACAGTGAAGGGTAGATTTTATAATTTTGCGCGAACAAAAGTACGCTGGATTTTATAAGATACGCGCGTAGCCTATAAAATCCGGGGTCGGCGCGCGCAAGGGGGTGCACATTTGTGCAACCTGCGTGCGCCGCCTGTTCCCTCCGAGGCCGCTCCGAAATCGGAGCGGCCTCGGAGGGAACTTTCTTTCCACCCCCCCCCTACCTTTTGTTGGCACGCCAGCAGGCTGCTGGCGTGCCATCACCTGACCCAGGGGCTGGTCCGGAGGCCTCGACCATGCCCCTGGGCCGGCGCCATGCCCCCTCCCTGCCCCTTTTACGAAGCCCCGGGACTTACCCGCGTCTCGGGGCTGTGCGCGCGCCAGCAGCCTATGCAAAATAGGTGCGCCGGCACGCGCGTAAATCCAGCCGGATTTACGCGAGCAGGGAATTTAAAATCTGGCCCTGAGTGTTTAACACCTGTGGAGTAGTGGAGTTTTCCCGTCGATAGCAGGGCTGAACTAGCCATGCTGTCATGGGATCTGTCAATCAGGTCCAGGAGGTGGAGCTTGTCAAAGCAGAGATCAGAGCTTTGCTCTCTGCGGCTGCGCGTGTGTTCCCACGCAGGAAAGTAACGGAATCTCCTCCGTCTGTTCTTTCCGCGCGTGGGATCGCATGCAGATCTATTCTTCTCCTCAGCATTAATAGAACAAAACATGTCAAAATCGGGATTTAAGCCCTGTAATTGCGGCAAGGTCATGTCGGTCACAGATGGCCATGACCGATGTTACCGATGCCTAGGACCAGATCACAATTGGGAAGATTGTGAATTTTGCTCAAGGATGTCACCCAGATCACTGAAGCAAAGGGCCTACAGGCTTCAGGAACTTTTTGCCTCATTGGAGGCTCATTCGTCACCTGGCCCTGCGATTTTATCGGCTCCCTCAAAAAAGAGGGCATCATCGTGGGATCCTCAGTCCTCCAATCTTGGAAGTAAGGAGGTGGCAAGCCGACAAAGGCCATCGGATTTTCAAAAATCCAAAGAGCCAGAATCGCCGGCGCAGAACACATTGGCGCCAAAAATCTCGGCACCTAAAACTTCTGCGCCTTATGCGCACACAAAAGGATCGGCGCATAGCACTTCGGCGCCTGAAGTAGTATCGGCACACAACATTTCTATGCGCATGGCGCCGAAGACACTTGTGCGCACGACGCCGAAGGACCCTGCATGCACGGCATAGAAGATTTCTGTGCGCAGGGCGCCGAAGACATCAGCGCACAAGGCGCCAAAGACGTCTGAGCGCACAGCGCTGACACCATCTGTGCGCCCGGCGCCAACCATATCTATGCACACGGCGCCGGAGACATCAGCGCCGATCACTCTTGCGCGTACAGAAACAGAAAGATATGCGCACAAGTCTAGATCCGCGCATAAATCCAAATCCGCGCATAAGATGTATGAGAACCTATCTCATGACTTACAAAATGAGTTGAAACTAAGATGTGGAACCTCACACAGGTCTTCTTTAGCCTCTCTATCAATACCCTCACCTCGTTTGGGTACTTCCCTCTCTTCGAGAGAGAATTCGACAGAGTTTACAATAAAACGTAGAAAACGATCACCGCCTTCACGGAAAAGTCATACAGACTCGTCACACTATCATAAGCACTCACGACACTCCCACCACAAAAAGTCGGTAAAGAGGAGTGCTACATGGGAAGTAAGCCCTTCAACTTCAAAGTCATCTTATATACCAACTTCAAATACCTTCTCTCACAGAGAGGTAATACAAGTTGCTTCCTCTACCACTTCTACAGCTTCAGAGGATTCGAGGGACATCATATGCGACGAAAAACAGAAGGACCATAAAGTATACACTACTTTACCTCAGAACACACCAAAGCACCCTAAGCATGTGGGTCACAAGAACCAGATCGTACAATAATACCCCCTTGTACAAAAGAGGCATTTATCAACTGTCCCAATCCTTAGCAGGTTTTTATGAAACTCTTCAGTCATCATTCAAAATGACTAATATTGCTGCTGACAGTTCTCCGGAACATAAGACGCAGACTAATAGGGAACAGTCTGTGGAGCCTCCGACATCTCCCATAGCAAACGACCATCATGTGATTCTCCTTCACCGCAAACATCCCCATCATCATCTACGGGATTCCTATCGGATCTGCAGGAACAACTTCAGGAGTCGTATTCCCCTCCAGAAGACCTTACATACCCAGAATTTCTGGAAAAATTGGGTACAATACTGCATCTAGAGGTCCAAAAAGAGACAGACCCCAGGTCAGAAACTCTTGGTCTCCTAACAATTTTTGACACTCCAGGGGAACCCAACATCTCTTCCACCACAAGAGCTCCTGCATTCAGTCTTACAGAAATCCTGGGAAACATCTTACACAATTGCAGCAGTTTCCAGAAAAGCGGACATAAAATTCCGTATGAGGAAATCACAGTACTCTGTACCACAATTACGTCATGCTTAAATTGTAGTAGAGTCGGCGATGCAAAGATTTAAGAAAACAAAGTCACATTCCTCATACCCACCAGGCAAAGACAACAAATATTTGGATGAGTTTGGAAGGAAAATATACCATAACTCAATGTTGAACGCCCGGATTATGCACCATCAATTCTACATGGTACAATACCTGTATGAGTGCATACAAGCTATAAAAGGTATGCTTTCCTCGACTGCGGATCAGATACCTCCACCTTTTCATGACATGGAAGAGTGTTCTCGTCACCTTTTGAGGTCAATCTACGAAGCATATGAAACATCAGATAGGGCATCGGCAACAGCCACTGCAGCCCGCAGACTAGCATGGTTACTCTCAAGTTCCATACGTGAAGATTTACACGAGAAACTAACGAACCTCCCATGTACAGGAGATAACCTGTTCGGAGAACGATTTCAGGACACAGTGGGTAAACTAAAAGAAGAAGCTCTAGCAGTACAATCATTAACATCACATCTTAACTATTCGACCACACGTCATTATATTGGATCTACTCGTAGGCAATCCTATGCCAGGAGACCCTATAGATCTTACCAGTCCTTTCGTACACAGACTTACCCTGCGTACCAGCGTCCTGCTTCACAATAGAATACCTCAAACCAACGTAGAGGTAAACCACGTAACCAGAGCCAGCAGGCACAACAACCAGCTACTGCAGTAAAAGTGACTTCATCTTTTTAGTTACCCAGCCACCACCACAACATCAAGCACCACCCGGCAGGATTCATTCCTGTCTGACAGCTTGGGAGAAAATAACATCCGATCAATGGGTTTTGGAGATAGTACGTCACGGCTACCAACTCCAATTTGTCACAAAACCCATATTACCTCATCTTTCCACTTTCAAGATTCACAACTTCCAACCACAACTGGGGGAGGAAATTGCGTTGCTTCGCAAACAACAAGCAATTCGACAAATTTACCCAGGGACCCAATCAGTAGGATTTTATTCCCCATACTTCCTCATACCCAAGAAGTCGGGTGGCCTTCGCCCGATCCTAGACCTAAGGGAATTGAACAAATTTCTCACCAAAGAGAAATTCAAAATGGTATCGTTGAAATCAATCCTTCCTCTGATCCAAACCGATTGGATGTGTTCCATCGACCTGAAAGATGCTTACACACACATTCCAATCCATCCATCCTCGTGGCGTTACCTATGCTTGCGCTACAGGCATCATCACTACCAGTACAAAGTTCTCCCCTTTGGACTATCGGCTGTACCCAGGGTGTTCACCAAATGCATGGTAGTGGTGGTGGCTCATCTCAGACAACAAGGTATAACCATCTTTCCATATCTGGACGATTGGCTCATAATCGGCCCAACTCCAAACATCTTAATCGAACACCTTCATCGAGTGATACAGTGCTTGCAAGAATTAGGATTGGTGATCAATTTTCAGAAATCACACCTACAACCAACACAAGTTACAATTCATAAGAGCATGCCTGGACACTACGTGCAACAGGACATACCTACCGAGCGACAGAATATCACAATTCCGTCTTCTGTTACATAACTTGAACCATACTCAGAGACCTTCAGCGAGACAGATTTTAGTAGTCTTCGGCCACATGTCAGCGGCAAATTTCATGGTTCCCAACACCAGGCTACACATGAGAATTCTGCAATGAGGCTTGAAACGTCAATGGAAACAACACTCGCAACCATTGACACAGAAGGTATCGCTGACTGCCAAAATGAGGAAAGATTTAACATGGTGGCTCCTAAACTCCACCCTATCCAAGGGAGCATTGTTCAGTTCTCCTCCTCACAACGCAGTATTAACCACAGATGCGTCTCGCAAGGGCTGGGGTGCACACCTCGAGATTTACGAAACACAAGGATTATGGACAATCTCGGAACAAAACCTGCAAATAAATTTATTGGAACTCAGAGCGATTCGCAATGCATTACGAGTGTTCCAAGACCACCTGAAAGGACGCAGGGTCATGATCTACATGGACAACCAAGTCGCAATGTTTTACATCAACAAACAAGGAGGGTCCGGTTCATGGTCACTTTGCAAGGAGACCCTGACAATCTTCGAACATGCTTACCGAAATTGCATACATCTCCAGGCAACTTACCTACCAGGAGTTGCAAACACAAGAGCGGACAAGCTAAGCCGCATCTTTCATCCTCACGAATGGGCACTCAATACAGACATAGCCCAAGACATATTCATGCAGTGGGGGACACCTTCAATAGATCTCTTTGCAACAGAGATCAATGCTCAAGTTCCCAAATTCTGCTCGATAAGACCAAGCCAATTCAGGATCGCTCAAGATGCCTTCCTCATCCCGTGGACGACGGGCCTCCTGTATGCCTTTCCTCCCATACCACTCATTACAAGGATAATTCAGAAATGCATACCAGACAAAGCTCAACTGATACTCATAGCCCCAGCTTGGCCGAGGCAACCGTGGTATAGTTTCCTTCTCCGACTATCCATCATGGATCCATTTCGATTACCGAATCGCCAGGATCTTCTCTGCCAAGATCAAGGGACGCTTCTACACCCGCTACACTCATCTCTCCACTTGACAGCATAGAGATTGAGAGGCTCCTTCTAACAGAACAGGGAGTTTCCACCTCGGCACAATTCATCTTCTTAGAATCCAGGAAACTCTCCACAAGGAAAAATTATAGCTATAAATGGAAGCGTTACTCTACCTGGTGCACTTCCAAAGGTGTACCACCATTGGACTGCTCACCTGAGTTGCTCATTGATTATCTTCATACACTATATGCAGCTGGTTTAGCAACATCATCCATCAGAGTTCATCGCAGTCCCATAGGGGCATATCATAGACCAGTTAATATTCCAATATCCAATCACCCCTTACTATCTCGCTTCATTAAGGGTCTAACCCATATTCGTCCTCCAATCTCTAAGCCTCCAGTTCCATGGAACCTCAACATAGTTCTGGAACAGCTCATGCTTTCCCCATTTGAACCCATGGACTCTGCACATATTAAATACCTCACATAGAAAGTGATATTCTTGGTTGCAGTAACATCAGCACGAAGAGTTAGTGAATTGCAGGCCTTGGTCCATTATTCTCCATATTTGCAATTTCATCACCAAAAGGTAGTCCTCCGAACTCACCCATCCTTCCTCCCAAAAGTGGTTTTTCAATTCCATCTCAATCAGACTATGGAATTACCCACCTTTTTCCCTAAACCTCATGCAAATGATAGGGAAAAATTACTGCATACATTAGATTGTCAAAGAGCTTTAGCATACTACAAAGAAAGGACAAACTCTGCCTCCCGTGTTTCTCAACTCTTTGTCTCCTTTGATCCAAAGGCATTTGGATTACCAGTGGCTAAACGCACCATCTCCAGCTGGATAGCACAGTGCATCAAATTCTGTTACAATAAACAGAATTTACAACTACATTCTGCTCCTAAAGCTCACCAAGTCAGAGCAGTAGCAGCCTCCTTGGCACACCTTAACAATGTACAACCCATAGACATTTGCAAGGCAGCAACATGGTCATCGCTCCATACCTTCACATCTCACTACTGCCTTGCTCAACAAGCAGCCACTGATGCGAAGATAGGGCAAGCAATCCTGCAATCTCTATCCTCCTGTCCACGGTAACTGCCACACTGTCAGAGATCACGTACAGACATATATATCAAAACAACGTGATCGGGAGCTTGGGACTCCCATGACAGCATGGCTAATGCAGCCCTGCTATCGACGGGAAAAGCAAGTTTGCTTACCGTAAACGATGTTTCCGTAGATAGCAGGATGAATTAGCCATGCTGACCCACCCTCCTCCCTGACAGTCACCAAGTCTTCGACTACATAAAGGCTTAAGCACAGACGAGGAGATTCCATTACTTTCCTGCACGGGGAACACACACGCAGCCGCAGAGAGCAAAGCTCTGATCTCTGCTTTGACAAGCTCCGCCTCCCGGACCTGATTGACAGATCCCTTGACAGCATGGCTAATTCATCCTGCTATCTACAGAAACACCGTTTTTGGTAAGCAAACTTGCTTTTTTCCCTTTTACTAATGTTACATACCTTCCCTGTGCCCCTCCAGAAATCTATCACTGCTATGATTATAAATAGTAGTTACTGTTCAGGTTAACATGGCCACTTTCATCACGTACCATTTAGTATTGTTAAATTTAAATAAATATGCCTTTCTGGTAGCTTGTACTCCTTTTTCTTTTAGCCACCCATAAACTGACACTTGCAAGTATAAATTTCTAAAGGATTTATTTAATGCCTTTTTTAGCCCATCAGTTTGCTTTTGCTTGGTTAAGCTTCTAGCTCAGTCGCAAGCAGCCACTGTTTTGGGTTATGTTACCATGAGGCTTTATTTGCAACTGCCTGGGGTCCCTCCCCCCCCGTTTTATTTATTAATGTAGAGACATTTGATATTCTGCCTTTCCCTAAAGGTGGGTTATATACAATTTAAGAAGAACATTGAGCATATAAGAAAGCTTACCAGGGGTGAGCTGCAGATAAGTGGTAGATTGCAAGTAAGATACAGTTGGTATAAGTGATACATAAGGATAGCTATAAGCTTTACTGCTATAGCTAGCAGTAAAGTTGTGGATTAATTGGGTACAGAAAATTCCTAGATAGAGTTAAGACATGCATTAAGTACCAAAGGTACAAGAGATATTAAAAATAGTTGAGTTGAAATGGCCCAGAAGGAGGTGGATCTGGTGGTCAGAAAGTTGGGATAGGAAGAGGGATGATCTAGGGGAAGGGCTAGCTAAACAGGCAAGCTTTAATGTTTTTCTTGCATGAGTCTAACACGTTCCAGGCACAGTGTTAGGGGTAATTTGTTCTATATTTTAGGGGCAGAGCAGCAGAATGCACAGTCTTGTGCATGTTAGTTTACTTAAAGCCTGTGAACTGGAGGATGAATGGGCCTATTGGGAGAATCACTATTTCCTTGTGGGAGTATAGGAGAACAGAAGTTAAGAAAGATATTCAGGGGCCAGTTAATTCATGGATTTGAAAACTAAGAAATTTTAAAACTTTGATCTTGCTCTCACCTAGAAGTCAGTGTAGCTAATGCAAAATTGGCATTACATGGTCTGTGGATTTAGCCCCTACCAAATGTTTTGCTGCTGTGTTCTTTGATAGTTGGAGGCATTTAAGGTTGTATTGTGGGATGCCTTTGAAAAGAGAGTTAACATATTCGAGGCAGTTGATAATCGGTGAGTGCAGTAGTTAGATCATGTTTCTTGAAGTATTTGGGCAGTTGGCAGATTGGGAACAGATGCATAAAAGAGATCTTTACCACAGCTGAGATGTGGGTTTTTGTCATAAAATGGTGGTCAGATTGTACTCCTAGACAGAGTATGGAGTCTTTAGGTTTTAAGGGAGATCCTGAGAAAGTAGATAAAGGATGCTCTTTTCAGCTTAACGAGAGGAGTTTGGACTTGGAGGGGTTTAACTTGTTTGTATTCATAAAGCTACAGTGATACTGCTGAGAGACAATCATTGAGTTAAGTGAAAGCCACGGCTGATGTCAGGTGCCCAGTCTGTGACTTCAGCCAGTTTTTCAATGTAAATGTTGAAAAAGATTGGGAAAAGCATTGACCCCTAGTCGACCCCCACAGCTGAGAGATCAACGTTTCATCCAGACCAGTTGGTTGGGAATAATTTTGAACTATATCACTTCACAACTCATTTAGTGTAGGCATGTAGCATTGGTCCTAGGCCAGGGGCCACAAACTACAGTTTTCTCTGGAATACAGGATCAGGACCACTGAATGCTTGGGGAGACTCCCTTGCTGCCCTTCAGGGGCTGTGAACACTGCCTTCATGGCATCCCAGCACCGGCCCAGCTACAGCACAGAAACTGGGCTCAAGAATCAAACTTGAATCTGCTACATGAGTACCCATAACGGCCACTGGCCCAGCTCTAGTACCCTTTTTTTTTTTTAATATGTAAGATATCACAATACAAAGTCATAATGAATGGTAGAAATGATTGTAAAACCAGTATCAATACTGCAATGTGGATCTTCAATAGGGTTTGATGTTGGACAAAACCTGAGCTTTAAATTTCTTGCCCCTCCCACTGCTGAAATTGTACTTGGGTGTGTTTAAAATGTAGCTGGTTAGCAGCAATATTCAGCACTAACCACATAAACATCAACAGGTAAGTCTCGTTGGCAAAATCACTGTCCTAGCTCCCTCTGTTTATTCAGCAGCAGACTAATCCAGCTAAGTGCAGCTGAATATCCAGGAAAAATTAACTTTGGACCGTTCCCGCTCATATCAACTGCAGCAGTTTCCTCTGTTGCTTCAACTTTGGGTTGTCTGCCTGTGCTACATTTGCAGCTTCTGGTGTGGCCATGATTTTCAGCACGAGTGTAGCCCATGCTGCTGATCAGACTGGTGCACAGCAGTCACGTGTGTCTCTGGCTCTGTGACTTTCATGGATGGCCAACAGTTGTGGCTCAGATACAGCTGAACTGCTGCCATGCATGCCCTGCCACTCTTCCATCGTCCCATGCTTACACCCATCTCTCTTCCACTTAGTAGGTAACACCCTACCCTCAAGGTACTCCTTATACAAGTGTGGTTCTGCATGGCCAAGGCACCATGCTAATCGCAATGCTCATCTTAGGGTGCTGCAACTTCAGCAGATAACTCTGAAATTTCAAACACAAGGCTAACACTGTAGACAATGCAATACGTCAAAGGGGCAGCCCAGTATTTTATGCGCTGTATCCCCACAAATGTGGATATCTGTTTACTGCATGTTTGTGTAGCTATCCCGGAAAACCAAGATGCTGTGATACCAGCAGTGGTCACAAGATGTCAGTAGCAGGATATTATCACCTTTATGCCAAGAGGCATTCTGCACCTAACATAATATACATCAAAGTCTTTGAGTAATAACTTTTCTGTATTACATTTTAAATTAATTACTCAAAGATGTAGCTTTAAATATTTTGAGCAGAATTCCCCTAGAAGTATACTCTTAAGTGTCCCTTCCACTTCTTCCCACTCCTTTGGGTAGATCTCTTTCACTCTGCCCTCTCAGGCCCCCCACCTCCTCCGCTCTTCCCGGGCTCAACTCCTTCCACTATCTTCATACCCCCCCCCCCCCCCCCCAACCTTCCACTCCCACAGTTGAGCGCTCTCTCATACAGCCCCTCACACAAGCTCCCCCTCTGTCCCTCTCATACCCACTTGTACACAAGCTCCTACTCTTGTACCATACACACCTTCACCTAGGCTCCCTCTCACACACATGCATGCACAATCATTCTCTCACGCACACCCTTGCTCACAGATACACTCCCTCACAATCTCTCCTCACCTATCCTCCTCCTCTCTCTTACACACAGCCACTCCACAGCACAATTTCTCTCACACAAAGGCTCATGAGCACTGCTTTCTTGCCTCTTAGGCTGGGCCTTCTCTGACACCAGGCCTGCCTACCTTCACCACGAGTGGGATGGGCTCCACTCGGCCATCCTGATCTTCTGGCTGCAAGCAGGATGGGGTTCACTCCCAGTCAACTAGGTCTTCCTCCAAGTGCAGAAAATACAAATTCTGCGGGGGATGGGAATTCTGCACAAACTATGTTCTCTCTGCAGTAACGCAGAATTCGCCGAGGACTATACCTTGTGGCCAGTGCTGGAGTGAACTTCCATAGACATGAATACTTTGAGTCTACAAGCATATTATAGATGATGATTTTAATTAATTGAATTTCCTAGAATGCAATATATTACTGATTCCTTTAACACCAAAAGGGTTAAAGATTCTTGAGGAAAGAACAGAGCAAAATGGTCACACAAAATTGCTAGTCATACTGGAAATTAGATTTTACATTTAGGCATGAGAAAAAATGAGAATTTATTTGAAATTACATTGATAAAGGATTACACTAATTATTGTAACAAGTCTAATGCTGAAAAGCAACATGTAACATACCCTCAGCCCAAATTCCCTACAGGTTGTGAGTAACCACTACCAGCCTAGGGTACAAGCTCCAGGACTGAGTGCAGCATCTGCTCTCCAAACTGTCACTACTGGGCCAGCCCATAGTTTGTCTTTATCATTGATTATGCTCTAACCTATACTGGACGGTAGAAGTCTAACTTATGGTAATACATTTTTAGCCTTCTAAATTGTAAGCTTTTTAAAATATAAAGTTCTCATTTCCATCATATTAAAATGTATTAAAAATTAAACTAGTAATACATTCTCATGCTGAATTCATAAATTAGTGATTGTCTATGTAATCTCTACATTGTCTTCAGCTGTCTCACCTTTACATTACAAAAATTCCAAATCTATACATTTAAAAGGCTTGTGTCGTGATGGTCAGTCTGTCACACTGTCATGTCTGGGTTTGGCAACCAGGTAATGCCCAGAACAGTGGAAGGTGCATGGCTCAAAGACAATCTGCTCCATCATGAATGCCCGGTCTGTCAGGCTCACACACACATGCCCCTACACAGGCTGTTATTGACGTGACAACCCAGGCAAAGCCAGATACTTTTTCCTAATAAGCTCTGTCTACAAAACGCTGGGTCTCATGTTCCCACACACACACAGACGAGCAGGCATAGGCCTTTGTGTGTCAGCCAGTATGTGCACAAGCGCACATACTGGCTGACACACAAAGGCAGAGACTCAGGCCCACACACACACAGGCTGTCACAGACCAGACTACTCAAGCAATGCTGGGCATTTTTCAGTAGTACTTAATAGGGTAGGATCATCTACAACAGTATAGACCACAAGTTGCCCAATCTTTTTTATAATGAAATAAACTTTCTGAAAAATTTTTAATGTAAGTTTGATTTGGTTAGATGATTTTAGAAGTTATAAACTCAAAAATGAATGAAGAGCTTATAAAAAGATTTAATTCAGAATATTGCAAGTCAGATAATGCAGAATATAAAGGTGTTCATTTTTACATTATTTACACTAGCTGTACGTTTCATCTTGCACAAAAGTTGCCTGAAAAATCAAGCCCCATGGGCCTGGCTGGTTGCTGCATTAGAACCAAGTCCTCGCCATCCCATGAAGCTGAAGAAGGTGCTCACACCATAAGCGATCATCACCAGGCATGCAAAAAACTGTAAGAGAACAACACAAAAGCAAGATAATGCTTCACCATGTAAAACTATCAGCAGTCAGAAATGAACACCCAGAAATCAAGTACAGGTTACCTGCATTGTCAAAAAGTATATACATTGAAAGGTCAATATTCAAAAGTCTTATAGACTAAAAGTTATCCATCTACATGGCAAGCTTTTATATATTCAGACCCTTATCAGGCTAGATTTTTTAAAAAGTGGCCTGAGGGTGTTTCAGGGAGGAGTTAAGTTATCCATCTAACTTAGCTGATTTTAAACTATAACCAGCTAAGGCTTTTCTCCATTCTGCGTCCATGGGAAAAGAACTTGATGATTCAGGGCTTACGATGTAGCTGGATAATTTGCTATTTATCCAGATATCTTCAAAGATACCCAGGTAAGTGGCACGGTTTTAAAAATAAAAGATGTGAAAGGGTCTGTGGCCCGATCCCTTCTTTGTCCCACAAAATGTCAAATATAGCACTATTTGGGCCATCCCCAGTCTCCGACATGAGTAAATACTATACTGGGGCTTGCAGTTCAACATCCCCCATTCACCTATTGCTGACAAAAGTCACAATTGGGTAGTCCCCACATCACCTGCATTCCCAATGTGATGAGCTGTGCCCCTGGACCTTCCCAATACTTTGAAATGCCCCGCCGGGAGCGAGGTGCAGACTTCCCGCACTGATCTGACAAAGGAAAATTGGTTCTTACCTGTTAATTTTCGTTCCTGGAATACCACAGAACAGTCCAGACAAGTGGGTTTTTAGCATCCCTACCAGCAGATGGAGGCATAGAACAAAACTTTGAGGCACTGCTACAATTCCGAGAGTGCCACCTGCAGTCCCTCAGTATTGACCTGTACCCAAGCCAAGATGTCTAACCCCCCACCTCCAGGATTTCTTCCTCTAAAAAAAGCTGGGGCACAAGTTGCAAACCCCCACCTAAACTGACTCCAGACTAGGGGCAAGAAAAAGGATTTTGAGTATCAAACAAGTAAGAACTATATACAATATTATTCTGCAGCACACAACTTAAGTCTGCATCACTAGGAAAGTCCAGAATCAGGAGAGGTCTTTCGAGCATTATAATGGGCTGGGATTCTGGACTGATCTGTGGTATTCCAGGAACAAAAATTAGCACCTAAGAAACAATTTTCCTTTCTTGTTCATACCCCAGATCAGTCCAGACAAGTGGAATGTACCCAAGCCCTTCTAACCTGGGTGGGATCCCAAAAGGCCTGCACACAGTACACACCAAAGGAGCCCTCCTCTGGGGCCCTGACATCCAAACAGTAATGCCTGGTAAAAGTGTGCAAAGAGGACCAAATTGCCGCCCAGAAAATCTGCGGTGACACTGACACTCCGCCTAAGAGGCTGCCTGTGCCCTAGTAGAATGCGCATGCAATCCCTCAAAGATCAACCGACCTTTACTAATATAACTTGAAACTATCGCCTCCTTCAACCAACGAGCAATCGTACTCTTAGCCACTTTGCAACCCTTCTTTGGTCCACTGAATAACACAAAAAGATAGTCAGAACCAAAATCCATTGGTCATCTTGATATATCTGAGGAGAACCTGACGCACATCCAAAAAGCCCGATTCTCCCCATACGAGGGAGCTTGATCATCGGGTGAGAAAACCCCAGCAGCTCCACCATCTGGGTTAAGATGAAAAGACGACACTACCTTGGGCAAAAAAAAAAAAAAGGAACCGTTTTCAACGAGACCCCTCATCAGAAATTCGCAAAAAAGGCTCTGCACATTAAGGCTTGGAGCTCAGAAATCCATCTCACCGAGCAAATTGCCACTAGGAACACCACCTTCAGGGTAAAATCCTTCAAATTAGCCCTTCATAAAGATTTGAAGGGAGGACCACACCGTACTCGCAGGACCAAGTTAAGATTCCAGGACGGACAAAGTCTATGGACTGAGGACACATGTTTTGCTCCTTTCAGCAAGCGCACAACGTGCAGATGAGATGCTAAGGGTCTTCCCTGCATCCTCCCTCTGAAACAACCCAAGGCTGCCACCTGGACTCGGAGAGAATTATAGGCCAAACCCTTTGACAAGCCCTCCTGCAAAAAGGCCAAGTCCTGGGCAATGCTCGTTTGCAAAGGATCAGAGTCATGGACCCCACATCAGGACTGAAACACTCTCCAGACTCTGATATATGCCAAAGAAGTGAAGGATCTTCTAGCCTGAAGAAGAGTAGTAATCACCGGCTTGGAATATCCTTTCAAGCGGAAATGCCTCTCAAAAGAAGCAATCCACCTGCTCTGACAAGATGGGTTCCTGACACAGCACTCCCTCCAGGTGGCTTAACCGAATGGGCCCATCTACCGCTAGCTGAACCAGATTTGCAAACCACGGACGGTGTCCCTGATGCTGCTCGTTGCGCCGCAACACCCGACCTATGAGTTGCCATGGAGGAAAGACATATAGCAGAAGCCTTTCCGGCCACGGCTGAACTAGGGCATCGATCCCCGTGGAGCTGAACTCCCTTCAGCGGCTGTAAAACTTGGTCACTTTGGTTTCCTTCTCGTTGCCATGAGATCAAACTGGGGTTCGCCTCACCTCACTGAATGAGCGCAAAGGCCTCCGCTGCCAGCTCCCATTATCCCGGGTCCAGCTGTTGTCTGCTGAAATAATCCGCCTGCACATTGTCCACCCTGCCATGTGAGAAGCTGCAAGAGCTGCTAGATGAAGTTCCACCTAGGCGAAGAGTTTGTGAACCTCCTGAGCCAACAAGCGACTCTTCGTTCTGCCTGTAAATTGATATAGGCCACCAGCATCGCATTGACCAAGAATACGCATACCGCCTGTCCCTGAATCCAAGGAAGAAAGAACAGCACCCTCCGGACTGCCCTTGTTTCCTGCAGTTGATTGACCAGGACGCTTCCATCGGAGACCACTGCCCTTGACATATCGCTTCCCCAGCCACTCAGCCTGGCATCTGTGGTTACCACCACCCAGTCTAGAACCACAAAATCCACTCCCTTCTCTAAAATGGACTGTGACAGCCACCATGAGAGACTGGACCTGGATTGCTCCTGAAGCAGTAACAGCAGCTGAAACTCCTCTGACATTGGATTCCAACAGGATAGGAGTGCCTTCTGAAGTGGACTCGTCCACAAACGCCCATGGCACCAAATCCAGTGCAGAAGCCATGGACCCTAGCACCTGAAGATAATCCCAGATCTTGGGGACTAACAGGACCCTCAGCCGAACCACTGCAATTTGAGCACTCTTTCTGGGGTAAGAAACACCTTGCCTAACTGGGTGTTGAATCGTGCTCCCGGATAATCCAAGGACTGGGATGGTTCCAGATGGCTCTTTGCCCGGTTTATCACCCAGCCCAGGGACTCCAGGTGCTCCATAACTCGCCGAATGGAACATAGACACTCCACCTCCGACTTTGCCCGAATGAGTCAATCATTCAGGTACAGATGCACCAGTAGCCCTTCTCTTCTGAGGGCCGCTGCCACTACCACCATCACCTTTGTAAATGTTCTCAGAGCAGTAGCTAGCCTGAAGGGAAGAGCTTAAAACTGAAAATGCTCCTCAGCACCGTGAAGCGTAGAAACTTCTGATGGTCTGCTCTGATGGGAATGTGGATATATACCTCCGTAAGATCCAAGGAGGCCAGAAACTCCCCTTTGCGCACTGCTACAATCACCATTCATAACGCTTCCATCAGAAAACATGGCACCTGCAATGCCGCATTGACCCTTTGCAGATCCAGAATGGGCCAAAACGAGCCCTCCTTCTTGGAAACCACGAAGTACACAGAATATCTTTCCTGACAGTGTTCCTCTTGCGGCACCAGTAGGATGGCTTCCAATCACTGCAGCCACAACAGAGTGTCCTGCACGCCGCCCGCTTGCCAGGCGTAGAGCAACGGGACAGCACAAAGGTGTCTTCGAGGGGGGTGGGTCGAGAAAATTCTGAAGCGTAGCCTTCCCTTATTACTTCCAACATCAAATGGTTCGAAATGATTATGATCCACTCCTCGTAAAACCAGAATAATCTTCCTTCGACCACCACCAGGGAGGAGTGGACTAGCCTGCCTTCATTGGACAGGCTTTGCACCTTCGGAGCCCTGTCCAGTACTCTCTCTGGCTGGTCTATGGGTCCCTCGAAAGGGACCCGTAGACCTTCCTGAACCCTGCTTCGGTGTAGAGCCTGAGGACCCTCTGCTGGAGCAAAATCTCCTCATTTCACAGAAGCGAGCGCGAGGCAGGAAGGTCTTCTTAGTTCCCTTCTTATTTTCAGGCAACCTTTTCCCTTTAGAATCTTCCAAATGCTTCATCAGCTTCTCTAGATCCACCCCAAACAATAACCTTCCTTTGAAGGGGAGATTACAAAGCTGCACCTTCGACCAAACATCCACCAAACAATTACGTAGCCACAGAAGCCTTTGTGTGGCTACCGCAGACACCATATTCCTAGCTGAAGTGAGAAGCATATCATAGAGGGCATCAGCTACATAGGCCACCCCCACTTCCAACTGAGCATTCTGGCCAGGCTCCACCGAGGTTTCCGCTGCCTTCACCTGCACATTCTGCACCCGGCACAAATAGGCCCTCTGCACTAGACTAGCGCAGACTGCAGCCCTAAGGCTCAGAACCGAGACTGCAAACAGCCTCTTCAACAGGATCTCCAGCTTCCGGTCCTGGGCATCCTTCAAGGCCGCCGACCTTGCCACAGGAATAGTTTTCTTTGTGACCGCCAAGACTGCCGCATCCATTTTCGGCAGTTTCCACAGCTCTAACTTGTCCTCCAGCAGGGGGTACAACCTGGCCATAGCCCTGGCCACCTGCAAACCAGCTTCTGGGAAATCCCATTCCTGGTCAATCAGATTCTTTACCTGCTTTGGCAAAGGGAATGCTCTCGGAGGTCCTTGCAGTCCCTCCAATACCAGGATTACCCTTTCATTGTCTGAATCCTCTTGCGCAACCTTAATTCCCAGCTCCACCAGAACATGAGGGATGAGAGGCCGCAATTCCTCCTTACGGAATAACCTAACCGGGTCATCCCTTTCCGTCAGAGGGACATCATCCACATCCAGGTCCTCCAGCAGATCAGTCACTGGATCCATGCCCTGACCAGAGCCCTGGTCCACCTGCGGGTCCTGTGGATCGCTGCCCTGCAGATCAGCGCCATCAGAATCCTTGGAGGAAAGATCCTCCCCTCTCGATCGATCCAGACCCAACAGACGCAAAATGCCCCCCGTCCTGGGAGGCGCTTTAGCCCGAGCCTTCTTAGCCTTGCCTCGGATTGTCTGAAAAGCTGGCCTCTTTGCCACCAGCTCCTGCCTGGTGAGATAGGCCTCATGCATTAATAAAGCAAAATCTGTGGTAAATCCGCAGCGGTCTCCCTGTTCCATGGACGCCGGGTCCTCACCTGCGTCTGCTGGCACATCTTCCCCTCCTCCAGGCCCCTGATGCACAGGAGAAAGCGGGGGAGGGGACTCCCTGCCTTCGCTATCCATGTCAGGGCTCCTGCCATTTAGAGCTAAAATGGCCGCCATCTCTTTCACCCCCGGGCCTCCTGCATAAGACGTGCAGCACGTGTGCAGCGTCTGCACCCTGATTCTTTTGCTGAGGCTCCCTTGCCTCAAGAGACACAGGCAGAGCAGAGAAGGGCCGCACTGAGGCGAGAGCGCCTCCCCCTGCAGCCCCAACAGGCTTTCCTGCGCTCAGCGGGAGATGGCATCATACACAACACTGCTCAGGGCTAAAAGTAACCCCGGCAGGAGAAAAAGCTGCCGCCACTGTCCCAGCTTCAGGTGCTGAAAAAGCCCCAGCCAATTTCCTCCTCACCCGATGCTGAGCTGACACACACCGCAGGCGTTCCGATGGAGAAAAAATAAACAGGGCTCACAGCTTCTGAGCTTTTTTATTTTATTTTATTTTTTTTTTTTTTAAAGTTAAGCTCTTAAAGAAACAGCCTGCTGAGCCACACAGAACAGTAAAAGCAAATGAAAATACTACTTTCCTGTTTCTGGAAGCTCCAGGATGCTGCATCCGGTCAGCCTGGGTGAGAGGACCTCAGGGGGGGGTGAGGGAACCAGAACTCCTGGCTTCCCCCCCCGCCCTCCCCGGAATCAAGGGTCGAGTCTGGCAAGGGATTTCCAACCCTCCACTCACCTTGCTCAACCAGAGAGGTTCCTTCGTTAGTCATCTAACACCTCAGGGAGCTCTGTCCAGTTTTCTATCTGGTCTAAAATCTTAAACTAATCTTACTTTACTTTAACAGACTGCAGGTTTGCACCTCTACCATCTGCTGGAGACAGAGAAAACTGATATTTCTTGGATGTATAGCAATGCCTCAAAGTTTTGTTCTCTGCCTCATCTGCTGGTAGGGATGCATAAACCCACTTGTATAGGACTGATCTGGGGTATGAACAGGAATAGTCCCTACTGGCTCATATACGACATCTACAAGTCCAGTACCTTTTTGCATCTAATCTAATATCTGTTCCCCCAAATCTACCAATTCTGAAGCAGGACCAGATCAAGTGTGTTAGATTTTGTCACATTTATGTATCTGCCTAGGAGATAAAAAGTTATATACTAATAAAGATTTAAATAGATCTCGTTAGTAGATTATGGTGAGTGGACTTTTATGACTGTCTTTTTATTGAATCCCAGCTGCCAAACCTTCGACCAACCCTTGACCTTTCTTAGATCACTTCTCATCTTTTGTATTCCTTCAGGGGTGACCACTCTATTCCACAACTTGGTGTTATCCGCAAGGAGACAAACATTTCCTTCTAATCCCTCTGCAATATCATTCACAAAGATATTGAACAGAACCAGCCCAAGAACTGGTCCTTGAGGAACTCCATTTATCACTCTCCTAAGTAGGTTCCATTTACCACTACTTGCTGACATCTCTCAGTCCATTTCTAATCCATTCCATAGCCTTGGATCCATTCCCAGACTTCTCGTATTCACAAGCCTCCTCGGGAGGACTATATCAAAAGCCTTGCTGAAATCAAATGCTCTTCTTTCATTTAATTGTCTAGTCACTCAATCCAAAAAAAATCAGGATTTCTTTGACAGGACTTTCCTCTGATAAAATAAAAGGATCCCAAAGGGAGGAACACAAGGAAGAATATCTGGTGAAACTGAAGGAGACGAAGAAAGCTATCAAGAATGCAAAAAGTCAGGAGGAGGAAAGGATTGCCAAAGAGGTAAAGCAAGGTGACAAAATAATTTTCTGATACATCAGAGAAAGGTCCGAAGTGGTTACCTAGTCAACCCTGTCCTTCTTTAAGAACTAAGTTAAGTTTAGAGTTAAGTTCTAATCTATTCTGTCTGTTATCCTGAATTTATTTGACTATTCCCTTGTTATATGTAACTTTCCCCAGGTTCAGTTCGATGTAAACCGGTGTGATAAGACTTTGTCCTGAACGTCGGTATAGCAAAAGATGTAAATAAATAGATAGAGTGAAATTGAAAGGTGAAAAGGATCAATGTGTGGAGAGAGACAAAGAAATGGTGGAAATATTAAACAAATACTTCAGTTCTGTGTTCACTAAAGAAGATCCTGGAGAAAAACCATCACTAGTTAAGAAGACATTGGAGGGGGGAGAAATAGACGAAACACCGTTTATAGAAGAGAATGTATGGGAACAGCTAAGAAAACTGAAAGTGTATAAAGCCGTGGGGCCTGATGAGGTTCATCGCAGGATACTGAGGGAGCTCAGAGATGTGCTGGCGGCTCCGCTGCATGACCTGTTCAATAGATTCCTGGAAATGGGAGTGGAGCCGAGAGACTGGAGAAGAGCGATGGTGGTCCCCGCTTTACAAGAGGGGGAGCAGAGAGGAGGCTGGAAGCTACAGGCCAGTTAGCCTCACCTTGGTGGTGGGAAAATTAATGGAGACTCTGCTGAAGGAAAGAATAGTCAGGAGGATTGCTAGACCCGAGGCAGCATGGATTCACCAGGGGAAGGAGCTGTCGGACAAATCTGATTGATTTTTTTGATTGGGTGACTAAAGAATTGGATCGAAGAAGAGTGCTCAATGTGATCTATTTGGATTTCAGCAAAGCTTTTGATACAGTCCCATATAGGAGGCTTGTGAATAAATTAAGAAGCTTGGGAGTGAGCGCCAAGGTGGTGGCATGGATTACAAACTGGTTGACGGATAGGAGACAGCATGTATGGTAAATGGAACCTACTTTGAAGAGAGAACAGTGTTAAGTGGAGTACGACAGGGATCAGTGTTGAGACTTGTCCTGTTAAACATCTTTGTGAATGACATTGCAGAAGGGATAGAAGGTAAAGTTTGGAGGTAAACTTTGGAGGTAAAGTTTGCACAATTAAACTTTGGAATTTGTTGCCAGAGCATGTGGTTAGTGCAGTTAGTATAGCTGTGTTTAAAAAAGGATTGGATAAGTTCTTGGAGGAGAAGTCCATTACCTACTATTAAGTTCACTTAGAGAATAGCCACTGCCATTAGCAATGACAACATGAAATAGACTTAGTTTTTGGGTACTTGCCAGGTTCTTATGGCCTGGATTGGCCACTATTGGAAACAGGATGCTGGGCTTGATGGACCCTTGATCTGACCCAGCATGGCATGTTCTTATGTCTATTTGCGGATGATACTAAGATCTGCAACAGAATGGACATGCCGGAATGAAACTTGATTTAAGGATGCTTGAACGGTGGTCGAAGATATGGCAGCTGGGATTCAATGCCAAGAAAGGCAGAGTCATGCATCTGGGGTGTGGTAATCCAAAAGAGCTGAATGTGATGGGGTGAAGGACTGCTGTGCACAGAGCAAGAGAGGGACCTTGGGGTGATAGTGTCTCGCGATCTGAAGACGGCGAAGCAATGTGATAAGGCAATAGCTAAAGCCAGAAGAATGCTGGGCTACAAAGAGAGAGGAATAACCAGTAAGAAAAAGGAGGTGATAATCCCCTTGACAGGTCCTTGGTGAGGCCGCATCTGGAGTATTGTGTTCAGTTCTGGAGACCGTATCTTAAAAGGCACAGAGATAGGATAGAGGCTGTCCAGAGAAAGGCAACTAAAATGATGGGAGGTCTCCATCAAATGACTTATGAGGAGAGGTTGAAGGAACTAAATATGTATACCCTGGAGGAGAGGAGGTGCAGGGGAGACATAATACAGACCTTCAGATACCTGAAAGGTTTTAATAATGCACATTCGACAAACCTTCTCTGTTGGAAAGAAATCAGTAGAACTAGGGGTCACGAAATGAAACTCCAGGGAGGACAACTCAGAACCAATGTCAGGAAATATTTCTTCATGGAGTAGGTGGTGGATGCCTGAAATGCCCTTCCAGAGGAAGTGGTGAAGACAAGAACAGTGAAAGAATTCAAAGGGGCATGGGATAAACACTGTGGATCCCTAAAGGCTAGAGGATGGGAATGAAGAAAAGAGTGCATGAGCGCTTACTACCCTTAACCAATAAGCCTTCATACTGTGGATGCAACTCCATCACTGCTCAACGGCAAGGAGAAAAGAGGAAAAGGGGAATTAGTTTTGGACAACAACCACCAAGGACATTGAATTTTACGGTCTGGGAAAACAAATAAGCATGCCCTTATTTGTTACTGCCCTTAACCAATAAACCTTAAACTTGTGATGTAACTCATCATTGCTCTCTGATTCAGTGTCAAGAGGGAACAGGGAATTGGACTCAGACAGTAATCAACAAGGGCCCTGACTTTAATGGTTTGGGAAACTAAGTATGGGAGTAACTTGTATGCCATGGCAGATGCCACCCCTTGATGCTGCCATTATAGGGAAGACCTGTACGGTTGGCAGTTGCTACCATAAGTTTGCTGGGCAGACTGGATGGACCGTTTGGTCCTTTTCTGCCGTCATTTCTATGTTTCTATATAAAACCATGTTGCCTCAGATCCTGTAACCCATTGGATTGTAGATACTTCATTATTCTTTCCTTTAGCAGAGACTCCATTAATTTTCTCGCCAGAGGGTAAGGCCAACTGGCCTGTAGTTTCCTGTCCCTGGTCTTCCAGAGACTAAAACACATTACTGCCACTAAGCCATCAAGCTAGCCCAAAGCATACTTCTTTTGATATATTTTCCCACTTTATGGTGATAATTTGGTGCCTGGTTTTATGCAATGGGGTAAACTTAGGCCTGGCTCAGCTTGTCCACTTAGACATGGAGCTAGATAGTCACTATGTCAAAAAGCTCAAATTAAAACCCAAAGTCTTCCTATTCCGTACTGAAGCAAGCTTAGATACGGGCTGTGGTCTTTATACTTACTGAGGCAGCTGCCCTTTTATTGTATGGTTGAGAGTACTTCTCAGATGTAACTGACACGGAAGCTGCACATGTTATGAAGGCGATAATGTACAGGATGGTTGCTCCCAGATTGAACATCAGAAGCTGAAAAGAAAATGAAAATGTGTGAAAAGTAATCTTCTAAAATGCAGAGCAGACTCCTATTCCAAAGCAAAGTGACGTCCCTTGCTGCACAGCCTCCTCTTCAACTTTCTCTGCTCACCCTCATTGCTAAGGACAGCACCATCCTCCTGCATCATCTGCTTTCACCTAAATTCATGGAAACAGCAAAAGCCTGCACATTTCCTGCATTAATACTGCAAAAAAACAAACAAAAAAACCCATAATTCATACTCCAGCACAAGGTAAGGAGGAGGAGAAGAGCTTAGGGCTAAGTTCCCTCCTGACACCCAAATGCAGCAGCAGGAGGAGGAGAAAAGCTTACCTCCTCCTGTCACTGCTGGTCACCGATTGGTCCTTTCACTGACAGCTAGCAGCCAAAGGACCAATCCCCGTGAACTGAATGGGGATTGGTCCTTTCACTGTCAGCTGTCAGTGAAAGAACCAATCGGTGACCAGCAGTGAAGTGAAATAATTAATAGTAATTCTTTACAGCTGAGAGCTGCAGCAAGCTAACAGGTGGCTTGAGATAAGCTCTTCCCCCCCCCCCCCTTGTGCTGGAGTTTGGGTGCCGACCTGATTTATTTTTTTAAGATGAGAGGGTGGAAGAGTGCTTGAGGGAGGAAGGAAGGACTGACCCAACTCGCCTCTTTTTTTATAGTGAGAGGGCCTGGTGTGCTTGGGAGAGGAGACAGAGGACTTGCCAAGCCAACCCGCCCAATCTAACCTGCTTTGCCCGCCCAGGTGGTGTTTGGTGCCCTCCTCTCTACCATGAAATGCTTAAGGAGTTAAAATGTCTGCAGTAGAATGAGGTGCGTAGACAGCTTCCGCCCTGGCGCGCCTCTTTGCATTGCAGGATAATAACTAATCATACCACGGGGGTTGTTGGTTGTTTTTTTTTTTTTAGCACTAAAAGCCTTATTACGTATCCGGGTAAGGCTAGCACCAAAAAAGTGCTCTAAAACATGAGTAATTGGACATCATACTTTTAAATATTAAACTTACTACTTACCATACAAAAGTAAAATTCAAATTCTGTGTCACATCAGTAACGGCCAAACGCACGCCCTTTTGCTATCAGGTACATCGTGAAACAATACAAAACTCCGCAAAAAATTGAGCTTGGACCCTAGAGCAAACCTGCCATACCAGAACATTAACTGCCAGACTCAAACAACAACAATCCTACCCATGAAAAAGCAACTCTGCAAACATTACATCAGGACGTCTCCTCGTAGACAAACAGAACAATTCAGACTGTTCTAGCTTCCTACATGGAAACAGCCGAGCTGAATCCCTTACCTCGGTCACCCATGCACGACACAGACAGACCTCACCAAATACAGAATACCTGACTGCTAATTAGAAATTAGAAAGGTGCAGACAAAAACTGAAACGGAAACCCTGAGAAGTGCAGCACTGCCGGAGGAGAAACGGATACTCATGTCCTCCTATCCTAGGCAAACTACAAAAATAGAAGAGGCACAGGCACATTCTCAAGCTGAAATCTTCCAGTCACTACGCTGAAAATAAGATGGCTGTTTTTTCTGCCTTTATTGTTTGGGCATTATATATATTTTTTTTTTACTGCCATTGGGTCCCATTCTCTTTTCTTCCCTCCTCTTGTCTATCTTCTCCTAACTTCCAGGATCTCCTTTTCATTTTCTGCTTCTTCTCTCTCCTATCTTCTTCCCTTCTCCCCTTCCTGTCTCTGTCTTTTCCCCTTTCATCTCTTTTCTTCATTAGCTTTTCTGCCTCTATCCACTCCAAACTATACTCCTGAGGGAATTCTGTGCCCAAAACTTTAAAATTCTCATTTTATTTTGGTCAAAATAACACAATATATATCAGTCTTTGAGTAATTAAATTTAATATAATACAGAAAAGTTATTACTCAAAGATGCAAAGTTTGAAATATTTTGAACAGAATTCTCCTAGAAGTTCACTGTAAGAGTGACCCTTCCACAGTCTCTCTCTAGTCTCCTGGCAAGACTCCTTTCACTCTTTCCTCCCAGGCTCTAACTCCTCTGCTCTCCACTATCTCCCCTCCCCCTCCAAGCTCAACTCCTTCCACTAACTTCACCTCCCAGCCTTCCACTGCCAAAGTTTGACCACTCTCTCATACTGTCACAGAGGCTCCCTCTGTCCCACTCTCAGATGCACATCCCCTCACACAGGCTCCCTCCTTCTTTCAAACACACCCACACACACACAGGCTCTCTCTTTCTTGCATGCACACACACTCTCAAAACAGGTTTCTTCTGTCCCTCTCTTACACACATCCCCTCAAAGGCTCCTCTCTCATACACACATACACACCCTCACAAAGGCTCCCTCTGACCTTCTCTCATACACATCCCCTCAAAGGCTCCCTCTCTCATACACACCACACCCTCTTAGGCTGCCTCTCTTTCACACACAAACACAACCTCACATAGGCTCCCTCAACACACACACACATACACATCCCCTCACACAGGCTCCCTCTGTCCTTCTCTCAGATACAGGCTATGTTTCTTGCACACATACACCCTCTCACATAGGCTCCCTTTCTCTCTCATGCACACATCCACATACCCTCACACAGGCTCCATCTCTCTCTTGCAAACACACACTCACACAGGCTTCTTTTATCTCTTGCACACTCACACAACTCTATACATAGGCGCTCTCTCTCACACACAACCCCCTTCACACAGGCTCCCTCTCTCAACACTCACACACCATCACTCAGGCACACAGGCTCCAAATCACAAACAGATAGGGCCTCCGTCATCTTCAGCCGCAAGTGGGGCTCCGCTCGCAGCAGCCAGTGGGATGGGCTCCGCTTGTGGCACACATCCTCTTCAGTTGTGAGCAGGATGGGCTTCACTCGCAGTCCACCAGAAATCTCCAAATTCTGCATGAAAAAAAGTCAATTCTGTGCAGGAGATGAATTCTGCGCAAATTCTGCATTCCACAGTAGCACAGAATTCCCCTAGGAGTAAAACGAGATTTCACTCCTTATCCCCTTCTCGTTCTCCATCTCACTTCCCTACCATCCTTCCCTTTTTCACTTCCTGCATAGTCCTCAGATTTCATTCTCTGTTCTCACTCCTTCCTGAGCCTGTTTTTCCCCACTCCGCACTCTCTTTATAGCAGACTCGGGGCATGGACCCTATGTGCCCATAGCTGACGGTGCCCCTGCCCTTCTCTCTCTTTTTCCAATCTTAGATTCTCCCTCCTTCTCTCACCCCATGATGCCAGAATCCTAAGCATGCTCCCTTTAATTCCAAATCTTCCTTCCCAAATTGCAATCCTCCTTTCTTCTCCTCCTGCCATCCCTGGTCCTCTCTCCCTCTCCTTCCTCCTATTCTTGAGATCCCCGTTTCATCTCCTCCTCACATCCCCAATATTCCCTCCCTATTCCAATACCCAAGATCCCTTTTCATCACCCCCACAAAAACTCTAACAAATAAATTATACAGCCACGCAAGAAAGGTTGGAAAACCACTCTTGCTATCACATAAAATAAAATGTACATTATTGAATAGCTATAAGATGTTAATTTATGCAAATGTGCCACATAATCTACTTGAGTTGATGCAGGAAACCGGGGGCTCTGTTCATGTTCAACAGTTCATGCTAGCCTCAAAGTAATTGGAGTGAAGCGGTAATTTCATTTACTGAAGGGACATGTTCAGAGGCAGATTTGGCCAGTAGCATATTCAATTTAGTTCAGTAACTTTTGAGCTTACCACAATGGCCCACGGTATCACATGAAGCTTTAAGTGCAGCTGCAGGAGATAGATCACCAGGAAAATTATTGTCAGAAGCCAGCAGAAGACGGCCACGAACATCACCCAATGGTAGGCGCCCCAGTTGTAATAATGTGAGTCAGCAATGAGCGCCCAGACCAATAAGCCAAGCACCTGAAGAAAACAAATGGGAAGTATTAGAAAATAATATGAATACATTTGAATCCACCTTGCTTAACTTTATTAAACACTACTCTGCCCAGAAATCTTAGAACTAGAACATTTCCAGTATGAGGACTTACTGGTCTCATTTTTTCTCTCTTTCCATGTTCTTTGTTTTTCTCCTAAATGTATATAAATAAATATTTGTGTATGGCACTCCTACAGTTTGGCCACTAGATGTCACTAGGTCCCTATAGAGAACTTTAATATCATGAGCCTTCCATCCCCATCAGTCCCTCTCAACCGGAGGGCTGTGGTTGGACGCTTCAAACCCCAGCCATGTTAGAATTCAGTGTGATCAGTTCTAGGGAGCCTCCAAACAGAGAGGATGTTTTGGTTGTACTCTCTGGTGAGGCCTCCCAGCCTCACGCTACACTTTCAGTTTGAAGTGATGCCTCATCAAGCACTCCCTGCCAGAAGATCCTTTTCACATTTATTACAGAGAGATTGGGGCAAAAGGACTCTCACCCAGAGGACTGAAGATCTGTGAGTCCACTCTAAACCCTAGGTGAGGCAAGCACAGTGACAGATCCTAAGAGACCCAGTGATGGCTGAAGATGATTCCAGCTTTACCTTTTAGAAGTATTTTTTTGGACATTGGCTGTATGGGGAGGTTTTTTTCTGATTCACCCCTCCCCATTGGGATGCAGAGCTGAGGATGCCTGATCCTTTTTTTTTTTTTTTTTTTTTTTTTTTAACTTTTCTTCCCAGAGAAGTCCTCAGTAACAACTAAGGATGAAAGAGCAAGATCGGGAGATCCAACTGGATCTCCACCCATGAGACCAGGGTGGGCTGCATGTCCAGGAAAGATATGGAGTCAGGTGTGACTGTTTTGCTGTGAATGTGGGGACCCCTCAAATAGGTTAACCGCTGGGGGTGAGTTTTGCACAATTAAAACCACCATGGGAGCTCTACCCAGATGCCTGAAACTAAAAGACATCTAGCTATGGAGAAATACTCACATATCAGCAATCAGATATAACTTCAACGTTATGGACAATGGACTTTAATTATTGCCAAATCAGTAAACTTTATTTTAAACACCCATAGTTTTGATGGCCTCGCAGAGGACAGCTGACACGCCTTGTGACCTTGGGCAGGTCACTTTACCCTCCGAGTTTGCCTCTGATTCAAACTTAAGGGGTCATTTACTTAGCTGCATTAGGTGTTTATCATGCATCAAATCCTTAATCCAATAACACACAATTTCGCTCCCAGTATCGCAACTGTGCAAAATGGTGCCAGCCAGCTGATATCTTGTCTATGCCTCATGTGATATGGACAGCTGGTGCCGTTTAGGAAAATGGCTTCCGGCAGGTCTGGAGCCCAGGGGCTGCTCCTGACTCTCACTAGATTAGCAGGGCAAGTTAGAGATAAGTCCAATGGGGTCAGCACGGTGGGCTAGAATGGAGGATTTGTGGGCCTCCAGAAGGTGTATTTTGGTAAAAGGAGAGGTGTTAGGAGAAGGCCTGAATCACAACAGGGGGTTTGAAGTTTATTTTTGGGTCTTAGCTGCCTCAAGGGAGGGGGTGTAGTGGTGGGGTGGTGGAAACAGGGGGTCTTGAGAGACTTCTGGGTTCTTTATTACACTTTGTGGGTTTATTCCCGACCGATCAGCCCCCCCTTAATTCACAGCTCGTGGCCGCCATTGCATGGTTTTGATGGGGCTCAGCTAAGCTACAGTATTTTTCCCCCACAGTATTGTACTGCCATGGACTCTGCACAGTATTCAATACTGCAGCTTTGTCAGGGAAAATACTGTAAAAAAAAAATACAGCAAATCTACATATATCACACATACTTCAGTCTTAAAACAAGAAAAGTGATATAATAACCCATATACAATTTTTACTTTTATTTATACAAAATACAAAAAAATACATATAAAAATCTTTTATTAATTAATAAGATACACAAAATGCTGATCAAAGTGATGATGGGATGGCACTATATGTTAAGGATGACATGGAGTCAAGCAGGATAAACATTCTGCAGGGAAAAAATGCACTTTGGAATCTCTATGGATGGAAATTCCATGGGTGATTAAGACTACAAAGCAGTGGAGGATGTGCTACTGACCAGCATGATGAAATGCTAACATACATTAAAAGACAGGAGAGTAAAATTGGTAACACAAGAATGCTGGGAAACTAGGTGAATGTTTAATCCAGGCAAGCTAGATCGGTAAAGATCGGTAAAGGCAAGCTAGATCGGGTAAAAACACTTCCCTTCTCTGCTTCTCTCCCATACTTATTCTTTCTCCACACCTACTGAATTCCCCCTTCATTTCCCTTTCCTCCCAGTATACCGTCCTATTATACTTTTCTTGTATTTAAGCATTATATTTTGTATGTAAATATTTGTACAGTTTAAAAATTAGTTTCCCTTACCCCTCCCCCCCCCCCCCCCCACTTCCCCTCCCTTAATATCTCCCCTGTTTCTATGTAAAACCTCCTCCCTCCACCCCATCCCCCCCCTTGTTTGCCCCCCTCCCCCCTAGTTCTAGTTCTAGTTCTTTTATCAGTTACACTGTGAAGCCCTGTTGGCCAGTTTGTTGTTCTATGGAAACCGATGTGATGTTTCTTAACGATTGTCGGTATATAAAAAACTTTAAATAAATAAATAAATAAATAAAGATTTGAGATGTCATAAATGACTGCTTTATGGAGCAGCTGATCCTGGAACCAGTGAGATTGGGAACTGCTTCCGATCTCGTTCCCTGTGGAATACAGGGGTAAAAGTGGTGGAGCCGCTTGAGAAGAATGATCATACTACAATCAAAGTTTTACGTAATCACCTGAAGGAAAAATACTGCAGTAGCATTTAACTTTAAAAAATGAGACTATGATAAAAGGAAGAAAGAAGTTGAAAAAAAACCCCTAAAATGAGCAGTTGCAAAGGGCTGAGGCATGGAAACCCAAATAAAATGTATGCTATACATTAAAAAAAACAACTCGAAGAAATATCAAGTGACTGCCAGCATGGTTAAATGATACTGTAAAAGAGGTTATTCAAGCAAAAGAAATATATCTTTTTAAAAAATGGAAATCTGGCTTACACAAGGAATATAGGAAAGAGCGTCAGCAATGGCAATTTAGATGGAGAACTTTAACAAGGCCTGCCAAAGAAGAATGTGAGAAGCTTGCCATAGAGGCAAAAGCCAACAATATGAACATTGTCAAGTACATCAACAAAGAAGCCTGCCAGGGAATTTGTTGAACCACTAGATCAGGGGTAGGCAGACTTTTTTTTTTTTTTTTTTTAATGATGGTCCACATTTGTGGCTCTCGTCGGCACCAGGGGCCATGGTCCCCCCATGAAGCTCTGGTCAGGGAGAGCAGGGGGGGATCCCCTTTCAAAGCTTCAGTCAGGGAGCAGAAGAGAAGGGGTTTCCTTTACCCCATCAGAAAAGCATAACTTACACTCTCCTATGTGTGAGATAGGATGTGGGTTTCCTCTCTCACACATCGTATCCATCACTTTTGCCAGGGGCTGCAGGAGTACGGGGCCGCTGCGCCCCCCCCCCCCCTGCCCCCCACCCTGGTTCCGACCTCCCCTTCTCTCACCAGCGTGACACCAGCAAGAAAATATAAAAAAAATATATAAAATATAAAAATATAATCCTGCTTTTCCATTTAATACCCCAAGGCTCGGCTTTATCTTCAGCACTCTAACATCTATTTGATGCCACTTTGTCGGTTGTTGGCGAGCCTTGGGGTACATTATAAACTGTATGCTGATGACATTCAGTTTTTTTTTCCCCCTCAAATTCAATTGGTCTCTAACAAAACAGTTTGTCTGCTTATGTCTATCCACTATTCAAAGTTGGCTCCATCACAATAAGTTTGCGCTAAACATTGGTAAACCGAAATTATTATTCTTTCTTGTTTTCCTTCTTCTGACTTAGCCGGCACATTAGAATTTGACAATCAACAGATCCGAATCTCAAACATTGTCCAAAATTTGGGGGTTACTCTAGATCAATCTTTGTCCATGCAAGCACAAATTAAGACTGTAGTACAATCCTCGTTGGGTAATCTCAGGTTATTGTGTCATTTAAAACCCATATTAGAACCTATTGATTTCCGTACTGTATTACAACTTTATTATTTTCTAGGTTTGACTATTACAATTGTCTTTACATTGGGCTGCATGCAGCCTCACTCAGACCTCAAACTAGTCCCAAACAATGCAGTCAGACTATTAAGTGGTACACCGCTCCGAGAGCAATTCTACAATCATTGTATTTGCTCCCGGTCTCATGGTACATACAATACAAAATGGCAGTCATCGTTCACAGTTTACTAAATAATCTCAATTCCCCATGGATTTCATCGTGCACATTAAGATTGACCAGACAAGGCTTTTTTGGATGTCCTCTCTTTCAAGCTGGCACACCTCGATGAGACACAGGAGCTTTCATTCTCTGTGGCTGGACCATTGCTTTGAAATTTCCTTCCATAGTCTATTTGTAATAGACAGGATCCTAAAATATTTAAAAAGGATCTACAGACTCGGCTTCTGCAAGCTAGCATTCAACTTACAGGCGATTCAGACATGACCTTCCCTCCTCAGGACAAAGACAGATTGACTATCCCTTGCAGTGCTACTGTATTGTATTGTTGGCTTGAATATTATATGTCGTTTTATTGTATAAACATTGATTTTATGATGAGTATTTTTCATGTCCTGCTCTGAACTATGGAGGGGCAGGTTATACATATTTTAAATAAATAAACTCCCAGGTTACATAAGCAAAAATACACTTAGGCTTTGCAATGCACAATTGTAGCACATGGGAGTATCAATGTATAAATTAAAAACAGACACCACTATTCTCGCCAGTCAGATCCCCTCCTACCAGTGAGGTTTCCTTCCTCCCTTCTCCAGCACATGCTGTTCCTGTGCAGCAGTGGCTCCTCTGCCTTCACTGTGATGACGTCCTCTTCTTCCGTTCATGCCCATAGGCAAGGCTCCTTCTTGGCTGCATGTGATGGCAACAGTAGTGTCTCCCTCTTCTTCGGCCCATGCATAGTGGCTGCTGCAGCAGTTCCTTCTCTGCACGATGGTGGCTACTTTTATTGGAGCAAAGCAGTGGCAGCTTCTCTTGTTTAGTGACTTCATTAGCAGAAGCCCATGTTGTTCATATAGAGGCACACATGACCTCAGACCTTTGGGGATGATGCCACCAGTGACACATCAGAATTTTGGCATTGGTGGGCCACTAAATAATCTCTTTCTTTCTTTCTTTTTTTTTTTTTAAAGTAAAAGCAGGCAGGATAAAGTGATTCTGTGGGCCAGTTTGGGCTCCCAGGCCATAGTTTGCCCACCCCTGCACTAGATGACCAGAGGGTAAAAGGGGCACTCAGGGAAGACAAAAACATAACAGAAAAACTAAATTAATTCTTTGCTTTCGTCTTTAGTGAAGAGGATGTTGGAGACATACGCACATCGGAACCATTCTTTGACGTTGAGGATTCAGAGGAACTGAAGGAAAACACTGCAGCCTGGAAGATGCAGGAGATCAAACTGACAAGTGAAATAACTGAAAATCACCAGAACAGAACGGTATTCACCCCAGAGTTTTGAAAGAACTCAAAAATGAAACTGCAGATCTCCTACTGGTAATTTGTAATCTATCATTAAAATCTGCCACCGAGGGCTGGAGAGTAGCCAATGTAACACAAATTTTTAAAAAGGACTCCAGGAGCGGCACAGAACGCTACAGATCAATGAGCTTGACATTGGTGCCAGGCAAAATGGTAGAAGCCATTGTTAAGAACAGAATTATTGGGTGTATGGATAGACAATGCTTACGGGGGAAAGAGTCAATATGGATTTAGCAAACAGAAGTCCCTCCTCACCAATCTATTAGAATGTTTTGAAGGTGTAAAACATGTGGATAAGAGTAAGCCAGTTGATATAGTATTATCTGGATTTTTAGAAGGCATTCAACAAAGTCCTTCATGAGAAACTCCTCGGGAAATTAAAAAGTCATGGGATAGGAAGTAATGTCTTACTGTGAATTGCTAACTGGTTAAAGGATAGAATGCAAAGAGTAGGACTAAATGGTCAGTTTTCCCAATGGAGAAAAGTGAATAGTGGAGTTTCCCTAGGGACATATATTGCGATCGATGTGATTTAACATTAATTAATGATTCTGGAAAAGGAAGCAGAGTAAGGTTACCATATCTGTAGATGAAACAAAATTATTCAAAATAGTTAAAACATGAGCTGATTGAGGAATTACAGGAGGACCTTATGACACTGGGGAACTGGGCATCTACTTATTTATTCTGATTTAGGTAGTGCCACCTCTATAAAATAGCCCGAAGCAATTTACAAATCTTAACAAAACATAGGAGCCCATATTGAAAGGCATTCAGCCAGATTTTTCAGTTATCTCACTAAATGCTGACTTTTGGATAATTTGGGCACTTATCTGACTAAATGTTAGCCAAATAAGGAAGCAGTGTTCCAGGGACATTCCAGGGTGGAATTAAGTTAGCTGGATAAGTTTGCCCACCCCTGGATAACTTATCTGGCTAACTCTGGTTGTGCCATACAGTAGTCCTAAAGTTAGTCGGCTATCTTTAAGATAATTGAATATATTCAATTGTGTAGCTGTGCCACTGAATATCCTGACAAAGTTAACCAGGTAAGTTTATCCAGCTAACTTTGCAAGCTGGCCTGAGGTTGAATATTGCCCCTATATTATATACATAAGATTCAATAAAATGCAACCGAAAATATCAATATCAAAACAATCAATAAAACAAAAATTAATAAAACCCCCAACATCTGCTCAATAAAATAAATTCTGGAAATGCACATTATAACCAGTAGATCAATTAATGCAAATGTCTCAACTGATGGTCCGGCTAGAGCTGGGGAACCCCCACAGGGGCAGGGCAGAGAGATCTGCCTGTACCAGCCACCTTCCCCACATGTTGAACCCTTGGGCTCTGGCAGCTGGTAGGACTTGGGCTGTGGCTGGGATCAAGGTGCAGACTGGAACTTGGAGACACAGACTGGAGACCAGGACTGGAAGCAAAGACATTGCAGGCTGGAGACTGAGGCAAGGCAAGGCAAGGTGGGAGGCAAGGGCTGGACACACGTGGAAGTAGGCTAGATAGGCTGAGATAAGGCAAGGCACTGGCAGTACAGGGAACGGATACCAAGGACAGGACAAGGACAAGACCCAGATAAGACAAGGACTAGACAGGACAGATAACACAGAAGGCCTGAAGGTCACAAGCAGAAGGCCCAAAAGTCACAGGGCTAGGTTGAAGGCCTGAGAAGACCACAGTGCTAGGCAGAAGACCTGAGACCACCACAGAGCTGGGTATAAGGCCACAAGGCAAAACAGAGCTGGAAGGCCCGGAGGCCACAGGGAATGCAAGACAGAGTAGGGCCTGGCAAGGAGCCAAATAGATTTGATGACAAGGCATCAGGTATTGCAAGAGGCAGAGCTAAATAGGCCAAACCCTGAGCCCATAAAGACTACAGCTGAAGAGAGAGCAGGTATAGGTCCATGGGGACCTCTGGTGGCAGGGAGGCTGCATAGCAGGCTGGACCCTAACAGCAAAGTGACGCACATAGAGAAACCAATCCTTTGGGGGTAATTTTGTAACAGCCCGTATAAGAAAGTTGGCAAATATGTGCATAAAACACCAATTTTAAAAGTAAACTTAAGTGCATATGTTCATTCACCAAAACTATGAAGACATAATTACACCTGCTAATGTGTGTGCAGAAACGTTGAGAAATTGCAGGTGCATACTTCTGAAAATGGTAAATCCACACCCCTCTCCAGCTCTGCCCCACGAAATGCCTCTGCTCAGCACAGGTAAACTTATGCACATATAAGACATATATGTGTAAGTTTACCTACACTTCAGGCAGGCAATTGTATAGCAAGCCATATTTATGGATAAGCCACTGTTTAACCTGTGGAAATGCCTTTGTAAATTACCCTTTGTATGTACACACTCCTGGGTTCCAATTCAGAGTCACCGTCCAGGAAAAGGACCTTGGAGTCATGGTGAACAATACACTGAAATCATGAACTCAGGGTGCAGCAGCAGCAGCAGCCAAAAAGGCAAACAGAATGTTAGGAATTATTTGGAAAAGAACAGAACACAAAGCTAGGACTATAATAATGCCGTTGTATCGATCCGTGGTGCCGGCGATGTCAGAAGAGGTGAGTGACTGCCCGGGGCACATCAATGTACCTGGTCACGGGCGAGGTCACAGGGCAGGTCAACAGCATTCCAGCCCCGCCCCCTGTCCACGTGGAGCAGGAGCCTCTTCCGAGCAGTGACGGATCGCTGGGCGGGGACCCGGGCTGGGCTGGTGGCGTCATTCTCACTGCCTCCCGACTGCCTGGGGCCACAGGCCCGCACTGGTGCGATCATACCTTGAGCACCGTATGCAGTTCTGGTCACCATAACCCAAAAAGAGAGATACCAGAGCTAGAAGAAAGTGCAGAGAAAGGCAACAAAAATGATTAAGGAATGGAGCAGTGAAGAAAGACTAAACAGGTTAGGGCTCTTCGGCTTGGAGAACAGATGACTAAGGGAGGATATGATTGACGTTTATAAAATTGTGTGAGGTATGGAACAAGTTAATAGGTGTGTGTGTGGGGGATGTACATTCTGAGCTACAGGTAACCTTCACCGGGACTTTTAACCTCCTAATGCATTTTACAGGACCCCCTGCTAATGTTCCTTTATTTCAGAATGGGAAGAAAGGAACATGTCCCTTACCAGGATTTAGGACGTCAGACCTTTGGACACGTCTAGCACAACCTGCCTACCTAACTATAGCTGTTAGCTTGGAATAATCTATGACTGTGTGCTGGAAATATGTGTTTGCTTCAAGACTGAAAAAAAAAAATACACACAGCAGGTTGGCGATGACAGGCTACAGGTATAGTCCAGTTTGGCAAAACACTTCTGACTTTGTTGGACCAAAGAGGGGCTTAAGAACATAAGAAAATGCCATACTGGGTCAGAGGGTCCATCAAGCCCAGCATCCTGTTTCCAACAGTGGTTATAAGTACCCAAACATTAAATGAATCCCATGCTACTAATGCCAGACATAACAGTGGCTATTCCCTAAGTCAACTTGATTGATAGCAGTTTATGGACTTCTCCACCAGGACCATATCAAAACCTTTTTTTTTTTTTTTTATATAAAGACAGCTACACTAATTGCCCTAACCACATCTTCTGGCAATGAATTCCAGAGCTTAATTGTGCGTTGAATGAAAAAGAATTTTCTCTGATTCGTTTTAAATGTGCCACATGCTAACTTCATGGAGTGCCCCCTGGGCCTTGTATTATCTGAAAAAGTAAATATCTGATAGACAGTGTACTTCCTGATTCTGTCCAGTAGAATTACAGATCAGTTACAAATAGCCTGCCATAAAAGATCAGAGCTAAGAAGGCTTTTGGGGGAGAACTAGAGCCATTAGGTGCTGTGAGACAGAGAGAGAGAGAAAAAAAGATACTGGGAGAAGTTGAAGTCTGTTGTTTGGAAATCCAGGTGAGAACTACAAGTGACAGCTAGCTAGATGACAGGAAAAAACTGCTGGTTTTGTTCCAGCAATGGTTTCCCTTTTCTGAAATCTACTGAGAGAAAGGATAAAAATCTTGACGGGAGCTTTGATGGGATGAGTCTAAAAACAGTTAATTATTTACTGCAAATCCTCTGCCAAAGGGACCTATCTTGTGAAAGAGGATTAACTGAGGAATACCAGTACTGACTCAGTTCTATTTGGTAACTTCGGGGGATGAATAGCCTACACAGTAAGCATCCAAAATCCCAAAATGCTCTCCCCAACATGGAATGATTTGTTGACTCAAGGACTTTGATACAGAGGGACCTCTCATGTCATAAGAGAGAAGCTTGGAGGGAACTAAAGTTTTTTTTCTCTGTAATCTGGTAGCTGAGCAGGGGACAAACTCGTTGCATTGATGCTTAACTACTTGCTACCCAGTATATTGTTTCGTGATATTCTATTATCATTAAGGTACCGAGTTGTTGAAATTCCTAATCATTATCTGTGTGTCTTATACGCACTAACAATACTTGCCTGCAAGTTTATTTTTTCTAAGTAAAAACTTTTCAAGAGGAGTCCTGCCTGATTAAATTTGCAAGGCGCAGGTGGGCTTTGTTCAGGGTAGGACAGCTATGGCTAACATTTGAAAAATGTTGGCAGTGGTCGATACCGGAGGTAAATTTGGAAATCGTTCAATGCTCATCAGTTTCGATACTGTGAAGCGCTTTTCATCATTTATCCTGCAATTTTTTTTTATTTTTTATGTTAGAGAAATGGAGGCTCCGTGGGCAGTTTGTGGAGGGGATCCGTTTACTTCACCGAAGCCCCACAGCTGCAGTTATTTATTACCGAGCAGTTCCCCTTTATGCAAGGGACGAAGGGGGGATGTCCCCTGTTGGAGCATGGAGCCCCTTGCTAGAAAAATCTGATTGGACTGAGGTGGGGTTGGCGCAACCTGCAGGTCCCCCACCATCGGCTGGCAGAGCTAACTGTGGCAGAGGCCCAACTGGAGGTTCGCCTGTACCAGCCCTCATTCCCCTTAGGTTGAGCCCTCAGGTGGCCAGGGTCAACAGGACTTAGGTGTGGGCCTCTGCGGAGGAGGTCATGGTCCATCGAGATGGTCGTCAGAGTCAAGCAGAGGACAGGGCAGGTGGCCTTCAGACTGGTCGGAGTCAGGCAAAGGTCAGAAGCAGGCAGAGTTCAATTGTAGTCGATTCAAGCAGTGGTTGGTGGCAGGTGTAGCTCTAACATGGACAAGATGCAGGCAGGGGTCAGTGACAGGCGGAGTTCAATCAGAGTCAATGTCAGGCAAACTGAATTCAAAACCAGAAATCCATCTGAAAACAGACAGGACAGGAAGGCAGGCAGGGAGGCGAGGAGCAGCACGGGCGGATAGGAGAAGACACTGAAGAACCAAAACTGACCACAGGAACAAAGATGATGATCTGAAGACTGACCACAGGACTGAACAAAGGAACCTGGGAACAAAAACCAGAAGCTGACAAGACGAGGACCAGGAACACAGGAATGAAGATCAGGAACACAGGAGGCAACTTGCTTCTATCGAGGTTGTCAACCTATTGCCGAGGCATCCGTGGAGCGTGAGAAGAGGCCCATTAAAGAGCTGGCAGAGCGATGAAATCAGGAGGGGCCTGCAGGCTCTTCCTGCCGCGGCCCCTTTAATTCCGACAAGGGCCGCACAACGCACACCTAAGGAAGACGCGCCGCGTGGAAACCCGTCTATGGCATCTCGGCCGCGAGTCCTAGTAACCCCTCGCAGCGGGAAGTGGCACAATACCAGAGGAGGCCCCACCAGGCCAGCCAGAGGTGAGAGAATAGCCCGAGGACTGCCGAGCATAACAGTCAGTCAGCAGGCAGAAGAAACTTCCCAAGCATAAAAACTGCAGGAAAACTGTCCCCACATACAAAAACATTCATCCTCAGTTGGTCCAAGTTTTAACTTTTTCTTCAAAATTGGAAAACACTATCACTATCTCAGTGGGTTTAGCCCTTTGAGTCCTTGTCTCAAAGTATCAAAATCTTCTTACCCCTAATTCTTCAGGTCTCTCAGCAGAGTCTTGCTTCAAATCCCCACGCTTGTCGCAAAGTCCTCAGTCTTGCCCCAAATTCTCAGGGATACCGCGGGCACACCCTTCCCTTCAAACTGGTCAAGCCAAAGTCCGTTAAAAAAAAAAAAAAAAAAAAGGCCTTTAATCCAAACTCTGTCACTGTTCAATTACCAACCTTGATGAGCAGAGACCCCTCTGAGACCCTATGGAGAGTCCCAAAACACCTCTCGCCCTCTCCTAGATCCTAGGAGGATCCAAAGCTTTCCAAAAGTATTTGAAATCTGGGGGGGGGGGGGGGGGATGTCAAAATGCTAACTCCTTTGCTCCGAAATCCCAGGGGGGGGATCTCTAGCTGCTTTCCAGTGGCTCCTTCAGCCGCGCCGAACCCTCTGAGGTTCTGAGCGTGCTCCTGGGCAATGTATGCCCCAGATGCCACCCCCCCCCAAAAACAGTGGGGTTATCACATAGGGAGGAATGCAAAATACCAGACCCTCCTATAGCTACTGAATATTCCAATTACAAGGGCAATACTAGTGATTGCTTGGACTCCCCGTCACTTGTTATTATATCTACAGCAAGCTTGTCTCATTGTAAAGAAGTGAATTTTATTACAATGCATTGAGAAAGATCTGCCCGGCTTGTCTATGTGGAGAGTTCAATGCATGATTTGTTAACTTTAGGGAAATTGTCAGTGCTTACATGTAAGCCAGCCAATTTATTTTTTTTTTATGGATATGGGATCCCTTTATTAGTTCTTTGGTATCCCAGCTGCGAAGCAATATTGTTAATTCCTTGCAAATGTTTGGCGATGACGACTTACATCTGCCATTGATAAGGGCATAAAGGTCTCGAGGGAGTTGTTCCTGAGGATGGGAACAAATGACAGGGGCACAGAAAAATTTGGAAACTGGGAAGTGTTTTGATGCTGTGAATTTGGATTTTCAGAAGGCGTCTGACAAAGTCCCTCATGAGAGGCTTTTGGAAAAGTAAAAAGTCATAGGATAGGTGGCGATGTCCTTTCGTGTATTGCAACTTGGCTAAAAGACAGGAAACAGAGAGTAGGATTAAATGGACAATTTTCTCAGTGGAAGGGAGTGGGCAGTGGAGTGCCTCAGGGATCTGTATTGGGACCCTTACTTTTCAATATATTTATAAAAGATCTGGAAAGAAATAAGACGAGTGAGATAATCAAATTTGCAGATGACACAAAATTGTTCAGAATAGTTAAATCACAAGCAGATTGTGATAAATTGCAGGAAGACCTTGTGAGACTGGAAAATTGGGCATCCAAATGGCAGATGAAATTTAATGTGGACAAGTGCAAGGTGATGCATATAGGGAAAAATAACCCATGCTATAATTACACAATGTTGGGTTCCATATTAGGAGCTACCCACCCAGGAAAAAGATCATAGTGGATAATACTTTGAAATCGTCGGCTCAGTGTGCTGCAGCAGTCAAAAAAGCAAACAATGTTGGGAATTATTAGGAAGGGAATGGTGAATAAAACAGAAAATGTCATAATGCCTCTGTATCGCTCCATGGTGAGACCGCACCTTGAATACTGTGTACAATTCTGGTCGCCGCATCTCAAAAAAGATATAATTGGGATGGAAAAGGTACAGAGAAGGGCTACCAAAATGATAAGGGGAGTGGAACAGCTCTCCTATGAGGAAAGACTAAAGGAGGTTAGGACTTTTCAGCTTGGAGAAGAGACGGCTGAGGGGGGATATGATAGAGGTGTATAAAATCATGAGAGGTCTAGAACAGGTAGATGTGAATCAGTTATTTACACTTTCGGATAATAGAAGGACTAGGGGGCATTCCATTTAAGACTAATCGGAGAAAATTATTTCACTCAATGCACAATTAAACTCTGGAATTTGTTGCGAGAGGATGTGGTTAGTGCAGTTAGTGTAGCTGGGTTTAAAAAAGGTGTGGATAAGTTCTTGGAGGAGAAGTCCAATATCCTCTTGATTCTTCAACAGTCTCTGCTACTTCAACCCTTCCTTAGGCCGTCTGAACAGTATCAGCCCCAAGGCTAGAGGAGTGCCACCGGCTGGCAGATATGGACTAATACTGTAGCAGCACCCGTCTTCCTTCCCTCCCCATATCATCTCTGTAATTCACCCAGTGTAAAATACACTCAGAGGGAGAGATCTGAACCTGGATCCCCCGGACTATAAAGCAAAGCATTGCAGCTTGAGCCGCAGGATTAGCCCATTTCATCCTGTTTGCATCCGGCTCAGGCACAGCAGCAACATTCCTCGGTCAGAGGCCACAGACCACCAGCAGCACGCTTTTGTTGAAAATTACACTTCCTATAGTAATTTCCTATTGACATTTCCAATTGTAATCCACGCTGAACATACTCTTTGGAAGTAGCAGAACATACGTATTTATAAATAAGTATTTCGTTTCCTTTTGTTTTTAAAATGAAACCAAAAAAATGGTAATTTTGTTGGTTTTCATTTCAAAAATTAAAAAGTTCCTGGCGGGCAGTGAGTAAAGAAAAGCTCCCCAGTTACTCCTGGCCTACTGGTGCCGAGCTCCAGGACGGTATCAGCTGACCTGAGGCCGGCGCCATTTTGGAATACAGCATGGGCAGGGCGCAAGCAGCTGAGGATCCCTCCTACCCCCTGTTCAGTCTGGGGCTTTTCAGTGCATGCTGCTCTTGTGCCAGTAAAATGTTTTAGCGTGCACTACTGTAATATAGCCTGAACTACTGAAAAGGAGGGAGAGAAACTGGAGAAAAGGGAGGAGGGGACTGAGCTTGTATGTGAATACTGTGGCCCGTTTTATACCGGTTGATTCCTACTGAAGGAAGATGTATTTTTCTTAATGGCTCCCTGAATAAAGAAAATTTGGATAAAAACAAACAAAGCCCGTAAAAAATTAAAAGCTTGCACATCCCTACGGACCACAGCTCTCCCCCAAACCTGGTACATGTGTGCCCTGAGTCATCAGTAGGGGTTACTGTGCAGCTGTCGCTACAGTAGGCCTCTGTTCTCCAGGGGTTGTCGTCAGCCTCTGCGGGTAACTTTATACCCTGTGCCTCAGCTTAGCCCACATTAAGTAATAACATTGTCCTCAGTTTATCGAAATTGCTGTAAAATGATCAACAATCTGGAGACACTCGCACCGTGACATTTTTTCATATGAAGAAAAAAAAAAAAAAAGAAGAAGATGATTTGGGTTCATTCAGGGGATACCTGACTCCGTCTCATGAAGATTTACCCCCATGAAGATATTTTTTGCCTAGCACTTAATTATGCAGAATAGTAGCCATTTCTTTTCCCTCTTCCCTTGGGAGAGGCCTATCCAGAGCTGGTTGCATGCAGACTTCTCAAAAGTGCTTTGAGCTGTTGATTGTCTGAAAGGTGCTGTGCACATGCAAGCTACCATCACTAGCGATTAGCTCAGCATTCCTCCTGGTGGGAACCCTCGGGGTGTGGTGTCATGTTCTCTATATCAATAGCACCACACCTGCTGTAATTACTCCCCAGGCGTGGGGATGCTTTGCTACAACTTGTCCTTTTTGCTTAAAGACATGTGCAGCTCAGCCAGGATGGGTCTGCTCTTTTATAAGCAAAAATAAATTGTATTTAAAACCATGGGTAAGGCACTGGCACTGCAGCCGAGGCTGCAACGCTGGGGTCCGCAGTGTTGTGAAGGTGGGGGGGGGGGGATTCAGGTTGGGGGGAGGGGGAGGTCCATCAGGGCTGTTCAGGTCTGGTTGTGACTGACGTGTGTAGACCAAGGGAAGGAAAAGGCCACTGCAGTGGTGGCCCCAGCTGGTCGCAGCGTGGCACTGAGGATGTGCCCCGGAGATGCCAACCCACCAGCCAACAGGGGGGGGAATAAGGAAGCGAAAAAGACTTTTTCTGTACTGAATATCAGGTCATTTCTTAAGAACATATTAAGAATTTTCAAAAGCTTCTCCTGCGCAGTCGCTGCCGCCATCATGAATGTATGCGCTGCTGCACCGATAGTCCACGCATCCGCCATGTAAAATAGGAATGCAGGAAAAAACCCTGAAGAGTGGAGGGAAGGAGGATTTCTAAAACGGTGCCAATCTTTTATCTCAAGAAAGTATAAAAATATAAGAAACAGGTTGGGTAGGCAGGGAAGAGAGTTAGGGGGTTGTCCTTATAGTAAATGACAGCAGATAAAGGTCCATCCAGTCTGCCCAGCAAGTTGCCCGAATGGTAACTTCTGCTACATGCAGTAACCGTCCCCCCATACCCCGTGTCTTCTCTTAAGGGTAGGTTACATCCCCTCACCCCCACCCTGTGCCTTCTGGGAAGTAGGTAAAAGTCCTTTTGTTTGCAGGAAGAGGTTAAAAGTCAGAGTGCTTTTGGACCTTTATTCATGCAGAAACAGATCATGGCAGAAGTAGAAGGAACATTTGCATCCATTTTTGAAAGAGACCGACCTTGCAACACTTGTTCACGCTTTAGTGACTTATCGGATTAACTGTTGTAATGTATTGTATGCACAAAGGTGAGATGGCATGTAATTTAAGGTCAAAGAGTTAATAGTAACAAAGTGACTTCATCCGATCCAACGAATAGCAACATTTATTCAATCAGTGTATCATTCTGATGTGCAGTTCAAAAGCAGTGTATTTACATGCAAGTGTATCCACCGACATGTACGTGTTTCACATATAATGCTGCTTCGGGAGGGACAAAACACAGCATCAGCCAGTTGCAAATATTACAAAATACAACCACAAATTTATTGTTAGGGGAGAAAAGTTACGATCATGTCACAGTTCTGCTTGTGGTTACATTAGTTACCAGTGGAAAATCAGATTTTAATAACATAAGAGCTGCCGTACTAGGTCAGATCATGGGTCCATCAATCCCAGTATCTTGTTAACAGTGGTCAATCCAAATCATAAGACCTGGCAAGATCCCAAATAGCAGATTTATCTATTTAAAATTCATATTCCGCCTATATTGATAACTATCATGCTAAGCGGACTACAAACATCAAAATACAATATAGCATCATACAAAAAATACAATAACAAACAGTATCCATCATAGGTAAAATAACAAATCAAGTTAAAAATGCCTCAGAAAATAAAAGTGTATTAACAGCTTTCCTAAATAACTTGAAATCAGACACGCCCCCAGATCTCATTTGGCAAATTATTCCAGAGTATAGCTCCCCCAAATGAAAGAGACCTTTGTGTGGAATCCTGAAAATGAACAGCTTTGAATGATGGCAATTCCAAAAGTTTGTTATCACAAGACTGAAGTGCTCTTTTAGGGACATAAAATTGGACCAAATCAGATAAAAAAAAGGAGGAGCAATTCTATGTACAACTTTAAATATAAAAATTAAAATCTTAAATTTGATTCTCTGAAGCCAACAGAGTAGAGGGGGGTCACATGATCACATCGCAAAGACTAACACCGATCTAGCCACCGAGTTTTGAGGCAGCTGGAGTGCTCAGAGCCTAGATTTTGGAATCCCTAAATAGACTGCATTTCCATAATCCAATGTAATTAAAACAAAGGCCTGCACAATGGTCCTAAAGTCAGTTAACTCAAAGGTCTAAGATGCCGCAACTGTTTCAATTTAAAATATCCAGTGGAGAGAACTGATTTAATTACTGCCGAAAGAAAGCGAGAGACTTGCAACAAAGTAGTCTGCACATCTGCAGACACCTCAAAATACAACTGGATATTGTTACCAAAAATTAAAAAAAAAATAGATGTCAAACAAATCCAACAAATAATATAACAATAATAAAGATTTTAAAAGGTCGGGGACAAAACTGACCCTAGATAGATTCCATGCTACTTACACTCAGGAATAAGCAGTGGCGTTCCTCACATCTACCTGTTTAACAACAGTTTTTGGACTTTTCATCCAAGAACTTCTCCAAAGTTCTTGGATGTACCTGCCTTTACTCCAGCCTCCAGCAATGAATTCTGGAGCTTAATTGTGCATTCTGAAGAAATATTTTCCGTCTTTTGTTTTAAATGTGCTATTTAGTAACTTCATGAAGTATCCCTTAGTCTTTATTTTTTGAAAGAGTAAACAACTGATTTGCATTTAACCATTATACTCCATTCATGATTTTATAGATCTTTATCATCTCTCTGCCTTAACCATTTGTTCTCCAAACTGAAGAACCCTAATCTCTTCAGCCTTTTTACATACAGGAGCAATTCCACCCTCTTCATCATTTTGATTGCCCTTCTTTTCTGAGATGGGGCGATTAGAACTGCACACAATACTCAAGGCATGGTCACACCATGGATCTGTACAGTGGCTTTATGATATTCTCAATTTTGTCCCTATTCTTTTCCAGATCTGCTCAATAGTAGGCAGCCATCTTGAATCTACAAAGGATAAAGGTGTTCCTTTTTTAAGAAGGCTACTCATTAATTGCTAAATACTTAGAGTTAGATTGATTGTTGTGTTAAGGATTTGTAAACGAACAATAGGTTTCTGCTGATTCGTCAACACAACAATAATTTTTTTTTACTGATTGGTCAATACAATGAGTAGCCTTCTTAGAAAAGAAATGCCTTTTTCCTTTGTAGAGTCAAGAAGACTGATTACCATTGAGCAGATCTGGGATGCTACCACTTTAAAATCTGGTTCCAAGGCCCTGAAGCAGCTTGATGATAGCAAAAGGTGGCCACGTTGGTCTGGTCTCTCTGCAGATAAGAACTGCACTTATTAGATATAAAAAATCTGGTTAGAGTTATAGTAACCATTGGGTGAACTAAATGACTGCAGCTGTTCACAGCTTGTGGATATATACAAAGTTGATTTGAACAGTACATAACTGGAGAGTTTTTTGATGAAAAAAGTGTTTTTCCTATGATGGCAGCTGAAGTTCTTGTCAAAAACCACTAAAAATAATTGTGATTTTATTATGGGCTCTCTGAAGATTTTTTTTTCCTTTTCTAAAAATAGTGCAGTCTTACCTAGAGGGCACAGCTTTTTATTAGGAATGTTTAAAAAAAATCACAAAATAAATATTTAGTATTGGGTTAATAAACTATTTTTTACCAGTTTGGTTTTTCCTTTTTGATTTTGTCACTGTAATTCAATTGTACCTTTATCATATGTTTTACGATGTTGGTGTGTAACTTACCCTGAACTTGTTGGGCAGGGCATATAATCTAAGAATAGGAGCAGAAAAAGGAAGCAAGAGTCAGGAGGCACTTTGAAAGCTCTTATTAATATTGCATCTTTAATATCTGAGCAAGCCTGCCAGACTAAGCCCAAGCTGTGTAAAAGAAGGGACTCCAGCCACATCTTTGCATTGCTGAAGGTGTAATATGCATGGCTTTCTTGGTCCTCCTGGCAGTGCAGTGCCCTTTAATGTGGTTAAGGGCTCTCCTCACAGTAACATGAACAGTAATATCTTTATTGCTCCACCTCTTAGCAGTGTCAGTGCAGTGCTAGCACAGTGGTACTTCAGGACATCTCCAAGCTGCATGCTAGCAGAAGCAAAGCAGTGCACAGCAGTTAAACACCATTTATAAAACAATAGGAAAACTTCAGAGAGCCCAACATGTAATGATATAAAAACTGAAATCTTTGGGGGAGATTTTAACAAGCCTATGCGCGTAAATCCATTGGATTTACGCGCATAGGTGGGATTACGCGTGCCAGGCCTATTTTAGGAAGGCCCGGCGATGTGCGTAAAGCCCCAGAACACGTGTATGTCCTGGGACTTTGAAGAAGGGGCGGGGAGGGGGGGGCGGGGTGATCCCAGGGCGGGGCCAGAGGCCTCCGGCACAGCGGCCATTTGCTGCTGTGTCAGAGGATCGCGTGCCGGCAGGCTGCCGGTGTGCGCAACTTGCGCCTGCCCGGAGACAGGCGCAACAGGTAAAATAAAGGTCGGGGGGAGGGGGGTTTAGGATAGGGCTAGGGGACAGGAAGGTTAGGGGAAGGGGAAGGGAGTTTAGTTTAGGGGGTTGGGAGCGGCCTGGGAGGGAACGGGGGAAGGCCGCAGGCATCGGCACGTGCAAGTTGCACAATTGTGCACCCCCCTTGCACGTGCCGATGCCTGATTTTATAACATGCGTGCACCTGCGCGCACATGTTATAAAATCGGGCGTCCATGTGCACGTGCCGGGTAGCGCTCGCACATGGACGCACATTCGCCACTTTTTAAAATCTACCCCTTTGTATAATCACAGGAAGGCATTGGGTGATATTGCTGCTTTTTGTGGATATAAGCCTCAAACTCACTACCAAATTGACATTTCATGTGTCCCTAGATGCTACTGCCTCTAGCACAATCCTCAGACCATCTCCCTTCTCACTCCTGCCAGCAGGAAGGGAACAGCACTTCTGATCCGCATCTGCCTCCTCTTTTCCCAGCTTAAATCTGAAGGTGAAACAAGTGGCGCCCTGCACTATTCAGACTGAAGCCAGCAAAGGAGGAGACAAATGCAGGCCTAAGAAACGCTGTTGTCCTCCGGCTGGCCAGAGGGAGGGAAAGTAAGGGGTTAACATAATGCTGACAGCACCCTGGGTGGTACAGGTCTGTCTGCTTCGATTAATGTGAAATCCAGCTCTGTTCAACCTTTGGCCTCATGCCTGACAATCTAACAGTAGAATGGACAATTTTCAAAAAAAGCATTTTATGGGGGATGCTCCAGTGGCTTGGGTGCCAAGTGCTGTGCTTTGCCATGTGGATGTTCCAGGGTTCAATCCTCTGAGCTGGTCTTCCACTCCCTGGTTCAGCTGGTTACTTATGAAATGTAGAACAACATTTAACACTGAGCTTTAAAACAGTTCATGGAGGGCTCCCTCAATAATTGATCACATTGCTGACTACTTATCCTATGACCAGGGCCGGTGCAAGGGGATTCGGCGCCCTAGGCACCTTCAGCCTTGTGCCGCCCCACATCGTGCTGCCACCAGCCCGCCCCCAGTCGCAGCCCCAACTCTAGGGGCAGGGACCACATGCCGCCACTCCCCCGCCCTCCCAACCTCCCCTCCACCCCAAAAAAAACCCCAAAAAAACCAAAAACACACCTGGTCCAGCGGGGAGCCTGGGAGCGAACTGCCACTCCTGGGTCATTGGCTGCCACTAACCAAAATGGCACCGGTGGCCTTCAGCCCCTACCATGTGACAGGGGCTATCGGTGCCATTGGTTGGCCCCTGTCATATGGTAGGGGCTAAAGGCCACCGGCACCATTCTGGTTAGTGGCAGCTGAGGCCCTGGGAGCGCAGATCGCTCCCGGGCCCTCCGCTGGACCACCAGGGGGCGTTGGGAGGGTGGCTGGGCAGAATTTTGAAGGCGCACTTTTTGCCCTTTCAAAATTCTGCTGCCTGCAGCGCCCCCTAAGTCTTGGCACCCTAGGCACGGGTCTAGCTCACCTAGTGGTTCCTCCGGCCTTGCCTATGACCACATCACACCCATCCTCAAGGACCTCCACTGGCTACCCATCACCTTCAGAATCCAACATAAAACCCTAACACTCATCCACAAAACCCTCCACGACGACAGAATGGACTGGCTAAGCGCATCCCTACGCTTTCACACACCCCAAGGAAACCTCCGCTCCACCAAGACTGGACTTCTCCCCATCCCCACCCCAAAAGAGGCACATCTAACCCCAACGAGAGAACGCGCGCTATCTGTAGCTGAACCCTCGCTTTGGAACACTCTACCAGTACAACTGAGAACTGAACCTTCAACTCAGCTATTCAAAAAACACCTAAAAACGTGGCTCTTTCGCCAGTGACCTAATGCCCCCCATGTCCAAGTTACCAATGTCAGACTCATGTTTTATAGGGTTTCCACGTCACTAAGTTACCCATGTTCGATGCACGTTTTATACGGTTACATTTCTCTGTAAGAAATAAGAATCCCTTCGCTTATTTCATTCTCCGTTCCCCGTAAACCGATGGGACATCTTTGATCTAATGCCGGGATATAAAAATAAATAAATAAATCTCTTCAGCCGGAATTACTAGCAACTCCTGCACCAAATGTAAATCAGGGTGGAACGTACACGTTCCACAGCGTTTAGTGATTTGGCACCTTTAGACCTACGACATGAAAAAGATTATAAGTTCCAGAAATTTGTGAAATCATGGTTGCTCACTAACGTTTACTGTGGACATTAGATTGTATTACATGAACTTTGAAATTGTTTTGTGTTGTTTTTTGATAATAGTTGGGATGATTTTATTTATTTATTTGTTCGTTCAGCCCCCATCCCTGGGTGCGGATTGCACTCCGATGGGACCATAAGAGATGTAGTAGTCTCTTTGGAGCTGGAAGCACTTCGGGTTAGCTCTGACATGTTTCCCTTTTCCCTAGAGCCGGGATCCTTTGTTGCTGGTGGTGGGGAGTGGGGGGGGGGGGGGGGTAAGATTTACTTTCGAGGCCCAGAGTGCTAGGGGTGACCTTAGGTGCCTTTGTTCTTGTCCCTGGGAGAGGGGCACCTTTCCTCCACTGTGGGTGCCGAATAAAAAAAAAAACACTGGAGCCACTGGGTTAGTGGCCAAAATTAAACTCTGATAAAGTATGGTAGCCTACACTAAATCTTCAGCACCACAAACCTCTCGCTTTGTTCTCAGTCCCTTTCCCTCTGTTTGTACCAGGGAAACATCCACCATCCAGGCCTTGGATAAGTAAGCGTCCCCCGGGTGACTGGTAAGAAGAAGATCAGAGTCCTGTCTCTGCACAAAGAATGCAAACCTTCTCTCTCCCCAGGGTGAAGACTCCCAATGGGTGTCCTCAGTGTTCCTACTCAGTTCCTCACTCACAGTTACATGGTCTGCAATACTCTCTCTTTTTCTTAGGCGAATCCCTGATGGGAGAGATTGACTCTGGAACAAGCAGCTCCAGTTATTCCTTCTGATGGGCAGGAAGAGGGGACGACATACGCTTCCTCCCAGATCTTCTTCCCAAAACTGAGATAAGACACCAGAAGGTCCCGGCACCGGGTCATCACCTTCCTCTGTCCTCGTTGAGGGTTTAGAGGAGCAGGTCCTTCCCTAGCCTGGGCAGCCCTAGACACAGATTTCCCCACGCCCTGAAACCAGGAGGTACGCAGGGTTTCACCACGTTTCCTACAAATCAAAAGTCTTTCAAAAGCCCAGAATATCCCGGGATACTAACCCTACCCACCAGGAGTGGATAAGCAAGCCACATAACCCAACCCAACTCACCAACTCCCAGCAGACCCCAAAAAGAGACAAACGCTCCCACACATTTCCTAAACCTTCAAGCACAAGCTACACCACCCCCCAGAGCTCTCAAGAGAGAGCCTGCCTTTAAAAGCTTCCTGGGGGGTGGCCATTCCAGCCCCCTCAAAGGGAGAGGCTGTATTTAAAGGGGACCTCCCCTAACTTACCAAGCTAAATTAAGGATTCACCCAGGGCTTCATGGTAATGGACTGGAGGGTCCATCACATATGTTTTTATTTGTATTTATTAATTTTTATTTCTAGGCCACTTTGATATTTAACATGAAACTGCAGTATACAAAGAATTCTCATAAACTAAACTATAAAGTTCTTCAGAGGTCTGGTGTCACTGAAATTAATTGGAAAGAAACAAGATTTTAGAAAACACTCTCTCCATCAGAAAGTCTGCTGTACCATTTCCCCTTCACTTACTAAACTGAAACCATACAAATACACCTCATGAACAGTAGAAGCACTGTCAGAAGCCTATGTATTGTAGGGAGCTAGTTCATGAATATTCTTGTATACAACATAACTGTCTGCAATATCAATCTTATAGCCACTGAAGGAGTAAAGTCTGGTACAAAGTATTAGGTGCCTCAGGTGAACCTTAGAGCCTTGTGCCTGCCCTTACACAATTGAAAAAATATGCATTTATAATAAAAGATTTACATAAAAAATGGCATTTAAAGTACAGTCTTCTGAGATAAAAATACCACTTCCAACAATGTGTACATTACATTTACATATATTGCTGTGGTGCCAACCAGAAAACCTTGCAAAAAGACACTTTGAACCCATATGGTATTAGGTGTGGACTTGGCCCTCAGAAAGCCATACATCTATAATTACAATTGCAATATAGTAAATCTCCCGTGCCAAAACAGCACTCACTGCCAGCATTCAAAACAGTAACAACCTTACCTATGAAAACATTGCAAATATCACAACAGGCCCTAAAACACCAATACACCCCCTATTAGGAATATACAACAAGCCAAGCTGCTATAGATCCCTTCACAGAAACTACACACTAACAGAATACCTCACCTTGGTCACACGCAGAACACAGACCCAAGAGACCATAAAGTATAAATAAATAAAAACATGGAGACAAAAACAAACCGCAACAAGACAAACTCTGTATGCAGTACAACAATGGAAAAAGAGAAACATTACCATACCTTATAAAGCATCAAACAATAAAATCAAGAAATATAAAACAAAATTATAATAGTGTAATTCCTTGAGGACCTGTGTTTTCCCGCCAACCGAGGAGAGAGGAGTCAGGGATCAGTGGGACAGCCATGAGAGCTATGGAGGATCAGGAAGGATTTGCGTGTTGGACAGAGTGAGTACCAGATAGGCTTCCCCTAACACTGAGGAACCAGAGCCAGCTCAGAGGATAGACTGCAGCTGCCCTCTGCACTGGTTTGTAATTTCAGATTACACCTCCAGACTAAAGCTGTGCGGGAGCTCATCCGGTGCTTCAAGAGCAGGGAGACCCCAGAGACTCCAGTAAATCTTTCGTAGTGGGAGCAGCGAGTTTGTAGCTGGCAGAGCTCTAGTGGGTGCTTTATGGATTGAGATTGAAACTGTCCTGAACTACAGTGACTTACCAGCTTAAGGGAGGCCACCGACTGTACAGAAATAGCAGCATTGCCTCCCATCCACAGGATAAACATTTGTTTCACCTTTCCCAGCCATAAGGAAAAGCACCTCCAAGGGGGCACCATCTAAAATACCTCATTTTGTACTTGTGCGCAGCCTTCATTTTGGACAGTGTATTATATATATATTTTTTTTTATTTTTTTTTAAGGGTTTTTTTTTTGTTCTTCCCTGGTTGTACTATTTACTTTCCCCGTGGGGATGGTAGTTCAGGCCTGTCCCGAGTTTAGAGGCTGGATTTTGAAGAAGTTCATTTATTGCTAGGTCCGGCTTTATCTGCTACAAGTTTATTTTGTTCTTGTGCTGTGCGAGTTGTCACTGTTACCTGACCAGTTTTTTCCCCATTGCACAAAGAGTTATAAGTATGGCACATACTGTGTGAATCAATAAATCCCACAGTTCAGATGTGCTCCCTTTCTTCTGTTGTGGTGTTGCTGTGTTCCCCACCTCCGCTCTAGATGAGGGGTGTCGGGAGCTGAGGTCAGATGCAGAACTACAAGAGTGAGGCCCGTGAGGAATATAGGGACACGGGAAGGGAACCAGGTTAAGTGGGAAATTACTTCTTCTAAGGGGTTGAACCTCGCCCCCTTCTTGTGGCACCAACCAGAGGTAGAGGTCACACAAACAACAATAAAAAACAGATTTATACCTTGCTCAACTTAAAACTTGCTAACAGTGCTCAAGAAGTCTATTTTAGGTGTGAGAACATGGGTATTTCTCTTTTACAAAGCAGGTTTGCTCCTGCTGAACAGCTGAGGTGAAATACGGGACTGTATGGTTAGGTTGCACAGCCTTGGATTCTCCCCACTAGACCACAGTACCAGATTCTGTTACCTCCGGAGCCCCTGCATCCCACAGACAGCAGAGGGAGACGTCTGCACCAGCGCGCACGTTCGGCAGCTGTATAATGTATAAGGAAACGTTCCTTTTGTCATTTGTGGCCATGCAGTAAGATATGCCCAAGGAAATTAAAGAAATGTGTCTTGGGCTTTTATTTCTGTATCTATCCCTGGCATTCATCGGATATTTTGGTTTCATCCACATGTATGGGTTGATCTTATGCTCATTCTTATTATGTGTACATAATAGGTTCAAAGAGGAATGCCAATAAATACCTGTGGTCATTAAGGGCTTGGAAATTATTATTTTGTGGTTTATAATCCTAAAAAGCAAACAGGGCATCAGCCTGCAGCAGCCAGAGAACAAGGCGAGGTCAGATAAATAATTGAGATAAAAATGAAGTTATTTCAATATGTGTAAGCTCATGTTACAAGTCACTAACATACTGCGAGAGCTTTTGTTAAAGGACATTCGAGAGCAGCATTTATAATAGAGCACTGCCCCAGCCACAGAATGGGCTTCAGTTTCAATAGTCTTTTCACAAGGCCAACAAGCGGCTGAGAGGAGAATCCACAGGGCCCTGACTGATGACTCCAAAATGGGTGCGCCCAGCAGTTCCCTCCTGCTCGGTCGGGCTTCCAGCTCAATTGAAACGACGGCTGGGACCCAGCCTCATGAGCCTTCCTGTGCAATAGCTAGGGAGCTATTTTTGGAGGGTTTTTTTTGTTTACCCCGCTTTATATCCCCTCACCACTCACCTAGCCCAGTCCTTGGTTGGGGGCCATGCAATCGTGGGCCTTGCCAGGAGACTGGCCGTTGTCACCGTGCAATGACTTGGACTCCCCGCCCCTTGGCGGATGAGACGGTCAAGGATGCCTTAAACTTCCCAGGTTGTCAAAGAGCACAGTTGTGCCTGGATCTGCAGGGAATCTGGTTGGGCCGGAGGAAAAGCTCAGAAGAGCATCTCACCAAAGTCTCTGCTCAAAATTTGAGGTTCGTGCTTTTTTTTTTTTTTGGCTCAGCAGTTTCTTCCTGCTTCTAGGAGCTTCCGTCTGCTAATCCATGCCAGAACGCTGTGACAAGGGCCTCATCATTCCAACCTGTCTCTGCCGCAGCCGTGTAAAACTCCACTGCGTACTGCCTCACAGTATGAGTCCCTGGCTTCATGTGGAGAAGAGGAGGTAGAAGCTGAAATCAAGTGGCTTGGGACATCAAAAATGCATTGAAACACCATAACAAATGCATCACAGTCAGATCAAGGGATCCTAGTTTTTCCCCCAGAGTGGGGAGGGCCCAGGCCAGAACCTCCCCAGTCAATAGTGTTATTAATGTATGCCGCTCGTGACCTATGGCCGGGAATACAGGAAGCCTGCAGGGTAAGGACTATAAAAGCACCGATTCAGAAAAGCCGCGACAGGCTTTTGGATCTCCAGAAAAACGTGGAGGGATTTCCTCCTAGGGCTCCCTATGCGTATGCTCCTTAGCTGCAGGGGGTATAGTGAGACTGTGGCCCAGAAGGTTTCAAGCGAGCGTATCAACTGGCTCTTGTGCAGGCTTACCAGGCATCCGTTCAGCTCCTCCAGGAGTTTACCCTGGGCCACCACACGCACAGCCAGCTCAGCGGGATCCATATTTGTCTTAATTTTTCCAGCTCTAGATTGTATGTAACTACAAGGGGTACTCTGCATGGCAGTAGAATGGTCCTGGATGTTTTATGTGAACAGCTTTTGTTTGAAGGATTCAGTCAGGCCTTTGAGGTGTTCGCCCTGTCTTCTGGATCGGGGCATATAAAGTAATAATGGGTGGCCAGACTGTGTGTAATGTACTTCTTTTGTATGTGAAGAGTGCACACTGGAACTGTGAAGGTAACTGCACCTGCCAGTCAATTTCTTGTATACAGATGTTGGAGGTAGCCATTGTCGATAGAAACTGTGACATCCAAAAAGTTAACTTTTTCTGTGGAGCTGTCCATATTGAATCTGAAGGATGGAATGCGTGAAGGAAATTATAAAATTGTTTGAGAGTCTCTGCTATGTCCAAATCACAAAAATGTCATCATTATACTGGTACTATTTGAAGGGTCTAGCCTGATGTTTATTCAAAACTGTCTCTTCTAGTTCTGCCATACGAAGGTTGGCATATTGTGGTGCCCAAACTGATGCCCATGGCAGTGTCTGTGATTTGTAGATATGTAAAGCTGAAGCAGTTGTATGTAAGGATGAATTTGTCACCCTCTGATCACCCATCGAACCTCCCGCACTCCTTCCCCTTCACGCTATCATTGGAATGCCTTTTTATAACTCATTTATTGCAGCCGCACTGTTTTATATTTCCTGGTAATGCCGTCTTTTACACATTTGACCTGAAGAAGAGAGTATTAGGTCTCAAAAGCGAGTCAAGAAACATATTGTTAGTCCAATAAAAAAGGTATCATCCTATATTTATTTTGATAATCTATTTCTGTGCATCCTCCAGATAGTCTAAGAGCTGGTTAGCAACCACTTTCTCAAATAACTTGCACAAAAAAAATGCATATTTCAAAACTGGTTGCTTTATTTTTAAGCCGATGATCTGTGTTAGATTCCTTCAATAAGGAGCAAACTGAAGCGAATTGGAAAGATTGCTTCAGAAAGACAGCTGTTAATAATTAAACTAGCTGCTCCAATAAAGACTCCTTAGCCTCTTTAGTTATCAAGTTTGGAATCAGTCATTCTTAAGTTGCTCAGGATATTATGTAATGATAAGAGAGACCCTCGACCAGGACCAAGGCTAAGAGCAGCACCTGTTAGGGCTACTACTTAACCCCACCCCCTCCTTTAGCAGAAATATCAATGCAAGAAACCAAAACACCCACAACATTTTTGTCCGGCTTCAAGGGAAAAATATCATCATTATTGTGGTCCAAAACCCATGCATCCAAAATATTTATTATTGTAAGCCCTCGGGGGTACTTACAGTACCTGAATGTAATCCACTTTGAAGGCAGAATATAAATAAACAATTATTTATTATTATTATATCCCAGCTGTATATGCTTAAACGCCTGCAGGATATCACTCCTTATCCAAGGCAGTTTTGTCATCTGCCTGCAGGATATCACTCCTTATCCAAGGCAGTTTTGTCATCTGCCTGCAGGATATCACTCCTTATCCAAGGCAGTTTTGTCATCTGCCTGCAGGATATCACTCCTTATCCAAGGCAGTTTTGTCGTCTGCCTCTTTGATCCTCTACCATTTAGGGGTAGCTGAGAATAGAATGCACCATACTTACAACAACCACCAGGCCCCCATCACGTCTTTCATCCCACTTCATAATCCTGTTTCTAGCATTGCCCCCTCTCTCACGTTCATTTAAATTCAGTCAAAATATTTAATTCCTCTTCCTCTGCTAGTAGTTTCATTTCAGGCATCTAACCCTCTCTCAGTATAAAATAAGTATTTCTTCTGAGCCTGTCTCCTTCCAACGTCCTATCATGACCCCTTGCCTCTTGCATTTCTTTTTCTATGGAAAATGGCCCCTCCCTATACTTTATTAAACTTGTCCAATCTTTGAATGTTTCTATCATATATATACATCATATAACCTTCAGAGACAGGGCATTCTCCACAGCAGGACCACCTCTTTGGAACTCCATTCCACCGGATCTACAACAGGAACCATGGCTTCCAACATTCAGAAAAAGACTCAAAACATGGTTATTTAAAAAAGCCTTTCCAGACCCCAACTGAACCTTAACTAACCATTAATAGAGCCTTAACTCACCATTAACAGACTCTCAGACTTTACCTTAACACGGTAAAATAACAACACTGCAAAACACCATAACTTAGCAAATACCAAAAAAATGTTGTAAATTTTGTTCGTTCTGTTAAACTTCCTATCGCCTTTTCTGCTCCCAGTTGTGTATTTCCCTGTTTTATTGTAACTGCATCGTTTTTTGTTCCGCACCTGTTAATGTTCTTATTGTATCTTCTTTTTACACCCCTTTGTTAATTGTAAACCGGCATGATGTGATACCTATCGCGAATGCCGGTATAGAAAAAACACAAATAAATAAATATCATACCTACTCTCCTTTCCCTTCAGCAAGTGCATTGGGAGGGCCTTAAATCTCTGTGTTACAGGCCCTGAATCATTTTACTATCCCTTCTCTGAAAGAACTGCGCATGGCCCCAGATACGGGCACCTGTGGCCGCGGGACGATCTCCCCCTAATATTTTATAAGCGGTGCCTATCACGTATGCAGGGCACATAAAATCCAGCCTGCAACCTTCCTGCATATGCACAGGTATGGGAATGCACAAATATTTAATTAAGTTAGCTGGAAAGTCTCAGGTGGCTAAGTAGCTCGTTTTGAGACTTTCTAAGTGGTGGCATTAAGCAGTCGCCATTTGGTTGAAGAAGTCGGAACTTATCTGGCTGAGTGGCTCCGAACCACTGAATGTCCATATGATGCAAAAAAAAAAAGTGTGTATTTTCCCCATCTTTTTAAAAATAATATGCATGGGTAATTTACATGCGAAAATTAAGTAGGACTTGCCTGCCTAAGACCCTATTTACACATGTAAGCCTGCAGATTTTCAAACTGCACGGGTAAAGGAAAGTAACCCTTTTTTTCACTCCCTCCACCAGTTCACCCAGTCCATCTCCAGGTCACTGCGACTCTCCTGTATTTATTTATTTATTTATTTATTTATTTATAGTTTTTATATACCGGGAGTTCCTGTATACAATACATATCACTCCGGTTCACAATTAACAGAAGAACTACTGCCGGGGGGCAGTTTACATGGAACAAATCTTGGAACAAGTAAGAACAGTTGATCTAAATAAATAGGAAAAAAAAACAAAACTATTTCACACAATTCCCCCAGACTTCCCACCCACTCAATAATACAAAACAAATCCATTTGATATCATTTACGCAAGATAATTAGCAGGTATAAAATTATTTAAGTTGCCAAGTCTTCACGTGTATCTTTTAAAATAGAAACATGTGCATACAGGGCCGGATTTTAAAGGATTTACGCGCATAGAGTGGCTTACGCGTGCTGGGCCTATTTTATAAAGCCCCGGCGACGCACTTAAAGCCCCGGGGCTTTACTAAAGGGGCAGTCTGGGGGCGGGGCCAGAGGCCTCAGACACAGCAGCCATTTGCCGCCGTGTTGGAGGATTGCGTGCCGGCAGGCTGCCGGCAGGCACAAAAGGTGAGATAAGAAATTGGGGGGGGAGGAGGTGTTCGAGTAGGGCTTGGGGGGGGGGGAGGGAACGGAGGAAGACTGCGGGCATCGGCGCAGGCAAGGTGCACTAGTGTGCATCCCCTTGCGCGCACGCGCCGACCCCCGATTTTATAACATGCGCGCGCCTGCACACGCATGTTATAAAATCGGACGTACACGTGTGCACACCAGGTAGCGGGCGAGCATGTACGCCTGCGCGTACTTTTGAAAAACTACCCTATGTCATCCTTAGTTAAACTCTTTAGGGTGAATTTTCAAAAGGCTGCAGGTGAAAAAGTTAGCATATAAAAATGTAAATAGCACGTATGCGCACGTGCTATTGTATAAACATCAAGAATATGCAGGTAAATAATACGCTTGTAAAAAGTAATAAATAAATAAATAAAAAGGGGGCAGTCTAAGGGCATTCCAGGGAGAGGCCAACATACAGTATAAAAGGTTTTTTGGCAGATGCCTTTTGCTGACTACTTTGATTTAAAAAAAAAAAAAAAAATGTTTTAGATATTCAAAATGACTATGGTAACCTGCTATGTGGTGTTCACTCAAAGCCTGAGAATTTAGAGCTGGGTGAGCTAAAGGTCTCTTTTTAGGAGCACATTTTCTTCACTTCACAAAATTTCTGAGACTGGTGTGTTACACTCCTGCTTGCGGCTGGGACCCACGAGGGGGCACTTACCTGCACGGCACGGGGCTGCCGATGCGTTCCTCACGTGGCTGGAGCCGTGCTATTGCATCTCACGAGGCCCGGAGCCTGCCGACTCGATCTTTATGCGGCTGGAGCCGCTGCTGCCGCCGCCCTTTCCATCTTCGCAGCCCGAAGGCCACAATCCCCAGTCTTGCCTGGTGGCTGGAGCCGCCCTTGGTGCCTCTTCAGCGGCAGGACGCCGCCGTTTTCAATCGGGGCCTGCTCCGCGGCCCAGCTCCCGCTCTCCAGCGATGCAGCGGCAGCATGGCCCCTGTCCTTGGCCCTGCCCACTTCCCCTAAAGGGCAGGGCTGCATCTTTCTTCAAGATTTAAAGGGCCAGCACTTCTGACCCCCACCTGGACTCCTCCCTGGGCATCTTCCTTCTTCGGCCCTATAAAAGGGCTCTGCAGTCAGTCTGTCCTTGACTTCACAAGGGGTTAATCCTCCCTAGGACCTCTCGTTTTCACTCCTGCTGGCATTCCTTGTTCTTCGTGGGATCCCTCGTTATTCCATTTCTGGTCTCTGCTGATGTCTTGATGTTCCGTGTTCTGTGATCCAGTCCTGATGTTCCGTGATCCAATCCTTATGTTCCGGATGTTCCGTGATCTAGCCTTGATGTCCTGAACCCCTGGTTCCTCGTCCACCTTTCTTGGCGTGCCACCGTCGTGCTCTGTCACCTTGTGGCACAGGCCTGCCTCCTCGTCCACAGCACAAGCCTCCGGAGGAACATCCTTCCCTGTAGCCAAGTCCTGTCTCAGTCCTGTTCCCTGAGGCTCGTTCCGGCCCTTGGATTCCCTTGTGGCTGCTCCGTCCATGACCAAGACTCTGCCAAAACCTGCTCCGCTCCCGCATGACCAGCCACTGGCGGCTGTGTAGGGCGCGCACCGGTGCAGGTCTCTACTGAATCTTCGACATGTTCCAGTCTCAAGTTCCACTTCTGCTCCTGGAGTCTGATTCGCATTCAAGCGTGGTCTGTGACCAGTCCCATGGGTGGGCTGTGTAGGGCACGTTGCGTCGCAGCCTCAACCTAGTACAGACCATGGACATAGTTTTATTTATTTAAAATCTTTTCTATACCGTCGCTAAGTCATATACCATCGCAACGGTTTACATGTAAGTACATAAATTAATGTGGGTGAGGGCGTACAACAGTACATTCTAACAGATCCGTCAAAGGTTCAGTTACAATATATCATTAAAGACAATCAATTGTTTAGTGGAGTAGGTCATGACCAAGTGTACCAGGAAGGTACTGTTCACAAGTAAAATTCATTATTCATAGTGTTACAATTATGTTTATAGTGATGTAGAGTTTGTGGACCACTCTACTGTACAATCCTAAGTGCTGTGCGCCAGCGTTCTTCTGCCTCTTCCTAAATGTTTTCTATTCTCCCGTCTCTTTATAAAATGCTTGTTTGAAAAGCCATGTTTTCAAACTTTTCTTAAAGGTTTTGAGATCTCTTTGCAATCTGATCTCTGTAGGCATTGTGTTCCAAAGTGTGGGGCCTGCTAGTGATAAGGCCCTTTCTCTCACTTGGGTTAGTCTCGCCGTTTTTACCGACGGAATGGTTAAGAGTAGAGAGGTGTATCGGAACTGAAATCCAAACAGATTCTGGTTCCGATTCACATCTCTAATTAAGAGTGCTTGATTTGCTGATCGAAGGTTTCTGTGTGGGACCTGTACAAGACCTCTCCCTAACTCCTTTGACTGCTGTTTAATCTTTGTTTGCTCCTCACTTGTTAGGTCATTTGTATCTCGGTGCACACTGATATCCAGTTCACCTCCCTTTCACATTTCTCTAGCTTATCTCTGCACTCTGCCCATTCCTTAGGCTGAGACACCTAAAAAGCAAATAACTTTCCTCTCCCCTTGGTTAATTCTTAGCGCTATACAGCTCTCTGGAGGTGTCCTCCATCAGGTGGTTTCCTTTCTGGTTGGTACCTTTGCCACCGGTATTTCGATAGAGGTCCCCCTTCGTCAACTGTAATCCCTACCCTGAGTGCCCTTCAGCTCACCAAATGTGGTAAAGGAGTGGGGACACGGCAGGAGCCTGTTCTCCCTGAGCCCGCAGCACGACAGAGCCTTCCTTTCTGGAGATCTCAGTACCAGCAGTTCCCAGGCTGCAGGGCCAGTCCTTCCATTAGGCAGTCTAGTTGGGTCGCCTAAGGACACCAAAGTTTGGGGGGGGGGTTTTGTGGGGGAAGGAAGGCCGCAAAAAGCCCACAAACTTCCAGTGCGGCCTCCCCAATTCTAAGGCAGGGCCCCAAAAAGAGAGAATGGAATGGATGCTGGGCAGAGGTGGGGGTAGGAGACAGAGAGAAAGCTGATTGGGTGGGAGAGCTGGGGAGAATGGGGGCTGGGCAGGCGAGGGTGGGGTGGTCAGAGAGAGAGAGAGAGAGAGAATGCTGGACAGGTAGGGTGTGGTGAGAGAGAGAGAGAGAGAGAGAGAGAGAGACACACACACACACACACACACACCGGATGCTGGGCACTGCAGAAAGGGAGCTAAAGAGATTAGGATGATGCTGATGCGCTGAGCAGAAAGTGAAGAGGAGAAAGAGGAGAATGCTTGGTGGGAGAAGAAGAGGGACACGATGCTGGATAAGGGAGAGGGATGTGGAACATGGGAGAGAAAAAAAAAAAAAAGAGTGAGAGGAGGATGCTGGGGGCGGGAGATGATGGGACCAGAGCTGCCATCAATAGGCAGGTGAGCAAGAGGGAAGGAGCAAGATGTGAGTTTTGCCTAGAGCACCTAATATCCTTCCAATAGCCCTTTCGAGTGGTCATTTTAACCAACTCCAGCTCAGCCCAAGTCTGGCGGTCTCCCTCTTTAACCCAGAACACTGAACATAGATAGGGCAAGAGCGAAGCTTCCACAAGGTTCCCCTGAATGCTGCGAGCCCACAGCCATAGCACTGCACTAGTTCCCTCAGCAGTCACTCAGTTACCCTGAAAATACCGGCAGCAGCAGCAGCCACACCAGAAGTGCCCACCCCGAATCAGGGATCAGTCTCTATGTAACAGCAGGAGTGTGGGTCTCATGTTAGTCCACTTGAATGCACTGAAATAAAGATTAAAAAATAATAACACGGTCCAACAAAAAGATATCAGCCTCATTTCATAGATTTCTTGACTAGCTTCTGGGAGTCAGCACTCCCTTCCTCAGGTCCAAAAAGAAAAGGACGCATAAGAACTTAACAGAGACTTGTTTTGCTCGTTTTTTTTTTTAACTCACTACCAGAAATAATTCTACTGTATCTCTGGCACTTTCTTATTCTAACACATAAAACCCTCCCCACAACACCATTGTAATGTATTTTATTTTGTAAATATATTTGTTATTCATTACATCTAACAAGGCAAGCTTTTTTTGAATTTGGCAATAAGCCCAGCGGCAGGTTATTGGCCTGGAAGGTGAAATCATAACAGACTTTAAACCAGATTAAGAAAATCAGAGATGAGAAGGGAGGGTTGGTTTTTTTTATTATTATTATTGGAGAATGATTTGATTATGGAACGATTTGTTTGATTTTCCATATATAATTCTCTATAAAATCTAACTATACATAAGAAAACTGATCAGTGCTTAGAGCAGACTATGATATTGCAGAAGGCCCAACAGACACTAGATAAAGACATTTCTGGACAGGAAGTTTTGTTGGCCATTAGATCACTGAAAATGAACAAGTCACCAGGACTCGATGGCTTCACTGCAAAATTCTATTAAAAAAAAAATAATAATAATAATAATTCAGTGACCTTTTAATTCTGCATTTGGTGAAGCTCTTCAGTTCTCTTTTGTGCATCCCAAGCTTGCCCCCCCCCCCCCCCCCCCTCTATGAATCAAGCGGGTACCACAGTGATCCTTAAACCAGGCAAGGATGCTATGCTTTGAAGCTCCTATAGGCCTATATATCCCTATTAAATTTAGTTCCAACGATTCTGTCTATAGGAGCCACCAACCTAAATTCTGCCCAGGAGGACCGTGCCCTTATTGAGGGTGCCCTCAGGCTCTGTGGTACCTCCTTGCTGCATGCTACATATGACGCGGCAATTGCTTCCCTGATCCATCTTGCGATAGAGGTCTTGGAGGCTGCCTCCCCTTTGCGGGCTCCAGAGTCTGACTTCCTGAACTTGTTCAGATTCTTCCGGAGGACCCTTCTAATGTCCAGAGAGTGTAAGTCCTCCCCTCTGTACAGCCCGCCCTTCTGATCCCTGGCAGAGTGATCGGCTGACTAACATGGAACGTAGACACCACCTTGGGGAGGAAGAATGGAACCGACCTCAGTATCACCTTTTCTTTCGAGAAGGAGAGATATGGTTCCTGGCACGATAGGGCTTGTATCTCCGATATTCTTCTTGCCAAGCATATGGCCACCAGGAAGGCTGTCTTCCAGGTGAGGTCCCTTACTTGGATACTTTTGAGCGGCTCGTAAGGAGCTTTCGCTAGCGCTCTCAGCACCAAGTTCAGATCCCAAGCTGGCTCTACCAGTTTGCAGGGAGGCCATATGTGGTTTGCCCCTCATAGGAAGTGGACCACGTTTGGCAGAGATGACACAGATGAGCCTTTAATCCGCCCTCTGTTGCAGGTGATAGTCGCTACCTGGCCTCTAAAGGAGAGTACTGCTAGCCCCTTGTCCAAACCATCTTTGTAGAAACTGCAAGGCCTGTTCGTCTTGTCTGGGGCAATGTTTCTCTGAGAGCACCAGGTCCTCGCATAGGCCATCGATCCCAGAACTTGTAGATACACTCTTGCCTTGGGCTGCCTGGTGGAGATCAACCTGTTCACCTGCTGCTGCAGCCTGACTATGCTTTCTTCTGGCAGGAACAGCATCCCTCTGCTTGTATTGAACAGTGCTCAGAGATACCGCAATGTTTGAGATGGCGCTTGCATTTGTTTACTATCCACCCCAAGGCTTCTAGCTGTCGAATGACCCTTTCTGTTACTGCGACCCCTTCTTGCCTAGAGTCCGCTCTTATTAGCGAATCATCTAGATAAGGATGGACTCTGATTCCCTCCTTAGGCAGGGCAGCTGCTATGACTACCAAGACCTTCGTGAAGATACGAGGGGCCATTACCAGACCAAAAACAGTAATGCCTGGAACTAACAGTGATTGCCTAAGAGCAAAGTGCAAAAACCGCTGGAAGCTTTCCCACATAGGAATGTGTAGATAGGCTTCCAGCAGGTCCAGGGAAGAGAGAGATTTGCCCCTTCTTACTGCCGCCTTGACTGTACCTAAGGACTCCATTCTGAAATGCGGGATTCTCAGCACCTGGTTTACATTCTTGAGGTCCAGCACTGGGTGGTAGGATCCGTCCTTTTTTGGCACTATGAAAAAATATGGAGTATGTGCCTCTTCCTTTTCCCTGGCTGGGAACTGGGGCATTGGTGCTCCTCTGAGAGCCTGAGGACCTGGGAGACTTTTCAAATCAGAGCCCCTAACTCCTCAGCCCTAAACAGCCAACCTGCTGGGTCTTCCTGCTCTGGTCCCAGATCCTCATCCTCCTCCGTCTCCTTCTGGGAATCCCCCTGGAAAGACTCCTCCTGTTTGTCCGACAGGAGCTCCTGAAGGGGCCTGGGTTTCTCCTCCTCCCTAACTGCCAACTTCCTCTTCTTTCCTGCAGGGGAGGGTGGAGTCAGGGCCTTGGCCTCTGGGGCCCACGTCCATGGGCTTCCCCTTCATTTCTTTGTTTGCTTTGTGCATCAGGAACACAAATTCTGAAGAGAACTTCTCTCCCCCCCCTGCGGAAATTCCTCTTCCAAGGCTGCCGGGGAGGAGGTGGGGAGCTGTCCAGTGGCGATCTCTGATAGCGGTGCAGAAACCGGGACTGCCTCACTGCCCTCTGCTGTGCCGCTGTCTCTCCCCCCCCCCCAACTATGTCCGGATCAGCAGCTGCTGCGCCGTCGCAGTTGTGGCAGAAAGAGCCGGTGACAGTCGGCATGCGCTGCACCCTGCACACTAGGCACTTCCTGCCCCTCTCCATACCTTGTCGCTGCGTGGGGTTCAGGGGACCGGGCCAGGTCCAGTGATCCTTAGGCACTGGGCCTACTCACCACTACCACTGCTTGAGCATCCTATGTGTGGGAAATGCTAGGCCACAAGGCCCGATCGCCCAACCTAAGGGAGGGAAAAGCGATCCTAGGAGGGCCGTCATTCCAAGGAGGACCCCTGACCCAGCCCAGGCTCTTCCCCGGGGAAAGCGACCTCAGGAAGGCCATCACCCCTACCTGTTCCTCCTGCTGAACCAGCTCCACCTACCATCTGCTAGAGGCAGAGAACTACTGACTCCTTTCCCTGCTGAATCAGGCTACATAGAGGAGGGCCTCAGGGAAGAGGTCTGCCTCCATCTGCTGGTAGGGGGACAAAACCCACTGTGAAGACTGGTCTGGCAGGACAAAGAGGAATAAAATGTTTCTATTACCTAAATGGTGCTCTCTTTTTCAGACTCTGCCTTTTGCACTTCCTCGTAAGAGATTTTGCGATTACTGCAGCAGAGCATTTTTAGTTTTATCTGGAAGTGGAAGCTGCCTCGGGTGTCTAGACGCCTAACATTAAACACTATTATGTGGCCACCCAATTTGGGGTTCTGTGTGGGTGGCGTATATTCTTAAGCTTAAACAATGGGGTTTATGGAACAGTGGGTGTTGAGGACTATCCCACTGAGTGTTCTAGGATGGTTTCCTGGGATAGCTAAAATCAGCAAACAACTGAGCTAACTATGCATTTATGTGGAAAATATAGGGCTGCTCTTACTGGGCATAATGATTGTTCACCTTTAACCCTGAATACACCTGGGATGACTTTGCCAGTTTGTTTTTTTTTTAGATGGTCCACTTTGAGACTAAAATGACTGGGGCAGTTTTTCCACAATAGAAATGTGCTCAGTTTTGATGATACGATCTCACAGTTTGGGTTGACAGAGAAGGATAGATATAGTTTTATTCAAATCTGACACTTTTTGAGGAATGAGAAGATTAGTATAGAGGTATCTAGACCTTTAACCCAGTTTGAGCTATTAGGTTCTAAAGCTGTTGTGCTGCAGGTTCTTATTTCCAAAGTTTGCAGGTTGCTTTCTCCCACATTGGCTCATAAAACCAAACATTTACTTGACTGGGAGAACGATCTGGGAGGTGAGATTGATGAGATATTTTGGGACAAGTGCTACTGGTGGGCTGCTAAGAGCTCAATCTCTACACCAATAGTGGAAAATAGCTATAAGGTGCTCTTAAGTGGTATCTGACTCCACTCAAAGTGCACAAGATATATCCTTCACTTACTGGCTTATGTTGGCGTCAATGTGGGGAGGTTGGATCTTTCTTCCATATTTGGCGTGGGATTGTGTGCATATTCAAACCTTTTGAAAGACAGATATGGATTTATTTAAGTAGGGGTTGGATGCCAGACTGCCCAGGTATCCTAAGATTTTGCTTCTCTCTCTTTTCCCTATTGATCTACCTATGAACAAAATTAAACTAGTTCAAAAAAACAGGTAGAGAATCTTTACGTAGAGAAGAGCAGTCAATTTAGCCATAAAAAAAAAAAAAAAAAAAAAAAGACAATCCATATTCACTTACTCAATGGATCCAGGGAGGGTACAAGGATCTTTCTCCAACAAGCTGCTGTTTTACACTTAGCAGTAAATATAAATATAAATTGAGCTACTAGTTAGTCCATTATCTGTTTCAGCTTATCCACTCTCAGATTCTCTAAGGCAATTGCTGGGTATGGGTGGAGCTATGGGTGTTATTTTTAGGGATAAAGGGGATTATAAATTGTGTGAACCCTTTTGGATCTTGCTTTTTTGTAATATTCTTGTTCTAGTAATAATTGAAGATGTCTGTTGATTTTGCTGGTTCAAGAAAAGTTACATTTAAAACTAATAAAGAGATTTTTGCCCCACAAAACTATAAAATCGGTTTACCATACAACATACATAAAAATGTAAAACAATCACAAACAGACAAAACCAAGACAATGCCCTCTACTACTTAACTGCAGTACCACAGACGACCAGTCAAACTTACCGACCCAGACCCCAAATACTGCAGTACCACAGACGACCAGTCAAACTTACCGACCCAGACCCCAAATACTGCAGTACCACAGACGACCAGTCAAACTTACTGACCCAGACCCCAAATACTGCAGTACCACAGACGACCAGTCAAACTTACTGACCCAGACCCCAAATACTGCAGTACCACAGACGACCAGCCAAACTTACTGACCCAGACCCCAAATACTGCAGTACCACAGACGACCAGTCAAACTTACTGACCCAGACCCCAAATACTGCAGTACCACAGACGACCAGTCAAACTTACTGACCCAGACCCCAAATACTGCAGAACCACAGACGACCAGTCAAACTTACTGACCCAGACCCCAAATACTGCAGTACCACAGACGACCAGTCAAACTTACTGACCCAGACCCCAAATACTGCAGTACCACAGACGACCAGTCAAACTTACTGACCCAGACCCCAAATACTGCAGTACCACAGACGACCAGTCAAACTTACTGACCCAGACCCCAAATACTGCAGTACCACAGACGACCAGTCAAACTTACTGACCCAGACCCCAAATGCCTTCCCTGGTAATATTGTACCAATACAGACAGCGATCCCGCATGCTAGCTTACAAGTTCATCATTTCCATCTCCAGAGAATAGATGGGCTTTAACTAATTCACTTGTGTTTTCCTGACAATGTCACGTCTTGCTCCGACTTGCTCATTTTGTTTTGACCCAAGGAAGAGAGAGTGTGAACTCCTAAAAGCTAGACTGAAAATGCATTAAGTTAGTGCAATGAAAAAGGTATCAGCTGATATTTTCTGTTTGTTAATCTTTACATAACAAAAGGAAGCAGGGTGGCTGAGAAGGAAGAAATACCTGCCGGGAAATCAGCTTGCTTACAAAAGCAGGCAGAGAAAAAAAGAAAGATATACCCTGAATTCTAAGCAATTTTGTTTAAAAATCTACCAGAAACTGAAGCTCAAATTCCTTCAAAGAAAGCAGGAAATACAATTTTATTTTCAATTTCTTTCAAACTTTGTTATGCTAATAACAATAAACACAATTACAAGGGTTATTAACATAAGATAAGTTACATAAAAGAACTGAAACCAGCCAACAAGTCTTGTACACATACACAGCATCCAATAATAGCAACAAAAGGCAAACGCAAACACATTTACGCATATCTTGTTTGCGCAAGCTTGCTGCACTAGATATGGGAGATAAAGTCCCATTAATATCTGAAAAACATAAATCAGATATTATGCAGGGGATTACAGCAAATAAATATAAAGGTTTTGGGGCAATATTCAGTTTTATGTGAGGGATTCTTCTATCCCTTACCAATAGGATGGCCCTTAGTTAGGTTTAGGATTTCAATTCTAGCACTTTGCAGAGCATCCTTAATGACTCCTCCCCTCTCGGCTAGCCTGGATTGGTCAGAAATTCCCTACAAGTTCAGGGTTTGCACAGCTGGAGGTGGCAGGGTGAAAGGGAAGGAAGAAGTTGATGGCGGACCTCTGTGTTGGCCTCACGGCCTGTGCAATAGGGACAAGGCCTTTGCCTGGACTGGTGCCCCAAGAACCTGAGGAGGGAAAGGGAGTTTTGGAGGAAGTCTGGTCTGAGATTTTGAGCTGTGTTGCTGCCCGGAAGGGAAGTCACCCCTGTCTGGGAAAGGGCAGGATAAGGAGCTCATGTCTCTCACTAGAGTGGAAAAGAGAGTTAGCAGGATTCTGCGTTAGATAAAAGCTTTTCCTTCAAGAACGTTCTCTCAGTTGTTTAGGGGAGGAATATTTTACCACTAAAAATCCTGCCCACCTAAAGAGGAGGAGGGTTTTGGGCTTTGTCACCAGAAGCGGGGCTCGGACTCAGGAGAAAGATCCCCCTGAGATACTAAAGCATGTGGGGCTTTTGTTTGCGCATCATGATTTTTTCCAAAGCATATTTTCCTGAATGGGACTTTGAAAGCGTTCTCCTTGGTTGCAGTAAAGTTGCACTGTTTTTGAACATCCGCTTCAAGTGGCCCCGCCTGTTTCTTCAGCGCCTGGGAAGCCCGGACATCTGTGACCGAAACTCCAGAGGGCTCGAGAGACAATCTGAGGGTCCCCACCCCCGTGAGCCCAGAACCCCGGGGAGGTTGCTCCTCCTGTGTGCCCCTGCATGCCGGGAGGTCCTCCGTCACGTCTAACACAATTAGGTTTGTCCCAAGTAATCTGCAATATAGGGGATAGGTCTTTCTTTTAATTGACATAAAAAGGAGAGGCTAAAATTCATTCATAACAATGTATTCGGGAAGGAATTTCTCCTCCCCTTTTCATGTCAATGCTGCCACTTAAAGGGGAAATGATTTTTCCTATTTTCTTCAAGAAAGGGATAAGAGCACATTTAGAATCATTAAGTTTATAAGCGGAAAGCAAGCCAAAACCTTTTGCAGAGAGCCCATAAATTAGGAAGAGACGTGAAAGGTCTCTTTAAAAATATTACCACCTCATCTGCAGAGTGCAATTTTATCCTTAAATCCCCCCTCCCCCCGTTGTAATCCGTATTCTGTGATTAGTGACTTGAGTAGCCACAGCAACAGCACATAAGGTGACAATGGGCACCCTTATCGAGTTCATATTCCCAGTATTATCGCCAGAGTCAAAGCTCTCCTTATTTTTACGCTAGCTCCTGGTTGATCGCAAAGGGCTTTAGTCATAAGAACATAAGAAAATGCCATTATTTGTGCATCTGTTTTTACTGGGGATATTGGCCTACATGAGCTGCATAATGAGGGAATGAAGGATCCTTCCTACTCTTGGGCAAAACTGTGACAAGTGGCCTACAAGAGAGTTCATGGCACCTGGCCAGGTTCCAAAGCACGATTTGTGACTCTTGTCAGCAAGGGGACAATGCATTGCATGAATTTCTGGAAAAATTCCACCGAAAAGCCAATGGGGCCCTATAGCTTTTCCACTGGGGAGTTTGTAGCCCAAGGCGTTTCACGGCACACAACAGGAACTTCTACGGCCTCCATTCCAGGGTCAGAAATGGCACTTAAGTGAATAAGAAAACGTTTCATATCTTCCTCTGAGCATTTACCATCCGAGAAGTATAATGTGTATTATGCACACCCCCCTTAACACCTTTAATTTGCAGAATGGTAGTTTTCATTCTCCCCCCTCATAGCATAAAACACCTGCCCTGCTTTTTTCATAAGAGTCTGTTTCTTTCACTAGAAGAAGATTAATTGCCTCTCTAATTGTAATAACGTTAAGAGTTGTTTCCACAGACTGTTCTTGCTTGCATGTCGCTTCCTTAAATTTCAAATCATCTGGAAATAACCTTAACACTTCATTGCAAAATGCAATAGGCCTACCTCAGACCACTGCCTTCATTGTATCCCACAGGGTTTGAGAGTTTATTTCGGGACTGTCATTAAAATACCCAATAACCTGTAAACACCAGCATCAATTATGGCTCAAAAATCTTCTCTCTGAAGAAGGGATTTACTCAGAGCCAAGTTTCTTGTTCCTAAATTCAACTTAAAAAAATCCAGCTAGCCCCAAATGCAACGAAGCACAGTCAGAGCATATTATGGAATAATTACTGCATGAAGAAACCCGGGTTAACTAAAAATAAATCTATACAGCAATAAGATCAACAGGTATAAGCTTTCCTTCAGGGTACAACTCTCTCCATACATCGATTAATGAGTGATCGGAAATTTATCAGGAAGCAACACTGTCTCTCCCAATGAGCCTGAAGAATGGCCTGACCTATCCATTGACTCTCAGGGTACCCATGTAAAATCCACTCCCACCCCTAACCAGTGGTTATATTGAAAAGTCCTCCCCTGTATTTAATACAGCAACTATAAATTGTAATTAGGCTATATTAGGGATACTGATGTTAGCCAAGCAAAACTTTCCACTGTCTGTTTCCAGTTCCAGATATATTGCCCTGTCACATTTAACCTGTCTCCCTGTCCAGCAATCATAATAGGTACATATTTTCAAATACTGGCACCCTAGCACTGTTAGAGTGACAAGTCTCTCCAATTCAAGGTGCCTTTAACTTATAAATTGAGCTGATAAATTACAAATTGATTTCCTGTAAGAGGTGAATGTCAGATTTAATTTTATCCAACTCTCTTCGGGCTTTCTAGTACACTGCAAAACCTTAACCTTAAAAGCGGTTATTTTCAGAGCTAATAGTGGATTGCTGGCTAACAGCAGCTTGCAGTGCTGGCAAGAATATGCAAGAACTCAAGAAGCAGCAAACGGGCCGATGCAGTAAAGTGCAGGCCGAGCGCACTGTTAGCCCCCGTTTGGCCGCGTGTTTGACACGCTATTTTTACCCCTTATACAGTAAGGGGTAATAGCGCGTGGAAAACGTGCTGCCAACCCCCCCCCCCCCCCCCCCCCCCCCAAAACTAATAGCGCCCGCAACATGCAAATGCATGTTGATGGCCCTATTACTCATTCCCACGCAATACAGAAAGTAACGCCTGCCAAAGGCAGGAGTTAATTTCGGCTGGCACCGGGAAAGTGTACAGAAAAAACTGCTTTTCTGTACACCCTCCGACTTACTATCATAGCGATATTAAGTCGGAGGCCCCAAAAATAAAAAAAAATTAAAAATCTGCCCGCGAATTGGAAGACACTCAATTTTGCTGGCTGTTTTTTCTGCTTTTCTGTACACTTTCCTGGTGCCGGCCGAAATTAACTCCTGCCTTTGGCAGGCATTACTTTCTGTATCGCAGGAATGACTAATAGGCCCATGTTGCGGGTGCTATTAGTTTGGGGGGGGGGGTTGGCCGCACGTTTTCCACGCGCTATTACCCCTTACTGTATAAAGAGTAAAAATAGTGCGTCGAAAACGCGCAGCCAAACGGGGACTAACAGTGCACTCAGCCTGAGCGCACTTTACTGCATCAGCCAGACAGTGAGACGAGCTTAGCCTGCATCCACAACTGGAGGCAGCTTCTATCGCTCGCCTGATTGACATAATTAAAAGTATCCGCTAATATTTCTGTTCAACAGAAAATATACCTGAAAGTTGTTGGCATAAACAAAATAATCTATATACATGTATAAAGGAATAATTATTTTAAATGTAAAGTACTTTGAGGTATGTACACATGGTGGGTTATATTATATATGCGATATTTTGTATACTCCGATTTAGTATTGTACCTTAGATAAACAAAATAACGTAATCCAAGCTCACAAATATAAATGGCACACAGTAGCTATAGGAATATGTTAAAGAGCATTGGTGACACCAGGGAGCCCTGTGGCATGCCTTAGATCTGAAAAGTACTCCCCGAAAATCACAGGCTATGTTCTTCAATGAAATGATGAAACCCAATCTGGGACGTTGATGCCTATTCCCATATCCTTCAGCCACCCAAGGAGGATACTATAGTTGACACATATCAAATGTAGCTGACTGATCTAATAGGATCAGTCTAATCCTGCAGTGATTGTCTACTCACCGATGTAGATTGTCTGATAATGCCACAGATATGGTCTTAATTCTATGACACACCCTGAAGCCTGACTGAAATGTATCCAACTATTCCAGCTCTTCGACACCACTGCTCTATCAGTGTTCTTAGATACAGGAGATTAGAAACAGGCCTATAATATGTCACTTCAACTGGAGCTAGAGATGGCTTTTTCGATAGTCATTTCACCCAATCTGTAAAATAAGTGTTCTTGCAGTAATTAATCAGTTGACTCACCCATCCCACTAAAAAAAAAAAAAAAATAAACCCAAAAAAATTCTCTTTCGCAGATCTCACAGCCCAAGAATGACATGGGTCCAAATTTAGTCAATTTAGGAAATTTATATTCCGCTGACCCACAAATCTCAGTTGTAACAAGCAACATACATAACAGATAAATCAAAATATAAAAAACTTAATCACAAATCACAGGAGGTAGGCTACATGGAGGTTATAATGTCCAAATTCCTGTTTCTAATCCAGCTGGATAAAGAACATAAGAAATACCATAATGGATCATATCAAGGTCCACCAAGCTCAGCATCCTATCTAGGTCACATGTACGCAGCAGCATCCCAAATAGATCCAATTCCTTTTGTTCATAACCAGGGATAAGGAGCAGCTATGGATGTCTAAATGGCTAAAGAATACCCATAATTTATTTTTCACTCGCTCTAGTCACTGTCTATCTCATCTGCATCCCCTAGTGGCTTATGGGCCTGTAATGGCATTTTTTGGCCGAAGTCTACCAAACGTGGATTAGGATGCACTCATTGGACCCTGTGTTCTCCCCGCTGATCCCTGCATCATGTGACGGTGCAACAAGTGTGGGAAAGGAAGAAGTGAACAAGGGGGGAGGGAGTTAGAGTCACAAGAGAAAGCCAGTTGTTTTCTCCTCCTGGACCATGTTTTGGGAAATGGCATGCAACCTCTCAGAACATGTTTTCAAATGTGAAGATGAAAAGAGTATAATTAACATAGGCATGGGAGAGAGAGGCGCGAAGGACAGACGGAGAGACAGAATCCCAAAACTTCTGCCGCACTCCTAATTGTAATAAAAGTATTTGTACTAGATTACTGCAACTATTGTCTTTGCTGTATCTGTACATTACTTTTGCTGCGGTGCTTTCTGGAGAATTATCTAGCATTAGAAATAAACCACTGATTTATCCTGGAGTCTACAGTTGTGCTGTCTCAGGGTCTGAGTGTGAAATTGTGGTGGGAAGTGTTTTGTGTAGCAGATCCTTTCAGGAAGGATAGTGGCTTCATTTCTGTTTCAGAGCAGCGGATCCTGTGGAGAGGGGCTCGCAGGACACTGGGCCTTGTTTGTTTCCGGGCAGCGGATGTGTGTCTTTCCACATCCACAGAGTGAACCCGCAACAAGGTCACTAGCAATAATGTAGCTCCAAGAGATCACTAGACTGGGTTACCAATCTCCAATACTTCATTAATCCAGGGGTCTGCCTTCCCCTCCCACTTTCTTCTTTGAATACATGCAACCCAACACTGCTCTAACCCAGCTAAACTGGATATCTTCCCTGAGGCATGTCCACAAAAAAGCTTCATTGCTACTTCAGCCTTTAGAGGGAGATACAAATCCAACTCCTGAACACCCCCCCCCCCTCAGTACTCTCACAATAAGTATCATACAAAGAGGCCCCTGCAATACAGTAAAATGTTTTGCAAACTGCTCGTTCTGCCACTAAGCCTGATCAACCATCTCTTGTGTCAAAGGTGGAAAAATCGGCTCCTGCATTAATGCAGCTGTTCCTCTAGTTTACCCAGAGAAGCTTTCAAGACCTCTGAGCAGTAATGCTTCTTAGCTACCTTAGCAGTTCTTAAATATCTCCGAGCCTGAATTTTACAAACAACCTGTTGAGTTGGGAGGAGATATTAAATAGGGGGGAGATGTCCCCTATTGCGAATGAACACTCGTGGTGCTGGCTCCCTACTCCAGTTCCAATTGATCTGGAAGCTCAAGAGAAAATTGCTGGGCTCCCCTAAAAGAGAGTGTGTTGTGCCAGGTCTGTGATGCACGCCGGCTTCTTCACGAGACAGCCCTCTGGGTGAAACATGACCTGTGTGAGTTTTTTCTACATAGATTCCCCTGGCACGTGCTTGTTCACCAAGCTACAGGAAGCCTCAGGATGCACCTTTTCCACTTGTTCTATTAAAATTCAACATATAGTGACTTCCCTGTGAGTAGATTGTATGATAAAGTGAAAACTGTGTCACCCAAAGTGATAACCTCTCAGAGACAGGATGCTGGGTATGATGGTCAATTGGTCTTTCCCTGCATGGCACTTCTTTTGTTCTTAAGAGACCTCATGATTTGAAAGCACTGTGCTGGTGCTAAGCCTGACACTTAGATTCTGTATGAAAGCACCACACTTCATCAATTTCATTCTTCTGGGGAGATTTTACATTTGTTTCTTTACCTTTTTTGGGTGTGTTATTTACAATTTTGCTCAAAATTTGAGGTTTGCCTCCTTTTTTTTTTGTTTTTCATCTCAAAAAATAACTTATGTCATAGCAAATAAAAATCATAACAAATGTTAAAATGGTAAAGACGCGTCATCAATAACAGTGAATTGTGTACTACCTGGGAACGGATCAAAATAGAAACAGATCTCAAGATCATCTTAATCCACACTCATTTAGGACAAACACAGTCAGTGGGGTCGATGCAATACAGTGCGCTCAGCCGAGTGCACTGTATAAGCCGCAGGTGGACGCGGGTTGCATAGCCGCTAACTAATCCCCTTATGCAATAAGGAGTTTAGCGCTTCTACAACGCACGTCCAACGCGGAGTGAATCTAATAGCGCTCATCACATGCAAATGCATGGGAATGAGGCTATTAGCTATTCACTCCCAATGCCAAAAATAAATAAAAAATGTGTGTCTAGGACGCACATTTTAGGGATCAGAAATTAACGGCTGCCCAGAGCAGGCTTTAATCATCAGTTTTAAAGTGGACTATCTTTAAATTCTCCAATTTTATTTACAATTGAATTATGAGTAAAAAAAACACTCCACTTGTAAGGCACCAAAAGTGCCTTGTAAGGCACCAAAAGTAATAAACTGAAGAAACCCTAGGCAAAAGCCTGACTGAAGGCAAAATATATAATGCTTTTCTTGCAACAATATAGATCTGAACAAGCTTTAAAATTTAGCACTTGCAGAAACATTTTCACAGCTAAGGAGGGTGGCCTGGCAGAACGTATCAGTCAGCAGGACCGCAGGAAATACGCTAGAGAGAAGAGGGAAGCAGCCACATAATGCTATTATTATTTCTCAATTATTTAGCGACTTTTCTGTCTTATAGTTTCCACAATGCGTTCAATGCACGCACCGTTTTACTCACACATTTCTGGTGCACAAAACTCCTTGGTGCATCGGAAGTAGAGTTTGCACACAAAACAAATGTTACGTGCAACTGGAGATAAAACCGCGCGCTCTGCTGCGCACACCGGATTGCGCTGGGCCCAAAGGGATCCTGCGCAGCTCAGCTGATTTGAACCCCGTTGTATAGGAGCCACACGGGGGCCAGCTGGTTGAGCTTCGCAGGCTTTACTCTAATTGCGACAGAGCCTGCCTTCATCACTTTGGTCCCAGTGCACCGGCTACCTCCATTGCAGCCATCGTAGTACCGTCCACCCAGGAGGTGGCCCACAAGGCTGAAAAGCAGATGGGCTGCGACTGACCCCGGGATGAAGCCCGTGAGAGTGAAGAGCCAGTCCCCAGCTCCTCTCCATATGGCCTGATGGCGGGGACTGAAGAAAGGCGCAATGCGACACCTCTTTTCCATATGTCCCAGGGGGGTGAGGAATTACCGCCTGGCTCCCCTCCTTCTGCTGAAGCAAAAGGACATTGGGGAAGGAGGGATGGGGAGAGAAATGATACCAGAGGTTTGGGAGGGGGGGGGGGGGGGGGGAGGGATGAGAATGGATTCTGAGGTCTCCAAGGGAGTTAAGGGATAGGATCTGCAGGAGAAGGTAGGGGTGGGATGAGAAGGTTAAGAGATTAAATCTGAGGTCAGAAGGTGGGTAAAATGTAAATTGGAGGTGAGAAAGAGAGATCAGAACCTGATATCCCGGAGTTGGAGATGGGGGTGAGGAGATGGAAGGTTAAGGGATCAAATCTGCAGGGTGAGGTAAGGGGAATGAAACTGGGGGTATGCAGACTGGATTCTGCGGTCAGCAGGTGGGGTTAAGAGAGGGGATCTAAGATTCAGGATGGGGAGAATCCTGGGTGAAAGAATGGAATTGGAGGTAGGAGAGGGTAGAGAAGAAAAGTTAAGGTCTGCAGTGAGAGAGGGCTGTTAAGCGATTGGATGTGAGGTGGAAAGAAGGAAGAGGAATGAAAATGGAAACAGGATTTATTGGATATTTTAAGATATGAGTATTTGTAAATAAATGCAGGGTGGGAAGTGAATGGAGTCTGAAGTCTGCTGGGGGGGGGGGGGGTTAAGGGATTGGAGGGGGTAAGGTAAGAAGGAACGCTTATACTGGCTTTCAGGACGGGATGGAGGGCTGTGAAAAGGAAGGTAGGTGAGGGGGGAGGAGAATGGATTCTGAGGCCAGCAGGTGGGTTAAGGGATTAGATGGTGAAAAAATGAAGTATGAAGGAGAGAATGGAATTCGAAGTCTTCCCGGGATGGGGGGAATGGGAGAGGAGAGGAGAGAATGGAATTCAAAGTCTTTCCGGGATGGGGGGAATGGGAGAGGAGAGGAGAGAATGGAATTCAAAGTCTTCCCGGGATGGGGGGAATGGGAGAGGAGAGGAGAGAATAGAATTCAAAGTCTTTCCGGGATGGGGGGAATGGGAGAGGAGAGGAGAGAATAGAATTCAAAGTCTTTCCGGGATGGGGGGAATGGGAGAGGAGAGGAGAGAATAGAATTCAAAGTATTTCCGGGATGGGGGGAATGGGAGAGGAGAGGAGAGAATAGAATTCAAAGTCTTCCCGGGATGGGGGAATGGGAGAGGAGAGGAGAGAATGGAATTCAAAGTCTTCCCGGGATGGGGGGAATGGGAGAGGAGAGGAGAGAATAGAATTCAAAGTCTTTCCGGGATGGGGGGAATGGGAGAGGAGAGGAGAGAATGGAATTCAAAGTCTTCCCGGGATGGGGGGAATGGGAGAGGAGAGGAGAGAATAGAATTCAAAGTCTTTCCGGGATGGGGGGAATGGGAGAGGAGAGGAGAGAATGGAATTCAAAGTCTTCCCGGGATGGGGGGAATGGGAGAGGAGAGGAGAGAATAGAATTCAAAGTCTTTCCGGGATGGGGGGAATGGGAGAGGAGAGGAGAGAATGGAATTCAAAGTCTTTCCGGGATGGGGGAATGGGAGAGGAGAGAATAGAATTCAAAGTCTTCCCGGGATGGGGGGAATGGGAGAGGAGAGGAGAGAATAGAATTCAAAGTCTTTCCGGGATGGGGGGAATGGGAGAGGAGAGGAGAGAATGGAATTCAAAGTCTTTCCGGGATGGGGGAATGGGAGAGGAGAGAATAGAATTCAAAGTCTTCCCGGGATGGGGGGAATGGGAGAGGAGAGAATGGAATTCGAAGTCTTTCCGGGATGGGGGGAATGGGAGAGGAGAGAATGGAATTCAAAGTCTTCCCGGGATGGGGGGAATGGGAGAGGAGAGAATGGAATTGGTGGAAATTCTGTCACTGACGCTGGCAGCTACATTTCTGGTTCTGCAGCCTCCCCACCCTCAATCCCTCGGTCACCCTCTCAGACTTCCTGCCTTCATTAACTGAACCGAGCACATAAAAAAAAAACAAAAACAGGCGGAATACTCCTCCGCTGCTCTATGCTATGGCCTGGCCATTGGATAAAGCATTGGGAAAGGGAATAATATGATTTTAGGGTGATCGCCTGGCTTCGGCTCGTGAGGAACGGGTTCATTAAGTCCTATTATGTAACTTAATGAGAACAATTAACAGGTTAAATAAAACCTTTGAAACTGCTGAAACCCGGGAAGGGGTCGCCCGCCCCGCAGACCCTGGAGGGGCCTCCTTCCTGCCCCCCTCGCTGTCTTCGCAGCATGTACGGAGTAACGCGCCCCATAGCCCTACTGCTGGCGCCCAACAGGTGTCCGCCCCCCCCCCAGCCTTCCGGGGGAGCCTCGGCAATCGCACCGGGAGCGCAAGCCCTTCACAGGCGCTGAGTGCTCCGGGGGATCGGGTCTGCAGACGAAGCGAGACGGGCACCGCCGGCAGGAGGCTCGGGGGGGGGGGGGTTTACTTACGATCTCCAGCACCATCAGGACGCCGAGCCAAGAGCGCAGGAAAGCCACATCGCAGGCCGGCGCCCGCAGCGAGAAGGTCCTGCCGGCGCCCGCCGCAGTCTCCGGGCTGCTGGTCTGCGTGCTGACTTTGGAGGGAAACTCGGCCATGGCGGCGCGGGGCCCGGGCTCCCGGCTGGCACCTGCCTCGCCTGCTTGCACAGGGGGCCTCCCGATGGCTCGAGCAGAAGGGGGAGACCGAAGTTGGTTCGGTTCCGGTCGATGCCTTTCTCGCGTTTGCTTGCAGCAGGAGCCCGCGCCCAGGCAGCGCAGGAATGTACGTATCCGCTTACAGGCTCCCCGCGAGGGCGGGCTGGGAGCGCGCTATCCCCGCCGGGGAAACGTGTTACTCCGGTTCAACCAGAGAGCAGCAGCCACCACCAGCCGTGAACTTTCCACCCCTGCAGGTTAAACAGTACGCGAGCCTTCAGTGGGACCGCCTTAAAAAAAAGCAACAGGAATGATCTTCCAACGAAATCAAGGCTTCAAGAAGGTGGAGAGTGGGATAATTTACCTATTAATGAAAATGTAAGGGCTTAATTTACGGAGGCTTTCTTCTGTAACACCCCTCTCCTCTACTGCAGAGTATGCAGCCCCTGGGCTTCTTCCGATAGTTTGGGAGCCCACAGGGTCTAGGGTTGCCGACTGGCTCCGGATTTTCAGGATAGCTTGATCCAGGCCTGGTTTTATTCCATTGTGTGCAAGAACTTGTAGTTTTTCTTTTTCTTAAATCAGAACTGCAGGTCCCTGCATGCACTGGGGTAAAACCAGCACCGGATCGACTTGTCCTGAAAACCTGGAGCCAGTTGGCAACCCTAGTTAGGACAACATCATTACACAAGAAAAAAAAATTCACTGTCCACCCCAGACTTTCTTCTTGTTCCAAAAGCAAATGTTTACGGAAACAACTGATGAGTGGCAAACAACTTGCAAAAACAAAATTTGTATATTACAGTACAGTAATACACACTACCTACAATACAGTTTTCCAAGTTTCCAGAGGATTACTCTGACTCCTATCAGGATACTTTACAGGAACCTCCCAGGCTGTGAGAGTACCTCTTTTGTTCCAGAATCAAACTGTCAATTTTTCCTTCTCTGAATACACCTTTGATTTACAGGGCACTTTGCCTGCACATCTCCTCGGCTGCAGAACTGGTACTTCCTAGTGCTTGGCCTACTCCTGAGCGTATTTACATGTCTCCAAGAATTCACAGACCTGGATTAAGTTTTTCCCTCTAAAATCATCTTTCCGAGATTCTGGCTTAGAGCCCCTGCAAAGCTGCTCCAGTGACTCTGATGTTGAGTCCTGGACTGCACCTATGAAAAAAAAACAAAACAAAGCATAGACACTTCTCAGTTCCTTCGCTGTATTCAGCTGAAAACCCCTAGACATCTCCAGTAGGGAGTGCACAAAACCACTGCACCTCCTATCTGATGTCTTAGTTGTGTGTCTCATCAGTAAGAAACATTTTTAAGATTTAAACTTCCATTCTCTATCTATGGGGGAAAGTTTAATGAATCAGTCCTAAAATCAGTAAAGTCTACACATGAGCTTTTGGAATCCATTTCTTCGGAAACTCTGTACTAACAGCAAACTCACCTTGCTTCTGTTGATGCGTAATAAAGACTTGTGTTACTACCCTTCGCACATATTTGAGATGTCAGCAAAGGGTGCAGTTTTACAAAAATAAAAATGCTTTTTTTTTTTTGTTTTTAAAAAGCAACTAAAAAAACACAGCCCTTTCAATGAATGTCCTTGATCTTTTGAGAGAGAGAGAGAGAGAGAGAGAGAGAGAGAGAGAGAGAGAGAGAGAGACTTGCTATTATGTCTACTCCCTAGACAGGTATTTGTATCCCTATGAGAGGCTCACCTAGTAACTCGAGGTGGGGATTAGGTATGAGTGTAGGGGGTTGGGGGCCACTTTCACATTCAACATGAGACGTACGAACAGAACAGTGGTCACTTGTGAAGATTTGATGGCCTTCGGAGTGAGGAAACTCACTCCAAGATGAGATTTGGGCAACGTTCTCTCAACCTAGCTTGTTGTTGCCCAGGTAGAGTGTCCATCAAGCTAGTTTGGGAGAACGTTGCCCAAATCTCATCTTGGAGTGAGTTTCCTCACTCCGAAGGCCATCAAATCTTCACAAGTGACCACTGTTCTGTTCGTACGTCTCATGTTGAATGTGAAAGTGGCCCCCAACCCCCTACACTCATACCTAATCCCCACCTCGAGTTACTAGGTGAGCCTCTCATAGGGATACAAATACCTGTCTAGGGAGTAGACATAATAGCAAGGCTTTCTCTCTCTCTCTCTCTCTCTCTCTCTCTCTCTCTCTCTCTCTCTCTCTCTCTCTCTCACTCACTGCGTTACTGGAAAATGAGGCCCCAATGTTTGGAATTTTGTTTTGTAGGGGAGGGACAGGGATTTTGAATTTATGCTAAATATGCTCCATTTGTTCAATAATTTGATGGTTTATGGAATGACAAATACCCAAGCTTTCCTCTGAATTTCTAACAGGGTCCCTCCTCTGATCAGGATTAGTTTAACAGCCTCCCAAGCAGTGGAAACAGTGCTACATCTTTTTATTTATTTATATTCCTCCAATGTCAATTCAGAACTGTAATAAATAAGAATTGTCCTAAATCAAATTCTAGTCTTCCATGTGCATATAATATGTTATGCTTTGTGGGTTTGTGGACCCTTGACCCGAGGCACGAGTTGTTACAGCCTGTGGGGAGGAGCCCCACAGGTCCGTGTTGTCAGGAGGCGGGTTATCGGCACTGCGGGGAGCGGGTGCCAGACAGGGTCCAAGGAACAGCAGCAGGCGACGTCTCAGGGATCTGCATGAGCTCAGTGCAGGATGGAACTTGTTGCCAAGTCGGTTTGCTGGGGACACTGTTGGCGCTTATAAATGGAAGGCCGATGACATCATCAGAGCGGGACGCCCCCTAGGTTCCCGCCGAAGAGGCTTCATAGGCGGGGCCTGTGACGCGCGAGTGTGCGCGCCTAGGAGGGCCCAGCATCGGAGCAGGGAACGGCAGCGTCCATGCTGCCGAAGAGAATCCCATGGAACATGGCGTTGCAGGCAATCCCGTGCAGCGAGCAGCCCCAGGGAGGGCAGGAGAGCCGTGTAGGAGATGAGCACTTGCGGTCGCAGCCGTCTGTGACCGACGGGAGTAACATAATACATTTTTGTGTTTTATTTCAAGGGATACAGTTCCTCTATTAATCCAATGTTCCCACATGGTATGTGGGGGGGAAAATAAAGCTAAAATGTTTTGGGATGTCACCTGATCCAGTGGAGGGAAAAAAACAAAAAAAATAAATAAATAAATGAAAACTGAGATAAGAAAGGTCTTGATAATTTTCCACCTAATCACTTTCTCTTTGCAAACTCGCAGGGGCCTATGTAATAAAAGCTTTCTCCTATTTTGTATCCATGTGAAAAATGCTTAGTAAATAGGGCCTCTCCTTGTGAAAAAACACCCCTAAAACTGATTCCTTTTTGTGCTCATCTGTATCTCCTCAGTGACAAGGAATTCGGGGCTTTCATCTACCACTAAACTTTCCACAGATTTACCCACTTCACATGGGTTGTTTGATACAGAGAATATTGTTAAATCAGCATTTATCAGGTCATAAGATTGTCTACTAGTAAGGACCTTCATTTTTAGTGTTTATTTTATTTTTCCTGGGCATTTCAATGTGATAGCAACAAAAAACAATGGGGGAAAATGCCTTTTCTACTTTATCTTTTCCTATTTATTTATTTATTTGTTTGCTTTTATATACCGACATTCGTTGGAGTACATCACATCGGTTTACATTATAACAGGTGTAATAGTATGACAGGGGTGTCTTACTATATTTATACATTGCAACCTTGAACCTTAATGGGTCAACATAGAACAAAAATAACATTATAAATTAAGTCTAGGATGTTGCAAAAGTCAGAGGTAGAACTGGGCTAGGGGGCCTCTTAAAAGATACTATGATACAATATATACAATGTAGCATGAGATAGTAATAGAATACACAGTGTGGCGTGCAACCCATATTAAAGTGTTGTAAGTCATTTTTTCCACTGATTTTTTTTTGTTTTCACATTGAAATTCTCAGACAAAATAAAATAAAAACTGAAAATGAAGGTCCCTCTCTATTAGGGACATTAAACAGGAGTGGTCCTAGGCTGCCCCATATTTTGTGTCAGGTAATCTGTCGCTCGAGCTGGTTGCCTGTGCTGCCTCTACGGTAGCATTGTAAACAGGCTCCTCCGATTGTTATAGTGGGAGCTTGCATTCTCTGGGGCTGTGCATTTCTCCAAGCACCCCTAGTCCCAACCCCGAAATGATATTATTACCTGCACAGACCAATACTTTCAGCCCATCAGTAAATCTCTGAAGAGGGGGCTAGGCTTCCTGCCATCATTTGTGCTGTGCTATTCATCCGAGGCACTGAGTAACCGGAATAAGTGAAACAGAGGAGATATGGGGCAGCCTTATCTGATGCCAAACTCCATATTAAAATACTCCCCAATCCTTATCCAGTCATTGATGTCTGGTCTCTGTACTGAAGCCATAACGTTTCTAGCCATTTGATAAATCTCAATGGCAAGTCGCAGTGTCCATTTGCTTCCTTTGTTGTGTCCAGTTTCTCCCTTTAATTCATTCTTGTTCTCCTGTGCTCCTTAGATTTTTTTTCGAAGGGGGTCAGAAGAACAGAAACCTTCTCCTCACCTAAGGCATTTGCTTAGTAAATAGCTTCTATAGTCTGATAACAACTCTACCTGTCTGTCGTTTTGCTTTCCTTACATGTCTGAGAATAATCATTTGTGTTCTTCTTAGTTTCAAGTTCTTTTATGCTTTGAAATACTTTTTATGTTGGCCTTCTTTATAAAAAATATTTTACATTTTGTTTCCCTGTCTCCCAGCCTAGAGTCAGATTCTCAGACATATTGCAATGAGATGTGGTCATAACTCTTCCCTTCTGCATGCAATCAATGCGGATCCACCAGTGAAAGACTCGGCAGGCAGGCCAAGCTTGATTTACTAAGGTATTTCCCCCCCATTTTGCTTCTATGGGAAAAACTGAAAAAAAGCTTAATAAATCAGGCCCTGATTAGAGAAATCTTGAATAATGTAATGTGGTTGCAGCATTCCTATATTTAGATCTATAAAAATAAAGTTTGATTAAAAAAAACCCCAAATTGTAGGAGATATCTTTTTATTGGCATAACTTAATACATCTGTTAGTACAATAAAAAGTATCACTTACAAAGTCTTTGCTGACCTTTATTTCTATGAGAGAGTCTATAATTCCTTTGTGTTCCTTCACGGGGTCCCAGTTCGTGCCTTTCCTTGTCTCTGAAGCAAACTGTGAAATGAGACTCCAGCAGTCTCCTGGAAGATCTTCCATGCTGAGTGGCTAGAGGAGAATACTTAGGAGAGTTTCTGCTGCACATTTCCAAAGTTGTTCTCTTCTGCAGAAGATTTAACTGCATTGGAGCCCCACTACCTGGCACGGATCTGCCTGAGAGGACAGCTAAAGCCCCAGCTCCTGGCCATGTTCAACCCATCAAGGTATCCAGATTTCATCTTTTCCGTCTGAACTTGGCAAATAACTTCCGCCTTAGCTTTTTCTTTCTTTTTCTCGCAGTGCAGTAGTATAAAATATTCTGTAAATTATGGTTAAATATTTTCTGCAACTCGTGAGCTGCTGGCGGGTTTGAGAACTCTGAATGAACTAAGTCAGTCTCTGCTGTGGTCCTGCAGATCTCTCCCTCCCCTCCCCCACTGACCCAGTGGCTGTGTAGATGATCCTCTAACCATGTCTGTCTGAGACATTGTTGGCCCCTCCCTTCATGCTAAGTTGCAGCTGCCAGGCCTCACACATTGTGATGCTGCCTGTGTGACATGATCAACCTGCGTCTGGTTGTATGACGTCACTGTATGCAACCCCCCCCCCCCCCTCTCAGTGTTGATTCAGAGCATCAGTGTGTTATGTACTCTGCTACTCTTCTGCTTTCTGTATCTCTCCTCCCCCCTCCCCCGCTCAAGACCTTTATAGGTTTTCTAACCCTACCCATTCCTACTTTTTTTGCCCAACTAGACCTGGGCTACTGATCACCTTACATTCCTTGCCAGCCCCACTCCCAGGTGTCTGTATCGCTCCATGGTGAGACCGCACCTTGAATACTGTGTACAATTCTGGTCACCGCATCTAAAAAAAGATACGGTATAATTGCGATGGAGAAGGTACAGACAAGGGCTACCAAAATGATAAGGGGAATGGAACAGCTCCCCTATGAGGAAAGACTAAAAAGGTTAGGACTTTTCAGCTTGGAGAAGAGATGGCTGAGGGGGGATATGATAGAGGTGTTTAAAATCATGAGAGGTCTAGAATGGGTAGATGTGAATCGGTTATTTACTCTTTCAGATAATAGAAAGACTAGGGGGCACTCCATGAAGTTAGCATGGGGCACATTTAAAACTAATCGGAGAAAGTTCTTTTTTACTCAACGCACAATTAAACTCTGGAATTTGTTGCCAGAGGATGTGGTTAGTGCGATTAGTATAGCTGTGTTTAAAAAGGATTGGATAAGTTCTTGGAGAAGTCTATTACCTGCTATTAATTAAGTTGACTTAGAAAATAGCCACTGCTATTACTAGCAGCGGTAACATGGAATAGACTTAGTTTTTGGGTACTTGCCAGGTTCTTATGGCCTGGATTAGTTACTGTTTGAAGCAGGATGCTGGGCTTGATGGACCCTTGGTCTGACCCAGCATGGCATGTTATGTTTACAGTATTGCCACAATCTGGTTAGGTACTAGTTTATTGAAAAACGTGTTAAGCGTTATGTCAGGATGGCCGAGCGGTCTAAGGCGCTGCGTTCAGGTCGCAGTCTCCTCTGGAGGCGTGGGTTCGAATCCCACTTCTGACAAATTATTTTTCTAGGTTACTTATACAAAATTTAAGTGTGTACTTCTTTAAATTTTATACTCCTCACTCTTATGGCAATAAAAATAATATCGTATTGTCATACATGCATTTGATGTTATAATGCGAAAGCACTAGCAATACAAAAGAGAGGTGCCAGAGCACCCCTCTATATCGAACAACTTCCTTCCCAGTGTACAGTTTAGCACTCCTAATTATTTTGAAAAGTTTGTGATATAAACGATTTACTACGTGCCAGTAATAGATTACAAACTCAATAATGCTTGGCTTTCACGTACAAAAAATAGAGAAATTAATTATATTAATGCTATCTGCTCAGTGCCCTGGTAAAGTAGTAAATTCAGGACAACAGAGAAACGCGATTACCTTTTACAAATACATATTACTTATCAACAAGAGAACAATCAAATGTTAAAGTGAAATCATTTAACACTAAATGTTTACATAGTAACATAGTAATGACGGCAGAAAAAGACCAAATCTGTCCGCGCAGCAAGTTTCTTACGTTAGTAAATGTCACTCCGTGGTGCAGGTTACCCCCAAGTCTAACGTTAACCGTAGTAAAACTTTTACTCAAAACCACTGTTTACTTTTCGCTTTATATTTGTTACTGTTATGAAATTACAACTTCCTGCAAAAGAATTAGTGAACAATATCCAAGTATTTCTAACAGAGATTTACCATTTTTTTACAATTTAAAATGTAATATTTTTAATAAAATGGTTGGAAAGGTGATTTATGATTTAAAAAAAAAAAAAAAAACCAAGGTCTGTCAGAAGTGGGATTCGAACCCACGCCTCCAGAGGAGACTGCGACCTGAACGCAGCGCCTTAGACCGCTCGGCCATCCTGACTTCTCTGCTGCCTACCTCCCTCCAACACTTACACAAACTTCCCAATCATGATTACGGGGGCTCTGTCTTTTTTCATATTTTAATACGATTATTTAGTCTAGCCTAATTTATCACTTTATTTTCCTCTTGCTAGGCTACTCATAAAGTCTGAAAGGTATATTCTGCCGCGCTACATTTATGTTGATCGCCGGCTGGCGGAGCCCGTGCTTTCTGGACAAGGACGAGTGTGGCAACACAGCCGAAGGGAGGGCCAGGAGATACCGGTTTCTTATTCCGGGAACATCTTTGCAGCGTTTGCGCAGTCATTGATTGAACTCCCCTTTTGTCTTAGGATGGTGGAGGCCACTTTGCAGTTAATCCAGCGTCTACTAGGCGGCAACCTAATGCGACCGAGCCCTGCAATTTGCAGCAGAAGTGTCCCGGACGGGCGGGCGGGCATAGTCTGCAGGCTCCGGAGACCCCGTGGCGGCGTCGCGGCTGGGGATCGCGGAAAAGTCCCTCGCGGGGGCCAGTGAGATGTTCGTCGCGAGACCAGCTAGGGAAGCGAGGCGACCTCCGCCGCAGTAGCGCTTCGGGCAAGGGGGGAGTCCGCTGACAGGCCGGGCGGTGACGGGAAGCGGCGTGATCCGGCGGCCATGCCGCCCCGCCTCGGAGCGCTGTCCCTGGAGGCGAAAGTTGTGGCCGCCGCCGGGCTCGTCCTCCTCTCCATGCTGCTCACGCGGAAGTACCTGGGAGGGAGCAGGCTTCCCGGCGTAGGGAAACCATTTTTCCGCCTCCAGGTGACTCTGTTTGTGAACCTGCTGATGCTCATCGGCTCCCGGTATATCTGGAAGCACACGGTGACCGCCCTCTGCAGATCGACCGCGGATCCGTACTCTCCGTCGTGCATACCGTGGAAAATTGCCGTGTTCGTCTTTTTAAGTTTGGCGCATTTCAGTTTCTTTACCCCGATCTTCCTTGTGGCGGAAGAGCCCTACTTGATTTCCTTAGCTGCTTACGTCTGCCTAGGGGCTTATGTCATCTTGCTGTTTTTCTTGTTCGTTTTCGGTTGCATGCAGGAAAGCTACGCGCTGGTGCAGAGAGCGCGTGGGAGCTTCGTCCCCAAGACTAGTAAACCGGTGGTGGTGAAATCAGTTGCAGCCATTGCTGTGACTGCGGCGCTGAGTGTTACTGGCTTCCTAAATGCAGCCCAGCCCCCTACAGTGAGATCGGTGGCAATTCCCGTGCCCAGCTTGCCCCCATCCCTCAATAAACTGAAACTGGTGCTACTGTCCGATGTTCATCTTGGACCCACCGTGGGAAAGACTAAAATGGCAATGCTTGTTCGAATGGTGAACGCTTTGAAACCAGGTAATATCAATGTTAACAACTTGCGAACAAACGGTATTTATTTATTAATTTATCTATTTATTAATTTATTTAGAGACTCTTATACACCGGTATTAGTAGGGGACATCATCCCGGTTTACATTCGAACAATTAGGCTGGAAAATACATGTTAACAGGGAAATAGGAACTGGGAGGGGGGTAACAAAGTACAGCGTGGAAATATAGATTAACAAGACAACGAGATCCTTAACATAAGGAATGTATAATCACCATGTGGTGACGTATGGGATGACAAGTCGGGGGAAGATCTATTCTGGATAGGCTCGTTTAAATAACCAAGTTTTTAACTTCTTTTTAAAGCTGATCACACATGGTTCAAGGCGCAGGTTAGGGGGCAGGGAGTTCCAGAGAGCGGGGCCAGCAATTGAGAGGGCACGGTCGCGTGTAGAGGAGAGATGGGCTATTTTCAGTGAGGGTACAAGTAGGGTGCCTTTGTTGGCGGTTCTGGTAGGACGGGTAGACTGGGGAGCATTGAAAGGAATGTCAAGCCATTTGGAGTTGTGGGTGTGAATGGATTTATGTACTATGGTCAGAGTTTTGTAGTGAATGCGGGAGAGTATGGGGAGCCAGTGTAGATCTCTGAGGATGGGAGTGATGTGTTCATGTTTACGGGTATTTGCGATGAGTCTTGCTGTTGCATTTTGTAACATTTGTAGTGGTTTTATCGTGGAGTGGGGGAGCCCTAGGAAGAGAGCGTTACAGTAGTCCAATTTGGAAGAGATGGTGGCCTGGATCACTGTGCGGAAGTCTTGGGTGTATAGTAGTGGTCTGAGTTTTTTAAGTACGTTGAGTTTGAAAAAACCTGCTTTAAGAATGGAATTAATGTAATTCTTCATGCTTAATTGGTGGTCCAGGAGAACTCCAAGGTTACAACGCAACAAATGGTTGCGTTGTAAGGAGGTTAAGCTTGGGGTTGTTAGACAGTGGGGGGGAGGGGGAAGAGTGGGAGGAGTTAAGTAGGAGTTCAGTTTTATTCGTATTGAGAGCAAGGTGGAGGTTGGTGAGCAGGGAGTTGATAGCTGCGAGTCAGTTTCCCAGTGCTCTAGGGCATCAGAGATGGAGTTGTGGATAGGAATGATGATCTGGACATCATCAGCGTAGAGAGAGAACTTGAGTTTAAGATTAGAGGAGCTGGCAGAGTGGGGTAAGGTAGACGTTAAAGAGGGTGGATGAAAGTGATGAGCCTTGCGGGACTCCTTGTTGTAAGGGATGCTGGGTGGATATGATGTTACCTATTTTAACAGAGAACTTTCTGTTCGAGAGGTAGGATTTGAACCAGGCAAGGGCTAGGCCTGAGATGCCAATGCTTTCCAGATGGGCCAGGAGGTGATGATGGCTGATGGTGTCGAACGCTGCCGAAATATCAAGGAGGGTGAGGAGGTAGCTGTGGCCTTGGTCCATACCTCTGAGGAGGTGGTCGGATAGGGAGAGGAGTAGCGATTCAGTGTTGACGTGTTTCCGGAAACCGAATTGTGAGACACGGAGGATCGCATGATTTTCAAGGTAGTCCATGAGTTGTGAATTAACAACTCTCTCCATTAGCTTGGCAATAAATGGGAGGTTAGAGATTGGGCAGAAGTTGGTGGGGTCTTTCGGGTCTAGGGAGGGTTTCTTTAGGAGGGGTTTGACTACCACATGCTTGAGTGTGTCTGGGACAATCCCATGGGCGAGAGAGTAGTTGATGATATCTGCTATAGCCCTAGCTATGGCGTTAGGGATGGCTAGTAGGGCTTTAGAAGGATGGTGTCATGGGATGAGAGGCAGGTTTAAGTTTTCTGAGAATGTTTACAACTTCTTTGGAGGAAGTAAAATCGAGGGCAGTCATTGCGGGTTGGGAGGGTGTGGGTAAGGTGGGTGGGGCGGAGGGGGGACAGTTGGTGGAGGGGAGGAATCTCGAAAGGAGGTTGGAGATTTTACTCTGGAAGTAGTTGGCCAGTTCTTCACATTTGGATGCTGCATCAGAGTCTGGTTAGTGGGGGGGCATAGATGTGGTAAGACTTGAGACGTAGGAGAAAAGCACTTTGGGGTTGAATCTGTAATCATGGATTTTTTTAGCATAGAAGTCTCGTTTATGTTTTTGGGTTGAAAGTTTGTAGCTATGTAGTGCTGTTTTGTAGATGGAGGAGTGTTGCAGGGTCGGATCCTTGCACCATTTTCTCTCCTTTTGCCTGAGATTGTTTTTTAGGGTTTTTAGCTCTGGTGTGTACCATGGCTTTGTAGGTTTCGAGGTGGCACTGATGACTCATTTGGAGATTAGGCAGAGCTTGTTGGCAATGTCTCCTGTGAGGTTATTCCAGGATGCTAATGCTGTGTCAGGATCTGAGCAGACTAGACTGGATAAGGAGGTGGATAGTGCATCTGCTAGCTCTTCACTAGGGCAGGATTTTCTGGATATAATGGTGGTGCAGAGGGTATTGTTGCTTGGGGGAAGGACATTGGTAGAAAGAAGGCCTTCTATTAGATAATGGTCAGACCAGGGAACTGGGGTGCAAGTAGGAGTGTTGGTGGCAAGGACATCAGAGTTGATAAACATCAGGTCCAGAGTGTGTCCGGCTTTGTGTGTGGGAGATGCTATAATTTGCCGGAAGCCTATGGCGTGGAGGGACTGAATGAGAGTTTCGTATGACGCAGAGGGGGTTAGTGAGTCTACATGGAGATTAAAGTCTCCGAGGATAATGGAGGGGATATCGGCTTTTATCCAGTCAACAATGAATTCAATTAGAGGTGAGGGGTTGGACTCGAGGCAGGTGGGAGGAGCGTATACTAGACAGATTTGCAATGCAGCTGATCTGAAGAGGCCTATTTCAAGCTTGGGTGGGGTAGTTACGTGGATGGGCTTGAGGTTTAGACGTTTCTTGGCTGCCAAAAGGAGACCTCCTCCTCTTTTTTTTGGGTCTGTGGATAGAGAAGATTTCATAAGAGGAGGTAGGGAGTTGGTTAATGAGGATAGTATCTGAATCTTTGAACCATGTCTCAGTGACAGCACAAATGTCTGGTTTGCAATCGATTAGGAGGTCATTAAGGATGGAAGTCTTTTTGGATAGGGATTGTGCATTAAAGAATATTATGGAGAGGGTGGTGAGGCCTAAGAGTTGTGTCAGGGAAGAGGTGAGGATGGGGATTAAAGATTTGCGAAGAGGGGAGGGATGGTGGGCGTGGGGAGGATAGTCTGGAGAGGGGATAGTGGATGCGAGGGATGGGGTACGAAGCCATTGGGGACAGCTGGTAATAATAGGGGGGTGGACAGAGTGGGTTGTCTCTGTGGGGGGGTAGCTGAGGAGATTGGGCGGAAGTTGGGGGGCTGCGAGGATATGGTGAATATGAAGAGAGGACTGTGGATAGAATGCAAAGTGGTACAGCAATTAAGATATGGGATGGTACAGCAAGTAAACACCAAGAGGCAGTAAAAGACAGTGGGAGTTCTTGGTATTGATTAACGATGAGCTAGAGACTGCGGAGAGCACTGCTAATAGTTATAGTTAATAGAAGGAAGGTCCAATTATGAAGCCGTCCGATCTGTCGATGCGGGGTTTGTCGTTGGTTCTGAGGTAAGGAGGTGCTCACTAAGGGGCGCACCAAGGGGCAGACCCCTTAGTTTGTGCTCCTTCGGCGAGCGGCGCCAGAGTTAGCGGAAGGCCTTAAGGGCCTGCTGCTGCCTCCGCCTCCTGTGACGTCGAGGGGGCGGAGCGTCAGCGTTGGAAGGCGAATAGGGCCTGGTAAGGCCTGGATCGAGTTCGGCCCTTACCCCGACGGGTGCGCGCTGATCGCGCCAGCCACCAAGTCCTCTTCCGGTCTGGCGAAGTCCGGCGTGGTCCGGTGGGTCTGGTGGGTCCGGCGAGGTCCGGGGGTCGGGTCTGGTCTGATGGTGGCATCTGGGGCGAAAAGGGCCCCGGGCGCTTGTTTGTCCTCAAAGCACTGACCTCACGCTTATATTTTCACATGCACTAATTGACATATGACCAGGATTCTGCCCCCTTCCACAAATCATTCACATGCAAATAGTTCAGTCACTTGGTACCCATTGTATATGCTCAACAGTGCCGGATTTAGGAACAAAGAGGCCGCTGCGCATGGTTTAACACGTGATTGGATCCACTACGGGAATTAGCACATCCAAAACGCACGTCCAAATCGCTGTGAGCTAATAGCACTCATCACGTGTAAATTCATGCAGACGAGGCTATTAGGTAATCCCTGCAATCCAATAAATTCTCTGCGTGGCCAACGCGCCCTTGCAACGGGGCAAAGTTTACACCAGCTCGGGGCTGGCCTAAAGGGCGCACTGAGAAAGAAAAAGCCTGCTTTCTATGATTCTTCCTAACACTATAGTAGCAATACTAAGTAGGAGGAACCAAATAAAGCAGTATTTATTAAAAAAAAATTCACACACAAGATGCACAGTCCAGGCCGTGCTTGTGCATGTCGGTAGTAGGAGAAAATGGATGCTGGTAGACTGAGTGTCCATTTTCCCAACCCACTTCACAGCCCCTCTCCTATGTGCCTGATGCTGAGGAGATGCTACGGATGCACATTTTTCCTTAGCCCCTCCTTTTTTTTTAGCGTGACCCCTCTTTTAAATATTGGATTGCGGGCCCAGGAGAGGTGGCTGGATGCCCGTTAGAAAAACGGGCGCTCCACTCTGAGCATCCATTTTCTGTGCACAGTTATTGAATCGGCCCCCAAAGTACCTAAACTACAGTTTAGGACTTCAGATTGTGAAGTGCTTCTAAATTTCAGGGGGGGGGGGCGGGGGTTACATTTTTCAGTAATGCTATGGGTCTTCTTAAACTTGACATGGCTTAGGGCCTTAGCATGTCTTAATCAGAGCTTGAAGCGCAAACTGACAGAGACAAATATCTGAAAGTACTAGTTGGATTGCAAAGCAAATGGAATATAACCACAAAATGATCTCCAGGAAAATTTCGTCTTCCCTTAAAATACCCAGGGAGAATGTGCTACATTACAACCAGAGAAAAACCACTGAGCAAGTCTTGTCGTAAAAGGCAACCCATGGTTAAAAGATGTACAGCTGTTACTAATGGAGGATAAGTCACAAACAAATATTTCCTGCTGATAACTACCTAACCAAAAAGTAAAAACTAGTGAGAAGTAAACTTAAAACAGAAGCTCAACAATAAGACAAAGACATTGAACTTTAAGACACCATTATAGCAAGATTCTGTTACACACAGAGATACTTCACACCATTATGAGCATGTTTTTAGGTTTACTATTGTTGCTTGTGTTAATGTTATTTTTTTTTTGCCATATGGTATGAGGAAACTTAAAACAGTACCTAACTTTTTACGGGGTTGTGTTCAACCACAGATATCATTGTCATTGTTGGAGACCTAACTGATTCTGAAGTGTCAACTCTTAAGACAGCTACTGAACCTCTTAGAGAACTGAACTCGGAGCTAGGTACCTACTTTGTTACAGGTAAGGCCTTTTTATTGATTGGTCTTGAGTTATAACTCCAAACGGAGCCATCAGTCCTTAGGATAGCTCTGTTCCTCAGGGTGTAAGAATCCAACAAAGGAAGAAAGGAAAGAAAGAACATTTCCATTTACTTAGGGCTTCCGTACCATAGGAAGGGGGGTGTTCTTTACCTGCTTTTTTGTCAAAATATGTAAATAGAACCAGCGAATAGGAAAATGTGAGAGAGAGGTTCTGGAAGCTAACTTTAGGCTCTTAGGTAGAAAGCTGAAATCCAGAACCTCCAGGGTGGCATTCTCTGAAATGCTCCCTGTTCCACGCGCAGGTCACCAGAGGCAGGCAGAGCTCAGAGTTTCAATGCGTGGATGAGACGATGGTGCAGGGAAGGAGGGATTCAGCTTTGTAAGGAACTGGGGAACCTTTTGGGGAAGGGGGAGATTTTTGCAAAAGAACGGGCTCCACCTTAATCAGAGAAGAACCAGGCTGCTGGCGCTAACCTTTAAAAAGGAAATAGAGCAGCTTTTAAACTAGAACAAGGGGGAAAGCTGACAGTCACTCAGCAGTGCATGGTTCGGAGAGTTAGGGCGTCCCAACAGAGAGGTTCCAATAAAAGCAAAAGTAGTCCATGTGCCTATATGTAAAAAAAATCACCTGAGCTAAAGATTTCCACGTTATCCCTATCAACTGAAAAGCAGGGGGGTTTTTGTTTTTATTTTTTATTTTAAAGGGGTTTTTTTACAATATTTTCAAGATGACACTTGAATGGAAAACAGATAAAATGGATATACATATTTCAAATACTTTAGCAAACAGGAAAACGCAATAATAATAGAAATAAAACTTATTTGATATTAGGCAAATGCAGTTAGAGATCCTTTCTTCAATCTAAGTCCTCAAATGGAGAGATCTAATTTTTCAACCCTAGGAAAATTCTTTGTAGGCAATCAGGCAAGGGGACATACTTATTAAAAGCAGGCTGTTAATACAAACAAAATACACACTTTGAAATGTCTGTATGCCAATGCCAGAAGTCTAAGAAGTAAGATGGGAGAGTTAGTGTATAGCAGTAAATGATGAGATTGACATAATTGGCATCACAGAGACTTGGTGGAAGGAGGATAACCAATGGGACAGTGCTATATCAGGGTACAAATTATATTGCAACAATAGGGAGGATCAACTTGGTGGGGGTGTGGCACTTTATGTCCAAGAGGGTATAAAGTCCAACAGGATAAAGATCATACAAGGACTAAATGATCAGTAGAATTTATATGGGTAGAAATCCCTTGTGTGTTGGGCAAGAGTATAGTGATAGGAGTATACTACCGTCCACCTGGACAAAATGGTCAGACAGATGATGAAATGCTAAGAGAAATCAGGGAAGCTAACCAATTTGACAGTGCAGTAATAATGGGAGATTTCAATTACCCAATATTGACTGGGTAAATGTAACATCAAGTCTTGCTAGAGACATAAAGTTCCTGGATGTAATAAACGACTGCTTCATGGAGCAGGAACCAACAAGAGAGGGAGCTATTTTAGGTTTAATTCTTAGTGGAACATAGGATTTGATGAGAGAGGTAATGGTGGGGCCACTTGGCCACAGTGATCATAAAGATCAAATTTGAACTAATGACTGGAAGGGGTATAATATGTAAATGTACAGCTGTAACACTAAATTTTCAAAAGGGAAACTTTGATAAAATGAGGAAAATAGTTAGAAAAAACTGAAAGGTGCAGCTGCAAAGGTTAAAAATGTACAACGGGCATGGACATTGTTTAAAAATACAATCTTAGAAGTGCAGTCCAGATGTATATTCCACACATTAAGAAAGGTGGAAGGCAAAACGATTATTGGCATGATTAAAAAATGAGGTGAAAGAGGCTATTTTAGTAAAAAAAAATCCTTCAAAAATTGGAAGAAGGATCTATCTGAAGAAAATAGGAAAGAGCATAAGCATTGTCAAGTTAAGTGTAAAACATTGATAAGACAGGCTAAGAGAGAATTTGAAATGAAGTTGGCCATAGATGCAAAAAACTCATAATAAAATTTTTTTAAAATGTATCCAAAGCAAGAAACTTATGAGGGAGTTGGTTGGACCATTAGATGACCAAGGGGTTAAAGGGGCTCTTAGGCAAGATAAGGCCATTTCAGAAAGACTAAATGAATACTTTGCTTCCGTGTTTACTAATGAGGATGTTGGGGAGATAACAGTTCCAGAGATGGTCTTCAAGGGTGATGAGTCAGATGAACTGAACCAAATCACTGTAAACCTGGAAGATGAAGAGGCCAGATTGACAAACTAAAGAGTAGCAAATCACCTGGACCGGATGGTTTGCACCCCAGGGTTCTGAAGGAACTCAAAAATGAAATTTCAGATCTATTAGTTAAAATTTGTAACCTATCATTAAAATCATCCATTGTACCTGAAGACTGGAGGGAGGCCAATGTAACCCCAATATTTAAAAAGGGCTCCAGGGTCGATCCGGGTAACTATAGACCAGTGAGCCTGAGTTCAGTGCCGGGAAAAATAGTGGGAACTATTCTCAAGATCAGAATCGTAGAGCATATAGAAAGACATGGTTTAATGGAACACAATCAGCCCTAAGAGTATGTGTGAGGCAGGTAATGATAAGCGCATAGTGCCCAATAATAAGGGTGTTCAGGAATGGAAAAGGTTATGAGCCCCAAAAGGTGGCCCCATTAAATCACCTCGGATGCTTCTTGGTGGCCAGGGGTGCATAACGCAGCCGTCGCTCTTGGACTTCATCCCCTTGGTGTTTGGTGGGTGGAGGAATCCCAACTCTAGCCATTGGGACTCTCCCGGGGTGGGGGAACAATAGTAGGGAGTCACAGACACCTGGGAGTGGGGCTGGCAAGGAATGTAAGGTGATCAGTAGCCCAGGTCTAGTTGGGCAAAAAAAGTAGGAATGGGTAGGGCTAGAAAAGCCTGGTTATCTGCCACAGGACAGCAGATCTACTGAGAATTAAAACTTGTTAATCTTTCTGTTTTTTTGGTTGTTTATGCATTTGTTGGTATGTTTTCGTATTTTAGGAAACCATGAATATTACACCTCCGACGTAGACAACTGGTTTAAACTTCTTGAGTCAATGAATATTCACCCTCTGCACAATGAAAACATGAAGATCACTGGACTGAGAAATAGCCAGGACTGGCTCTGTTTGGCTGGGGTGGATGATATCGAAGCTAATGCTCTGGGGTAAACTCGTCTCACTTTCTCAGTGGAGATTTCAGGTTTGCAAGGAATAGACATTTCTTCCAGTTAAAAAGGCTCTGGCGTCCAGCACATTCAGGAACCAGTTTGCCAAGCGGTATCCCCACTGGCACAAAACAAGAGAAAACTTGTGATTAAAATCGAGCCCTCACCATCTCTTTTTTTTTTTTTTAAATGAGTCGGTCAATCCAGTACCCAGAAAACAAATAGTCAGTTGGCTATCATCGCACAAGAAAAGTCAGCGCAGCTTCCCATATTCCTAGCCATGCGGATTCAGCAGCCAGGGATTGTTTGTTCCAATTTGGGTTGTTTTTTGACTCAGTAGGTTTCCTCCTGCACCTGTGAGTTTCCAGCTCGGCTGGGACTCTCTTCGGTGATAGCAATTACCTGGGGTTTAACCACCAGGGCTGGGGGGAAGCTTTAGGCGGGGAAGGCAGTGGCCTAGGGTGCCAGAAGTGGGCGGGGCGGCAGAGTAGCCCATTAAGCATTGCAGTTTTGAAACAACAGAGGAGATGAAAAGTGGCTTGGGTGAGGCACGGAGCTGGAGGGAGGGGCTGGGGTTGTTCGTTGCCTACAATGAGAGAGAGAGAGAGAGATCACATGAAGACATTACACCTAGGGCAGCTGGACAGCCTTCCACTGGCACTGTTAACCACAATTTCTATCCGCCCCCAACCTATCCAACCCCCATTGTAGCAGCAGCCCTTTCAATGGCCACAGCTCCCTGGGGAACGTGGCAGGCAGGGCCCCTGAATCTGGCCACCAGCTGTGAGATGGCTCAGGCTCCCACCCCACGCCTAAGGGTGTGAATGCTGCTTCCGAAGCATTACTGCTTCAGCCTGGGAGTTGAAGCCAGCTCTTCTGCATGGCAAGTGCATAACATTGCCACTGAGTCACTGGGCCGGCCCTTCATTGCAAACTTGCAAAGCAAAAGTAGTGTGGTTGCTGTATTAGTCTACTTAAATATGTAAAAAATAGGATGATACCGTTCTATTGGGTTGGTGCAGCAAAAAGGTGACCTCTGGTGACCTCTTTATTTTAGCAATCATAATGTACTCAAGTCTTTTAAAACCCACTTGTATAGGCTCTCCTTCATAACCACAGGCCTTGACAAGGTCTTTGATCGGCTAAATAAATCATTTATCCAGAATATTTATAAAGCCGCCCATTGCTGGGACGACTAGTGTCGCCGACTTAACTTATTGTAAACAGTCCGAATTGAAATAGATGCACTAGCACTAAGCTCACTCATAAAATGTAAAAGCAAAACCAGTACATATTCATATCGAGGTACTTCCCTTTGGATGTTACCTATAAAGATACCGGACAAGAGTCTATCCACAAAGATTTGGTTTTTTCCCCGTGTTTTGCTAGATCAAGAAAGGGGGAATAGCTTTCTGAGGTTGTGTATTTTATTGGTGACTTTTTTATTTTTACAAATCTGTAGAAAAATCCAGGAGACAAGAAGATGCTCACCAAAGTAGGAACTTGTTTCATTCTCTGTGGAGTTACAGTCACAACCTATCGGTGTTTTGCAGTCATGCACCTGCAGAAGGGGCTGTGTCCCCAGTTGTCCCCTGTTGGTTTCGGAAGTCTTTTTCCTCCATATAAACAAATTAGTAACAAAAAAAAAAAGAGTGGTAGTTGTGAAATGTTTTGTGTTACTATGTAACCCTTGAAGCTCCTTCTTTACTGTGGGAGGGTACTTTTTCGATATTGCCTCAGTATGGAATCTGAATTCGTCTTTACCCGGGTAACTTGAATTCTCCAGATCTGGGTTGAAATGTAATAACAGGACAGAGCATCAGTTTGTATTGCTGCTGTAAATCCACCAGCTGCTTGTGGACCAATGGAAGACTTCAGAATTAATGAGATTTTACTTCCCTGGGCATCTCCTATTTTTTCCCACTGTAAGTCAGAGATGTAGCTTCCCACAGACCTGATCTCAGTTTGACCTCTATCAATGTATTGGACTTCGCACCCCATACGTACCTCAGCCTCCCTGCCAGATGCTCCAGAGAGGCTAAAAATGGCAACCCTCTAGGCTAGAAGCAGTAACCGTATGACGGGAGTTGAAGGGAGAATCTCCACTAGCTTTTAAATTTTGTTTCGCTCACGCCTTTTCGTTGGCAGCTCAAGGTGAGTTGCGATCAGGTACTGTAGGTACTTTCCTCTCCCCAGAGGGTTTACAATCTAAGGGCCCGATGAAATAAGGTGGGAGTGAAACTGTGCACTGAAACTCGGCACACAGGTTCTTAATGCACAGGTTAAAAAAATGTTTTAACAGCTGCACTGGGCAGCAAACAGTGTGCCGGGTGGAAATGTGTGCTCAGCATAAATCATATTTATGCACAGAAAACAAGCCTTGGCTGTGGACAAAGCACGTTTTCCATTCACGATTCCACATTACAGGTCCCAGGGCCTGAACTCTGGCTTCTGCTCACAGGCTGACACTAGTGCTGGAAACCTTCAAGTTTCTAGGGCTAACAAAACCTGAAGCCTGGGCACCTCTCTGCACTGGGGGATAACAGTTAATGCAACTTGCCCAACATCACATGGAGCTGCAGTAGGATTTGAGTCCTGGCTTCCCTGGTTAGCTTCACCAGGCTCTCCCCCTCCAGTGGTAGTAATGGCCTCTTCCCTAATTCTGACCCATAGCGGCGGTGGCATTCGGTCTGTGTTTGTAACACATCTGTTGTATTCCCTAATAGTCACAAGATTGCTTATTCTGCAGCTTTTATTTATATTTTTTTAATAAGGGAGAGGCCTGAACATTAGTAATATGTTGACTGTCTCCTTATTTTGCTGATATAAAGCTAAGGCTTCCTATCCTGGCTGTGTACTGCAGATCAGGCATGCAGTTGCATGGCTAAATCACAACTTTCGTTTTATGTGATTTGTAGGATTTACCTATTTTAGTCAATTTAATTGCCACATGATTGCAGTACCTAGAGTACCTGAATGTGATCTGCTTTGAAGTGCCTGAACAGCAGAGCCCAAGTAAAATAATAAGTAATAATGCTGGAAATAAATAAATTGGGGAAAAAAAAGGTTTATCCATTATGATTAGGGCTTCTGCTTTTAGATGTTAACCGATAAACCTTGATAAAAATCCCAAATACAAAAAAATAATAAAATAGGTGTTTATTAAACATCACGCCCCTAGTATTCTGCATTCCCTCCTTTGCCTGACCTGGATCCTTTTCCATGCTAACGTTTCCTTGACAAATTTGATTCAACTAGAGGAGGTACCCAGCAATAGTACCTGCACTGCAAAATCACCGATAAACCCCAAAGAATTCCTAATTAGCTGGAAAATAAACACCTACATTTACAATTTATAAAACACCGAAAATCAGAAGCCCTAATTATAATTTAAAACATGATCCTAGGTCTTGATTAAAACAAAAGTTAACTGGTGCCACTTGCTGCAGTAATTACAGGCAGATGACAGAGAGAACCAATCCGTGCCTCAGACTGCCTATATTTTATTTACTGCTCCTAGTAATGCTGATTTATGGTTCTAGGCACGCAGGACATGGAATGGATTTAGAGAAAGCCCTGAACGGTTGCAGCCAGGACCACCCCATTGTGCTTCTAGCCCACCAGCCCCTCGCTGCAAAATGGGCCCTCCAATCTCGACCAGACATAGACCTAATCCTTTCAGGTAAGAAATTCTTGTGAAAGAAATAAAAGATTTGGAGCAAGGAGGCCACACTTCATAGTAGCTGTCAGTGTGGAGCTCTGTCTTCCTAACCCTCCATACTGCTGTTGCTGTGAGCCCTGTCATAGGCACAGTTAGGGGACGGCCTCTCTACAGCTGAACAGGCTCGCCATGGATTCTCTGCCTCTCTGCATCCCCCGTCTGAGAACTTCTTCTCTTCGTTGCCCCTGATTCCTATCTCTGTTTTCTATCTTCTCAGTAGTTTCACAATACAGTTGTGTAACAAAAATATCCCCAAATACTTTATAAGATGTAGTAAAATAGAATGCACCCGTACCCTTTAACACATCAGTTTGTTTTTCACTTTTGAAAGCGTTGTTTTATCTAGTTTTGAGTCTGGATGCTTTGTTGTTCAGTCACCATTTTCAGTGAGAATAGGGAGCCTAGGTTTAGGCCACTTCAACCTGTGTTGGTTGCACTGCCTTTTCCAGTTTCACTGTAATTTTTTGCTTCTGAAAAATGAACAACAGCTACAAATTATTTTTTCTGAAAAGCAGACTAAATAACTACAGATAACATGAACACATATATCTATGCAAATAGGGACAGTCGTCAGGGATCATCTTGCATCACCAGGACCACTGGGCATCAGCCCTCACAGGAGGGGGGGTGCCAAAAAGACATCACCCCTCAGTGGTGTGGCTATGAATGACCACATATTTCACTGGAGGTAGGGGAAGAGGGGCTGTCACTATAAATGAAGAACTATAGTAATAAACTATTTTCTGGGAATGGGGAAAATACATAACATACAATTTTTCATACTGGGTCAGACCAAAGGTCCATCAAGCCCAGCATCCTGTTTCCAACAGTGGCCAATTCAGGTCACAAGTACCTGGCTGGGTGGTCAGATTCCAAGCTGCTTATCCCAGGGATAAGCAGTGAATTTCCTCAAGTCCATCTTCATAATGGTTTATGGACTTTTCCTTCAGGAATTTGTCCAAACCTTTTTCAAACCCAGCCACACTAACAGCTTTTACCACATCCTCTGGCAATGAACTCCAGAGCTTAATTATGTGTTGAATAAAAGAATATTTTCTCTTATTTGTTTAGAATCTTCATTGCATGTGCGCTAATCTTTGTACTTTTTGAAAGAGTAAACCGATTTGTGTTTACCTGTTCATTCCACTCATTATTTTATAGATCTCTATCATACTTCACCTCAATTGTCTCTTCTTTAATATTAAGAACCCTAACCTCTTTAGCCTTTCCTCACAGATGAATCATTCTATCCCCTTTATCATTTTGGTCGCCCTTCCCTGTACCTTTTCTAATTCTGCTATTTCTTTTTTGAGATACAATGACCAGAACTGCACACAATACTCAAGCTGTGTTCAAACTATGGAGCGATACAGAGACATTATACCTGTTTTATTCTCCATTCCTTACTCATGATTCCCAGCATTCTATTTGCTTTCTTAGCTGCCACTGTAACCGGAGTAGAAGATTTCAATGTATTGTCCAAGATGATGCCTAGATCCTTCTCCTGAGTGATGACTACTAATGTGGAACCTTGCACTTTGTAGCTATAATTTGGGTTGCTCTTCTCTAAGAGGATAACTTTCAAAATTTCTCATATCCATCCATTTACGTGTGTATATTCGTGCATGCAAAGCTGCTACTGTATTTTATAACCAGTGTGGAAAGTTTTATCAATGGAGAAATTACTTACCTAATAATTTCGTTTTCCTTAGTATAGACAGATGGACTCTGGACCAATGGGTTTATACTCTCCTGCCAGCAGATGGAGACGGAGCAAGCTGACGTCATAGTATATATAATCCTGCAGTGACCCCAGCCTGCCAGTATTCTCTTCAAAAGCAACTGTGGACAGACTAGCAAGAGATTAAAAAAATAATTAGAAACAGGTAACCAGAACTGTACTCAACCAGCCATAAACACTGAACTCACATAAGATTCTAGGAACCCCAAGCTAGGGACTTGGATGAACCCTTACCAGTAATCCCTTGGGACCCAGAGCCCCACAGGAAGACTATTGACACACTCATGCGGCAGCCATGGGTGGGAAGCTGAATCTATCAGCTGACACGCTTGAGACATCAACCTCTGGATCCGAACTTCCAGTAGGAAAAATCTGTCCTGTCCTGTGTCAAACTGGACCCCCAGATACTCCAACGACTGGGATGCGCGTGCGAAAACGGCTGCTGTGGCCTACTTCGCAGCGTGCAAGAAAAAATCCTAAGTGTGGGGCCTAGCCCACCGGGCGCACTCAAACTGCCAGGATGCTCAGTAGTACCCCAACCCCAACGGGAGCAGGAACAAATGTCGGCACGGTGCACCGATAACGGAGACCGGAGGAAGACCTGAAACCCCTCTGATTCTGATGAAGGTAAAACTTTCTCCTTTTTTTTTTTTTTAAACCTTACCTGCGCTCAGCTCTTACCGGCTGAGTACAGAGGCGGTCTCCAGCTGTGTGTGTGTGGGGGGGGGGGGGGGCATCTGCTGTCACCGCCGTGTTCAGTGTCCTGCACCCACTGCCTTTCAGCTGAACCAGCAACTAAGTCTACGCCGGGAAACCTAGCTACAGGACCAAGGCACCTCTGAGGGCCCACGGAAATCACCTCAGGAATTCTCAACTCTGGGAGGGCCCTTTAGGTATCTCTGCAGGAGAGCGGGGCTTTCTTTTCCTCAATTTAATTTCAAATTTCTCTTTTCAAAAGCTCAAAGCAATTCCCATAGGGAGATACACGTCCACCATCTGCTGGAGATGGAGAATACTGGCAAGCTGGGGTCACTGCAGGGTTACATATACTGTGATGTCAGCTTGTTCCGTCTCCATCTGCTGGCAGGGGAGCATAAACCCACTGGTCCAGAGTCCATCTGTCTACATGCTAGGAAAATACAAGTACATTTGCGCAAACACAATTGCGCAAGTTTTAACTTATCTAGATAAATGCTGATTTAACTGGCTAAGTAGCAGCACTGAGCCGGGTAAGTCCAAAAAGTGCTACTTAGACAGACAAGTAGCACTTTTCAAACATATCCAGCTATGCTGTTACTTAGCTGGATAAATCAGAATATAGACAGGTAAGTGCCACAACTTATCCAAATAAGTTCAAATTTGTCCATCTAAGTAGCGCTACTTAGCTGAAGAAGTTGAAATTAGCCAGATAAGTTTGTACAACTCATATACCTGCATATTTGTACTTCCAGTTTTACAAGGATATGTGTGTAGATTTTTACTGCATTAATTAGATTCTTTTACTTCCCATTAGTTGGCTTTTACACATGTAAATCAGGGTGTTTTATAACATATATGCGGCAATCAAATAACCAGTTTTACCATTTAATCTACCCGTTCTCTCAGTCCATCTGCAGCTTGTGAAAACCTTCTGGCTCTTCAGCTTGTAGTCCTCCCAGTGAACACAGATCCTCTGCCCACTCATTGTTTCACTTTAACGATGTTTACAATCACTTACCCCAGATATTGAATGGAAGTAAATAAACACAGTTAAAAGACTTAGGTGTGTCACTTTGGCAGGTTTTAAAATAGCAACTTATAAGGTGCATCTTAAAAGCGATACGCATGGCTTCTGCCATTTGGTTGAGGCTGCACTAGTATTTGTCTACCATTTCTTGCACCAAATTCCTATGGATAGGATGCTGGATAATTGAATGCCCTTCCAGAAGAGATGGTGAAGACAAGGATGGTAACGGAGTTTTAAAAAGGCCCAGAGTGCACAGAGAATCCCTAGTGGTTTGAGGATGGAAATGAAGAGATCAGGTAACCTGTGGTAACATTTCTGTATGGGGGTAATTTACACCAAGCAACAGTTACGGCCTAAAAGGGAGGGAAGAGATGGTTAAAAATGAGTGAGATACTCTGGAGTAGTTGTGATTTGTGAATTAAAGCTTATGGCACTATAGCCCCAGGAGAGCAGTTCTGATTGAGCTGTAAGCCCAAAAGGTCCAAAGAGGCAAGAGGCGGATGTGAGTGTCAAAGATTATAGGAGGCTGCTGCCTGAGACCTGCTCTGGACCACGATCAGGTTCCTGAAAATACTGCACACAGCCAGACACTTGCAGTAATGTCTGCATTCCTTGATCAAGCCGCTTTCATCACAGCTACATCTGTCCCTTCCCTCTGTACGACCACCCCCAACATCCCCTTCTGACCTATCCATCAACACGCTGCTAGGACTCTAGCAATTAGGCCCTCCAGCTTTTACATCTTGAATTAGAGTGGCAGCATTAAATCTACCATGGCCTCTCTCTGACTAGCCCCTGCTTTCACTCTGTGGCCTTCCTAGTAATTTTATGGCCCCTGCCTCTGCCCTCTCCGGAGTTTCCTGGAATGCTGCATGTCCCCCCTGGAGACCTTCTTCCCTGCTCACCCTGTTTACCTTCACAGCTAAGCAACCCTGGGACTACAATCCTCAGATATTCCTCATTTATGGGTCGATACAGAAAAACACGCACGCAATTCAGAAAAACAAAAAAATGCAAATGAGGGCCCGCGGTAAAAGGAGGCGCTAGGGACACTAGCACGTCCCTAGCACCTCCTTTTTGACAGAAGCGGCGGCTGTCAGCGGGTTTGACAGCCGACGCTCGATTTTACCGGCGTCGGTTCTCAAACCCGCTGACAGCCACGGGTTCGGAAAACGGACGCCGGTATAATTGAGCGTCCGTCTTCCAACATCCAATATCGTTATGATATTAAGTCAGAGGGTGTACAGAAAAGCGTTTTTTTCTGCTTTTCTGTACACTTCCCTGGTGCTGGCTGAAATTAACGCCTGCCAAAGGCAGGCGTTGATTTCTGAGAGTCAAATGTGCGGCTTGGCTGCACATTTTACTTTCTGAATTGTGTGGGAATAACTAATAGGCTCATCAATATGCATTTGCATGTTGCGGGCGCTATTAGTTTCTGGGGGGTTGGCTGCGCGTTTTCCACATGCTATTACCCCTTACTGTATACGGGGTAAAAATAGCGTGTCGAAAACGCGCGGCCAAACGGGGGCTAACAGTGCACTCAGCCTGAGCGCACTTTACTGCATCGGCCCGTTAAAGCTGTATCAGCCTTTCCCTTTCTTGGATCTTACTGTAACTTCCTTGAACTACGATTCCCAGCAGCTCAGTACTATCTCCCGCCTTCCTTCCTTTTGATCAGTCTGCCTTTGTGTTCTGTGTCTCTGGAGCGCATCTGCCCATATGGAATCTTTGCGTTGTCAGAAAGATAAACATAATTACAATTGCAATTGTCTTTGGCTCCTGATTTCTCTTTACTGACTTAGGGCCAGATTTATGGATTGGGCAAACCTCTGCAATGCTAGTTGCACATCTTTAAGTGGTCCCCAACATTTCTGAGCCAGTTTTTTTTGTCTGCTATGCCTTGAACAAACCTTGTGCTCTTTTTAAACGGTGGACTTTTGCAGATTTGTAGGCAATGTTTCTTCGCAGCATGGTGAGCATAAGTAAGGTTTTTGTACAAACCTTAAATATGTTGCAAAGACAAAGTACTTGTAATTTAGCAGGAGTATTGCTTTGCTTTCCAGTCCTTAAATCTGACTCAGTGTGTGTGGTGTGCAAGGGGTCAGAGCGGGTCTAGCCCTTGGGTGGTGCTTTTTGGATCCCTCTGCACTGCCTTGGCCAGCAGCAGCAAACTCATTTTTAATTAGTGGGTGTTATAATTAAATTGGCTTGTAATTGTTGTACTCGGTGGCTTGTTTCCATGTTAATCTAATGACCAGAAATTGCTGCTGTAGAAATCCTTGCAAGTCCGAGAGGGTGAGCTGTAATTACAAGTGAAAAATAGCCGACATTAATGCAGAGACAGGATCCAGGCTAAATTATGCTGAAGGGTTTTGGCCTGTTGGCATAATTTAGCCTGCATTCTGTCTCTGCATTATAAGGTCTTTCTATTAATACAATTGCTACATTATCGAGGGCCTTAGTGAAAAAGGATATTTGAAAAAATAAATAAATAGTGAAGGATGATGTCGCTTTAGTATTTACAATGTCATTTGGTAGGGAACAGGCCTCAGGGTTTTGATTAGTCTTTGGCCTACACAGTGTACGCTTGCTAAAATACCACTTAACCATAATGCAAAATGTACTTACCATCTGTTGTTTGGAAGAAGTTATTGTCGGGCTACGACCCTGGTTCTATCATTATGAAGCTAAATTATTGCTGGGTCATAAATGCCACGCCACCGCCAGTGGCAGTGTACAGAAAGCATAGACCACACAGCAGCCAAGAGAATGCCATCCGATTGAATCCTTTTGTATGCACTGGTAACAGCTCTTCATTTTTCCTTAGGTCACACACACGGAGGACAGATATTCCCTCTAACTATTTTTGCCTACTTGTTCAATCCATTTTTCTCCGGTTTGTATGAAGTTGGCCAGAAAACCTTTGTGTACGTCAGTCCTGGAACAGTGTACTATGGAATACCAATGAGGTTGCTGAGCAGAGCTGAAATCACAGAGATTGTCCTGCAGAGCCATTGATGGTGCCATCTCTGAAATCTGCACTGTGAACGTGGCAGGCGCCTATTTACAGTGACCGGCTGGCTCACGTGCTGTAAATAAAGTTGTATGTTTATGGTTCACACAGCACTCTCTGTATTGAATAATAGTTTCTTCTCCTGCTCTACATACATCACTGGGGCAGTGTATGAGTGGAATGTGAGCATGAGACGATGGCCCTGTTTAAAAATAGACTTGCTCACCCAGACTGCGTCTGACGTGGTCTCAGAAACAGAGAGAGTGGATGGATACATTTTGACCAAGCATTTCCTCCCTGAGCTGAGTGACCAGCTGAGGCCACATCCAGAACTCCTACAGTTTGTCTATACATGAACCAGGCTTTTTTTTTATAATTAAAGTTTTTATTAGAGACAAGTACAAATATATCGTACAAACCAATGTACCAGAAATTTCAGGCGAAATAAACATTATAAAGAACACAACAGTCTCTGTATGTTTTTTCCTTTGAGAAATAACCCCTTCACCCCCCCTCATCCTCCCTCCCCTCCCCGCAAATGAATCACTTACAGGCATGTATGATCCAAATAAGAATTATCCTAGTTTCAAATAAAAATTGGTAGTAAACACTCCTATGTACGAGAATCCCTCCATATTTGGTAGGTCTGCCATACCCGTAGAAAGGTCCCATATTTCCCTTGTTTATGTGCAGTGATTTTGCAAAGGGTATATATCTTATCCAGTCTGGCTTGTATAGCTGCCAAAGTAATGAACCAGGTTTTGACAGCACTTAGTGTCCTAGCTATGAGCTCCTTTCAGTGGGTGGCTGTTGTTCTGATTGGTGTTAGTCTCTTTTAAGGAATGCCATGCTAGCCTGGCAGATCAGGGACCTGTATAGGGAGTTCTATGAGATAGCCCAGTGTGCATGGGGCTACCAATGGGATGCATGTGGATTTGGTCATAGGCATAGTTTGACTACTTAATTTGGGGGGGGGGGGGACAAAGCAGGGGTTGATCCAGCCCTCTTCCCTCTTGGTCACCATATGTGCTGCCTGCCGCTTCTCACCAAAAAAGTCTGAATCCAGGCCTCCTCCACACCCCACTCCCATCATCAGGCTGGTTCCTACCATCTCCTACTTCTCTTGGTGGTTGATTGATCCTCACTGCTATGTAAGACTGCACCTGAGATTCTGGAATTGTGATATAAAAGCAAAAAATCAAACATCACAGCCATGTGCTGCCTTCTGCAGCACTGTGCCTTCTGACAGTGTCCCCAGTGGCCCAGCAGTGCCTGGGGACTTCTGAACATGCTGCACAGGCACTGCTGCTGCTCCTCTGACTCCATCTTGGTGGCAGCTCCAGCATGTGCCAGGGATGGCAGAGAGCACAGCAAGTGCAGCAGTGCACATGCATTGTGTCATGTTTGCTGCCGAGTCTGGATACGGGCATACCTCCAGACCCAGCCAGCAAGGAGAGTGCCCACTGCAGGTGACCAGCTCAGTTACATTGGGGGGGGGGGGAGGGGGAGAATGATCCCCCCCCTCACCCCAAACTATGCCCATGGACTTGGTGCTTCAAGATCTCAGGAGCCAATGTGCCATAACCAGAAGTATTTTTATAGCTTCAGCACACTAGTTTGTTGAGTCAGGCCTGCCTAGCTGTACCTTCCCCAGAATAAACCTCATCAACACAAGGAAAAAAACCTTTACTGGATCAATCTCTACACTATGGAACTCTCTATCTCCTCATATCAGACTTGCCCCGGATCTTTCACGCTAGACTAGTGTCAACCAGTGACTTGAACTATATAAAACTATATATATAATTGCTCTGCCCTTTTGCACTATATAGAGACTTACCCAGCTTACTTAACTATTAGCCACAAGGATCTTCAACTGTCTAAAAACTCTCTATACCAGCTACTTAAGTAATGCATTGTGTTACACTGAATTGTTATGTAGAATTTCTTTTAACTAATTACCTGTTCCATACTGAACACTGAAAAATGATCCGTGTTATGTACTACTCACACTATCATGGGGTGCCAGGCTGGAGGAATACACGCCCTCAGGTACAGTGCAGGGCTGGAAGGCTGGACAAAGGCCTGTCTTCCGCCTAGCCAGCCCCTCTCCTGCAGGTTGAGCCCTTGGATTCTGGGATCCGATAGGGCTTGGCTGTGGCAGCAGTACATCATGGCTAGAAGCTAGTCTGGTGCTGGGCTTGGCAGAAGCTGGAAAGCTGGACATACAGGCTAGGCTGGACATGCACAGAGCAGGGACTGAGACTAGATACAGACTGGGGCAAGACAATGCAAAGGCATGGATACTAGGGACTGGACTGCGCAGGGCAAGACAAGGACAGGACTAGACATGGCAGACAAGGAAAGGACCAGACAAGACTAGACAAGGGTAAAAACACTGAGGCCCGAGGCAGAGACACAAAAGGCCAGTAGGCCACTAAGCATAAGGCCCAGAGGCCACTAGGAAGAGAGGCATGGATAGGCCGTTGAGCAAGGCAGAAGGTAAGAGGGGGCCCAGAGTCCACAAATCAAAGAAAGGCCTGAGTAGACCGCAAAGCAAGGTATAAGGTAAGAACAGGCCCAGAGGCCACAAGGCAAGGTAAGGCCTAGGTAGATCACAGAGCAAGGTGCAAGGTAAGAGTAGGCCTGGAGGCCACAAGGCAAGGTGCAAGGTAAGAGCAGCCAGGTCAGAGAGCCAAGTGGGACTCCTTGAAGAGGCACTGAGGTTCTGGCAAGGCAGGGTTAAAAGAGGCTGGAGCTTGGGTGTGGTGTGAGTAATGAGGAGGAACTTGGCAAGGCTGGAGGTAAGGTTTGCTGAGGACCCTTGATGGAGGGAAGGCTGCACAACATGCTGAACCAGGGCACAGAGAGCCTGTGAAATAAGCAAAACCTTGACACACTGCCTTGGGTAGCTGAGAGCATAACATAATCTGCCTCATTATATATCTGCTATTATCTACATATGGCTCATGGAGCACAAATACCGTAACCCATCACGATGCATTGTAGAACCTAATTGTTATCTGTAACTCGCTTTGACCTTCCGGGATGGAAAAGTGTAACATAAGAACAAGAGGCTGCTGATTATGAATAGGATGGGTGAATTTCCTGAGCCCATATATTAATTGTATTTATTTATGTATTTTAAAATTCTTTTATCCTGCTTATTATGACACAAGTCTTACTAAGTAGATTACAATAAAACATTCAAAGTGAAAAGCAATTCAGAAAAAAAAAACCCCAAACAGTTGACAGTATGTCCATGCAGACCAAACTTGTTCTGAGTGAGTAGACATGATAGTCATTCTAATCTGATCTCATGCCTGGCAGACTTTGTTGTAGGACTTGTTTTCTTTTCTCCCTTCACAAGTAAAAAGTCAATAATGAAAAAATTCCTTGGTTTCTTTAGTTTTAGCTTGTGGGAAAATCTGCAAGATCTTCACAATTTCTGCCATGTTGCACAGTTTTGCAGAGAGATATCACATTCATCCAATAAGAACAATTCATTACTGAAGATCTGGAGGAGCTGCCTACTGAGATAGAAACCTTGGCAGGAGACTACAGCTGAGCAGGGAACTGTGCCGGTAGTTCAGCAGATTTCCCACAGACCAATATCATTTACTAGAAGGGCATGTCAGCCTTGAGGTGTGCCACAACGCATAGATCAAAGGGAATATTTTCCACATGATAAAAAGGAAAATGGAAAAGCAGGGAATGGGAAGACCCAGGAGAAGACAAAAAGGTCTTAGGAATGTGAAGGTAAGTGCCCTGGTAGCCTGCCCTTTCTGAACATGGGACATCCAGAGCTTTCAATGACAGCAACATAATCCAAGAGTCTGGATTAGTGGGTAGACGTTGACCCATTGTAGAGAAGCCATGTACACAATTGGATAATGGACATCAAGAAAGCATGGGATTAGCTGTACAAAAATGAAGAAAAGAAGATATTAGCAGCTGGGTCCATTTATCAGGCTGGAAGAACAGTAAAAATGAGAAATCCTAGCAGAAACACAAGCATTGATGTAGCTGGGTCTATCTGGCAGGCCACACACTACTCAGGTTGACTTAGTGTGGCGGGTTGGTGGTAGCTGGCACCATCTGGAAAGCACATGAGAAGTTAGGAGGCTAGATGTTTGTGTTATAGCCTTCCTGGTGTTTGTGACTGCTAGGATTATTGTGAGACCTTGTGGTTGGCCATGGGAGGAGAGGGATGCTGGGTGGGAACTAAAGCGGGGATCTTATATGTTCAGCTACCCAAGAGGGTGGAGTAATGGAGGAAGTTGATATAAACTGTCTTGGATAAAGAATATACTACAGGCAGTCACTCTTTGTGGCTGGCAGCTGGGATAGTTCCTTGACAGTGTGGGCAGGAGTAATTGGGCAGACTGGATGTTCAGATGGTCTTTTTCTGCCATCATCTACTACATTACTAAGTTCCCAAAGGTAAACTTTTACAAGTGGTTCAGAAAGCACAAAATGTTTCCATAGACAATCCTCTCAGGCTTCCCAATGAAATTAGGTTACTTCGTCCCTGGGCTAAGAAATTAATAACATGGACCCACCTAGAATAGATTGTGTGTATACTTGACTTATGGTCTATAAATGCCTTATGAGCCCTATGCTGTTCCCACATTGCACAGCACTTTGCATTGCATTGAGCCTCATGGCACTGAAGAGTGCTGATAAAACTTTGAACAAATTGTTTCTGGAGCTGATAGAAACATACCTCAGACTTCCTCTGTAGATCAGAACAGTTCCTGAATGTTGCAATGGAAAGACACCACCCTTGCAGGCCCTTCCTGTTTTCATCTTGCTTCTTTAGGTGCACTAACTGAAGATTCAGTCTTGACATCGACTGGAAGTTTCTGATGGTTCTTGTTCTTGGTAGCGCTAAGGTTGAGAAAGCTCCAGTGCGTCAACATTCTTAACCATCTGGAGAATGTATTAGAATGAGAGATGTAGCTTTTTCTTGATTCCATTGATATCCCCCTGTGATTTTCTCTAGTGACCATACTACAACTTGGGTCAGCAGATTACTGTCTGTAACAAAGCAGAGTAAGACAATATTGTGAGTTTACAAAACATGGCTGCCATGACTGCCTCTGTGGTTCTCACACTAACCTTCTACCTGATTTACACTCTACAGAAGTAGGATGGACTGACCATTTTATGATTAGTTTTAATTTTCACCCCAAGGGGTATCATCATCAGTCTAGAGGGGAGGTAGTCTTTACTAAAGGATATTGGTGGAAGATACTTTACTATTTGACACCTTTTTAGGACTGGCACATTTGTTGTGTTGCGTTAACTACAGTTATTGATAAGGTTATCCTCTTAAAAGACTTTGACTTTTCCTTTATTGTGTCCATGGGTGCAGTGGTATAACTCAGTTTTAGCAGAAAAGTGTAATGAGATAGGCAGAGAAAAGATGGAGAAAACACGATTCTGATGTAACAAAGGAAAACTATAGCACTGCACGTAGGTCCTGGTGCTCTGCATTCGAAATAGTGCAGAGATGATATTATTCCATACGCTTATCATCCTCTTTGAATCATCCTTGGGAACTTTTTCAGTTAGTTTCTCGTTTGACCATGTCACTGGCACTAACAGAGATATAGTGACATTTGACTGCAATATGTTTACTCAATTCTGTAAGGATAAATTGGGACAAATACACACTAAGGTAGGCACTGATACCATTATAGATAGTGTGGCTGTTGTACCTAATATAGAGTGTGAAGTAAGGTGGACTAATTTTGAGTATGTGGCCAAAACCAGTTCTCTCTAAGGGCCAGATTCATTAAGGCTTTTTTCCCATTTTGTGTCTATGTGAAAAATCTTAGTGAATCAGGTACTAAACGAGGTCCGTCATTCTGTCTGTTAGATCCTTGTCCGTTTTGGCTCCTTATTAGATTGAAAAAGTTGTTTGTCGATATTCTGAATAAATTGGTTAACATGTATTTGTCTGAGGGAATTTATCCATTCTGCGCTATAGTGCGCCCAATCATAAAGAATTCACACTGTCAGTTGGATGATCCAGCCAGCTACTAACTCAGTGATGGCTAACCTATGACACGCGTGTCAGAGTTGACACGCCGAGACGTTTTTGCTGACACACGCAGCGTTTCAAGTACTATCGGGATTTTTTTTTTTTTTTTTTTATCGGCTGTGCCGAGCCTTTAAAATTTGTTTTTTTAGTTTCCCCCTACCCTCCGAACCCCTCCACCAATGCCCCCGGGCGCAGGGAAGCTCATGCGGCGCAGCGATGAGGCGCAAGACAAAGATCGCGTTTAAATGTGCTGATGCTCCTCCTCCTTCCTGCCTGTGCGTCCCCGGAAGTAAACGTTGCCGGAGCCGCGTGGGCAGGAAGGATGTGAAGCATCAGCGCATGCAGAAGAGGAGCAGCATTTGAGTGGGCCGCCGCGAATTCCAAGTCGCAGCGGCCCGAGAAGAGGAAGAGGCCCGGTAGCAGGGCCGCCGCAGCCCGAGAAGATCAGGGCCGCTGCAGAGCCCATCCTGCGGCGACCCGCGAAGAGGAGGCCCAGAGGTGAGAGAGAGGCTGAGGGTCTGTAGAGTGTGCATGTGTGCGTGTATGAGATGAGTTGAGAGATTGTGTATGGGAGTGAAGACCTGAATGTTTGCAGAGACAGCATGTGAGAGCCTCTGTGTGTTTGTGAGAGAGAGAGAGAGAGCATGTGCCAGTGAGAGCCTGTGTGTATGAAGGATTGTATGAGAGAGAGCATGTGCCAGTGAGAGCCTGTGTGTATGAAGGATTGTATGAGAGAGAGCATGTGCCAGTGAGAGCCTGTGTGTATGAATGTATGAGAGAGAGCATGTGCCAGTGAGAGCCTGTGTGTATGAATGATTGTATGAGAGAGAGCATGTGCCAGTGAGAGCCTGTGTGTATGAAGGATTGTATGAGAGAGAGCATGTGCCAGTGAGAGCCTGTGTGTATGAAGGATTGTATGAGAGAGAGCATGTGCCAGTGAGAGCCTGTGTGTATGAATGTATGAGAGAGAGCATGTGCCAGTGAGAGCCTGTGTGTATGAATGATTGTATGAGAGAGAGCATGTGCCAGTGAGAGCCTGTGTGTGTGTGTGAGAAAGAGAAATGCATGTGAGAATGAGAACCTGACTTTGTGTTTGAGGGAAGAAGATAGAGAGAAAAGAAACAGAAAAAAAGACAATATAAAAGGAATTGGCAAAAAAATAAGAAAGGGAAGGTGGAAAAAAAAAAGCCTGTGACCAACCAATTAGAAAATTAAGATCAGACAGCAAAGGCAAAAAAAAAAAAATTACTTTTTAGTGATTGGCACATTGGAATGTGCAAGAATAGCACTTTCTCTATGGATCTCACAATGTACGAGATCAGCATGGAGAAAGTGGAAGCCCACGGGGCCTGCACAGAGGAGGCAGCAGAATGGGCTTCAGTGTCAGTAGCAGCAATCGGCACCTCCCCAATAGCCACGCAGCATCAGTGACAGTGGCAGCAGAGGAATGAGAGAGGTTCTGAGGTTGCTGGCAAAAGAGAGGGAGGTCTGCCTTTAGTGTGTGCATGTGTATGAATGGGATTCTGCCTGGGGGTGTATGTGTGTGAATGCATGGGTGCCTGCCTGGGGGTCTGTGTGAGTGAGAATGAATGTGTGCATGCCTGGGGGATGGGGAGGGAGTGGTGTGAAAATGAATGGGAGCCAATAAAAGAAACCGACTGACAGATGAAGTTTGTAACGCTTGCTTGGGCTTGAAGTGTACGAAATACCAACCTTCAATTGAAGATTTAGCCAATGAAATTCAGCAACAAAAAAGTCACTAAGCAGGTAAGGTAAAGAATTATTTGTTTTTGCGTTATTAATAAATACAGTGCATATTAAAATTATAACTTTTTGTTATTGATTAGAGCTACAAATATCACTAAATTATGGATTTTTCTAGAAGTGACACACCACCCGAGTTATGCTCGTTTTTTTTAAATGAATTTTGACACACTGAGCTCAAAAGGTTGGCCATCACTGTACTAACCGGTTTCTATTTTGCCCTCATTAGGCAAATTAATAGAAAAAAATTCTCTTATTGCAGTTTGACTCCTTTCTTAAAGAAAATAATGTTCTACAAGAGGCACAGTGAGGTTTTCATAACAGTAACAATATGGAAACTCTTTTGATATGTGTGTCGGACTTGATGTTAGCCAAGTTAGACCAAAAACAGTCAGTGATTGTGATTTTCATAGAAGTATCAGTAGTTTTTGATTCAGTTATACATACTAACATGCTGCGGTGCTTAAAAGAAAATGGGATAGGAGGAGTGGTTCTAGACTGGTTCTGTTCATTCCTTGCCAACTGATCTCAGCAGATTCATGTTGGTCTAAAGTTTTCAGATTGGTATTCTATATTAGGGAGGAAATAACATCACCCAGGAAACGGTGGCTTGAGTTCAGAGCTCTTACCCCGATCCAGCAACCTTAAGCCATCAGATGTCGCCAAAATGCCAGGGGATGAAAGTTGTATCTCGACAAGGGCAGACTTTAAAAAATGGTTTGTGGAAGTCTGGCAGGACATGGACGGGATTAAAGAGGAGTTTGGTGCAATGGTAGCCGAGTTGAGAGGTGATGTCGCTGAATTGGGACAAAGAGTGGAGAGCACAGAGGCTCAGCTAGAAGAGGAGGCCAGGGATTTACATGCATGCTGAGGGGAGTTGTCAGGCTTATCAAAACTGGCAGAGGAGCTGGAGGAATAGCTAGAATAGGTCTAGGTGGGCTAACCTCCAATTTCGGGGCATCCAGAAAATGGCAGAATTTAATGACAGTTTTCAAATAGTAAACAGCATTTGCACAACTATTTTGGAAGCAGATTCTATCATAAAACTAGAGAGAACACATAGGGCACTAGGAGCACAGCATGAAAACCTACCCAGGGACATAGTGGTCTGTTTTCACAATTTCACGGTTAAAGAAAAAGTAGCACAGCAGGCCGGAAAAATGGGCCCCATCAATTGGAGAGTCCAGAAGGTGGACGTCTTTCAGGATATTTCACCCATTACGATAAGGAAACACAGAGAATTCAAAAGTATACTTCTGGTGTTGAAAAGATAGGGCATAAAATATCGTTGGCTCTTTCCTTTTGGCTTGCCCTTCATGATTCAATGTAAAACAGCTAGAGTGAAGACAGTGGTGGCAGCTGCACTTTTTCTCTGGGAAGCGGGAGTGACTGTGTTTTTGGGAGAAGCAGAAAATGGGCACTCATCTATCCAGAAGAGAAGAGAGGAATGGCCAAAATGGGAGAGAGTGCCAGGAGCTGGCAGAAGATTACACAGACAAACGAGGAGTCCCTCGTCACCTGGAACAGCGAATGGTTGATACAAATGAAGGACCTTTTGACTATCTTCCTATAAGGCTTGAATTTAGAGCTTAACTGATTGTCTGCAAAGGGTAATGGGGCCCGGATGTTGGGATTATTTCATATAAGATGGGTGGGATGCGAGCAATGGAGAAAGGGGCACTAATTGTTTCAATAGGTTGACATGAGAAAACATGGTGACTTTGACAAGGTTATTTGGGGATGGGGGGTACGGACCAAGGTGGCTGTTCATCGGGGATCATTCCTCATGGAGGGGGGAGTACATCATAAGAGATGATGGGGTATGGAAATGGAAGCAGAGGGGATTTGGAGAGATGCAGTGGGGTAGAGGGGATGAGTGGGATGTCAGAGGAGAGAATGTGGGTGTGCCAGAGATGATGGTGAGTGTGTTGTGCTGGATGTAAGGATAGGCTTAAAGTTGGGGTAGGGAGCTGGAGGGAACGATGGTACAACTCAAGTTAATGTCTTTGAATGTCAAAGGCTTGAATTTGCCTTTAAAGAGAAAACTAATAATGAAGGAAGCTGAAACCTTGAAGACGAATGTAATTTTTTGCCAGGAAACCCACCTTAGAGCCAGACATAAGAGAGTAATGTTAATGGGTGCTTACCTTACTCAATATTTTGCGCCTGCCACGAAAAGCAACATATGGGTGGTGGGGATTTTGTTTGCAAAACAGTTGGTTGTGGCTGTGGCGGTAATAAGAGACATGGAGGGGAGGTTTTTAATATTGAAGGTGTTCCTTCAGGGTGAGCTTTTTATTTTGGTGAATGTCTACGCTCCCAATGCAAATCAAGGGAATTTTCTCTCCTCTCCTTCTGACACACTTATAGGATGGGTGGAAGGCCCATCATATGGCATTATTAGCTGGAGATTTTAATATGACCCATTATCCATATTTAGATAACTCGGGAGGGGGAAGTGGGGTCTCCAAGAAACAGAGAGCCAAACTGAAGGATCTGCCTAATTAGCTGGCATCTGATAGATGTCTGGAGACTGAGGAACCTGACAATGAGGGATTACTCCTTCTACTCCAAACCACATTCATCCTACTCTAGGACAGATTTTTTCCTGTTAGATAAGATTTTGGTAGGACATACAATAGGCGCAGGGAGAGGAAATCTAATTTGGTCCGACCATGCCCCAGCGTGGGTGGAGTTACGAGTAAGGCGTGATCAGGGTGGAAATAAATATTGGAGGCTGAATGAGGGACTGATATCAGATAAATCTTTTAATGAGGGATTGATGAAGAAAATTCATGGACATCTAGATACGAACAGTAATGGTGAGGTAATAATGTCTAAAGGCAGTGTTAAGGGGAAAATTAATTTTTAGAGCTTCATGTTTGAACTGGGATTCAGCGAAACAGAGATATTCCCTCCCGGGTATATCTGTGAAAGTCAAGCGCAAAAACACAACTTATGAATATTGTGGACCCTACATCATAGCAGTGAATCTGACAGCTACCAACTGTCACCCTTGATCTTGCTCCAGCAAACGTTTAGAGTCGGATTGTCATTTGAGCCGCCTTCCTCCTTTATCCGCTCTCTGCCATCTGAGTGCGTTGTCCATCCTCTGCTGTTTCTGCGACGCACTGGTTGCTAAAATGTAATCGGAATTTGGGCTTTGGAGAAGGCCGCTGCTGCATCGTCCAGCGAAGTGATTTTGTACCCCACTCCTTGGAACTGAAATGAAAGTCCAAAGGGGAAAGTCCATCTGTACCTGATATTCCTCTCCCTCAATTGCGCAGTGACCTCGTGTAGCTCGTACCTTTTCTTTAAAGTAACAGGTGCCAGGTCTTGATAGAGAGAAGTGTGATGATTATTCCATTTAATTTCCTTCAGCCTCCTGGCAGAAGAGTAGATTCGCTCCTTAACTGGAAAGCTGGAAAAACACAGCACAATGGGGCCTAGCACTCGGTGCGCCCTCTCAAATTTAATCTCTTCCAGTGATGGAGTGGTAGTCTGTGTCCCCTCCATTGTTTGGTTAAGTATGAATTGGCAGATCTGAGTCGCGATCTCCACCACAGCAGCATACTCCGGGGTCTCCGGTACTCCCCGAATGCGCAAATTATTGCGCGTGTTTCTATTTTCCAGGTCCTCTACTTTGTTTTGCAGGTCTAATATAATAGAGACTGTAGAGGCTTGTTGAGAAATAATAGAGTTAATGGAGTCACCATGCCCGTCCACTCGATTTTCAACTTCATCCACCCTGTTTCCTAAGGCGGCATGGTCCTCCTTCAGATCTGCCACAGACGCCATGATTTCCTCCCGGTGCTGTCGAAGATCAGCCTGAATTTCGAGGAACCATGATTGGGCTTCATCTCGGGTGAGGAGCGCCGCGCTAGTACTGTTAGCACTGTGTGCATCAGGATTGAGAGCCTCTGCCTGCGCCGGCACACTCTCCGACCCCTGCGACGCTGTGTCCTCGGCATCAGCGCCATCTTGGCTTGTTTCAGCAGACAACTTCTCGTAGGAGAATTGTCTCAAATCTGCAGTCTTTCGCTTCGTAGTCATGTTCTGAGAGGTAAAGTGAGTTCCACTCACAATTGTAAGCTGTTTCGCCAACTTTAGCTGATTTTCAAGCGGTTTCCAGGGTCTTGTAAGCGGGTGGGTAATCGGAGCTGTGGTCTCACACGCCTGCACGCATCCGACGCGAACAGCACCCCCCCAGAGCTTTATGTTTGAAAAAGGAGAAAAATAAGATGAGAGTGGAGCTGCTGCAAAAGACAGCAAAATTGGAATTGAGGCATACCAGTAAGAGAGGGATCAGTTATGGCACGTTTGGAGTCAGCCAAGCAGGAATGAAAAGCTTTAGATGTGTCTGAAATAGCTATGCAAACGGAAAGGGTTCACCAAAAATATTTTGAATATGGTAACAAGATGGGACGTTCGCTAGCCAGAAGTTTAAAGAGGAAAATTATGCAAAACCAGATCTAAAGATGGGGGGGGGGGGGTTATATTTATGATAGCAAACTTATATCTGATCGTTTTGCCCAATTTTATGCTAAGTGTTCTAGATAGCAACTATCTAGAACACTTAGCAACAAGCTACACACAAATTCCTTGGTCTGACCACCTCCTTATTCAGTCCAATATTAATATTCTCAATCCTCAGACCATACAAACTCATAATTCCATAGAATTTAAATATCGACCACCCTATAACAACGATGAACTAAAGGACAAATTAGAAGAAGAACTAAAAGACATAACACTTAATGATTGTTACTCAGCTACGGAACTCTGGTTAGACTCAACCAAAAAAATAGCCGATGAAATAAACCCCATCAAAACAATAACTATCAAAGAAACAAAACAAAATAACCACTGGCATAATGCAAAAATAAAAGATGCAATAAGAAAGCTCAGAAAATTTGAAAAAAACTGGAGAAAACACAAAACAACTGAAAACCTAACCAAATTCAGGAAACATCTAGCTTTCTACAAACAACTGATCCTTAATACTAAAAAAGAATACTATTCCAATAAAATAGAAAAGTTTGCTAATAACACAAGAACCTTATTCTCCATAGTAACGAATCTCACAAATGACAAACAAGAATCACCTCAAAGTCTTCCTGAATCAAAATGCAATGAATTAGCTAAATTTGTTTGTGACAAAATATTAAACCTAAGAAATAAACTCCCAAAAAACAGCAAACAAGCAATCGTAATGCAAAAAAGAGATGTTAACATATGGTCCTCATTTACAGAAATATCAGAACAAGAAGTTGAATCAATGATAAAAAATATAAACCCTGCTCCACACAAAATCGATACAATACCAACAACTGAGATAAAAAAGATTACCAATGTAGTAACCCCAACACTAACTAATATCATAAACCTATCCCTAACTGAAGGATTAATGCCAGATACACTAAAAGGGGCAATCATTAAACCAATCATCAAAAAGAAAAACAGTGACCCACTAATCCTCATTAACTACCGCCCAGTCTCAAACCTCCCATTATTAGCTAAATTAATTGAGAAAACAGTACAGAAACAGCTAGCTGAACACCTAGACAATAATAACATACTGTACCCTTCACAACACGGCTTCTGAAAACACTACAGCACTGAGACATTACTTCTCTCACTAACAGACAACATACTAAGAGGTTTTGATAACACTAAACATTAAATCCTTATAATGCTCGACTTATCTGCAGCCTTTGATACAGTAAACCACAAAATACTACTAAAAAGACTTGAAGAAATTGGATTATGTGACAAAACAATAAACTGGTTCAGATCCTACCTAAACAACAGGTTCTTTCAAGTCCAGATAAAAAACACATTATCAGAAAAATTTAAACTTGAAACAGGAGTACCTCAGGGTTCAGCGCTGTCTGCTACCCTCTTTAACATATATATGCTACCCTTATGTCATCTGCTGGCAGGCCTAGGGATAATACATTATATTTACGCAGTTGACATTCAATTAATTCTACCAATAGACGACACAATTGAAAAAACATTAAGTCTAGCTAACATGTACCTAGACATAAACAACTACTAAACCAAATGGAACTGGTTATCAACATTGACAAAACTGAATTCCTTCACCTTGAGAGAAAACATACTGAAATCATTCAAACACCGATAACCCTAAGAAATAACCAGAAAATTGAGCTAGCCGAAAAAGTAAGGAATCTGGGAGTAATAATGGACCCAGAAATCAACCTGAAGCAACACATATCTATAAAAGTAAGAGAAGGCTACGCAAAACTTATGGTCCTCAGAAGATTGAAACCATTACTCACCCCCGCCCACTTCAGAACAGTATTGCAAACACTTATCTTTTCCAGCACTGACTACTGCAATGCACTCTTACTAGGACTCCCAAGCACATCAATAAGACCGCTCCAGATACTTCAAAATACTGCAGCCAGAATACTAACGGGAAAAAAGAGGAGGGACCATATAACCGAAACTCTAGCAGACTTACATTGGTTACCCATCGAATACAGGATAAAATACAAGGGCTTATGTACCATACACAAACTAATATATGATAAAGAAGCAGACTGGCTAAACACAGCCTTACGAGTACACGTTCCACAAAAAAACCTCCGCTCAGCAAACAAAGCACTACTAACAATCCCTTCAGTAAAGTCAGCAAAATTAACCCAAGTGAGAGAAAGGGCTTTATCATTGGCTGAGCCCATACTATGGAACATGATGCCCCCTGAACTCAGATTACAGAATAATCTCAAAATTTTTAAGAAAAATTTAAAAACATAGCTCTTTAAAAAAGCCTTCACTAAAGAGTGTGGAGGGTAGAGAATGAAAGTACAGGGTAATGCAGATGAGAATGAATTTACTCAATCCTACATTTAAGAAGTAATATCTCAAAGAGATAGTAACTCAATAATATACCTGGACTTGACCAACATTACTCAAATAATGATTTTATTTATGAAATTGTAACTGAACTTTATTGGCACCTGTTAGAATGTACGATAACCTACATTTACTTACCTTAGTCTATGTGCCTATTTGTAAACCATTACGATGGTATATAACATAGCGACGCTATAGAAAAGTTTTTAAATAAATGATGCCAATATTGAAGCAGCAAATATTGAACACTTTCTCAAGGGTATTCCCCTTCCTTGCCTAGCAGAGGATATCTGGGATTTGTTAAATGAGAAAATAAGAGCAGAGGAGGAGTCTATGGAAATATCAGATTTAAAGGCCGGAAAGGCACCAGGGTTAGATGGGTTGTCATCCACATTTTATAAAACCTTTAAACCGTCTGTTATTAGACCTTTAGTTGAGATGTTTAATTATTTAAGGGAAAATGGTGAACTAGCTCCTGGGATGAATGTAGCTGGCATAACGGTTTGGGCAAAGGAAGGCCGTGATCCCACCCTTTGCAGGTCTTATCGTCTTATTTCCCTAATAAATTTGGATCTGAAAATTCTGGCAAAGGTCCTAACCCTACAATTAGGTAAAGTGGCTCATCTATGAATACATGGGGACCAATCGGGCTCAGTTCCAGGCAGATTAGCTGCAGATAATGTGAGGAGGGTTATCAACCTAATGTGGTGGGGGAAGCGGGAGGTCCCATCTGTATTATTAGCAATCGATGCAGAAAAGGCATTTGATAGGGTGCACTGCTCTTTCTTGTTCCAGGTCCTGAGGAATATGGAGTTGGGGGAATATTTTATAAAGTGGATTCAGGCATTAGATGATCAACTGAAGATAAGTATTAGGGTAAACGGGGGGGGTGCTCTGAGCTGTTTCCAGTAAAGAGGGGAACCATGCAGGGCTGCCCACTGTCGCCTCAGTTATTTGCATTCTCTTTGGAACCGCTGGCTACAAAAATTAGGTTAAATTTGATTATAAAAGGGGTTTCAGTGGCGGGGTGGGGGGATTGATTATAAAATGACTGTTTGCTGATGATTTATTTATGCTGACGGACCTGGATGTATCTTTGAAAAAAATTACTTAAAGAGCTTAGGACATACAGGGCCGTATCAGGGTTTAAAGTAAACGAGGAAACAAATCAGAGATGTCCAAGGAAGAGGAGCGTAGATTGCAGACCCAGCTGCCTTTTCGGTGGGCCAAGGAGAGCGTGAAATATCTCGGAGTAAGGATCTGTTTGAATATGGAAAACCTATTGGATGTAAATTATAAATCTTTAGTATGAGGTGTTGCGGTCCCGGTCGCTATTACCTTTCTGCTGCCTCTCCCGGTCTCGCCGCGTTCCGTTGCTCCTGGGGCCTGCAGGGCCGCATGGCAGCGTCTCTCTCCACGTGGAGACGCTGCCGAGGAGCGACTCAGACTCCTCCCACTGCCAGGCAACGCGCGCGCGCGAGCAGGGGGCTCTTAAAGGTCCAGCACCCGGAAGTGCTGAACCGCCCCGTTCCTGACGTCAGACGCTGGCCGGCTATTTAAACCAGCGTCTGACTTCCTTGCTTTGCCTTTGCAACGAGGTCACTCTACTGTGTGCTTAGTTGCTTCCCAGCGTTGCTTTCAGCCTTGGTTCCTGCTTGTTCCAGCCGTGCCTTGCTTCCAGCCCTGGTTCCTGCTTGTTCCAGCCGTGCCTTGCTTCCAGCTCCGGTTCCAGCTTGTTTCCAGCCGTGCCTTGCTTCCAGCCCTGGTTCCTGCTTGTTCCAGCCGTGCCTTGCTTCCAGCTCCGGTTCCAGCTTGTCCCAGCCGTGCCTTGCTTCCAGGTCAGGTTCTGTTTGGTCCTGCTGTGCCTTGGCTCCAGCTCTGGGCTCTACTTGCTGTCTACATATCCTGACTCCAGCTCCGGTTCCTGATTCTCCTTGTCTTCAGCCAGCCACGAACCTTGGTCTTCTTCACGATTCTCCTTTGTCTTCAGCCAGCCACGAACCTTGGTCTTCTTCACGATTCTCCTTTGTCTTCAGCCAGCCACGAACCTTGGTCTTCTTCACGATTCTCCTTTGTCTTCTGCCAGCCTCGAACCTTGGTCTTCTTCACGATTCTCCTTTGTCTTCAGCCAGCCACAGACCTTGGACTCATTCACGATTCTCCTAAGTCCCAGCGACTCGGACCCCTACGGGCTCCTCCTGGGGGGGTCTTGGGTTTCCAGGGTGAAGACGCCATCAGTCCGCTCCAGCTGAGTGCCGCCTCCCGGCTTATTAACTCCTGTGGACGCTGTCCACCTCAGCCGGCCCAAGGGTCCACTATTGACTTTACTCATAACATAACATGAGGGGTATTTAGGGACCAGGAGAGGTTACAGTTATCATGGCTGGCAAGAATGCATACTATTAAAATGAATGTCCTGCCCAGATTCTGCTGTTTTTCAGAACCTTCCCATGCAGGCTCCAGATGCAGTGTTAAGAGGGTGGGAAAATATCTGGATGTATTTGGCGGAAAAGACTGTCTAGGATGGCCAGAAGGGTTCTTCAGCAACCAAAAGTGCAGGGGGGAGCCGGGAACTCCAATGCCGGGCTATTACTATGCAGTGGCACAGCTGAGAGCAGTGCTGGAGTGACGCTGCGTGAGAACACAGAAACCGTGGATAATGACAGAGCGGGAAATCGCTGGGGTTCCTTCTCTAGTTTGGATGCCGGGGAGTTTTAGGGGGACATATGGGAAGGTTTGTCTCCTTGCACCAAATCGACACTTGCAACCTTGGTTAAATAGAGGAAGGTATGGGCGAGTGATAAATAATATTGGCACAGAACTTCATTTCTATTTCATAGAGATTTTCATTCGGGTAACTACAAGGGGGGGTGGCAACTAGATGGATTAACGTGGGCCTGGAGAGAATGGGATAAATTTAGGACAAGAAAAGGCTGTGACATTTGAAAAGCTGGGTCAGAGCTTTGCCCTATGGGAAAGAGATAGGTTTATGTATATACGAGTGGCTTCATTTATCTGTTTCAAGGGCAGTAACTAGGGACTTGCAACAGGGCAAAACATTATTTGAGGCATATTGTGGTAAGGCAGATTGGATTTCTAAAGCAATCTCAAAAATCTATGCTCTTTGCTGGGTGTATTGGAATTCAAACCTAGGCATTTGTTAGCATAGGAAAAAAAGATTTGGGTGAAAAGCTGGAGGAAGATGCCTGGGATTCCTGTTTTCAGCTAATGGGGAGAAACTCAGTCTCTTCAAATATTGTTGAGAATGGGTATAAAATTCTCTACAGGTAGTATCTGACACCAGCTAAATTAAGGAAAATATATCCTTCAATTTCAGATTCTTGCTGGAGGGAATGCGGAGAAAAGGATGATTTTTTTTATCATATTTGTGGAAGTGTCCTAAAGTGAGGCAATACTGGGATATGATTAGAGCGTTAATAGTTGAGATCACTGGTCGCAAGGTGACGAAAGACCTAAAATTGTTTTTGATAACTCTGGAGGTGGGGGAACTGGGAGAATCGATAAGGCGCCTGATTATAGCTATAATTGTGGCAGCTAGATGTGAATTGGCTGCGTGGCGCTGAAGAGTGGAAGTTCCGTCAAAAAGCCCTGTGTGCATTCGGTTAGCCAGAGTGTTCGTGATGGGGAATCTTACTGCTATATTGCATGACACTTTGCCAAAATTTGAGACGATTTGGGCGCCTTATCTAAAAAGGAAGGAAAAGGGGGATTTTGCTTGAACTACGTTTACGGGCTAACATATTTAGGGCTAATGGACACACCCTCCCTTATTTTATTCTTGGATATCTTTGGTGGGTTGTTGTGAGGAGGGGGATGAGATGAATCCAATGGGGGGGAAGGGTCTGGGGGGATTGCATTATTAAAATAACATTAAAAGATCACGCATGAGGTATAGGACACAGAAGGAGTATGTTCAATGGTTTAAGGGCTTATACCTTTGCTTGTTCAGCATTGATGGTCTGATTATTCTTATCTTGATATGAGCTATGGTCTGATGCTATAGCCTAAAGATGTTGGATGTGTTTATTAATTGTTGTCCAATAAATATTACATTGAAAAAACGATTGATATGCTATTGATTTAGGTGTGCCACAGGGATCTTGTCTATCTGCTGCCTTATTTAAAGTATACAAGTGACCTTTAGCCATTTGATTGTATGAACTGGGGGTTGCTTTTAACATGTATGCAGATGATATTCAGCTTCTATTCCAAGTTTCCACAGATTTAGTGGAGACATAAAATTTGACTCTGGGTACTGTCAAGACATGGATGAATCATAATGGTCTGCTGTTGGATTTTCATAAAACCGAAGTGATACAGATCTCACACACAAAAACTGAGTCTGTTAACTCCTCAGCTGACTATAGACGGGGCTGTCATTCCTTTTCTAGGCAATGTCCACAATTTGGGATTTCAATTTGATGCTTCCTTTAAGTTCCAGTCCCAACTGCACTTAGTAGTAAAGAATGGCTTTTTTTAGATTAAGGAAGCTAGGGCATCTTAAATCCACCTTGGATTGTAATGATTTCAGGTCGGTTATTCTGGCATTTGTGCTGGATTATTGCAATTCCTTGCACCTGGGTATTCCTAAATATCATTTAGCAGCTTTACAGTTACTGATGAATGCTGCAGCCTATCTGGTTTCAGGCAGTTCCTCACGTAGATCATATACCTACCCAGCTTTACCCTGGCTTCCAGTAGAGCAGAGATGAAGTTTAAAGTCTTAACTTTGGCATTCAGGGCTTCTCCGTGACAAATGCCCTGCTTATCTCTCAGAGCCGCTAACATGGCACTGCCCAGCGAGAGCACTGCAATCCGAGAATTTATTCCTACCCGCTGAGACTAATAAGAACAGAGTCTAATTAATGGAAATCTGTCGACCAGCCTTTTCTATAGCAGCGCAGAGTCTATGCAACAGCCTTCCCTTAGCGATTCGCAAAGCTGGATGATTACAAAAGTTTTAGAAAGCTTCTAAAAGACACATTTGTTCCATGAAGCATTTGCTAACTGTGGCTGATTTTACTGTGGTCGGGCTTTTAAGTATGATGTATTAATGCTGTTTTTCTTTGCTATCTAGGTTTTATAGTTGTATTGCTGCAATGTCATGATGTATGGACATTTTTTTAATCTTATGTTTAAATGCTTGGAATCCGCCTAGAACAGGGCCTGGTGATAGGTGGAATACAAATTATTGTAAATATATAAATAAACCTCTCTGAAACCATGAAAGACTTAACAGTTTATTGCCACTGTTTATCTTAACCAACCATTATCTACATCTATTCTAGAGTTCCATTTTTGCATTTATTTCCAAGTGTATTTCTATGTAGTGGTAGCAAGTGACCCAGCTCAGCAGGGTCCATGCAATTACAGTAAAGACGCTGCTCACTGGCACTGCTAAATTCACAAGGAATGATACAAATATTTCTATTCACTCGTTGACCCCAAACATTTCAGTAAACGGGTTTTCGACCAGAGATGAATTTTTCATCCTTCAGTGCGATGCTTGCATAGGCTTCTGATAAAGAGCAGCACAGCAGTGCCATGATTTCCTTACATTCAGAATGGGATGAGTAACTATGTTGGAGAAGCTTTCAGAAGCTTAAAAAAATTTAATATTTTCTCAGGAATTAAATAGAGATGAGTACAAAAAGTGGGAGCTTAATCATTTAGGTTTTTTTGTTTGGTTTTTTTTTAAACTCCTAACCAGGCTCTACAAAGATCTGACACTGTCTGCTGCTGGAAGGAATTTCTGCGAGGATTCCTGCTCCTCGAATTTCCCAGCTTCTGCTCCTCGAGTTGGCCAGAGCTTGGGATGCTGTGGAAGCAGTGTTCATAGCATCCAGGCAAAGAGAGACAGGAACTCTGCCCCCTGATGACACCCAGTGGCCAGATTCAGAATGCATGCCTGCCATTTTCTGAAGGGAGTCAGTTTCTGTTCCCTGGCCAAGGACTGTCACTGCAATGCCTGGGGTAGACGAGGGGGAAAGAGGGTTAAAAAGGTGGGAAAACTACCTCTTGGTAGTTGCAAATGAAAGCTCATAGCATAGTAGCAGCTAGTTCTAATGATGCTGTAAGTGCACAGGAAGCAGAGAAACCTGCCAGGCTAAAATAATAATAAAGTATGTCTTACTAGGCTTTTTATAGCTCTAACAACCTCTAATTTCTAGATTTTTTCTTTCAGCTAAGTTGTTTTGGGAAATTTCTTTTTGTTGTTTTTACTTTAAAATAATTTGAGACAAGCTTGTAATAACAGGATTTTGTACTCCCTGATTTCTGTCCTTATCTCACCTGTTCTTCTGTTATGCAGAGGTGTTCCAGCATGGCCTAGGATATAAGGTATTTCAAATGCCTTACTTACTTAGCAAACTCTGTAGTTCCTTTGGAGGACTGCAAACTTTAAGTGTGCCTTTTATTGTAGCCACAATGATCTGAAGTGCATAGCACATGTACTGCTGTCAGAGTTAGCCAATATATGCTGTTGCTTTCTATGTGGTATTTGAGTGCCAGTGCTCAGCAAACAGGCTCTGAAACAGGATCCCAGCTGCGCTCTATAACTGAAGATTATTCATTCTGCAGATGCACAAACACCAAGAAGCTTCTGGCTCCATCACTGTTGTCAGGGTCAGTTTATTACATGCCTGTAAGATCCTGTGTAATGAGGAGTGCTGGGTTTACTTCTCCGCTCTGTAACTTACCCTGAACAGTGTTATTATTAGTTGGATTGAGAATAAATTGGAGTTATAAATAAATAAATGTGACTGAATGCATCTCTGAGCTATCACTAAACTCATTTATAGCTTTCTTGCCACTGACATAACTCAGATGGAAGAATCCTTGTCTGGTTAAGCCTATCTCTAGGGTAAAGGCAGGGTGCCATAATACTGAAATGATGAACTGAGATGGGTAAAACCAGGACTGAATTAACCTCTTGGTAAATATTGGAGCCAATTAACAAACCTACCAGCCAATGCCTGCCTTCGGCTAGGAAGCTATGTGGAAAGGGGAGCTGCTGCTTGTATGGGACGTTGATCTACCTAAGGTGGAGTGGAGTCTGTTTACCTGCAGTATCATCTACGAAAAGAGTCATCCGAAACTCCATTCTTTTGGCAGCTAATGGAGGAGCCTACTCATTGGCAGGCAATATTAGACCTGGTACTGACAGATGGATGCAGTGTCTCTAATGTCCTTGTTACGCGTGCCGTCTGTGGCAGACCCGCAGCACGGCTCCCTCACCTTTCTACAGTGACTTCAGCTCCTGGTTCCTCCTCGCTGGTGGCGGTGGGCCGTCAGCTTCGTCCTCAGGCCTCCCCCGGTGCCTCCGGCCCTGCCGCAGTTCCTGGTGTTCCCGGTCCTGCCACCACTTCTCATCGGGTCTCTCCGTGTGGCCCGCAGAGAGATGCTGCTACGCGCGCACCATTGATGTTTAAGTAAGGACTGCGGCAGGAATCTAGCCGCGGCCCCGGAAGATGACGTCAACCCAGCTATATCTTAAAGCTCAGGCTCCGCTCTCTAGCTTTGCCTTTGCAACAGGTCTCCTCACTGGTCGAATACTCGTTGCCTTCTAGAGATTCGTCTCATCTCTGCGTTCCTTTTCCTCGATGTTCCTGGTTCCTGTCTCCTTGTCCCTAACTTGCTTCATTCCTCGGATTGACCTCATGGACTTTGATTTTGCTTTGCCTAACCACGCCATTGATTCTCTCCAAGCCCGGACCTCTGCTTCGCTTGACCATGCCATTGATTCTCTCCAAGCCCGGATGTCTGCTTCGCCTGACCACGCTATTGATTCTCTCCAAGCCCGGATTTCTGCTTCGCCTGACTATACTACTGCCTATCTTCAGACTCGGACTGCTGCTTTGCCTGACTACGCTATTGCCTATCTTCAGACTCGGACTGCTGCTTTGCCTGACCACGCTAGTGCCTATCTCCAGACCCAGACCGCTGCTTCACCTGACTACGCTATTGCCTATCTCCAGATCCAGACCGCTGCTTCACCTGACTACGCTATTGCCTATCTCCAGACCCAGACCTCTGCTTCGCATGACTACGCTATTGACTATCTCCGTGATCAGACCTCAGCCTTGCTTGCCACTGCCTTCAGATTGCCACCAGCCCTGACTCAAGCCTGATCTTCGATGCTTCTCCAGCTTACTCTCTGGAAGTGGTTTACTCAGGCTTCGGCCTGCTCTTGCTTGAGTGCCCCCTGTCTGCTTCTGTTCCATTGGCGCTCGAGTTTCCAGGACACTACCCTGTCCAGAGTAAGACTGTACCATCTCTCACCTGCTATCTCTGGGCTGAACAGACTCTCACCTCGACTACACACAGAGGCCCACCTAAGTCCTGCTGGCCCCGGCACCCAAAGGCTCAAACTGCGGGGAATGAGGGCTGGTATAGGTGAAGCTCCAGGGGCCTCTATCAGCCCACTCCGCCTGCCGACGGTGGGGACCCATAGGTACCTACCTATGGGTTGTATCAACCCCACCTTGGCCCAAGGGTCCACCTCCAACGTAACAGGTTGCAAAGGCCATGGACTCTGTGGAGCCGCGTGCCCACCAGGCCATTCCCAGCCTGGCATCCAAGGTACAAGAACAGCAGCAGTTTCTTGAGGCACTGGCCTCCTCCATTGTTTGTCTTCACGCCCGGCTTGATGCCCTCACCAGCAATCCGGTTCCTACACTGGCTCCTCCTCATCCACAGCCATCATCGTTGATGCCTCGAGCCCTGCTGGCCCTACCAGTGTCCCCACGTTTCAACGGTGACTCCAGACTCTGCAGAGGGTTTATCAACCAATGCTATATGCAATTTGCTCTGCAGCCCTCCGTCTTCCAGGATGAACTGACCAAAGTCACCTGTTGCATCTATCGGATTTAGACGGCTTCATCCCACATTCCTCACCTCAATATTCGCTTTCTCCACCAGCCTCGGGAAAATGGCGACCACTGCGTCTGTTTGCCGCACTCCCCGGCATCCCCGGAGCTGCTATGGCAAGGCATTCTGCCATGATTCACCTAAGGGCCTCCTAGGGTGCGCGCTACCCACGTCTTTTTCCAACATTGGCGCGAACCTCTGGGGCGTCCCCTTCGAGTGACGTCACAACACCCGGGTATTTAGGTTGCCCATTTGCTGACTGACTTTGAGTTAGCAAGGATTAGATTTGTCCGGTCTAAGCTGCTCTGCTGCTTCTTGCTGCTGCTGGAAGCTCTCTCTACCCTCTGGGGTTCTACTAACTTGGGTACCTGCTCCTCGGGGGCCCTATGCTTCTTTCCAGGTGCCTATCCAGTATCCAGGTACTTGCTCCTCGAAGGACTGAGTTGTCTATCATGGTGCCTGTTACTATTACTTCTACCTGCTGGGAACTCCAACATTACAACTACAGGAGTGTGAGAAATTTAATATCTACCAGTCTGTCTCACCTACAGCTCCTCATTGGAAACCTGCATCGGGGCCCCTATACCACCATTGTGGGATGGGGCTCCTCAGCCGAGGACCCAAGACTGTTGCAGGAATCTACTCACTACTGCCACCTCTGGTGAACTCTAGAAGCTGTACAATAAAGACTATCTCTGTGTTTGTGCATCTGAGTCTAGCCCAGTACTGCAGTTCTCCGGGGGGCTCCTCCCCCATAGAGAACTGGCAGTACCCCCCTGCGGAGAACTGGCAGCACCTAAGAATCCACCAAACACCTCAAAACCATAACATCGCCTTCATCCTGTCTCGTCTTGAAGGAAAGGCACTGGCCTGGGCTTCGCCCTTATGGGAACAATCGGACTCACTCCTAAGAGAGTTATCTCAGTTTGTGGCTCTGTTTCGACGGACCTTTGATGATCCTGGGTGGCATGCCATGGCAAGCATCAACTTGTTACATCTTCGTCAAGGTCAAAGAAGTCTCTTCGACTATACCATTGAGTTTCGAACTTTGGCCTCCGAGCTCACTTGGCAGGAAGACTGCCTATGAGCTATCTACCTGGATGGACTTTCCTCACAGCTGAAGGATGAGCTGGCTGCAAGGGAGCTCCCTTCCTTTTTTGAGGACCTTATAGACTTATAGACTTGACAGGCCGAATCGATCATCGTCTCCAAGAGCGTCACCGGGAGAGTCGGATGCCCAAGAAGCGTTGGAGGTGGACCCTTGAGTGTGGGTGCTAGAGAGAGGGAGCCTATATGAGGAGATTGTGAAGGAGTGTGTATGTGTGTGAGAGCTTGGGAGCTGGTGTGTATGGAAAAGGATCATGTGTATGTGAGGGTGCCAGCCTGTGCAAAGGGATTGTGTATGTGTGAGACAGAGCCTGTGTGAAGGGGTGCGTGAAAGAGAGGCATAGGTAGCCTGTGTGAGGATGTATGTGTGAGAGAAAGGGAGCTTGTGTGGGTGTGTACACAAGAGAGAGGGCCCGGTATGAGGGGATGTGTATGTGTGTGTGTGCGCAAGAGAGAGTGAGGGAGCCTGTATGAGGGTATATGTATGTGTACTAGAGAGAGGGAGCATGTGTGTGAGAGAGGGAGGGACAGAGGGAGCCTGTATGAGGGGCAGTACTGAGAATGGGGTCAAATTCTGGGACTGGCGATAGAGTGGAAGGGGTTGAACCTAAAGGTGGAGGGGAGAGATACTGGCAGTGGAAGAGTTGGGGCCTGAGAGAGCAAAGTGGCCAGGGGAGTAGGGAGAGCGAGTGAATTACAGTGAATTTCTAGGGAAATTCTGCATCTCTAAGTAACAAGTTTTTTCTGTATTAATTTAAAATGCAATTACTTAAAGATTGTCATGTAAATTGTATTATTTTGACCAATATAAAGTTTGCAGAATTTTTAATTTTTGTGTGCAGAATCCCCCCATGAGTAGCCCCATGGGGAAGAACCTGGATGCCACTTGTACTGCCCTCCATTCTCGCTCTCTTAGATTGAGTACCTATGCACTCAGTAAAACGTTTTCCTTTCCCAACTTCAAGTACCAGAGAACTCCATTTTTGAGTAGCAAATAACATTTATTAGAAAGCTGAACAGTTCAAACTCACTGTGGATGTGAAGGTATCAAGGAAAGCCGCATAGGAAGCAGAGTCCAGTTCAGCCATTGAGTTTCTGAAAGTTCAGTAGTCAGGGGAGAGACAACTGCAACTGTGATAGAAACTGTAGATACTGGGATAGGAATAAACAGGTGAAAAAGCGATGCTTTAAGGAGCCTGTGTAGGAAGACATAGAGAGAGAGAGAGAGCTGCTAGCCTGCCAGGAACCTCTTATAACAAAGTCTCTGCAGGAAATGAACAGTCCCAGACAATCCTTGGGGCAAGGAACCAATGAGAGCAGGCAAGAGAACACAGGCAGAGAGACAAATCAAAACAGGAAAAGATCCAAAATAGAGCTCAGAATCATTCCAAAGATGGCCAATCAGGAGGGAGAGCTCTACAATATGTAGCGAACCCAATCTGTGCAATATCAATGAGATAACACAGGGTGGTAGCGTAACAAAGAAACATTTATAAATATTATTTATAATTAAATATACTGCAAAGGCTGAACACTACTCTAGTACTGTGATGTATAAATGGCTGAATGTTGCAATGCCTGTCCATGTGCTTATAAGTTACTTAATGGTGGTACTATCAGAAATACTCTCTAACATACCTGTTTCATATTTTTGCTTTTTATCATCCCTCCCCCTTTCTTACAATTTTTAAGCTCCATGTACATGTGTAGGTTTCCCTCTTTAAGAATTTCTCCTCTGACCTCAATCGTATGTGGGGGATAACAGCTTGTTTCTCCCTAATTCAATCTGCAGACCTCTCTCAGTCTCAAACAGTTTAAACGCATGCGAATGTAGAACTATACTTACTGTCCATGGGGGACTCCTCCTCTCGCAGAAAGATGCTGACTTTCACTTCTAGATAAATTCCTCCAGGTGGTGCACTAGTTTCTAAAGCAGCTAAACCTCTCTTCCTTGCATCTGTTCTCCAATTATTGGTTGAAGCTTCTGGTCTGGATTATATTTAGTTCATCCCTGGCCACAGACAGGTAGCAAATCGAAAAGGCACTGGGTATTGGAATCATCAGCTTTCTCGCTCTTCCCAACTAGTCCTTCTGTTTCTTGTCCTTGGGAACTCTGGAGGTGAAGGGGAAGAGACCCTTCAAATTCTAGCCAATTTATTCCTGGAATCAAGACAATTTAATTTTCAGTCCAAAGAGATGAACGTTGGGTAACAATGCAGCATTCAGAAGCCTGCTGCCCAACTGCGATAGCGCACCGCCACTCTCGCATTGTTGTGCTATTTTTAACTCTGTTCTTGAAAGACAGAGAGCATAACTCTTTTATTCACCTCTTATAACTGCTTCCTAAGTCCTTTCTCTCAGCAGCCTTCCTTTCAAAGGACCTGGTTTGGTCTCTGTTGGAAACAGGATGCTGGGCTTGATGGACCCTTGGTCTGACTCAGCATGGCAATTTCTTAGGTTCTTATGCTATTTAGTCCCGTCAGGCGAAAAACCAATGGTGCAGCTTTGAGAGGTGGACCTATGAGCTCTCCCAGCCTTCTTGAAAGCACCAATGGAAATTTGTATTCTTCCTCCATAAAATGAAAAGGAAGCTAATATTTCTGATGTTTAAGAAAATAAAAATGGATTTGATGGTTCCTAAGTAAGACATAGTTTTCAGTTTTCCTTAAAGTTGGTCATTAGGCATGTCCAAAGCACTTTAATGTAAACGTTGAACAGTTAATTTAATGCCCGATGCACACAAGCTTAGGGACCTGATGCATTAATGTTTTTTGTATTTATCATTTTGTATCTATGACAAAAATGCCTAGTATATCTTACTTGCAGCTTCAGGGGAAAGGCTCATTTACGCAATTTCTATCTCCGCAAAGGCTGCAGTCATTCGGACTAATTACCTCTGACCAAAGGCTCTGACCTCTGAACTCCAGAGACTAGCAGCTGAAAGAGCAAATTGTTAGAGGGGGAAGCTGTTGTGGTGGGTGGCAGGGCATGAAGGAGGAGTAAACGACTGTTTTATGAGGATAGATTAATTCCTCTGTAACCTCATTCAGATAACTTTATTGGCATGACAGTTTTACATGTATTGCCAAAGTAAGACACAGAATAATTAAAAAGGGGAAAACACTTTTAAAAAAATATCAACAAAGTAAAACTACGGGTTGCAGAGAGTACAAGTCTTAGGTTTTGGTGCTGGTCCATATTGTCAATGGTCAGATTACATTGCTGGCCTGATAGCAGGATTTCTCTGTTTCCCCCAAGATTATACAGAGATTTTTCCTGCTCCTTCTTTTGCCAGAGGTCTGATTTTCCCTGTCAGCTTCAGGCCTTTAAATAAGTAAATAAATGTGAATCATGGATATCTTTGTATTTCGCACAGCACAGGAAGAAATACTTTTCTGTTTCTGTCTCTCACAGTAAACAATGCAGAACCTGCCTAACCTAGCAGAATCCTAGACCCTGGCAACCCACAGAAACCATTATAGCAAGAGAGAATGACATATACACACCCTGCATACGTGCAGAAATGAACACACACACACACACACACTGACCGCCCGACCCTGGCTACCAGCAGAACTATCCAACGCACAAGAGGTTTCAGTCCAGCTTGTGACGGTCGGTAGAGTCCCGGCCCATGGCGTTAGGGTTGCCACCTGGTTCCATGTCATAAAGAACAGTTAAGCCGTTCTTGGTTTTACCTTGCTGCATGCACATCACACTCCTGTGTGCACGTCACGCTCCTGTGTGCACGTCACGCTCCCGCATGAAAAAACTTTACTTTCATATCCTTGTAAATTCTGACATATTTCTTTCAAATTTGTAAAGAGAGACATTTCCTCCTATTCATTTACAGTTCATTTCTTTTATTTCCAGTTGTATTTTGTTTGTTGAGGGAAGGCAGTTTTCGGTCTTCTAACTACTGCCTGGGTTTTTAGTTTAGAAGCTTTTAGTGTCGCAGGCACATTCTTCTTGTTTGCTTTAAATTTTACATTCACTTGTGCTCCTCTCTTCAGTCACCCAAAGGAGCTGAAAGAGAGGTGCTCTATCTTTACAGTTTTATTTAGTTATTGTAATCTATCTTACTCCAAAATTTCCCAATTTTGATTTTTCTTGATTACTCCTGTTACAGAAAGGGCGGCCTTGAGCGTGGGAAAGCTCAGAGGCCTTCGCAATCTGTTGCACTCCGCTGGCTGGGAGCGCCAGGGGTGAGATGTGTGCCCCTTGCGGTGAGACGGACCTCGTCTAGGATTGGAGGTGACCAGGCCCCTGCCGACCTGCATGCCTGAATGAGGACAACCACGCAAGGTTGGTTTCTGAGTGGTCCTCCAACTACTCCCAGCCCTTTTGGACCTGCTGCAGGGAGCAGCACAGGCGGCAGGCCGGACAAGAGACGAGGGCGGACAAGGGCTGAAGCTTGAAGGCTGAGACGAGGGCTTCAGGACTCAGGAGAAGAACACAAGGCATCGACATGCAGAAAGGCGAGCAGATGGAAGCTCTGGTCATAGAAGGCATCTGAGACTAGAGTAGGTGAAGTCTCAAGGCAACAGAAATGTCAGAGGCAAGGATGTCTCTTACGGACCTTTGGAAATCCAGCCGAGATGAAAAGGACTTGGAAGACTTAGACGAAGACAAGTGGGCACTGTTTCTCAGGGCGCCGTACACAGCCCAGTACTCAGGGCGGACCCAATGGGCTGGTCACGGACCACCCTGTCCTCTACGCACCCTACACATCCTAAGGAGGCTGGTCACGGACCATGCGGGAGCGGGGCAGGCTCAGGAAAGGAATCCAACTGACAGAGGCTCCAATGACCGGAAACAGGAACTGGACGGAACGGATTTACCCTCGGGGTGGCCATCTGGAGGACTTGGGGAGCTGGAACATTGCAGGAACAGACATCAGGAAGATCAGGTACATAAGGACCTCTAGCCATCAAGGACGTCAGGCCTTCTGGAATGTCAGAAGGGCCTGACGTCTTTGATGGCTAGACACTCCCTGTGAGGAAGCCCAGGGAGGGCTGGACTCTCAAAACGTCTCCAAGCCCAGCCCCTCCCAGTCGAAGTATGGGTCAGCCATGATCTGAGCAATCCTGGGGCTGGTCCTCACCGGGAGAGGACAGTTCAGCGGCCCCTACCCCAGTTCCTCCTGGGCTAAGTATGGACCCGGTGACCTTTTGTTGGGTGGAATTCTTTCAGGACTTCCAAGCCTTTGTTTAGGTGCCATCAGCTGCTGCCCCTGGCCGGTCTGAGCCCCAGCTGGGAAGGCCTTGTTCTCCCAGAGGACGTCTGGAACATCAGGAGGGCAGAGACAGAGGACGTCAGGAACATCAGGACATCAGGGACCGGGATCAGGAACAGCAGAGATGAAACAAAGCGGATCCCTTGGAATACTGGAACACCAAGCAAAAGCAGGAACATGGAGTCCAAGAGGAAGGAGAAGCTCCTCAGACGACTGGCTCATTGCGAAGGCAAAGCTGACTGGAAGTTAAAGTCCTTTTATAGGGCTGAAGACAGGCAACTCCCTGGGAGGAGTTTGGATGGCCCACACCTAGCTGGCCCTATAACTGAGGAGAAGTGCAACGGGCCGGCCCCTAGGGAGAAGGGCATGGCCCAAACCAGGAAGTCCATGCAAACCCAAGCAAGCCTCAGGCAGGCCCCAAGGACATCGAAGGCCTGCCAGGCCCTGGAGCAAATCCTGGATAGTTCGTAGGCGATCCCCCAGCTTCAGAGCAGCCTCCAGGAAAGAGGTGAGAAGCCTCCCATAGCACAGCTACAGGAGGATTCATAACAACTCCTACCGGAATGTCAGGAGTCAGTGTAACCATTTCAGCTGCTGAGCAGGGTCTGAAGGCTGAACTCATCAGAAATCTGCAGCAGCCCTTCCCAGGGCAGCCCAGGAGTCAAAGTACATATCCATGCCTCTGGAGGACAAGGTCCTCATGCTCCCAACACTGCTGCTGCTAGGACCTGCATCCCTCTACCGCCACTACCATAACTGCAGACATCCACCACACTGGCATAACCATCCCAACCAGGTAACAGCAGGCCTCAATGGGGAGGAAGACCTCCAATGTCACCTCAGAGGTTACCAAGGCCACCATAGAAGCACCCTCTACTGCCACACCAAGAGATAGTTTCCTTTTGCATGCTAAAAAAGACAAGGAAAACCAATAAGGCAGGCCAGATGGGGGGTATGTGAGTACTTACCACCTGTAAGAGAAATGCCCCTCAATTAAGGACTCCTGAGGTAGACGTCCCTATGAAGGTCATCCTGCAGAAATCTGCTTTGGACAAGAATGTGGTAGCCACCTCTGTGTTGCTGCCATCAGTGGAGCTGTCAGCTGCCCCTCCTATTCCAGCAGAAGGGGTGGAGACCACCACCAAGGAAAAAAAAAGGGAGCAGGAGCAAAAGATATCCGGATACCTTGGACACCCACTACTACCCATGCCTAAACAACAACAACCTCATGGACAACAGCCCCTCCAGTTTTTCTCCTGTCAGTGGTTGGACATGGGGAAGGTCTGTCTCTGGATCTGCTATCATGAGCATGCCAGAGGAGCTAGCAGGAGGCATGATGCTGGGATTAAGTAGCTGGAGGGGGAAGCGCCTACCTGCACTTAGGGACCATTGTCTGCCAAGCTTGTACAGTACACTGAGAAGAAGCGCACTCTCTGGGATCTAGTTGAATGTTCAGACTGGGGGAGTTACATATAATCACACATCCATATCCTTTGAGAAACAGATTGTGGCTCATGCTTCTTCTGCAACAAGAAAATAATGTGAGGCAATAACTTAAACTGAACAATACCACTTAAAACCAAACTGTTAAATTTTAATAGGTGCACACAACAATAGTGCACCAAATTTAAATATTAGCATTTAGAATAAGTAGTTACACAAAGCCCCGACACGGCCGTGTTTCTCGTCAGGCTGCGTCAGGGGGATGATTCCAAAAGTCTTGAACAGGCTGAAGCTGCGGCTCAAGGCACGGCAGGAACGTAGGTACATCAACAAAGCTTCGGGTCAGGAGGGATCCGGGTAAACCCTTTAAAGGAGTAAAGAGAACCTCGAAAAAATGAATGTCCGGGGATCACCATGTCAGTAAATCAACATATAGAACCGGAACCGGGGCTCTCTCGGATATGTACAAAGTGCATACGCGGTCGGCAAACCGTCATTTAAATTAGGCAGTAGCACCCGGCATCTTCAAAAACAAAGACTTGTAAGAGAAAAACTTTGAAGACTCAGACAAATATTATCACAGCGTCCCGAAGTTTTTCCCTTACAAGTCTTTGTTTTTGAAGATGTTGATGTACCTACGTTCCTGCCGTGCCTTGAGCCGCAGCTTCAGCCTGTTCAAGACTTTTGGAATCATCCCCCTGACGCAGCCTGACGCGAAACACGGCCGTGTCGGGGCTTTGTGTAACTACTTATTCTAAATGCTAATATTTAAATTTGGTGCACTATTGTTGTGTGTACCTATTAAAACTTAACAGTTTGTTTAAAGTTGTATTGTTCAGTTTAAGTTATTGCCGCACATTATTTTCTTGTTGCTGTATCTCTAAATGTGTGTGCCCTTTACTCCGCTCTCCCTGCATGCTCATGCTTCTTCTGTGCATTAGAGAAGAGAAGCCAAGAAACACTGACCTAGATACCAACAGAATTTTATGGGAGGGGTTTCCCATGATCGGTCAGAGTGGTTAGACAAATGTCTCAGCTTAGCCGAGCTCTCGGAAACTATAGGTATAATTCCCTACAACAAGTCTCTGGGCTGACCGAGGAGGTCTGTCAACACTTCTGGAAAAAGGTAGGGCCCATCCTCCGTGAGTCCTAGAAAAAGCCCTCCAGACCGGGCAGTTATTGCTTTCATGCCATTGCATAGTGTTAAATCTAATATCTTAGAAGGGGGATCTGTACAACATGAAGAACTGGTGCCCAGTTTCACTACTCAGACCAGATTATAAATCATAGCCAAAGCAATCTCACTGTAGCTTAAGACTTTTCTGGCTGATATGAATTACATGATCCCAGGCTGAACTATATTTAGTAATATTTCCCTAGTCCAGGATCTGATCCATCTTGCTCACAGGACTGGTCTGTCAATTGCTGTGATTGTGCTAGACCAGGAAAAGGTGCTCAATAGGATGGTTCAGAGATACCTCATGAAAACCCTGCAGGTGTTTTGTTTTGACCCGCATTTTGTGGAACTTCTGCAACTCCTGTTTAGCTCTGCAGGGTGCCTCATGAAGGTCAACTGTTCTCTGATAGCATCTCTGGTATTCAGGTGAGGAGAATGTCAAGGGTGCTCCTTATTGGGGCAAATGTATGCACTGTCCATTAAGCCTTTCCTGCACCTACTATAAAAGAGGCTCACTGGGCTGATGCTGCAGGAACCCAACATGTATGTTAGGGCCAGCTGGTTCAAAGTAATTCCCCAGCAGGAGCAGCACAAGGATCAAAAGCCCTCTTTGACGAAGGAGACAGAAGAAACTAGCCATTCTCTCCTCTCCACCATTGCTATGGCGATCCCACAGGCTGGAGTCCCAGCTTTGCCTATAAGAGTGCACACATCATCAGAACCCTTGCTACAGGGTTCTTCAATTGCAGTGGCAACAGGGATCAGCCCAGCGTTGCTTTTATTACTGGGGACCTGGCTTAGTGAGCCCCCACTATTAGGTTCAGAAGAAGGGTCTTCAGGAATTCCTTTTGACCCACTTCTGCATCCTTTTGACTATACATCGCCTTCAAAGGACTTTAGATAATCCAAGTTTGTGGAAAAAGATGGGAACAACACTTGGTGTCAATGTATGCAAAGACAAAGACACCTGGTCGGAAGTATTTGGGCTCCTTCATATACTGGACACTCTATCAGAACTCATGGCTCTTCCAGTCCACAACTTTATACACCTATTGCAGATGAGAATGTGGCAAACTCCTGTTTCTGGCATTCCTACAGCTAGGAAGCTAGATCTGAAATGTAAAGTAAATGTAAAGTTAAAAAATCCCTGGGGTTTGGAATTGTCCAATTGCTTCATTTGTCGACATTAAATCTGCCTCGAAAAAGGTGAACCCCTCCCCCCCCCCATGAATTCATTTGAATTTGCCCCCCCCCCCCCCCCCCCCGGAAAATGCAATAGGATACTAGACAATTTTGGACAGAAAGTTTTTCGGTGCTCCATGCTTACCGCTTGTATCACTACTCACCAGTTTTATGTGGTTCAATATCTAATGACTGTATTCAGAAACTAAAGCCCTTTCTACAGAGGGCAGACATTACTACCCCTAACCGCTGTTGGATGCAGAAGAAAGCATATGACATCTTCTCCGTTCCATCTATGAGTCGTTTGATTCCATTTCATGTACTTCTTCTGCCTCAGTTGGAGCTTGATGTATGGTATGGCTCAGAGCCAGTAGCATCCTGTGAAGGGTAGTGGTATGTGAGCCCTTAGGTCTGTGGTGCAGTTGATGCAGCTTCGAGGGCCTACACCCGAGGCCTATGCTGGCAGCTGGCGAATGTGCCCTGTAGCTTGACAGTCTGGAGCTTCACCTTTATCAGTCACCTCCTCCGCAGGTTGAACCCTTGGGTTCTAGCAGCCAGCATGACATAGGCGGGTCTCTAGGGCGGTGGTGTTAGCTAGAGTCCAGAGACACTCCAGGGTCAGGGCAGGCAGCAGGCTAACAGTCAGAGATGGGCCAAGGTCAGGGCAGGCTGCTAGCAAGAATAGTCAGGGCCAGGGAAGGGGACAGATCCAAGCAGCAGGCAAACGTGGTCAGGTCCAGGCAAAAGGTCAAGATCCAGAGAGGCAAGCCAAGAGTGGAGGAGTTGAGTAAGGGAGACAAGGTGAGGCTAGAGGGCAAGGCTGGATAGGGCAAGAAACAGAACACAGAAAGTAGCAACATGAACTGCAAGCAGGAGACCCATTGCTGAGGCGTGTGGCTGGGGCTTAAGTACACAGCTGCACTAATATCATCTTCAGGCACCTTCCCGCCAAGGGGCCTTTAAATACTGGCACGGCGCATGTGCCAAAGGACCCAGCAGGGTGAGATAGGCAGGAAGTGTGTGTGGCATCTCGAGCCGCAGTCAGTGGCACCACTTGCTGGTGGCATCAGGGATGAGTAAGGCGGCTCATGGGACCATCCCGTGAGCCGCTGAACGTAACACATCCAGGATGATGTACATGAGATGTTGGCAGACATTCTTTGTCTAGGGGATAATCTATTTGTTGAATGTAACTTTGTAACCGCCTTATTGAATGTGGCTTTGCTTCTTCTGTTAAATGATTGTGCTTTGTTACAGTTTACCCCGTTCTGTGTAAACCGATCTGATATGGTTATTTAACCATGAAGGTCGGTATAGAAAAGAGTTAAATAAATAAATAAATAAATAAAATTTGGAGAAAAGCTCAGAGAAATAGTGCTCAAATTAAAGAACAAAATGTGGCAGTCCAAACTATCTCATTCGGTCCCAAACAGTGCTGCTTTTCAAGATGCTTTTTCTAAATCTACAAAAGGCCATATTTTCAGAGACTCCCATTCTGACTTTTTCAAAAATATCTGTTATATCCGTCGGTCACAGATGGCAGCGACCACATATACGCACCTCCTGTACCGTCCTCCTTCCCTCTCTGGGCCTGCTCACGGCGGGGCTAGTCTCTGCCGCCACGTACCCCATGGTTCCTCGTGGTGGTTGGGATGCCACTGCCACCGACGCCGACTTCGGGCCTTCCTAGGCATGCACGTACACCATCGGGCCCTCTTTTGAAGCCTCTACGGCAGGAACCTCGGGGCGTCCCTGATTGATGACGTCATTGGATCAGGGTTCTTATGCTCCACCTTCACCCCCAGCTAGCCGACTTGGCAATGAGTTCCATCGATACTCTTCGAGCTCCTGTCTCCGTTGGACCTGTGGTGACACTACCGGACCCTTCTTGGACTCTGAACCCTGCCTGGTACCCGCACCTCGGGGGCCAGCGTGCACTCTACGGAGATTTGGTCTCCTGGTTTTCCATACTCCTTGGGCTGATCCTGCCCTTTCCAGAAGTCCTGTCCTGCTGGCACACCACTCCTCGGGGCCGCCTCTGGAACGCCTTCACCACTTAGGAGTTCTACCTCTGCATTTCCCCGCTCCTCGGGGTAGTGCCTACATTCTACACTTGTATTGTCAGTGCTTCCTCACACCCCGGGGTAGTGCCTACATTCGATATCAGGAACTGTTGTGCTTCCCTGTTCCTCGGGGCAGTACCCTTGATTCAACCACCAGTGACTACCAGCACCTCCCGCTCCTCAGGCTTGTCTACGTCATCTTCTGGAGACCTGACTCGGGCTTTCCCCCTCCGCGGGTTAGTCTACGTCATCACATCAGTACCTCCCTCGCTGCACAGCTCCGCCCCTCAGGGTTGCCTCTACAGTATACCTCCTGCACATCCTGTCCTGCGCTTCCCGCTCCATGGGCCTGCCTAGTGCCACCCCCTTCGGAGGTCTCTGCCCAGGTACTGATCTCCAACCTGCCTACTTACTGTGGGGATCCCTCCTTGCTGTGTCTCTTACCCCGCTCCTTGGGACCTCTCCACAGTTTTACCCACAGCTCCCAGCTGTGCCTGACCTCACCTCCCGACGGTGTGGACCATGGACCCGGCAGAGGTCTCGGCCCTCTAGGCCATTCCTGGCCCTGGCACAAAGGATCAGTGAACAGCAAAAATTCCTGGAGTCTCTGGCAGCTGCCATCGACAACTTGAGCACTCGTCTAGATGCTACCATGACTGCCACCACAACGTCTATCAAGCTCAATACCTCCACCTCTACGCTGGTTCCCTGGCCAACTGTGCCCTTGCCGGCACCTCCACGCTTTTCAGGGAACCCTCTTATGTGCAGGGGTTTCTTGAATCAATGCAATATGCACTTCTGTCTGCAACCAGCTTACTTCCCAGACGTGATCACTAAGACTACATACATCCTTTCCCTTTTGGATGGTATGATTTTGGCGTGGGCGACACCCTTCTGGGAGCGTGCTGACCTGGTTCTTCGATATCTTCCAGGGTTCCTGGCCCTGTTCCGGTCCATCTTTGAAGACCCTGGCCGAAGAGCCATTTCCAGGTCATCACTTCTTCATCTCCAACAAGGCTCTTGCCTCTATTGAATTCAGAACCCTTGCTTCGGAACTTCACTGGGACTCTGACTGTCTATGTTCCATCTTCCTCGAAGGTTTGAGCCCTCGGATTAAAGATGAGTTGGCGGCTCGTGAATTGCCCATATCATTGGACTCATTGATAGACCTTACTGCGCTTATTGACAGTTGCCTACAAGAACGCTCTCAAGAGTCCAGAGCATTCCGGAAGTCTACCTCAGGCTCGTCCTGAACTCGACGTTCTTCCTCTCCCAGAATGAACACATCGCAGAACCTAGCAGAGGAAGAACCTATGCACATGGGTCGGAGCAGACTTTCTCATAAGGAACAACGGCATTGCCAGCAATCCAGTCTCTGCCTGTATTGCGGCCAACCTGGACATGCCATTGCCTCGTGTCCAGTCTGTCCGGGAAACTCCTGGGCCTAGGTTCTGCTGGAGGACTACTCCTAGGCCTGACTTCACCATCTCCTCCATTGACTGTCCCCGTTTCCATTAAGATGGACAACCAGGAGTTTCACACTTTGGCATTGGTGGACTCTGGGGCCGGTGGGAACTTCATATTGAAACAACTCACGGAACACTTGTGGATCCCCACCATCCGTTCTCCTGTGCCGTTACTACTCTCATCTATCCATGGAGAACCTCTTCCTCGTGAGGTTACCCACTGTTACGACTGTCGCTGCCCGACGTCTCCACTCCGCCCTCCTTACCTCTCTGGCGACTCCTCCTGTGGTTGACGGACGTTTGGCTACCGCTGCGTCAGCCTGCCGTCCTCTCTGGCATCCCTGGTCCGGCTTGGGCGCTGCCTCCCGCCATGCTGTCTAGCTGCCTTAGGGCGCATGCGCCACGCGGCCCTGCTTCAAATACTTTCTTTGGCGCGAAACTCAGGAGCGTCCCCCTGTGATGACGAAACACATCCCGGATACGAAAAGCCTACTCTACTGCTAGCTAATCGAGTTAGCAAAGGTATTCGTTCAGGAACTCATTACGGATGGGATACACTCTCTGTACCTAGGTACTCTGCCTCTCCATTATTGGACTTACTCTATTTGGGGTACCCGCTCCTCGGGGGCCTCTCTCTTCTCTTTCAGGTCGCTGTCTGGAACCGGTACTCGCTCCTCGAGGGCCCATGTTTCCAGACTCGCTGCCTGAACATTACTTCTGCCTGGAAGATACCGCTGCCTACACCATCAGTGAGTTACCATCTACTTCTCTCAGAGCTGTTCCCTGGAACCAGGTATTCACTCCTCAAGGGCCTGCCTCTACTCCAGCTCCTGTGTTTCCTACTGAGAGAAACCGCTATGTGAGTAGTCAACCAACGAGGCTCTATTCCAGAACCCTGCATATTGCACTCACTTCACTACAGCACAGTCATTGAGGGATCGCTGTTCCAGAGCCTGAGGGACTACAAGCCCAGCCGGGCTTCATCTCTGCTCACTACTGCCACCTCTGGTGGCTCCTCAATACTGTAAATAAAAGATCTATCTGTGTTATGTGTCCTAAGCTGAGCCTGACCTGTTGCCCCTCATGGGACTTCCCCCCGTGGGCATGGTCAGTAGCCACAGTGTCCAAGGGTCCACCCAAAACCTTACAAACAATAACAGATTGCTAACTCCATGGATCCGGCACAGCTCAATGCCCTGCAGGCCATTCCGGGCCTGGCCCTGCGCATTTCTGAACAGCAAGACACATTGGAGAAACTCACTTCAGCGTTTCATCAGCTGCACACACAGAAGACCCAAGGCGCTAATTCCAGCAATGAAGGTCAGTTACATGAAGTAACTTTAAAGACTGCTGTACCGCTGGCTGCTCCAGTTCGTTTCTCGGGAGAGATTCAGAAGACCAGGGGCTTTTTAAACCAGTGCTGCATGCACTGGTTTAAATCAGCAGTAGATTGAGCTGCTGGGGACGTCACGTTTTTCCAAGACTACTTACATTCTTTCTTATCTTGATGGAAGGCCTTGTCTTGGGCCTCTACACTATGGGAATGCAAGGATCCTATTTTGCAGGACATAGATGGATTTTTGGACTTATTTAAATCCGTTTTCGATGATCCTGCTCGAGTGACCATTGCTGGTTCTACTCTGGTGGACCTGAAGCAGGTCAACCGACCACTGGCTGATTTTGCGATAAAGTTTAAGACTCTTGCTACAGAACTCTGCTGGGACCCCAAATGCCTGAAGACCCTCTTCTTCAGAGGCCTGGATACTCGCTTGAAAGATGAGCTGGCTGCTCGTGAAACACCTGACTCGCTGGATGAACTAGTGGCTTTGGCTACTACGATCGATCACCGGCTTCGTGATAAGGTGAAAGAGCTCCGGCCTAATAGAGGACTTGATCAGAAGGAGGCTAGTGCTAAACTTGTACCTCGGATGGTTCCAGTAATTCCTGCTGTCAGTAGAGATGAATCGATGCAACTTGGTCGCGGACATTTGACTTCCAAAGAGAGAAGACTTCGGAAGAGGCATGGTCTATGCATGTACTGTGGACAGACTGGTCACGATGTCCCAACATGCCCAATTCGTCTGGGAAACGGACAGGCCTAAGTCCTGCAGGAGGACTGTTCTTGGGCCTTACTACGCCCTCTCTTCCGCTCTCTCTCCCAGTCTCCTTGATCTGCGGACCGTCTGAGTTTCAAACTCTTGCCCTGGTGGACTCAGGGGCAGGAGGCAACTTTATTCTTCAACGCCTAGTGGAACATCTGAGGATTCCCCTCGTCACTTTGAAGGTTCCACTACTCCTATCCTCCATTCATGGAGAGCCCTTACCGGGTGACGTGACTTGCCAAACTGTACCGGTAACTCTCCGCACCGGAGCTCTCCATATTGAGTCAACTCCCTTCTTTGTGTTTGAGACCCTATCGTCCTGGGGTTACCCTGGTTGCAGTCGCACCAACCCCAATTTGACTGGGCATCCTTGGAACTCTCCCGCTGGGGCCCAGGTTGTCATGGGAAGTGCTTTAAGGAGATTGTTCCTGTCATCTGCATGCCTACTACTCCAGTGATGCTGGGACTGCCGCCCCAATACGCATCCTTTAGTGATGTGTTTTCCAAAGAAGCTGCTGACATTCTTCCTCCGCATAGATCCTATGACTGTGCCATAAGACTGAAACCCAATACTGAACCTCCTAAAGGACATGTCTATCCACTCTCAGCGACTGAGAACAAGGCAATGTCTGAATACATCGAGGAGAATTTACAGAAGGGGTTTTTTAGACTATTGAAGTCTCCAGCCGGCGCAGGCTTCTTCTTTGTGGGGAAGAAGGATGGTACCCTACGTCCTTGCATTGATTACCGAGGTCTGAATGAGATCACGATTAAAGACCACTACCCCCTGCCTTTAATCTCAGAGCTGTTTGACCGGCTTCAGGAGGCCAAAATATTCTCAAAACTCGACCTGAAGGGGGCCTACAACTTAGTTCTCATTCGTAGTGGCGACGAATGGAAAACAGCTTTCAACATTCGAGGCGGCCATTTTGAATACTTAGTTATGCCCTTCGGCCTGTGCAACGCACCCGCTATATTTCAGAACATGATGAACAATATCCTGCGGGACCTACTGTACAAGAGTGTCGTGGTATATCTGGATGATATCCTGATATTTTCCCAGGATTTGCCCACTCATCTAGAGGATGTCAAGTAAGTACTACGCCGACTCCGTGAACACCGGCTCTACACCAAACTCTCCAAGTGTGAATTTCATAAAGACTCAGTGCCTTTTCTTGGCTATATCGTGTCTAAAGATGGCTTCCAGAAGGACCCTCAAAAGCTCAAGAGTATCAAAAATTGGTCCCAACCAGCAGCCTGAAGGCCCTGGGACAATTCCTGGGGTTTACCAACTATTATAGAAGCTTTATAAAGAACTACTCTTCTTTAACAGTACCCTTGACCGCAATGACCTGCAAGGGTGCCAGCGCTTCAAAATGGTCTGCGGAGGCCATTTCCGCATTTGATAAACTAAAGACTGCTTTTTCCACAGAACCATGCTTGCGGCATCCTGACCCCAACAAGCCCTTTATCGTAGAAGTTGATGCTTCAGATGTCGGCATGGGGGCTGTATTGAGCCAGACTGGAGACTCTAAAGCCTTACGTCCCTGCTCTTTCTTCTCACGACGTTTCTCCCCGGCAGAAAAGAACTATGGGCTCGGCGATAAAGAGCTCTTGGCAATAAAGCTTGCATTCGAGGAATGGCGGCCTTGGCTCGAAGGCGCTCAACATCAAATAACCGTATTCACGGACCACAAAAATCTAGAGTATCTCCGCCATGCGCAACATCTTAACCACAGGCAAGCTAGATGGTCCTTATTCTTCAATCGTTTCGACTTTGTGCTTAAATATCCCCCCGGAGATAGAAATACCAGAGCTGATGCTTTGTCATGCTCCTTTCTCTTGGAGGATATGCCTGAAGAACCTCAGCACATAATTGACCCGAAGAAAGTCATCTTGGCGACTACACATTCTGTGTCCGCTGGTAAGACCATCGTGCCTAAACACCTCAGGAAGAAAGTGCTCTTTTGGGCGCACGATTCCAAGCTGGCTGGCCATCCTGGTCAACGCCGTACCCTGCCCAAGATCCAGAAGTTTTATTGGTGGCCTACTATCAAGAAGGATACCCTATCCTACGTGGCATCCAGTACCAACTGTGCCAAACACAAACCTGCTTCTAGCCAACCGCAGGGTTTGTTGCAACCAGTGCCAGTTCCGGAACAGCTCTGGTCACACATTGCTATTGATTTTGTAGTCGATTTACCCCCTTCTGGAGGAATGAATACCATCTGGGTAACAGTCGATCGCTTCAGCAAGATGGCCCATTTCGTGGTGCTGCCTGGCTTACCTTCAGCCTTGGAACTTGTGAAGCTCTTCATATCGCACATTTTTCGCCTTCACGACTTACCAAGACACATTGTCTCAGACCGAGGATCTCAATTCACGGCAAGATTCTGGAGGGCCTTGTGCAAGTTATTCGACATCTCTCTAGGCTACACTTCAGCCTATCATCTGCAATCAAATGGCCAAACAGAACAGATGAATAGAACCTTAAAACAGGTCATTCAAGCCTACGTGAGTTGCTGTCAGAATAACTGGGCTGAACTGTTACCTTGGGCTGAATTCACCATCAACTCTCATCCAGCAACATCAACTGGATCAACACCTTTTGAAGTGGTATATGGATGCTCTCCAACACGGCCACTTCCACTGAAGCTCTCAGTGACGTCCCCAGCAGCTCAATCTACTGCTGATGAATTCCATAACCTGTGGACTCAGACGAAAGACATGCTAGTTAAAGCGAGTGACCGCGCTAAGAAGTTCTATGACGCTCACCATTCTCAAGCGCCTGTCTTCAAACCTGGTGACAAAGTCTGGTTATCTACCAAACATCTCAGACTGAAATTACCCTCCACTCGGTTCGCTCCTCACTATGTTGGACCATTTCCAATCCTCCGACGTCTTGGCAACATCACCTACAGTTTGAAGTTACCACCCGGACTAAACGCTTTTCACGTTTCACTCTTGAAACCTCTCATACTCAGTGAATTCTCTTCCAAGACTCAGGCTAACCTGTATGAAGCACCCACCTTTATCACGTCCCCACGACTCCCACTGCCATCACGCAAGGAGCCGAATAAATCGACCCCCACCACTGTCCAACAATGAGCCGAATAAATCGACCCCCGCCACCGTCCAGGAAGGAGCCGTACCAGCCACAACTGCACCCAGTTGTTTGGCTAGGGACCACTGACCTGCCCCCTGCCAGATCAGCCACCAGTTACCACAGCACAACCCCCCACCAATCGGCTCGGGCTACCCGCCACCCCCCCCCCCCAATGAAGCTGCGACAACGATAAAACCCCAACAACAAACAATAACAACAAGGGCGGGCGGGTGGGATGCAGCACCAGATGCAAGGCCAGGAAGAGAGACAGACCCAAAGAATCAGGTAGTCTCTCTTCCAACTCCTCCTTCCCCCTCCCAACCAGACACCACAGGAGCCAATTGGCTCCCACCACTATGTGGTTCAAAAGAACCACCAATCCCAGAGCAGCAGGAAGCACGAGGAGCCTGGGGGCTGGCCGGCCACCCCGAGACTCCCCTCCCCCCCCCCCCCCCCCCCCCCCCCGCATGACGCCAGCCAGGCTTGCATTAGCGAGCCTGGCGCCATATTATCTTGGTCGGGCAGGCATGAAGCCTACCCGACCTCTCATTGTCTGTGCTTACATAATCCGCAATGGCATTGAATCTTATCTCTTTTGAAAGTGAATCATAATCTTGTGGATACAATTCTTCTATTGGCTCCTTGCGCTTCACTTCCAGATTATAGTCTCCACTTGTAATAACAAAGATTGAATCTTCACTTTCAAAAGAGATAAGATTCAATGCCATTGCGGATTACATAAGCACAGAATTGAAAAAGACCTTGGTATCTATCTCCTTTGTTTTCCTAACTTCTTTTTGATTAGAACAGGATAAAGACCTGGTAGTTTAAAAATATTTTAAAAACAAAGATTTCCTTTTTTGTGGCTATAAAGGTACAAATATTTCCTTATGTATCCCCCGTTACTCAAGCTCAGAGGAAACAATTTCTTCTGCTAAGAGAGAGGTTTTGGGGCTCTTGCAGCCACATTTCTTCTCAAGTATCCTTATAAATGTCGGATAGAAAAAACCGTGTCTGAAACTTTGGACACGAGCGGTAACGTGCACTGTCAGTGCACGTTTCGTGCAAGTTTTTTCTATCTGACATGCTTGGAGATATACCTTCGTGCTGAAAAGAAGCCGTTTTGGCAGGCCCCTGAGGCAGCTTGAGCAAAACATGATATACATGTCGGGTTATGCCAAACAGGGGAAGTATCTCTCTTTTATATATAAAAAAGCTTAAAAAATTGAAAAAAATATATATGCTTTTTGAAAGTGCCTATATGGACCAATGATTAAAGTATACCTGCAGCGGTGAACAGACTGGAAGCTCAAGTAGTAACTCCAGTATCCGCAGGGTGGTATGACGGTCCTTAAATAACCAAAAACTAAAAACAAAATATTTTGGTTAAACTTCATTGATTTACAAAAAGGTTTATTCCTTGCTAGAGCGAAAAGTATTTATATTGACGTCTTTTCACATTATTTTCAAGTTCTCGTCAGTACTTATTGTGATTACGTATTGTGTGATTATGCTACTATGTTTGCCAGTTGAACAACCTATGTATGATTCAACTGGCAGTTCTTCTGTATTCATCTAAGGCAGCGGTTCTCAACCTGTGGGTCGCGACCCCGGCGGGGGTCGAACGCCCAAAACACAGGGGTCCCCAACCACCGGTCCGCGGACCGGGACCAGGCCGTGGGAGTTTTTTGCCGGTCCGCGGCGCCGCCAAGCACCGGCAGGTGTGTCGCGCGCTCCCGGTCTCTCCCGCTGCCGTTGCCGCCGGGCTGTCAGCACGTTCAAGCCCAGCGGGAACGGCAGCGGCGCTAGAAGAAGCTGTGCACCCGTGGCTGGGCCTTTTCTTCTTCCTGCGCCTGCCCTCCCTCCCGTGACCCGGAACAGGAAGTGAATCGCGGTGCGCGGGAAGGAGAGAGAGCTGCGCCGCGCGAAAAAGTAGCAGCAGCGGCTGCAGCATCGGTCCTCGAGCAATAGAAGTAGCTGGTAATGGAGAAAGGAGACAGCAGCATGAGCCTCCCGTGGCCGATGGGATTCTTCTTTCTTGGCCAGCGGAGGCTGCTGCAGCTCCCATTTGTGCTCGGGGGAGAAGAGGAAATGAGTGAGAGAAAGAGAGAGAAGCAGCCAGCCAGCCTGTGTGTGATTGACTGGTCAGAGAGCTGATGTGTGTGTGTATGTGAGAGACAATGAAAGTGATTGCTCAGGGAGATGACTGATGTGTATGTGAGAGTGTGAGACATTAGTCAGGGAGGTGACTGATGTGTGTGTGTGAGAGAGAGAAAAAGCATGGAAGTGAGAAGTCTGGGTATGTGAGAAAGCATGGGTGTAAGAAGCCTGGTGTTGTGGGGGTGAAAGAAAGCATGGGAGTGAGAAACCTGGGTGAGTGTGCATGCATGAGAGAGAGAGACTGCTTGGTAAGGTGATGGTGCGTGTGAGAGAAAAAGACTGGTGTGTGTGTGTGAATATGAGAGAATGTGATTCAGGGAATGAGAAGCCTGTGCACGTGGAGAGTGAGCATGGAAATGAGAGAGACTGGTGTGGGGGTGTGTGTGTGTGTAACAGAGAGAAAGTGATTATGGGAATGAGAAGCCTGTGCATGTGGAGAGAACAAGCATGGGAATGAGTGAGTGAGTGTGTGTGTGTGTGTGTGTGTGTGTGAGAGAGAGAGAGAGACAGAGAAAGTGATTATGAGAGTGAGAAGCCCATATATGTAAGTAGAACACGGGAGTGGGAAGCCTCTGTGTGTGTGTGTGTGTGTGTGTGTATGGCATGAGAGAAACTGTTCAGGAAGGTGACTGGTGTGTGTGTGCCAAAGACTGTTTGGGAGATGATTGGTGTGTGAGAGACAGAAACTGGTCATGGGGGCATGACTGGTATGGTGTGTGTGTGTGAGAGACATGGGCACTAAGGAAGAGGACCATAAGTATAGAGCTTAGCTTCTACTGCTGCTTCTGGTGAGTGCCACGGCCTGCAGGGAAGGGGAGTAGGAGAGCTGCTGGAGGGGGTAAGTAAAGGTGGCTTTTTAAGTTTATTTTTCTTGACTGCCATTTTAATTGTGTGATGTCTGCTTTTTTGAAATATTTTATTGGTGTTTGGAGAATGTTTAATAGTTTTTATGAGTTTTTAATTGTTGGATGTTCATAGCTGTTTTGAAACATTTATTCTGCTTATTAGTATAGTTTTACAATTATTTCTGTGTGGGGATCTATAGCTGCTTGCTAGTTCTGTTTTCCTAATAAGAGGTGTATTGGTTTTTAGGACCTGATTTAATATTTGTAGTGTTGCCTTTTCATAGATAGGGTTGCTCCTGTTTGAGTGTATTCCATAATACAGGTGTAACTGTGTGCGGATTAGTTTATGTGCATTACTACAGATCCTGGGAGTATGTTAGGTCGGTTCTGTGTCTGTTACCGAGATGAGATATTTTGCTAGCATGTAAGCGTTTGTATCGGTCTTATTTGTTGTGTTTTCTCAGAGAACATGCATTGGTGGTAAACTGCTGTCTTTTCATAAGTAGGGCTATTGAGCCTGGAAATAGAAGGAGTTTGAGTTGCTGTTACTGAGATGTCACTAGAACCAGAATATCTTTTTTGTAGGGTGAGTTGTATGGGGAATGTCATAATTCTGCTTTACATCCATTATTGTGGGTCAGGGGGGTTCCTGTGGATACAAACTGTACTTTTACATCTAGCCCCGTGACAATCATGGGTCAGTGTGCCATGCATGTGAGAACCTATGGTGAGTTGAGTTACATTCACATTATAAATGTCATAATTAAATGATAAGTGTGCACTAAAATCCAACCCCATCCATAACCCCGCCCCCATATGACCAAAGCCCCGCCCTCACCCCACCCTCACGGGGCGAGGGCGGGGCGAGGGGTCACCGCAACATGAGGAACTGTATTGCGGGGTCACGGCATTAGAAAGGTTGAGAACCACTGATCTAAGGGGTTTTAGCAGAGACTTCGAGATGCTTCCAGTCTTCTATTAAGATCTGATAAGAGCCTGAAATGTGATCATTGCATCAAGAGAAGTCTCAGCAACCATAAGCACAGAATACCTGTCTGAGCTCTGCTCTACAATCCCCAGCAGTTTGCCAATGATTCTTCTCAGCCAGGATCACTAGGGTCTCGCATCTCCTAAACTAAGATAGACATGAGTGGGTGAACCTAGCCCATCTCATGGGTCTAGCAACCTCTTGTGTCATTCATCACCTGCTCCAAGAGATTAAGAATACCTTATCACCTGACCAACGCTGCTTCCTTGAGAGGGTTCTGCAGACCACATGTCACTACCGGAAGTTAGAGCCCCATGCATCTCTATCTGCTCATCAACTCCAAGCTCCTTAAATGCCCTCGATATCCCTGTCCTGACACCCCATCCGGGTTGCTGGAATTCACTCGGACATGTTTGTGCACCATGTCAGGGGAGAAGGTCTACTCGCTCATGCTACATACCATGCTCTTCCTTGCCATCATCTCCCACCCAGACACCATCCGGCGGGATGCCATTCTTTCATCTGAGAACAAGAACCCCCAGTGGGCATCCTTCTATTCCCAGCATATCCTGAGGCTCAATGGAGAGCCGAGCTAGAGAATCTTGCATGGTGCTTTCAGTACAGTTGAGTTTTTAGCCTGTTTAATGGACTCCTCACCTTCCTGCCCCTTCTATGTAGGGATGGAGTCCATGTTACATGCCAGATTGCAGCTCTTCTTTCTGTTGCTTAAAAACCTACTTCTGCAGTTTGAGCTGAATTTCTCCCCTCATATTTACTTTTGGGCTCCAGATCCAAGACTATAGCATACAGGCAAGGGAACTCCTCATCAACCTCCTCCTGGATCTTGTGAATGTAGCACCTCCTCCCTGGGTTGGCCACTAAATGTCACTGTCCCTGTATAGAACACACTATCACTGAGCCTTTCATCCCTCACTGCCCCTCCCAACCTGAAGGGTCTGGATTGGATGTTTCAGTTCTGTTTAGCGCAGCCATTTTAGGACTCTTTGGGATCAGTTGTAGGAAGCCTTGGAACAGAAAGGATGCTTAAATTTTATACTCTGGTGAGGCCTCCCAGCTTCACCCAGAAGGAGTTTCAGTTAGAAGTGATATTTCATCAGGCACTCTCGCCAGGGCTGGTGCAAGGGTATTGGGCACCCTAGGCGACCCTTGTGCTGCTGCCTCCTCCTGGTCGCGCCCCCTCCCTACCTGTTTTGGCGCCGACTTTGTGCTTCTCAGGGTGCCAAGCCGTAGGGGGCGCCGAAGAGCAGCCACATGGTGCCACAAGCGGGGTCTATCCTGCTTGCGGCAAAGAGAAATAGAAACAGTCGGCGCCGAAACAGGTGTGTGTGTGTGTGGGGGGGGGGGGGGGGGGGGTGTGACACTGAGTGCACACAGTCTCTATTTCTGTTTGCCGTGAGTGGGATTGTGGCACCACGTGGCTGCTCTTCGGCACCCCCTATGGCTCGGCGCCCTAGTCGACCGCCGAAGTTCGCCTAATGGACGCGCTGGCCCGGACTCTCGCCCAGAGGGTCCTTCTTCCACTAATTTTCAGAAGAGACACATTTTTAAGCCTGATTATGTTTCGGAGTGAAAGGGCTATTAACCAGAGGACTGAAGATTTGTGAGTCCACTCTAAACCCTAGGTGGACAAGCAACCAGTGACAGATCTTGCTGCGAGAGACATTGAAGGCTGAAGGTATAGCCAACGTTTATATTTGGAAATATTTTTTGGACAGACAGTGTGGGGAGGTTTTTGAATCTCCCTCCCCCTAGGGATTGCAGTGCTTAGGTAGCCTGATCCCATTTGACTTTTCCCAAAGATAAGTGCCCAAAAATATCAACTAAGGATGAAAGACCAGGATTGGGAGATCCCAACTGGATCTCCATTCATGGGACCAGGACAGGCTGGGTGTCCAGGAGGGAGATGGAGCAAGGTAGGATTTTTGTTGTGAAGTGGGACCCCCTCAAATAGGATTCCTGGGTTAGCTGCTGGGTGAACTTTGTACAAGTAAAATCACCATGGGAGCTCCACCCAGATACCTAAATAAAGGATACCTGCCTATAGAGAAAATCATTCATGTATCACAGTCAGATGTAACTTCACTCTTTATGGACAAAATGGACTTTTAATGTAATTATTATCAGATCACTAAACTTTAACATCCAAGCCTGGTCATAAGAACATAAGAACATGCCATGCTGGGTCAGACCAAGGGTCCATCAAGCCCAGCATCCTGATTCCAACAGTGGCCAATCCAGGATTCAAGAACCTGGCAATTACCCAAACACTAAGAAGATCCCATGCTACTAATGCAATTAATAGCAGTGGCTATTCCCTAAGTAAAATTGATTAATAGCCATTAATGGACTTCTCCTCCAAGAACTTATCCAAACCTTTTTTGGACCCAGCTTCACTAACTGCACTAACCACATCCTCTGGCAACAAATTCCAGAGCTTTATTGTGCGTTGAGTGAAAACAAATTTTCTCCAATTAGTCTTAAATGTGCTACTTGCTAACTTCATGGAATGCCCCCTAGTCCTTCTATTATTCAAAAGTGTAAATAACAATTTGTCCCTGCATCTCACCTCAGAGGTGCGACTATACTCTAAACACATTGAAAGCAAGACACCATTTATTTATTTTATTTATTTCTTTTACTATACCGATGCTCATGGTCCGAGCCATAAGCAAGAGCTTCTCCCCATACAAAGAATGCTCCCCAGGATTAAGAATTTAAGCATAGGAGTACATTGCTAGATGAAGCAGCCCTGAAGAGAAATAAATTTGTGTGCCCTGGGATTAAATGCCCCCCCCACATGAAGCATTTTATCTACAAGATTTGGAGGCAACAACCAGATGGGGAGACATCCTGGGACAGTGGGTTTTGTTCTGGGTGACGGTGCACTCCCACCTCATAATGTTTGCTGGTTCAGTAGATATCGTCATCAGCCGTGTGTTCTTCTCACCTCCAGCCCTTCCAGATTTCACTTACATTTGAACATTTGAGTTTTTTTCCCCTGTGCACAGTATTTCATTTTTGATTTATAGGTACGGTTACCAGTTTATGTTGAATTTTAATTTAAATTGGTCCTTTCTCTTTTGGCTCCCCCTGAGGGAACTAAGTTCATATGCACTGATTTGGGTGCCTCTACCCAGTGGTATCAGAGAATGATCTAAAGTAGATCATATTTCTTAGATAAATCGTTTATATTCTGCTTTCCAGTCACTTCAAAGCAGATTATATTCAAGTACTGTAGGTATTTCACTATCCCAAGAAGGTTTAAAATCTAAGCTTATACCTGAGGCAATGGAGGGTGAAGTGACTTAACCAAGAAATGACAGTGGGATTTGAATCCTGGCTTCTCTGGTTTATAATCTGCTGCTCTACTAATAGGGTTAGTCACCACATTTATTTTTTGCCAGAGGGAGAGGTAATTTGCCTTTAGCAATCCATGCTCTATTATTAGGCTTCTCCTTCACAATCAGAACTACAAGTCCCTGCATGCAATAGGGTATAACCAGGACTGGCTTAGTCTGTTCCTTATTTCCTGGGTCCAGCTATAGCTGATTTTAAGCCCTGTTCTGGATTAATATTTCATAGAAGCAGGTTGGTAAATTAGCATAATCACCACCTTGCACCAACCATGTCCAGTAGAGAACGTGGGCCCTGCCAACTGTACTTATGCTATGTCCAGTTACTATTGCGTGTAACCAGATACTGCATAATAAAACTTTCTTGTAAAAATGATTGTCAACCCTAAAAACCGCTGTAGCTTTTCACTCTGAAAAACAAAATCTGTTTTAAATCTCCTGAGACAATGTTTGACATCCTGGGTTTATTTTTATCAAGATGTTTTTCCCCTTTAGGTACAGAATGAAAGTCAATTCTTTGGCAAGAGAAGAGCTGAGCCGCAAAGACTGGTAGTTTGGAGACGGTCCCTGGAGCGTGTTCCCTTCCTCCTTTTGTTCGGCTCGGACTTGCGAGACGCTCCTCGTTGTTCAAACCCGTCCCGGCGTGCTGTGCGGCCCCCCAACGGCTGCTCCGGAGAGTCCAGCGCGGCGGAACCGAGCCCGGCCCCGTTCCCCCTGACCCCGGAAAGGGCCCCCCCCCGTCTTCGGTCGGATCCCGCGATGGCCGACTCGGCAGCGCAGCAGCTCCCGGTGATCCCCAGCCGGCACGAGAAGAGCCTGGGCCTCCTCACCACCAAGTTCGTGTCCCTGCTGCAGGAGGCCAAGGACGGCGTGCTGGACCTGAAAGTGGTAATAAGAGCCTTTAAATGCACGCCTCTGGGACCCGCGATCGTTTGCGCGCACCCCGTCTGCCCGGTGACAGGATTACCGGGGGGGGCTGCGCGTGGGATCCGATCGTTTGTGTACAACACCATCCGGTGTCAGGATCCACGCTGCAGCAGCAGCAGTAGTACGCAGCCTCCATGCTCACAGTGACAATATTGCCGGGGGTCTGTGGTGGTGATGCTGTCAGGACGAGCTGGCCCGCTTAGTCGGTGACAGTATTAACCGGTGAACCTTAGGGTGGTAATAATAATGGCATTTCCATGCATGCTTCTAATCATCCGATTATGTATATATTTACTGGCTTGTGACCATTTAACTGCGGTAGCATCTAACCTCCCTTAATCGCTCTTATACAACTACTGGGGAAAGTAGTCTTCTTGTCGTGTTAGACTACTTGACTGCAGGAGGGGTATCTCTAGTCTAAAAATGTGGCATTTGTATGTATATATAATGCACTTTTGGCTTCGATTGTGTATGCTGCAGTAACCATTTTAATTACATTTGTTTTTATATGGTGTCATGGTGCTTTAGAAGACAGTTATGAAATATATATGTATACATCTGCTGGTATCATTGAGTTTTGAATAAGATGCTGGGAATTACAGTGAAACAATATTCATATTCACCATTATATTTATGCATACTTTCCTCTGTCACAGTGATTTTTTAAATAAATTGTTATGCTGGTCAGTGAGAAAACATTCAGGAAAAAGTGCAGTGATCCTTATAGTGGGAATAATCTTTCTGTTTATTTGTGTTATATTTTTTATATTTCAGTACCAATAAGCTATTGGCTCTTCTTCAGTAGCAACATGAGTGGATGCCAAGGGTAGCCTGCTTGGACCTTAAAAACTGATAATTTATACATACTGTTATGTAACTCATACACTCCTTCCTAATGTAACAAGAATGACTTCTCCTCCAAAGATAGAATTACCATTGTCTTTAGGATGATGTGCAGAACCTGACATGCTAATATTATGTTTATATATTTATAAGCATTTGATATTCTGCCTTTTCCTAAAAGTAGGGGCAAGGCAGATTACATAAAATTTAAGAAGTATCATTGAGCATATAATAAAGTATATGTAGGTACAATATACAGATGGGTAGATTACAGGTAAGGTGTAATTTTAGTTTAAATGATGTGTAATCTGTGTGCATTGGGAAGAATTAACGATTAGGTTAACTGGATATATAAAGTGGTGTGTGTGTGTATATCTAGCAAGAGAGGGCAAGTATTAAGAAATGTTAAGCAGTGTCAGTGTGAGACTTATTTAAGAAATAGTTGTGTAGATATGATTCAGAAGTGGGTGAATTTTGTGATCAGAAAGAGTTTGGGTAGGTAGGTGATAGAAGGCTGAGTCTCTGCTGTGGGTTCTAGTGGAAGGTACCTAACCAACCAAGTTCAGACTTTTTTCTGAAATGAAATATAAGTTTTAGTGCATGGTGTTTCAGCAGGGGTGGCCAACTCTGGGTCTCAAGAGCCACAAACAGTACTGATTTTTAGGATATCCACAACAAATATGCATGAGATGATTTGCAAGCACTACCTACCATTGTATGCAGATTTGTCTCATGCATATTCATTGTGAATGTCCCAGAAACCAGACTTGTTTGTGGCTCTTGAGAACCAGAGTTGGCTGCCTCTGCATTAGCAGTAACTTGTTGCATGTTTTAGGGGCAGAGCAGTTGAAAACGTGAAGTCTCATGCATGCTGGCCTAGCTGAAGCCAATGAATGGCAGGATAAAGGGACTCCTGGGAGGATCGAAGCTCCCTTCTTGGAGTGTAGGAAAGCAGAAGTCAGTAAAGATATTTAGGAGCCACTTGATTCACACATTTGAAGACTAAGCAATGTGTTTTAAATTTATCCTGTTCTCAGCCAGGAGCCAGTGTAGCTGATTCAAAATCGACAATACATGGCCAGTGGATTTAGCCCCTGCCAAAAAGTTTTCTGCAATAGTTGGAGACTTCTGATGATGTATTGTGGATGCCTTGGAAAAAGAAGTTACAGCAGTCAAAGTGGTTGGTGATCAATGAGTGTATGACAGTAGCTAGATTGTGTTTCTCAGAGTAATTGTGCAGTTGATGGATCTGGCACAGATGCGCAAAAGAGGTCTTTACCACAGCTGAGATGTGGGTTTCCATTGTAAGTTGGTTGTCAAGATGTACCCCAAGTCTGCATACAATGTCCTTAGGGGGTCATTTTCAAAGGAGTTACGCATGTAAATGTGACATACTATCGTAGCAATTTTCAAAAGCTATTTACTCAAGTAAAGTGCACTTACTTGAGTAAATCCTATGGACAATTCAATGGCATATATTGTAGCAATTTTGAAAAGCCCACTTACTTGAGTAAAGTGTATTTACTCGAGCAAAAACCAGTTTTGCTCGAGTAAATGCTTTTTAAAATCAAACCCTTAGGTTGTAAGGGAGTTCCTGAAAAAGTTAGTAAAGTAGATAGAAAATAGCCTTGTTGACTTCACCAGAGCTTGTGTTTGTTTAAGCCATGGTGCTACTGTTCTGAGGCAATCGCTGAGATGAGTGACGGCCATGGTTTGGTCCATCTATATTCTGATGCAGAGCTGAATGATGGCAAATAGGTGACATTTGATGTTGAAAAATTGAGTGGATGTAAATGTAAAAACACTGAACCCCAGGGGCTCTCCACAGATGAGATCCCTAGGTGTGCATGATAAGTTGACTCGAGTGAGAATGTCTGTTTTATTATCATGTAATTTGTACATTTTTATGAATATTTTATTTGTTCTATCTTCTTTTGATGTAGTTTATATGTTTTATGATAAAATAAAAGGACTGTGGAGGTTCAGGCATGATTTGAGCCGTTTTGAGGACTGAGCTCTTGACTCTGTTGCCTCCCAAGCATTGTAGCAGGAGCACACTCAGTGGTGTCAGATGCAGCAGAAAAGCCTAGTAGGACCAGGAGGAAGTGTCTATTGTTGTCAACACACAGATGGATGTTATTAGTTAAGGCTGCCAGGACGGATTCCTTTCTGTAGCCTTTCCTAAAGCCAGATTGAGGCACATATTTATGCAGACTGTTTGTGGAATTGTCATCCTCCGAGATCGCATTTGCGGAGCAAGTTTTTAGCCATCCATGTGACAAGCTCCGTTTTAGTGTCTCTCTTGTCCTGTATTCTGCAGTACATCTACCTCTTTCTGCTTTATGTACTGCTTTTTAAAACCCAGAGAAACTTGGTTTCACAGTCAGACTTCAATACTCTAGGACTTAGGGTGGTATTGGGTACAGGAGTTCTAGTGCTGCATTTGCCTGCGCACAGGGTGGCATGAACTTTCTTTGGTGTTTATCCTCTTGTGCTCTTTGGTTGTTGACATGTAGTCCTGCTCTCCTTAGGCAGCTGACACGCTTGCTGTGAGGCAGAAGCGACGGATCTATGACATCACAAATGTGCTGGAAGGGATAGGACTCATTGAGAAGAAATCCAAAAACAGCATTCAGTGGAAGTGAGTGACTCCATCCATTCTGCTCTGGGCTGACGCTGCCTCCTAGCTCTGGTAACCTAATTATGTGTCTCTTTATCAGGGGTGTGGGACCCGGCTGTAACACTCGGGAAATCGCAGATAAACTCATTGATCTGAAGGCAGAGATTTCTGACTTGGAGCGACGAGAGCAGGAACTTGACCAGCAGAGAATCCGTGTCCAGCAGAGCATCAAAAATGTCACCGATGATGTGCAGAACAGCAGATATCCTTTCAGTGTTTCCGTTCACTGTCATTGCTATCCCAGTCTCTTTTTCCCTGCAGTATCTTTATACCCTGGCTTTTTTTGTGACATTACTGCCTCCTGGTTTGCTGATATGGCAAAGGTGGAGTTTCGGCAGCATGAGTAATGTCATTTCCTTTTCCTGCTAGACCAGTCCTTTACAAGTGGGATTTCTGCGCTGATCAACTGTTGGAGACATTCCTGTGACAACATCCTGGGTGTAAGGGAGGTATGGCCCTAGGCAGTTGCTAGTAATGACACTTTTCTTTGGTTGCAGTCAAGTGAGGAATGATAGCATACAGTTCCCACAGCCAAGGTTGGGCCTCCATCTGGCTGAGCTCATCTGTTCCTGGGGCAACTGTCCTTTGGGGCTGCTTCGCCCAGTAGAGCTTGTTTCCCAGGAGAAAACCTAAAGGCACCCTCTTGCTTGATCCCTTGGGGTCTGGTTGATCACCCCTGGAAAGGGGTTCTCTAGTCTTCAGGACCAGATAGAACCAGAAGGAGTTTAGCCTGAGTAGTAAAGGCTCTTTGAGGCACTCAAGACTCTTCCATCCCCACCTTCCCTTTGCATCTTAAAGGAAGATGCCTCCCAATAGGTGTAAAGTTTGTTGGGGAAAGAAAGAGAACCTCGTGCAGCATTAGCTCAAATCCATTGGAAGACCCGGTGCATTCAGCCTCCCCCAGGGATGGTGAATATTTAAAAATAAATAAATAAATAAATAAAGAGTGGGGGGAAATCAAGGGACAGTCAATGGCAGTGGTGACATCTACGACCTGGAGCAAGTAGCTCTGACCAAATTGTGCTTGCGACTGGTGCCACTCTGGCTAGGCACTGCGCAATATGATTTGAGGCTGCAGGTCCACAGCCTGTGGCTCAAAGCAAATCCCCAGGGTTGCAGGCTCTTTGTATCGGGTGTGCGACAGGCCCCTTCCAGACCCAGGAGAGCAGGTAGAAGCAGAGCCAGATCCGGCGCAGGTAACACTGGAAGAGATCACATGTGGCCTCGTTGCCTTTTCCTTTGGGAGATGAGAGATTAATGCCTCTTTCATTGTAGAGGCAGCAGGGTGGGAATCTGAAGGGGAATTTTTGGGAGCACGCTGAGGTGCTTATGTACCAAGCACCCCTGAATTCATGGTGCTTATGCACCAAGCTTTCTGTGCTTCGCAGAAGTGGGTGGGGTGGGGGGAGAGGGGGCAAGGGAGAGTCTTCCTCTTGCCCTGACCTGACCAACCCAGAAAACTCCTGAAGGCTTTGGGGTCCCTGGCCCTGACTGCTGTTCCGGAATCAATGGAGGGCTCCTGGTCAGGTGATTGAATCTGATCAGACTCTCCCAGACTCCCAAGAATAAAGGGATTGCTCCTTTGAGAATCCACAATAGTTCAGTTATTCTGTAAGGAAGAACTTTCAGCCCTCATTTCTAATGTTTTTGTCATCCTGAATATTTCGAGTGCCAAGGCGGAGGACTTGATGGAAGGTGATTCTATCTTGCAAGGGATACAGAGACCCCAAAAACCTTCCCTTTACATGAGGCCCTGAAATGCGAGTACTAACGGGGTCTTTAAGGCTAAAGGATTATGAGCAGACCATATCCTCTACCTCTATCTCTAGAAGACAAGAATAATCTTTGGGATGGCCTGCTAAATGATTGGAGAGACAGCGACCTGCACTGAGTGGCAGTTGCTACTACCATTAACAGAAGGCTTGGAGTGGTCTGCAAGTAATGGCTGTTGCTACTACCCTAACAAAAAAATAAATAATTGCTGGACAGACTGGATGGACCATTTGTGTCTTTACCTGCCCTTATTCACTAAGTTACTATGTTAATGTGTTTTCTAAAAATCACCAGGGTGGACAAACCTGTGTTAACTGTAACCCATAAAACAATTATCCCAGTGGAAGGAGAGACAGTCATAAAAGACCTGCAAGATAGGAAGATTGAGGCTACCTTCCAGCAGGACTTTTCTACAGACACGATGGTGATACAAGCCTCCGTTTGCAGGAGATGCATGACCCAAGCAGTCATAAGCTGGATCCAGCACCTTTAGAGAGTGCGGAAATGCTTGGAATTCAGCATCGTGTTTTTAGCTGATGTGATGTATGATCTGATTAGGATGTCCTCTTGGGCGGTAGCATTGGCAGAGGCAGGAGGGGATTCCTCTGGCTGCGTAAGTGGATGGCAGACTCCGCCTCTAAAACTTGCCTTTGCAAGCTTACCTTTAAGGATGATTTGCTGTTTGGAGAAGCTAGTTAAGGGCCTAGAAGAGGCCCCAAAGGCTCCTGAGGATAGGCCCTGTTACGGAGCAAGAGGCCTCAAGCACCAACTTCTCTGGAAATTTTGGACAACTGGAGCAAGTAAACAGTTACCTCCGCAGACAACCTGGGGCAAGCCCCCATTCTTTTTGAGAAGCCATTAAGGTAAGAGGTGACCCCTTGGCAACAGCAGGTGGTAGCCGTCTTCCCCATTGATGGTCAGTGGGTCCTTCCGGTGATAATACTAGTGGGCGGACATCTTCTCCAGTTTTATGTGGAATGGACCCGAATAACTACAGACCAGTGGATCCTGGGGATTATATAGAGGGCATACTTCCTAGAACTGGCTATACCTGTCCCAATTGCTTTTATGGTCTTACCTGTACCTCTCAGGCCAGGAGGGAGGCCATAGAAACTATCTTGCTAAAGTTACAGAACTTACAGGTCATAGTACCTGTGTTCCTGCTGGAGAGGGTCAAGGAACATACATAATTTATTTTGTGGACCCATAGATTTAATCCTTCCCGCCTGTCCTAGACCTAAAAGGGGTCAACAAGTGTCTTTATGTACTCCACTACCAAATGGAGTCTCCCCGTTGGTGGTGATCCTGTGTACTAAGCAGGCATTTTCAATTCCAGGCTCTGTCCTTCAGGCTTTTGACCATCCCAAGGACCTTTACCAAGGTGGTGATGGTGGTAGCTGCAGCCCTACACAAGCAGGGCATAATGATACTCTTATCTAAACATTTGGCTCATGAAAGCCTAATTGTACCATTAGAACCAAAAGGCATCAGCCTCTGTGGTTCAACTCCTGGAATGACTAGGCCGGATAGTGAATAATGAAAAGAGCAACCTAAACTCTCCTTAGTCTCTGGAGTTTTTTTGCGTGTTCTGTTCAACACAGCAAAGGACTGGGTTACCTGATCTCACAAAAGGGTCACCAAATTAATCAACCAGGTGAGAGCCATCTGCTCTTAGAGGGCCACCCAAGATAAGGGATTACCTCCAGCTCTTGGGGCTGATGGCAGCCACCTTAGACCTGGTCCTGTGGGCCAGAACCCATATGCGTTCTTTACAGTGGGCTCTCCTGTCACGGTGGTCCCCTGCCTCCCAGGACTATGAATCCCGCCTCCAGGTACTGTTGGCAGTAAGAAGGAGCCTGGAATTATGGAAGGAGCCCTCGAACTTGTTGAAAGGCGTATGCTTAGAGCTTCCCAACTGGATTATCACCTTCATGGTCACCAGCTTAGGTGAGTTGGGAGCCCGTTGTCAGGGACCGGTGGTGCGGGGCTGCTGGACAATTGGAGACAAAGGCCATCAGATTAGCCCTTCAACAATTTTGCTAATAAAAGGAAAGGCAGTCAGAATTCTTTCGGCAAATGCCATAGCAGTGGCATATGCGAACAAGGAAGGTGGCATGTGCAGCTCCATCTGCTGCTTCTTTCAGTATCTCACATTGCAGGAAGAAACAGGGTTGGCAGAACCACTAGGTGAGCTAGGCCTGGGGCGCGACTTGGGGGGTGGCACTCCACCGCTTGCGGCCCCACATGGCTCGCACCCCCTATTGGGGGTGACGGCATGACAAGGGGGGGGGGGGGTTGGCACGAGGCAGAAGGCGCCTAGGGCATCTATTTCCCTTGCACCGGCTCAGGGAAGCAAGAATATCTAAGCTGACGTCCTCAGCAGGACCAGACTAGACCCAGGGAAATGGGAGCTCAGCCAGGAAGCCTTCCAATTGATAGTGGACCAATGAGGCCTCCCGTTCATGGGCTTAATGGCAACTTGAACAAATGCCAAAGCCAGTAGTATGTCTTTCATCCACTGGAAGAAAATGGAGTCCAGGGGAATAGATGACTTAATCAGGCCAAGGCCAAGGGACAATCTTCTGTACACCTTCCTGTACATCTTATAGACAAGATAATAAAGAGGTTAGAAGATCACCCATCAACAGTGATCCCAGTAACACTGGGTTGGCCAGGGAGTCTTTGGTATGTGGATCTAAAAATGCTACTGGCCAGAATCCCTGCTGTGGAAGAACTGCTGTGGCAGGGCCCATTACCAATGCAAGACCCATCCCCATTCTGTTTTGTGGTCTAGCCCTTGAAAGGGCATGCTTGTGAAGGAAGGGCTACTCCCTATTAGTTATCATAACCATGCTAAAGGTGTATAAGAATTTTACCTCATTGGCCTACATTTTAGGTTTGACGTCTTTTCGATTAATTCTTCCTCGAGCATAGAACCTCCTCATGGAAAGCAGACATCTCTTGTATCTTGGACTTTCTGGAAAGAGGACTAGATAAAGGCCTAGCTCTCAACTCCCTGAAAGTACAGGTAGCAACTTTTATCATGCTATAGGGGCCTGATCAAGGAGCCATAGGTAGCCGTTCACTTAGATGTAGTTTTCTTTCTAAGGGGGGTAAAGCATATTCGGCCTCCCTTTAGACCATTGGTGCCTCAGTGGGATCTCAACCTGGTCCTCAGAGCTCTGGTGGGGGCTCCTTTTGAACAAATTAAACAGGCATCCCTTAAAGATCTTTCCTTAACGTGCAACAGATTTGCTCCACTAGGCAAATTTTGAAACTTCAAGCTTTTTCATGTAGAAACCCATAGTTGGTGTTTTCACTAGACTCTCACTTTTTGGTCAATCCCATCCTTTCTGGCAAGGTGATGTCATCCTTCCACTTAAATCAGGTGGTATCTCTCCCAGCCTTCAGAGGCAGCGAGTATAAGGGATAGGATAAAAGGCTGCATCTTCTGGACATACGCTGCATTCTCTTAAGGTATCTCAAAGTGATGAACCCCTGCCATTAAAATGGATAAGCTGTTCATACTGTATGGGGGTTCTCGGAAAGGAGAAACTGTCTCTAAAGCCATGCTAGCCAGGTAGACTAAGGAATAGTCACTTCAGCCTGCGTGCTCGATGGTAGGCAAGTACTTGTGGTGCTCCATGTGCATACCACAAGTACATCAGCGTTATCTTGAGCAGAGGCATTTTTGGTGTCCAGATGAAATTTGTAAGATGGCCCTTTGTCTTCCTTACATTAAAGCCAAGGTGAAAGTGGCCTTTGGATCTGGGGTCCTTCCTCCCGGCCTAGTCATAGGTTGGGTAACTCTCTGACATGTAAGGACTGGTTTAGCAGGAAGAAAAGGAAGGTGAAATTAGTACTTACCTATTAATTTCCTTTCCTTGAGTGCTCCTAGACCAGCCCAAGGCTCTCCTGAGAATACAGGGGCTGCTGGTGAGGACTTCACCTTGAGACCTACTTTAATAAAAGGTGGAATATCAAATGTTCATTCATAAATAAATAAATGTCAGTTCTACTACTCCTGCCTCTCTAACCCTCCCTGGGGTAGGCCTTGAGTTTCTTCGGTAGTCTCAAAATTCCCTTTTTTGTATAAACATTGCCTGAGGTTCCAGGCTAGGAAGGTGTCCTCTTGCTCTGACAAAAAGTTACTGACAACTGCCTAGAGCCACACCTTTTATATCTGAGAATGATATCACAGGAAAAGGTGTGACCTCTGTCTCCAGCAGGTGATAAGCAGGGAAATCCCACTTGTAAGGATTGGTCTAGCAGAACTCAAGGAAATGAAATAAACAGGTAAGAACTAATTTTACCTTCTGTAGGAGGAGTAATGTAGTGTTAGGCGCAACAACTGGCAGTGACACCACATGAATGGTAGTACTGAGAGTGATTCAGTATTGGCAGTTGCAAAGATCTTGATTGCAGAAATGATATAGCATTGACTGATGATATAGTGTTATCTGAAATTGTATATACCAAACAGTATGCATTGTCGGATACAGTAATGGTATGGCAATGGGAATGATACAGTATTGACTTGTACTGGGAACACCTGTGAGGTTAATAGAGCATTAATTGAGAAAGTGGTTTTAGCTGTAAGAGTGATGCAGTATTGGATGTAGCTATATTGTGTTGGTTATGTACATTGTTACTCTTTGACTATGTTGCGTAGATAGCAGATCATAGATGTAATCAAGACCTGTGCGTTTAAATCCGGAGTTGCTGGGAGAAGCTGGCTGAGCTGTACTGTTTCTAGAAGGCTAGGATAGGCATGGTGATGGCATAGTATGTGCCAGAGACATTCTTCTTAACCTCAGAAACGTTAGCATATGTAACACATGAGGACATCTGCAGATGCTTCAAAGGTAAGCATGGGAGGGTTGAAAGGGAATAAAGCTATTCTATTTGGTCAACTTGCAGAAAGAGTGCAGGTAGTCCAGCTCTTCAGGAAGCCAAGTGTTAATGGAAAAAGTCATGATCTGTTAGGTTTTATACTGTGCTTCACTCTCAGGAACTCCAGCATAGCTGGTATAGCCAGACAGCAATTCCTGTCACAGGATGGCACCAGTAGGACATAATTACTGGCACCTATTTCTTTTGGAAGAGGGTAATAAATGGGTTCCCATAGATGTCACTGTTTAAAGATGAAATCAGACTGTCACATTATAAATACCATGCAGGATTCACTGATTTTACAAAAGGATACAGATATTTTAGCTAAGTGGGCACAGAATGAGGCAGATGAGATTTAATATGAACACAAATACACTAGCCTATATTGTGAAACTACTTGCTAACCCTAATCAGGAAAATGACCTGAGCATATTAGTTAATAACCAACTAGAAGTGAGTGGCCCAAAGCTGGATGCATGTTGGTGGTATTCAACGGGGATGGGGTGACAGAAAACATTTTGCTAGTGCAGACAGTCATTGGCTACAACACAAAACCTGAAAAGTAAATTAGGCAAGTTTTTAGAAGAATAGAAATTTACTGGGCAAGACCGTATAGTTAGACTCTTAAAGATATCGCTATATGACGTGTTGGGGAGGACGTTTTCAAACAAACATAACTTAAGGACATATAAATTGGCATGCTGGCTCAGACCAAGCTCCATCAAGCCTAGCATACTCGTGGTGGGTTTTTTGTTTTTTTTTAACAGTAACCAGTCCAGGTCACAAGTACATGGCAGACCCCATAAAGAAGATCTAATTCCTATTACTTGCTCCCAGGCATAGCAATAGCTTTCTTTAGTCTACCTGGCGAATAGTGTGTTATGGACTTTTCCTCTGGGAGCTTGTCCAAAACTCTTTAAAACTCCTTTATGCTAGTCACTTTGATCACATACTCTGATAACAGATTCTACAGCGTGATAGTGTGCTGAGTGAAAAAGTTCTTTCTATAATCCGTTTGAATCTGCTGGTTGTTAGTTTCATGGAGTGTCCCCTTATTTTAATAATATTTGAAAGGGTAAATAATAGTCCCTTTTTCTTTCAATAAGCAGGGCTGAATTAGTCAAGATCTGCGGGTGACATCAGGCGGCACTGAATTGAACTCTCTCTCCAAGCTAGTAGAGCTTTGAGCTTTATCGAGCATGTGCAAGAGTTCTTCGTGCAGGCGTTGTCTCAGAATTTCTTTAGTCTGTTTTTGTCCGTGTTTCGCACAGATGGCTTTTCTGTTTCTCTCAGGAATACCTTCTCCGTAGTCTTAAAATATTCAACCCTTGCTATTTCAGCAACCTACAACATCATTTTCCTCTGTACTCAGGCAGGCTAATCCAAGCCAGTGGGTTATGCACCCCTACTAGCAGATGGGAGACGGAGTAAACTGATTCACTGACGTCACTGACATAGTTCTGCCCTGATAGCCCACTAGTATTCTCTGTCTAAAGCAGATGGTGGACATGCATCTCCCTGGCGGGGATTGCCCGTGTGGAGATTGACACTGGGTTGGTCTCTCCCTCAGATGAGTGGTTGAGCCTCAATGCCTGACTAGGCTTAAGCTTCAAGAAAACGAGAGCATTGGAGGACAAGGGAGAGCTCGGTGTTGAAGACTTGTGCCCTCTCACTCTACAGCCGCTGACCTGATCATGCTGTCAGCCAGAGGTGAGCTAAGTTTCAGGTAAAAAAAGAGAAAGGAGGGAGTAATAGGTCCTCACACCTCCAGGGAATTAGTGGAGAATGGAGGCGGAATAAGTTGGTGGGTGGAACAGCACTCGCAATAGGCCATGCATCGCAGGCTCTGTTGGTTGCTGCATGGTGGGCGGCTGGGCCACAGCGAAACGTACTTAGGCCGTGGTCGGTGTTTTGTTCCCATGCACGAGTACGCACAGTGCAGCGATGCCTTGGAATAGGCGTGCATGACCATGGCCTAGATCTGAACTCATAATTGAGCGGGTATGTCCGCACGCCCATTGGTGTGCATGCAGGAGGCCATATGGAAAGAAACCTTTTGGTGATGGATAATGGCATTGGGGAGGGCTGAAAGGTCTAAGCGCCTTTCTTTTGGTTTGGCTTGCCATATAAGGGCAATCTGGCCATCTTTCCCACTTTGCTTATGCTAGTGTTGTCTGGAGATTCAAAGCGATTTACCTCCCAAAGTTTTGGCCATCAGGACATTTCCCTTACTGTTTGAGGACTCAGTGGCAGGGGTACAGGAGGTGATATGATAGACTCCCTGCCTGGGGGAGGATTCATAGTATGCCAGGTTCAGTCCTGTGGGCTCTGGTATGGATTCATCCTCCTCCTGGCGGGAGTTTTTCCAGGGATTACAGGTGTCTTTCTGGAAAGGCATCCAGCGGAAGCAAAGCAGCCCCCTAAGAAGGGAACACATCATGGGTCTTCCACTTGGTGTCCAAGTTGGGCAAGCCCTGTAGAGAGAGGCTGTCCCTGGTGAGCTAGTGTAGGATGAGGATCGTGATCCATCAGTGATTCCAGTGGTGACTCGGATTCCTGATCTCTGGAAGAGGAGTAAGTTCCGCCTGACCTGTAACCACATAGGATTCTAATCCGCTTCTCTTGTATGGACGAGTTGCCAGGTCTGTTGACTCAGACCCTGAAAGCATTCTGAGTAGGCAGGGGAGATGCTAAGGGATTACTAAAGAAAGATCCCAGTTTGGTTACCTAATGCAAGGTGTCCTGTTTCTTTCCCCTCCTGGAAACAGTGCAAAAGTTAATTGACCTTGAGGCTAACTCTGGCAACAAGGTTTAAAGGTGGATATTCTCTTAGATCTGAAGGCAAGAGAGCAGTTGTGATTCTTGAAGGTTGATGCCTTGATCTGTGCTGCCACCAAGCTAGCCACTATACCAGTCAAAAGGGGAACAGCACTAAAGGATGCTGAGGATAGAAGGATTGAGGCCATTCTTAAGCAAGCTTTTGAAGCATTGGCAGTGAATTTGCAAATAGCGTTTTGCTGCTGCTTGGTGGCACGAGTGGATTGTGCTTCTCAGGAGACTCAAAGAGCAGGAACCGATAGTGGGCCGGTGATGGAACCAGGAGCCACATTTTTAACTGATGCGGGCTCTGACTTGGTGCATATGGCTGCTAGAGGCGTAGGTTCCGAGATAGCGCAAGTCACCTGCTGAGGCTGCGGAACTGGTCGGGTTCTCTCTTGTTCGGGAGTGAACTGGAGAATGAGGATATGACTTCTGAGCCCTTCGTAAGATCTTGATCCTTTCGGCCTAGGAAGCCACATAAAGATGTAGATTCCAGGACCGGAGCATTTTGATCTTTGCCATGAAGGTGCGGGGACTCACTGATTCCGAAAATAGGTGGGCATCTATCCCACTTTTATCTCAGGTGGGCCTATATCACATCTGACCAGTGGATCCTGGATGTACTAAGCAACTATGCTCTAGAATTTCTCCGAATTCCTCTGGATGCCTTTATGGTCTCTCCATGCAATTTGCTAATGAGCGTGGCAATGGTGGCTACTTTGAGAAGGCTGCTAAATCTCAGGACCATGATTCTGGTTTCCAGATTGCAGGACAATACAGGGGATATTCTAATTATTTTGTCATTCTCAAGAAGGAAGAGGGTTTCTTCTGATCAATCCTGGATCTGAAGGGAATCAACCGGCATTTGCGCATGACTCACTTCAGAATGGAAACCTTATGCTCTGTAATCATCGTAGTATAGAAAAGGAAGTTACTCACATCTCTTGATCTGATGGAAGCCTATTTACATAATCCCATTTGACAGGAGCATCAGTAGTTTTCTTTGTTTTACTATCCTAAGACACCATTATCAATTTCAAGCCCTTCCGTTTGGTTTGATTACAGCGCACAAAACCGTCCCTAAGGTCATGGTGGTAGTAGCAGTGTTTCTGGGCAAGGATGACTGATTGAGTTGAACCAATTGGCATCTTGCAAAGTGATCTATCCCCTTTAGGAGCTAGGCTGGTGGTGAGCTTAGCTAAAAGCAGACACAGACCCTGGAATACCTCTGACTGTGATTCGATATGGAGTAGGGCACAGTGTTCCTGCCAGAGAAATGCATTCAGAGGTTGGTGACTCAAGTTCAGTCTTTGAGGAGGGCCATTTGTCCACCGGCATGGACTTATCTATAGGTCTTAGGGTCGATGGTAGCTATGTTGAAGATAATGCCTTGTGCAAGGGCGCATATGTGACCACTTCATCGTGCGGTGCTCTAACTGGAATCTGCATTCACAGGAGTACACAGTGATGCTACACTTGCCGATGGTTGTGAGCGAGCAATTGCAGGGGTGGTTGCATCGGGACCACCTCAAGAAAGGAGTGCCCTTGAAGGCACCAGGTTGGTTGGTGCTCATAACAGTTGTGAGTGTCTGGGACTGGGGGAGCTCATTGTTAAGGTACGATGGGTCATCGATAGTTGGAAGCCTGTGCAGTTCGCCAAGAGGTTGACAGGTCGAGCGGTTAGAGTAATTTCAGACAATGCCGTGACAGTTGCCTACATAAATCTGGGTAGAACCAGAAATTATCAGGTGTCAGTGAAGAGAGATTCTCTTATGGCATGAGTAAAACAAAATCTTTAGGTGTTATCCACCTTTCAGGTTGCCGGGAAGGACAATGTGTAAGGGCTGATTTTTCTCAGCAGGCAGGCCGTAGACCCAGGAGAATGGGAGCTGGCAGACAATGCCTTTCAGCATATGGCTTCTCAATGGAGGTAGCCCTATCTGGATTTATTGGCAAGCTACAGCAATGCAAAGGTGCCACAGTTCTACTGTTGTAGAAAGGATCTGAAAGTATTCGGAATCAATGTCATTCCAGCAGCCATGGAACGAGGTGTTATGTTTTCCCTCCCTGGCTGATGTTCCAGGGTAATTCAGAAGATTGTGAGTCATATCCAGTCCGTGCTTCTGGTGGCTCTAGATTGGCTCTGGACACCGTGGCATACTGACCTCTGATGATTCCTAGTGGGCAGTTCTATGAGACTGCCGGTCAGGAATGATTGTACATGAAAATCTGGGTCAGTTTTGCCTTACGGTTTGGCTCTTGAGAGAGCTCGTCTGCTGAGGAGTGGTTATTCTCTGGCAATAATATCCACATTGCTTCGTGCTAGAAAGTTTTCTATATCTCTGGCTTCTGTTTGGTGAGTTTTCGAGAACTGAATGGGGGGAGAGGTTCACATCTTCTGCGTAGAGATCTCCGTAGTTTTGGAATTTTTGCAGGCGAGATTAAGGGCTTGGCCCTAAACACCCTGGTGGTGCAGGTGGTGACTTGCAAGCTATGGAGGGCAGATTAATGGCAGGCCCTTGTCCTCCCATCCAGATGGGTCTAGGTTCTTGAAGGAAATTAAGCATCTATGGCCTTCCTTGCGTTTACCGGTGCCTCTTTGGAACTTTTTTCTGGTACTGAGATTTTTGATGGACCCTACTTATCAGCTGCTGCGTGATCTCTCTTTATGGCTGCTTATTTTTTAAAATAGTTTTCCTGGTGACTGTCTGTTCTACAAGGCATATTTACGAGTTGCAGGCTTTCTTACCGAAAGCCGTTTCTACTAATAACTCCGGGGGGCAGTGCAGATCAGGACTGTACCTTCCTTCTTGCTGAAGGTGGTATTGGAGTTCCATTTGAATCAGTCTGTTTCCCTGCCCACACTGGACAGGGAGAGAGATGAATGGGATTTTTGATTGTGATGTGGCCTTTGTTGCAGTACTTGAAGGTTCTCGCTCTTTGAGGAAGAATGATTAGCTGTTTGTTCTTTCTTTCTTTCTTTCTTTCTTTCTTTATTTTGAATTCTTATATACCGACATTCCTGTATGATATACAGATCACACCGGTTTACAGTACAACAGAACAGTCGCGGGTGAGCGTTACATTAAAACATTAAGTCTGAGAGAATACGAAGATAAGAACATTCAATGGAGAACATTCAATTGTTCTCCATTGTGGAGGTAGATAGGGAGACCCGGTATTGCGGGTGACAGTAACCCGTTGGGTTAAAGATGTCCTCATAGATGCCTATGTTGATGCAGATGTTCCATTGTCCAGGCAAGTCAAAGTGTGTTCCACTAGAGCACAGGCGATCTTGTGGACAGAGATTCGGTTATTTCCAGGCAGCAGCATGGTCATTGTTGCATACTTTGTTCCAAGCATTATCACTTGGATGTTGAGGCTAAAGAGGTTGCGACTTTCGCGTGGGCGATGTTGATGGGTGCGAAGGCAGCCTCCCACCCATTTTGGGAGTAGCTTTGGTTCATCCCAGCGGTATGGATTGGCCTGCCTGAGTGCAGAGGAAGGTGAAATTACTTCTTATCTGATAATTTCCTTTTCTATAGGTAAGGCAGGCAAATCTACAACCTGTCCTGGGCTGCCTACTTTATTTTGGTTTCAGTTTATCTCTTATTCAAGGATGATGCAAAGTGTTCTTTGTTGTGAGTCGTTTGAAGGTGTGGTAAGTGAGGAACCAACCTCTAAGATAGTTTTTACTGATGTCATTACTTCTGAGTTGGCTGGAAGAAACGAGTCGTTGGCTGTTAAGTCATGGTTCAAGTATAATCAGTTTGTCCACAGTTTGGCTTTTCTAGAGATATACTGGTGGGCTGATGTTGGGGCAGGATTATATGTCAATGGTGTCAGCAAATCAGTTTACTTCGAGTACATAAGCCACTGGTGTGGCTTGGCCTGCTTTCCTTAGAGGAAAGGAAATTAAGTAAGAAGTAATTTCACTTTTCAATGCTATTCAGTCTTCTGACTTGAAGGAAAAAAGAAAGTAAAAGAAAAGTGTGAAGAGCACCTTGAACATTCTAGAGCATAGCATTTAGGAAAATAATTAGCGGCTACAAATTCTGCACTTGTGGTCAGATATTATCTATCCATTGACCAGTATATTATTTGCCACACATTATTTTTGTTGCAGATGTTATCCATAACAGATGGGCATGACTTATGTTGGGACCGGATCTTGACCGGTTGAACTGTCCTGTGTGTGGTTGGACATTCCAGAGGTCACAGAGATCCAGAGCTGCTAAAATAACTAACATGAGAGCAAGAAGCAAAATCAGATCAGCTTCTAGAAGCCACCATTCTTCACCTTCTTCCAAAAGCGGCTGAAGCAAATCCTCAGATACCGCTTCTTTGCACCATGACGACCTAGACTGGATGGCCCAAGGTGTATTCAGCCCTAGATAGCTTCGTTCAATGGAATCTATTGAGTGCCTACCAAGGCCAAGTACCAAGACTGCTCAACGCACTTTGTGTAATCAGCCCCAGTGCAGCATCGAGAGAAATGACCTCCCATAAAGATGCATCGAGGACTCCAAAGCAATCAATACAAAACATTGGGCCGCTGAAGACATCGACACAGGCTGCACCAGATCGCAAGATGCATGCTGTGTTGGTGCACTTGAAGCAAGCGTGGATTGCCCAACACACAGTGTTGGGCAATCCAGTAATGGAATGAGTCGCCAATTCTCCACCAGTAATGGAATGAGAGTCTGTTGTAGTGTCAAGAAGATGCCCTGCCACTGACACTAGCACAAAAATCTCAATAGGCAATGGAAAAAATAACCAATATAGTTTGTGGCTTCTTTGCCTTTTTTTTTTTGCCAGAACCGGAACAACCAGTCTTTCCACCGGCCTACCCAAATCTTCAAATTTTGCCACTAAGAGTAATGCCAGCTGTGCTGCTACTACCATCATCATCATCATCATCTGGGCGATGCTGTCTATATCAAATGAACGATCACCTCTTGCCTTAGCCCACCCTGCGATATTCAGTCTTCAGCCCTCACCATGATCTTCTTGGTCTAGTATTCACTATGCATGGGAGAGTGGCCCAGAAACTGGACTTAAAATTTCACATGTGGAAGGCTCCTGGATATGGAGTCATACAGTTGCCCCACAACTCTGTTGATGGTAGAATCTATGATGAAGAAAGCAAAAGAGACACTTCTGTATTCAAATACTTCTCCAGGAAAAGACAACAGGCTCCTGTACAAATTTGGGAAAATGGTCTTCCAGGTGTCCATGCTCACAGCCCGAATTTCACAACACCAGTGTTATATGGTGCAGTACATCTATGAGTGTGTCCAGAACCTCAAACTGTTAATTTGAGTAGAAACTGAGGCACAAATATCACCCACTTCCTTGCTTGACCTGGAGGAGGCCGTCCGCCACTTGATGTGGTCTGTTTACGAGGCATTTGACACTACTGCCAACACATCTGCAGCCTTGATAGGTGCTCACTGCATGGCTTGGCTCCAGTTCAGTGGCATCTGGAAGGATGTGTATGAAAAGTTGTCAGACCTTCCATGCCTGGGAGAAAAACTCAGAGAAATGATATCCCAAATCAAAGAGCAAAATGTGGCAGTGTAGTCCTTATCGATGACAGCAGACACACAGGCTACTGCTAGATGACTGTACTTCTCATTCAAGAGACCATACTATCCCAGGAAGCCCTACTGGCCATATCCACACTACCGGCTACCACCCCTCCCACCTACCAGACAACAACCCCAAGGGCCTTCTTCACATGCATGCTCAAGGGAGCGCTGTCAACGCAACCCGCTAAACTGGCATCCAGTTTTTGATGTTCCCCTGCCCAGAATTGACTTCTTGAGTGGAGGGGAGAATCCAGTTCTTCTTTTCCACCTAGAGGCAAATCACCAATGATCAATGGGTATTGAACATAGTAGAACACAGCTACTGATTCAGTTTTGTTCTGCTGTGATTGATGGCATACATTGCAGTCTGCCCACCAACCCCTCCCAGGTGGAGCTTCTGACCCACGAGGTCCATTAAGTCTTACACCAGGATGCGATTCAGGAAGAACCGAACCATTTTTACAACCAGGTCTTCTATTACTAATACCAAAGAAAATGGGGGATGTGCTCCCTGCCCCTCAAGGACCTTATACTCACATACCCATATACCTGTCTTGCTGGCAGTTTCTCTGCTTCAGGGTGGCTGACTGCCATTACCAGTACACAGTGCTGCCATTTGGGCTCTCATCTGCCTAGTGGATCTTCATGAAATGCCTGGCAGTGGTTGCCACGCACCTCATACATCAAGAGATTCTGACTTATTTCCCAACCTGGATGACTGGTTGTTGGTGGTGCCATTGTAGGACATCCTCTGCAGATGCACCTAAACCACGATTTTCCTCCTCTAATCATTGGGTGTCCTCATCAATTGAGAAGTCTGTCCTGGATCCCACCCAATGCTTGCAATTCTTGGGGAAGTCATAGACACTATACAGGCAAATGTGTTCCATCCCCCAGATAGAGTTGCCGCAGGATTACCAACTTACTTCTGAAAATGCCCTGAACCACAGCTTGCCACCTGCTTAAGCTTTTAGGCCATCTAGTAGTAGTTATCCACATGTATTTAATGCTATTACTCACAAGTTGACTAGAACTTATGGGTCCAGTCGGGGCTTATCGGGTTCATGCTACTGATTCTTCCATCACTTACCTGAAAGAAATTCCAATTGAGGATATCTGTAAAGTGGCCACCTGGTTATCTATATATATATATTCGCTTCCTGTTACTAGCTGGATACCTTGGCTTCTATGAACAGTGCAGTGGGGCATGCTATGCTATGTCCAAGTAGTCTACTCTCCATGGTGGCGTCCAGGTTGCTATATTACAACACTGCACTGCATGAGCTTTATACTCCCCACAGATAAAGGCTAAGTCAGCCCTGCTTATTGACGGAAAAAAACACCATAAACAGTGTTTTCCATAGATAGCAGGATTAATTAGCCATGAGATGCCCGCCCTCCTCCTTGGATAGCAGATTCTTAATACCATCTACTGCTTTTGGAAGAACATAAGAAATTGCCATGCTGGGTCAGACCAAGGGTCCATCAAGCCCAGCATCCTGTTTCCAACAGAGGCCAAACCAGGCCACAAGAACCTGGCAATTATCCAAACACTAAGAAGATCCCATGCTACTGATGCAAGTAATAGCAGTGGCTATTCCCTAAGTAAACTTGATTAATAGCCGTTAAAGGAGCTGCAATGACTATGCCTGCACGGGAAGTCCCAGGCAAGCCTGGTAGAGCTAAAAGCTTTAATAGTGTGGAGAGACAATTCTGTCCAGTGCCATCAGAGTGCGTCACCCACAGATCATCCTGCTATGTTTGGAAAATACCATTTACAGTAAGCAAACTTGCTTTTATTTACCCATTCCACCCCACTCATGATTTCATAAACTTCTATCATATCCCCTCACCATCTCTTTTCCAAGCTGAAGAGCCCTAGCTTGCATAGCCTCATCAGGGAGAGAGATTCCATTCCCTTTATCATTTTTGTCACCATACTCTGCACATTTTATAGTTCTGCCATGTCTTGAGAGGGGGACGATCAGAACTGCAAATAATACTCAAGGTGTGGTCGCATCATGGCTTGATATAGAGTCAATATAATTTCTGTTATTTTCCATTCCTTTTTGGATCATTCTTAACATACTTTTTGACTGTCGCTAAACACTGATAGAAGATTTCAACATATTGTCCGCAAGGATAGTGACTCCCAATACAGAACCCAGCATATTAGTATTGTAGTTGGGATTATTTTTCCCCATGTGCATCACTTTGCACTTTTCCACATTAAATTTCATCTGCCATTCAGTTTCCTAGTCTCACAATCTACTGCTGTTTTAACAACTTTGAATAATTTTGTCTCGTGCATATTTGATCACCTCGCTCGTCATCATTCCCTTTGCCAGATCATTTATGAATATGTTAAACAGCACAGGTCCCAGTATTGATTCTGTGGTACTCCACTAACGACCTTCATCCATTTGGAAAACTGACCATTTAGTCCTACCCTCTGTTTCTGACCTTTTAACCAATTACCAGTCCACAATAAAACACTGCCTTTTATCCCATGACTTTATCGTTTCCTGAGGAGTCTCTTATGGGTGATTTTGTCAAATGGCTTCTGAAAATCCAAATATACTATATCAGCTGGCTCACCTTTTATCTATATGTGTATTTACACCTTCAAAAAATTCTAAAAAAATTGGTAAGACAACTTCTTACTAAAACTGTTGATTCTTCTCAGTTAAATCATGTCAATCTATAAGTACAGTGATTTTGTTTTTAAGAATGGATTAGTACAATCCCTGGTGGAACATAATGCAAGCTTGCCTCCTTTCTTATGGGCCAGCAAAGTATCTGAAAAATGTTACAAAAGAAATATAAGGCCTACTTTGACTCCTCATTGCTCCTGACCTATACTTTGATTCAGGCCCTGACTGGACCTGTACTCATAGCCCATGGTATATGTATAAGATTTGCACTAAGAGACTTTCCAGGCACCTGGAAGCAAAGATAGAATTACATAAAACACAATGTCACTCTTTTTTGCAAATTTTTGCAAGTTCTCAGTGCAGATATCTCTACTGTGTGGTTTTTAATTCTTTTCTTTTTTATGTCATTTGAAAGCATTTTTTTTTCTACAAAAGTCACCCTGTTTCGTTTTGGTCCTGATTTTGCTTTGGTCAGAATTAAGGCCAAAGATGCTTCTTTCTAACATATAAATAAGCTAGAGATGTGAAATTCTAAGGTGCGATGAAGCTTATTGTGCTTACCCTGCTTGTAGCTTAAGATGCATCTTGCTTCGACATACTTTTATATATAACCCGTCAAAATGGACGCTTTATTGTGCTGTTATTTACTGCATGCAAGCCTGAATATGCAAAAGTATCACCTTCACAAGGAGCTATGGTCATGTCATTCTAGCAGTGTGTTGTGGCAGAGATTTTGGGAACATGCCCTGGCCTGTGACACCATTGTGCTCTTTGTGTCCCTGGTATCAAATTTTTCCTTGTGCCAAAGGAGGACATTGAAGCAATCAGACCTGTTCAGATTGAGAGTTTTAGCAAAGGTCATACAGTTGCTGGCACAAAGAAAAATCATCAATTCAAACCCATTTATGCAACTAAAATGTGCATTAGCAAAATTTCGAATGCCATCACCTCATTCATTGCAAGTGTTCTAGAACAGGAACGTGAATATTTTCCTACCCTTCAAGTATGCAGCTTCCAACCTGGTCAGTATTTAGCTTGCATCTGTGATAAATCCTGGTGGATTGGCCATATATGCGAAGTCTCAACTGAGGAACGTCTTGGTCAGTTTCTTGCACCCCAAGGTCCTGCCAGCTCATTTTACTGGCCGCCCCTTAGAGACACCTGTTGGGTTCCAGAAGAGCACATTATTGCTACTCCCGATGCATCCATAACAACGTCATCAGGCAGTCAGAACATTTATTCACAAGCCACTTTGTCATGTGTTGATGGGGCATTCAAAAGCGTGTGCAAGACAGAAAAAAAGACACTGAATTTTTGTGAAATCTGCAGTTAAGGCAATTCTTGTATGTAGTCTCTTGTGTTTTCTTGTTTTTTTGTTTAAAAGCTTGGAAACTTGTGGCTGGTACCTTGTGTGGAATGGCTCCTAGGCGATGGGGTTGTCAATTTTACTGAACTGGCAGTGGCTCAGCTAGGGATGTGAATCAGGTGCCCGATCGTTTGCGCTTTCGGGTTCGTGTGGTCTCGGGAAAATCTTGTTGGCCCTTGGATCGGCATTTTTTTTTTTTTTTTTGTAGTGAAAATTCGCTTTTCAGCTTAGTGCACGCTAACAAAAAATAACAAAAAGTAACAAACAATAACAAAAATAAACTGTTTTTTTTGTTAGCGCGCACTAACGGGAGTTAGCGTGCACTAAACCGAGAAATGATTTTCATGAAAATTCGGAGGAAAAAATGTTCGTTTCGCTTTTTAACAGATATATAACGAATTGAGAAATATCGTACGATATTCGTTATAAAAATGATTCATATCCCTAGGCTCAGCCACCACTAACCAATGCAAGGTAACTAAAGTTTTGCACTGACTTTGACTAATTTATGACTACATGTTTAAACAAATATGTGTCAAAAGCTAAAAATGTGGTAAACATAGTAAACTGGGCTGCATTGTAAAATTTCACATCTCGAGCTCATTTGCATGTTTCACAGTTGGGTGCCAAAGATGGCTCTTTTTAACATAGTGCATTCACGCATGTGTTATGGTTGGGCGATAGCCAGGTGTGGTGAACACCACCTGCAGGGGTGACTCAGGACAGGGAGAGTAGGAGCCACAGCAGAATCTCTGGTAAGGCTGGTTAGAGTCTCTGGATCTGGGTGCAAGACGATAGGAGTCTCTGGTGTTGGGTACTGGCTGAGAGGAGTCTCTGGTGCTGGCTGAGAGGAGTCTCTGGTGGTGGGTGCTGGCAGGAAAGAGTCTCTGATGCTGGCTGAGAAGGAGTCTCTGGAACAAGGTGCGTGGGATAAGGGTGAACTTCGGGAAACACTGGAACAGCATGGGGTTATGCGTGGATGTGAGTGCAGGTAAGCATGGTCTGTACACAGGAACTGAGTGCAGGTATGGGTGGAATCAGGATAGCGTGGAGGTAAGCATAAGTCTGAAAGTAGGTAAGTGTGAGCTGGATGAGAGAACCAGGGAGAGCAGGACAGATAATGACGGGACTAGACAAACAAAGACAAGACTTACACTGAACAGGAAACACAAAAACCCGAAGGCAGGCGAGGCAAGGAAGCAGGGGGAAGTAGGACAGCAACAGGGAGGGATTCAGGAACAGGGAACAAGGAAGCAGGCAAGGCAGAATGCCTACAAGACCGACTAAACAGAGGCCCAAGACCACAGAGCAAGACAGGTAAGCAAGAAGCCCGGAGGTGCACAGCATAAGTAACAGGAGGCTAAAGCAGGGAGCCCAAGGGAACTCGATGCCGAAGCACCGAGGCATGGGCTAGGTGGGGTTAAGTAAGGAGTTCGAGAAGTGGAGCAGATAGGCAGGACAGACTGGGCCAGCCAAGGGAGCGTGCTCATGAGGGGCCTCTGGTGGTGAGGAGGCTGCACAGCAGCCATAGTCATAACAGCATGCAAATGATGCTTATCTTTGGGACTGTAATTCTGACCAGAACAAGGCTGAGTCCAAGACGAAACAGGGTGACTTTTGTAGCAAAAAAAGTGCTCTTTCAAATGACATTCGAAAGAAAAAAATTAAAACCTACACAGATATTTGCACTGAAAAATGATGAAACTTGTATAAAAAGATGACATTGTCTTTATGTAACTATATTTTTGCTTCCAGTTGGCTGCAAAGCCTCCTAATACAAATGCTAGATGTAGTCATGAGCCACAACTACTGATCCAGTTATGGCCTGAATTGAAATATATATCAGGAGCAATGAGGAGTCAAAGTGGGCCTTAAATTTCTTTTGTAAAAGTTTTCATGTACTTTGCTGGTCCATAAAAAGGGTGGCAAGCTCATATTAGGTTCAAAACTTTGCACAGGAATTTAACACCAGAGGCTGTAATAATCCACAAACTTTCAGGCCCCTATCGGGGGTTGTTTGGCTGCAGTGCCCAGAAAAAGTGGCCGTTTTGTGTTGCTCAAAGCACAGTACTCTAAAGAGTGACTTCATTCAGCTGCCTCTAGCTCTTGAACCAGTAGAGATCCATCTGAAATATTCTGCATAGGTTTGTATGAGGCCCTAGCGAATATCCACAATTTTATTCAATTTGAAGGAGGCCGAGCGTAGATGATTTTCTAAATTGGTCTACTTGACATGGAGTGTCTTAGGTACCTTTTGGAAGAAACATCCCTCTGAACCATGCACTTCTGAGCAACTGTAGGCTTTCCCCCATGATCTAGTTGAAAGCTCCTCTATCTCTTTAAATGTTAGTGCCAGCAGCCTGGTTCCATTCTGTTTATGGTAGAGCCCATCCTTTAGGAATAATCTTCCCCTTCCCCTAGAATGTTCCCCAGTTGCTAACAAATCTAAAACCCTCTTCTCTGCACCATGATCTCATCCACGCATTGAGACTCCGGAGCTCTGCCTGCCTCTGGGGTACTGCATGTGGAATGGGGAACATTTCAGAGAATGCAACCCTGGAGGTTCTGGATTTCATTTCCTACCTACGAGCCTAAATGTATTTCCAGAACCTCCCTCTTGCAACCTTCCTATGTCATTGGTACCCACATATAGCACAACATCGGACTCACTCCTAGCATTTTCTAAAATCTTATCTAGGTGGCGTGAGGCCCACTACCTTTGCACCAGGCAGGCACGTTAACAAGTGATCCTCTTGCCCTCCAGCCATCTACATTTCAAATAATTGAATTATACTACAATAGCCATCTTAACCCTTCCCTCCTGGGCACAGACCCTGGAGACACATCCTCAATGCGAGAGGATAAAGCATCATGTGGAGGGTAGGTCCTAGCCAGAGGATCACTTCTTGCCATCCCAAGGTGATGGTCACCTACCAGGTGACCTTGTTCCTCCAAAGCAGTGCAAGGACTGCTTGACTGTAGTTGGCTACAAATGCCCTTTCCTCTGGGTTATCACAGGGAGACAGAAGAAGGCTGGACTGGATGAATCTCTGGTCTTCTTTCAGCTTAACTTTAGATCAGACTGGTGAGCTGGTTCCTAGGGTACTTGAGAAGGCTTCTCTTCTGGTGATAGAGGCATGTTAATCTTTGACACAGGTTAGGATATAGTGGCTTCTCAGCCTCCAGGATGTTGGGGGGTGAGGGAAGTGGTAAAGTGGAGATACAGGAGTCTGAGGTTTGATCACTAGGGTAGGCAGGAAGGGGTTTAGAGCATGATGCACATTATCTGAAAGCTTGGTTTTTCTTTTACAGGTGATACTCTTTTAGCTATTAGAGCACCATCAGGCACACGCCTAGAGGTTCCTATCCCAGAGGTAGGTGATGATTTATTTTGTCAGATTTTAAAGAAACTAGTGGTGTGAGATGAGGTGCATACTGGAGGCATTGGTGTGAGAGCCAGAAACGATGGTGTGAGGCAGAGAGCAGAATAGCTGGAATTTTTCTACTTGTTTTCCAGAAATAATTTTATGCATAGATTTTTATTTCACTTGCTTTGACCTCAATGTGCATTCATCTGGCCTGTCTTCCCCTGGCAGGTTGCAGCAGAATTGAAATAAAATAATTTTGGAATTAGAATGAAATTAAAATGCAATTCTAGAAAAGATTATGCACAAAATAATGAAAGATTTCCTAGCGTGTAGCCACATGGACTCAGGACCAATGGGTATAGTGCTCTTCTGCTAGCAGATGGGAGACTGAGTCAGATTTCAAAGCTGACGTCACTGTAGATATACCCCTACAGTAACCTTAGCTCCCCAGTATCTCTCCGTCTCCTAGCAGATGCGGACACTATCCCACACACTAGAATAGTGTTAAGAATTACAGAAAAAGAACATTTACCTTAAAGAAGATCGAGCCCCGCTCTCCTGCGGTGAAACCTAAGGGTCCCTCCCCCAGTTGAGAATTCCTGAGGTGATCTCAGATATCCCTCAGAAGTGTGCCTTGGTCTAGTAGCCGATTCCCGTCGTGGACAGCCCCCAATGTGGCTGAAAGGCAGTGGGTGCAGAAACGAGTGCGGCGGTGAAGGTAATTCCCTCTCCCCCCCGAAGCTGGAGACTGTCCGGCACACGATCGGAAAGCGCCGAGACCAGGTAGGAAAAAAATCTTTAAATTCAGGTCTCCGGTCTCCAGAGCTCGGATTGCTGTACCAAATTCTTCTCCAGCGAGGTTAAAAAGAGAGCACCGATCGGGTTGAGCAGCCTTGGTTGGGCTAGGGTCTTGGTTGGGCTAGGGTCCACACACGTGGAGACCCTCAGGGGGTGTCATATTATGCGCGGGGGTCGTCTGTGCCATTTTCCCTTCTCGACCAGTGGTACGTGCGGGGCAAGCCAGGCAGCCGATGCACCTAACTTGCGTGCGTCCAATACAGACGCACGCACAGAGGCGCGCACAACTAAGCGCACCCGTACGCATAACTACACGCACAGCTGCGTTTGCAACTGCACGCATGCAAACACTATGGCACCGGCGCTCAAGAAGGCCAGAAGGCACTCTCTTTGCACAGCCTGCCACATAAGAGCCTCGCAGCTTGAACTGGAATCTTGCCTGTGCCAGCATTGTGAGGAAGCTCAGGGGGAACAAAGCCTGGTCACTCACTGTCCGGGTATGGGTCAGGAACTACTACAGACGATAGTTCCCCAGACCTATGCATCTCTGAGATGACTTCTCCACAGGAGGGCTCCTACACAGACTTCATCTGGGATTAACATGGACCCAGGGACCTTCTCCTGGTTAGAATTTTTCCAAGGGCTACAAGCCTTCGTTCAGGCGCAATCAGCCTTGGCTGGCCCCAGGCTCAACCCCGGCCAGAAGCACAAGATCCTCCCGGCCCTGCTCGGATGTCACAAGACATGCCTCGCCTAACAAGAATCTCCCTGACAGGGACCCAGACACCTCAGATGATGATGGAGACGCCCTGGAAGAAGGAGAAATTCCTCTAGGCCTGGAACCATACCGAACCATGCTTCGCTTTTTCCACAAGGATGAATTACCAGCCCTTGTTTCCCAGACTCTGAAGAGACTGGGTATTCCAGGCATAGACCCGATGGTGGAACCCAAGAAGAATCCTATCCTGGTGTCCCTTCGTAAAGCCTCATGCTACTTCCCAATGATGGAAGCCATCCAGGAATTGATTGACCTGGAGTGGGATGCCCCGGAGGCCAGCTTCAAAGGGGGTCAGGCCCTGGAAACCCTATACCCTCTAGATTCAGCCATCAAGGAACGCCTGCATTTCCCGAAAGTGGACGCCATGGTCTGTGCTGTCTCAAAGCGAACAATTCCTGTTCAGTGAGGGACTGCATTGAAGGATACTCAGGATAGACGATTGGAATCCATCCTTAAGCAGGCCTTCGATGCAACAGCAATGACACTGCAGATTGCCACCAGTGCGTAGCAAGAAGCATGTTCTTGCTTGCTCCTCTCGAGAGAGGCAAATAACTCCAGAACGTATACCGGTGAGTTGATGGAACCTGCAGCAGCCTTCCTGACGGACGCAAGCTCAGACCTGGTGCGTACCTCTGCCAGAGGCGTAGCCTCGGTAGTGGTAGCCAGAAGACAATTATGGCTACGAAATTGGTCTGCTGACATGACATCTAAAGTGAATCTCAAGAATGCCCTTTAAAGGATCTCTCTTGTTCGGAAGTGAATTAGAGAAGTTAGCCAGCAAGAGGGCGAATCACCAGTGCCTCGGCTACCGGAAGATAAGAATAAAAGATCTCAGCGCCTCTCTCCCAGAAGAACCAAGGGCAGAGGCTCGCAACGCTTTAGACCCTACAGGAATTCACAGTTCCAGGCACCTCGTCCCTCCACAAAGTCCCAGTCCTTTTGGAACTGACAAACCAAGAGAGGAGCAGGTCAGGGGGCAGGTTCCAATCATGCTCCAAAATGAGAATGGACCGACTCATCCACAGGAAGAGGAAATAGGAGGTCGACTTGCCCTACCAAAGATGGGTCGAGATCACGTCGGACAAATGGGTTCTAAACCTCATTCGAGAAGATTACTCTCTGGAGTTCTACAGCATCCCTCGAGACAAATTTATAATGTCACCTTGCCACTTCTACACCAAGAGACTGGCAGTGGAAGCCACCTTGACAAGACTACTTAGTCTGAAGGCAATAACTCCGGTTCCCACGCCCCAACAAAATATGGGGTGCTATTCCATTTATTTTATCATTCCCAAAAAGGAAGGATCATTCCGACCCACCTTGGACCTCAAGAACGTCAGCCGTCATCTGCGGATACTACACTTCCACATGGAAACTGTTCGCTCCGTAATAATGACAGTAGAACCGGGAGAGTTCCTAACCTCCCTGGACCTTTCCGAAGCCTACCTTCACATCCCAGTTCATCAGGATCACCAGCGCTTCCTGCGCTTTGCGATACCATTACCAGTTTCGAGTGCTACCCTTCGGCCTAGCAACTGCCCCCAGAACCTTCACCAAAATCATTGTGGTTGTGGCAGCAACACTGAGGAAGGAAGGCATCTTGGTACACACTTACCTGGATGACTGGCTGATCAGAGCAAAGTCTTCGAAAGAGAGCCGGCAGGTGACCAGCAGAGGCAAGAACCTACTGCAGGAACTTGGTTGGGTCGTGAACACAGGCAAGAGCAGTCTGCAGCCCTCCCAATTGCTAGAGTATCTGGGGGCCTGTTTCGACACCAAACAGAACAAAATCTTCCTCCCTTCTCCAAGGAGAAGGAAACTGATGGATCAATTATGACGATTGATGACCAATGCACGCCCCAAGTTATGGGACTTTTTTCAAGTCCTCGGCCTCATGGCATCAACCGTGGAGGTTGTCCCATGGGCAAGGGCCCATATGCGACTGCTCCAGCGCTCCTTACTGTCACGATGGAACCAATTGTCCCAGGACTACTCAATTCGCCTCCAACTACCAGCAGGGGTACGTTCTCAGCTCCAGTGGTGGCTACAGAAAGACTACCTAAGCAGAGGAGTAAGCCCATCCCCCACCGAACTGGACCTTGCTCACCATGGATGCGAGCCTGTGAGGGTGGGGAGCCCATTGTCAGGAACTGATGGCCCAGGGACAATGGAACATGGAAGAGGCGGAATGGAACATAAACCGCCTGGAAGCTTGAGCAGTCAGACTAGCGTGCCTGCTATTCAGCCACAGACTCTGAGGCAAAGCAATTTGAGTAATGTCGGACAACGCAACAGCAGTTGCTTACATCAACCACCAGGGAGGAACCAGGAGCCAGCAAGTGTCTCTGGAGATAGACCCTCTCATAGCATGGGTGGAGATAAACCTAAAAGAGATCTTGGCCTCCCACATTGCAGGAAAAGACAACGTCTCAGCAGATTTACTCAGCAGAGAGAGCCTGGCCCTGGGAGAATGGATGCTGTCGACCACAGCCTTCCAACTGACAGTAAATCGCTGGGGCCTCCCAGCCATGGATCTACTGGCCACCCATCTCAATGCCCAAGTCCCTAGGTTCTTCAGCCGCAGACGAGAGCCACACTCCCAAGGAATCGACACTCTCGTCCAGACGTGGCCAGAGGAAGACTTAATGTACGCCTTCCCCCATGGCCACTACTGGGCAAGGTCATCCGCAAGATAGAACATCACAGGGGACCAGTTCTACTAGTGGACCCGGATTGGCCAAGACGATTATGGTACGCAGACATGCAAAGACTCCTTGCGGGGAACCCTTTGTGCCTCCCTCCACACAGGGACCTTCTCCGGCAGGGCCCGATTCTCCACGAAGATCTGTCTCTATTCTCTCTTACGGTCTGGCCCTTGAGAGGACTCACCTGAAGAAGCGCGGTTACTCAAAGGCCGTGATTGACACCCTGCTCCGAGTGCGCAAGTTCTCCACATCCCTGTTGTACATATGGATCTGGAGAGTATTCGAAGCCTGGTGTGAGGACCGCGGGATACTCCCATGGACAGCCAAGATTCCCATGATTCTGGAGTTCCTACAGGATGGTATGAAGAAGGGGTTGTCTCTCAACTCCCTCAAGGTCTAAGTAGCCGCTCTGTCCTGCTTCAGAACTGGCGTGGAGGGTATCCGGCTATCAACCCATCCAGATTTGACCCTGCTTCCTGAAAGGTGTTAACTCCAACCACCCCTGAAGTGGCCGGTGCCTCTATGGAATCTCAATCTAGTATTAGACTTCCTAGCTAGGGAGTCCTTCAGACCAACACGCAGTCATAAGAACATAAGAACATGCCATACTGGGTCAGACCAAGGGTCCATCAAGCCCAGCATCCTGTTTCCAACAGTGGCCATTCCAGGCCATAAGAACCTGGCAAGTACCCAAAAACTAAGTCTATTCCATGCTACTGTTGCTAGTAATAGCAGTGGCTATTTTTTAAGTCATCTCAATTAATAGCAGGTAATGGACTTCTCCTCCAAGAACTTATCCAATCCTTTTTTAAACACAGCTACACTAACTGCACTAACCACATCCTCTGGCAACAAATTCCAGAGTTTAATTGTGCGTTGAGTGAAAAAGAACTTTCTCCGATTAGTTTTAAATGTGCTACGTCTCTTAACATTATCACTACGCCTCTTAACATGGAAGACGTTATTCCTGATGGCAATATGTTTAGCTCGTCGCATCTCCAAACTACAGGCACTATCCTGTCGGGAACCATTCCTTAGGTTCATGCCTGGAACCATACAGCTGCGCACCGTCCCCTCATTCCTACCGAAAGTGGTTTCCGAGTTTCACTTGAACCAAACCATCTCGGGATGAACACAAGGACTCTGAAGACTCACGCCGCCTTCGCCATCTAAATGTCAGCAGACTCCTAGTAAGTTACCTGGAAAGATTGGAACCGGTGTGCAAAACGGATCACTTGTTCGCCCTTCACAGCGGGAAGAAACAAGGAGAAGCAGCCTCACGGGCGACCATAGCCCGCCAGGGAAGCCCTTACCATTACAGGTTAAGGCTCATTCTATGAGGGCCCAGGCAGTTTCTTGGGCAGAAACCAAGCTACTGTCGCCTGCTGAGATCTGTCTGGCGGCAACGTGGTCCTCCATACACACCTTCTCCAGGTTCTACCGCCTGGATGGTCAAGCACGAGAAGACGCAGCCTTCGCAAGGGCAGTACTAAGTGGGCCACTGGCAGCCTCCCGCCCTATCCGGGAGTAGCTTTTGTACATCCCATTGGTCCTGAGTCCATCTGACTACACGCTAGGAAATGAAGAAATTACTTACTTGATAATTTTGTTTTCCTTAGTGTAGCCAGATGGACTCAGCATCCCGCCCACGGCTGCCCCAGAGAAGGAGAACCTTGGAAAGCAAACCTTGAGACTAAACAAATACGGGTAAGCTATGGCCTACCCATAGTTCAAGACACCCACAGTTTATCCGATGTCTGCGTTAATTGGTTGAGTGCACTGGTGGTCTCCAGTTTTGAATCAGTTGAACCAGTTCATTCAAGTTTAATCAAGTTAATTGAGCAAAGATATATATCCACAATGGCTTTTCGAAGAGAGTATTGAAGCGCTAAGGTTACTGCAGGGGTATATCTAGAGTGATGTCAGCTTTGAAATCTGACTCAGTCTCTCATTTGCTAGCAGAAAAGCACTATACCCATTGGTCCTGAGTCCATCTGTCTACACTAAGGAAAATGAAATTATCAGAATTTCTCCATTTTGCATGTTCTTATGAGATACATTTTAGCTGCAACTTGTTGAAAATTCAGTGGAAGACATGTGGCTTCCACCCTCCAAGACCAAATCTAGGATGTGTCCCATGCCTGCCCAGGCTGAGGCCAACACACTTTTCCTTTCCACCTTACTACTGCTTCAGATGCAGGCATCCTCTTCCTGTCTGTCCTACTGCCTGCCCCGATCCTGCATTGTTTCCAGTCTTGCACAGCTTAGGAAAGAACATGTGCTGTCTTTGCAATATATGTGTGTTCTACTGAAGAGGGTGACTCCCCTCATAAACAGAACTGTGATAGGCAGAGGGATCCCACACTTACTTCATATTTTATATGTGTATATGTAAGTGATTTTTAGCTCTGCATGTTCTTATTTGGGTTTATTTTCCATCTCCCAGGGTCTCAATGGACAGAGAAAGTATCAGATCCATTTGAAAAGCACAACAGGTCCAATCGATGTGCTGCTGGTGAATAAGGATGCATGCAGTTCCCCGCCAGTCGTAGTACCAGTACCACCACCTGATGATCTGGTCCAGTCTCAGCCTGCTGTACCAACCACACCACAGAGACCAGCTCTGACTCAGCACCAAGAGGCAACACTTCCCAATGACACACAGCCTGCTACACCCACCTCTGCCAGCCATCAGACCCATTGCTCCAGTTCCCCTACAGTAACAAGCACAGGTCAGTCAAAGTCAGATATAGGCATGTGTGCCCCATCTCATGTTAGAGAGAGACACGCATAAGAAAGGAAGATAGTAGGGAGGGAATGGGCGTGCACAAATGAAAAAAATTTGGAAAAGTTACTGCTTTTCCCAGGTTATGGGTAAGAAAAAAATGAATCTATTTTTTGGGCTCCTTCTGGGTATATGTGGCCTTGATGCTGGGCTTCATGGACCTTTGGTCTGAGCCATTATGGTCATGGTGGTGGGCAGGCAGGAAATGTAATAGACATAAGTCCTGCTGAATATTCCAGCCAGAGTCAGCCAATTAACTTTAATTAGCTAACGTGCTGCTCACCGTCTTATTGAATATGGGCCTCATTAAATCGGATTTCAGTGGTTTTTCAGGCTTGTGCACCATTTAATGAACATGATTTTGTGTTTTGTGCCTTTCCCAGTATCCTGCAAGTCAGGGACAGAGTCTCAGAGCCACAGTAACAGTGTTCTGGAGCTGGACCCTCTCAGCACTGTATCACCAGCTTCTTTAGATACACAGCCGCTGCAATCCTCTGCCTCTTTAGATAGCAGCTCCACTGTGCACCAACCCTCCACTTCCTTTGAGCCAATCAAGCCAGATCCTACAGAAAGTGAGTAGCCTTTCAAGTGGTTTGAAGCTGGGTGTTTCTGCTCTACTATTCAATAGTGTCCTTTGTCTGAGATTTGCCACAGTTTGGATTTTGTGAAGTAGGGAGGGAGGGAGTGAAGCGGGTCTGACTTGGTTACGTTTAGGAGATCATTGAAGAGAAATTAAACTTACAAATAATAGCACTTTTCTCCATCAACAAGCAGGGCTGAATTAGCCATGAAATGTGGGGTGACATCCGATGGCGCCAAATGGACCTTCATCCTGTCAGACCAGTCCAGATGAATGTGTTATGCTCACCGATCAGCAGATGGAGACAGATCACTGATATCATGCCTTAAATCAGCCTTCCAGTATTCTGTCTCCAGTAGCTAGTAGGCAGGCAATCCCGTACTGTGAGCTGAGACCTGGTTAGGCCTGATGAAGAAGAAACTTCTATTGTGTCTGGGCAGCTGCAGAGGTGAAAGTTGCATATTTTCCCTCCCTCAGTTAAGCAGAGCACTGGACTGGGGGGGACTTCAAGTTTCTGGAAAAGAAGGATATCTTCAGGCCCTTTCTCCTCTCCCCAACTCTGTCCCCTTCTCTCCTCCACCACCCCCAGTTTTTTCTGTTTTCCTGTTCAATGATTTGAGAAAAAAAAAAAGGGGGGGGGGCAGCAGTTTTGCTTATTTTTTGGTGCACAACATAATGTTAAATAAAACAGAAAACAGGTGAGTGGAGAGAAGAATCTTCATTTAGCGGGGCAGCATCCAGGAAGTTAAGGAGCCCTTCCATGGCAGTTCGCGGTGGCGTTTAGCATGGTGCTGACGGCGGCTCTCCCGGAGTGTGGGAAGAAGTCCATGTTCTCTAGATATAGTGGGCTTCACTGCAGGCAGTTGCTGGGGGGGGGGGGGGGAGGGGGGTGGCAGTGGAACAGGCCAGCTGAGGTTGCACAGAGGAAGGAGACAGGTCAGCAATTGTTTGTAGATGCCTAGAAGGAACCCGAAACAGCAAGGCAAGCAGTCCACTGTGTTCCCACTGGTGTTCTTGCTGCTGTAGTGGGACTAGCAGCCATATGTTTAAGCCACTTCTCTCAGGACTGCTGTGTTTAGCTCACGGGACAGGAGGTGGTTTTATGTTTCTCCACAGCTGTACTGGCTTCACTGTTTGCAGAGCCAGTATGCCCCTTATCTATAACTGTTACCTCTTAAAAAAAAAAAAGCCTTCAACAGTTTCCTGTATGGAGCAGAGCTCTGTTCCAAGGCTGTTTTCTGCGATGCATTCCTTCCTAGGACTATCAGATTTCTGGCTGTTAAACCTTAAAAGACTTGAACGATTTGCCAGCAGAGAGCAAGTTGCGAATCTCCAATAGGATTAGTGTGAGGAGACCCTTCAAGGCTTGCTTCTGTCGGTCAGTGAAAGTGGTCTAGAAGGCAAGGCACCAGAGGCTGAGGTTAGAGCTCAGTGGGCTTGGTAAGATGTACCCCTGGGAGATAGAAGTTCAGCACCCTAGAGTAGGTTGTTGCTGTTGGGACTACTCTTCCTGGGGAACAGGGCATAGCTTCAGCAAACCTTCAAGCTTCCAGTATAGTTCTGTAGGTGTCAGCATGGTTCAGAGTCTGATCTAATAAAAGTGTCTCAGAATCCCAGGGCCACATTTCGTATCATCCCCTAGATCAGTTCATATACATGGGTTTTTCTCCCCTATCTGCAGATGGAGATAGAGAAGAAAAGCTTTACTCTATTCTTGGTACTTAAGTTACTGTGCCACCTGCAGTTGCTCAGTGTTTTATGTCTCCAGCAGCTGGTAGAGATATCAAACCTGCAGTTGGACTTGGAGACAAAATTGTTACCCCCAATTGTGCTAGGCTCTGTTTTAGGGGCATCCCCCTGGTAGAGTAGGGTAGAGAAGGGGGTCGATGGCCCTTGGTGTCTCGGACCCTGTCCTAGAGGAGGGTTTGAAAGTCAGTGCTGCTGGCTCCCATTGCCCTAATCTCACCTCAATCTCTTTGATTCCTCCTGCCATCATCTGAAGACTCCAGTAAGGAAATTATTACATTTCTCTTAGGGGCCTCTCTTTTATTTTGGGTGCTGGGTCACTTTAAGTTTTTGCAAAAAAAAAAAAAAAAAAGGCAGTTAGGCAGCAGCAGTGCATGACTGGATGGCTGGGTGTGTGAGTACGAAACTCTGTGTTCTGGAGAGCAGGGAAAGTTGTGGTCAGTTTGCCTGTGGTTCGAGCTATTGGAGCAATGTGGTGACCACAAGTAAAAGGGAGCAAGGCCTTGTCAGTTTTCAGTGCAAAGGTGCACTACAATCATGGCCATTCTCACTGAGCGCTGTTTAGCTTGCGGAGACCACAGAGCCAAGCTGCAGGATTGTGTGCTGCTGCTGATGGGAGGAAGTCGGCAGGAAAACAGCAGACCTGCGGTGCTTGATCACTGATTGGCAGAGAGAGTAGAGCACAGGAATGGTGGCCATATTGTAGTCTTCCTTCATAGGGCAGACAAGTTCAGGGGCGGGGAAGGCTGAGTCCTCACAGTTGTCTTTCCATGTTGAGGGGCTCCAGTGCTCCTCGGGCCAGTCCAGCAGAGGATTCTGATTCTGAAGAACCCTTTTCTCCAGAATTTGTGCTTTTAATGCACAAAGCCTTTTTCGAAGAAATGAGCAGAGGTCAAATGTTTTTCCCCTAAGGGGAGAGGGGGGCTGGTGGTTCCGTCAAATCCCAAAAAGAGTACAATTGAGCTGGATCCAGGTCTGGATTTCATGTCTCATGTGTCATGGGAGGTCAGTGGGGCAGAAGTTTCTGATATCCCTGGGGATGAGGACATGGCTAGGGATCCCTTGAAAGAAGGGGAACTTCCTGTAGTGAAGGGGGATGACCCTGAAGTGGTTAGTCTCTTTAAGAGAGAAGAATTGCCTGTGATGATTGCTCAAGTCCTGGCAGAGCTCGGGGATAAAGGATAAGCATGTAGAGTCAGACCACAATGGAGAGGTTTCAATTTTGGAGGGGCTATGGTCCCCCTAGAGCCTTTTTTTTCATAGAACTGTGAAAGCTCTGGTCTTTAAAGAGTGGGATACTCTGGAATCTGAATTAAATTTGGCAGGGCTATGGCCATGCTATGTTCCTTGCTGGGAGGACACCTTGAATCTTCTTAAGTTACCTAAGTTGGATGCCTTGGTCTCAGCGGTTAGCAAGAAACCACTGGTTTCCTAGCGTGTAGCCAGATGGTCTCAGGACCAATGGGTTATGCTCCCCTGCCAAGAGATGGAGACTGAGTCAGGATGCAAAGCTGACATCACCGTACATGTACCCCTTCAGTGACCTCAGCTCCCTAGTATTCTCAGTCTCCAGCAGATGGTGGATGTACCTCTCCCTATGGGGATTGCTGTACTTTTTTGAAGGAGAAATTCTATATTCTAAATTGAAGAAAATTGAGCCCTGAGATAGGGGCTCATCTGTCTCTCTCTTACCAACGGTGGGTCGAGATTACTTTGAACAAATGGGTACTGGAAGTCATATGAGAAGGATATGTACTGGAATTTCACAGCACTCCTTGGGATGTATTTATGGTGTCTCCTTGCCACTCCCAGCACAAGAAGTAGGCAGTGGAGATTACACTTCTAAGACTCCTCAGGATGAGGGCGGTGATCCCAGTACCTATGCCCCAGGAAAATACAGCACATTATTCCATCTATTCCATCATACCCAAGAAGGAAGATTGCTTTTTGCCCCATCCTGGACCTCAAGAGCGCCAGCCATCCCTTGCGAGTAACTCATTTTCACACAGAGATAATGGCCATACAACCGGGAGAGTCCCTAACCTCCCTGGACCTAACTAAGGCCTACCTACATTTTCCAATCCGACAGGATCACCGACGTTTTCTATGTTTTGTGGTGCTGGGTTGACATTATCAATTTTGGACACTGTCGTTTGGCTTAGACACCACCCCCAGAACTTTTTCCTAGATTATGTTGGTCGTGGTGGCAGCATTGAGAAAAGATGGGAACTGGTGCACCCATACTTGGATGATTGGCTGATCCAAGCCAAGTCCGTGGAAGAGAGCCTCCTGGTGACCAACAAGGTGATCTGCTTGCTACAGGAACTCGGTTAGGTAGTAAACCTTTCAAAGAGCAGCCTCAAGCCTTCCCAGTCCTTGGAGTGTCTGGGAGTCTGGTTTCACACCAGGCAGGGCAAGGTCTTTCTTCCATCCACACGGATACAGAAGTTGATGTACTGGGCATGTCGGTGAACACGGTACACCCAATGGTGTGGATGTATCTCCAAGTTCTCGGTTTGATGGTGGCAGCTCTGGAAGTAGTGCCGTGGGCGAGGGCACACATGTGTCCTTTTCAATGCTCATTGCTATCATGTTGGAACCCACAGTCTCAAGACTATTCGGTTCGTCTCCACTTACTGAGGGGAGTCTGCTGTCAGCTCATCTGAGCAGGGATGTGTCCTTGTCCTCCCTGAACTGGCTGATTCTCACGATAGATGTGAGTTTCCAGGGTTGGGGAGCCCACTGTTGGGAGCTGACGGCCTAGGGAAGTTGGAAAGAAGAAGAGGCCCTCTAGAACATCAATCGCCTGAAAACCCAGGCAGTCAGATTGGCGGGTTTACAGTTCAGCCACAGACTCTGGGGCCAGGCGGTCCGTATGATGTTGGACAATGCAACTGTGGTGGCCTACATCAGTCGCCAGGGAGGAACCAAGAGCCAGTAAGTGTCACAGGTGATAGACCTGTGATCTCAGCCTCCCACATTGCAGGAAAAGACAATCGGGCTGATACAGTAAAACGCGCGGGAGAGCTGGCGAGCGCCCGCTTTCCCGACGCACACCCAGGTCACTCTCCTGGGCACGTGATTCAGTAAGCAAGAGCATGCAAATGAGGGCCCACGGTACAAAGGAGGAGCTAGGGACATAGCGCGTCCCTAGCTCCTCTTTATTGACAGAAGTGGCAGCTGTCAGTGGGTTTGACAGCCGACGCTTAATTTTACTGGCGTCGGTTGTCGAACCCGCTGACAGCCACAGATTTGGAAAACGGACGCCAGCAAAATTGAGCATCTATCTTCCAACCCGCGGGCAGATTTTTTTTTTTTTTTTTAAGAATTTTTATTTATTTTTTTAATTTTTGGGGCCTCCGACTTAATATCGCTATGATATCAAGTCGGAGGGTATACAGAAAAGCTTTTCTGTAACCCTTTCTGGTGCTGGCCGAAATTAACTCCTGCCTTTGGCAGGCGTTAATTTCTGAATCACGCGGGAGTAACTAATAAGCCTATTAACATGCATTTGCATGTTGCGGGCGCTATTAGTTTCGGGGGGGTTGGCCGCGCATTTTCCACGTGCTATTATCCCTTAGTGTATAAGGGGGAAAAATAGCGCGTCGATTAACGCGCTTCCAAACGGGGGCTAACAGTGCGCTCAGCCTGAGTGCACTTTACTGTATCAGCCCGAATGGCAGAGCAGACTTTCTAAGCAGGGAGAGTCTTGATCCAGGAGAGTGGAAATTGTTGGCCAAAGCGTTTCAACTGATAGTAGATCATTGGGGCCTCCCGTTAATCAACCTGCTGGTCGCAACCCACAATGCGAAGGTTTCTCAATTCTTCAGTTGAGATCCGTGGTCCCTGGGATTCTTCAGAAGAGATCCGTGGTCCCTGGGAGTCCAGGCTTGATGGACCCTTGGTCTGACCCAGATCTGGCTGGAAGACAGATTGCTTTATGCCTTTCCTCCATGGCCCCCACTGGGCAGGATCATTCGCAGAATCGAGCACCATAGGAGACTTAATCCTGCTAGTAGCTCCATATTGGCCCAGGTGTCCGTGGTATGCAGACATGCGGAGGCTCCTGGTTGAGAACCCCCCTGTTACAGCATGAGGATCTGACTTGGTTCTGTCATGCGGTCTGGCCCTTGAGAGGGCACGCCTGAAGAAGCGGGGATATTCCGCAGCGGTAATTATCTCCTTACTTCGTACTCGGACGTTCTGCAAGTCCCTAGCGTATGTGCAGGTCTGGAGAGTATTTGAGACCTGCTGCGAGGAATGCGCTGTCTCCCCTTGGGCGGTCAAAATCCCACTTATTCTGGAATTTTTGCAGGACGGCTTCAATAAATGTTTGGCTCTTAACTCCTTGAAGGTGCAGGTAGTGGCTCTCTCCTGTTACAGGGGTGAGTTGAATGGGGTCTCCCTGTCAGCTCATCCAGACGTGACTTGTTTTCTGAAGGGAGTGAAGCACCTTCAGCCTCCCGTGCAATTGCTGGTTCCCTTGTGGAATTTTAATTTAGTGCTGGAATTTTTGGCAGGTCCTTCCTTTTGGCCGCTGCGCGGTCTTTCCTTACGTTTATTGAATTTGAAAACGATGATCCTGGTAGCTATATGCTTAGCACATCGCATCTCTGAACTGCAAGCATTGTCATGCTGGGAGCCTTTCCTCCGGAAGACTCCAGGTGCATTGCAGTTACATACTATTCTGTCCTTCTTGCCCAATGTAGTTTTGGAGTTTCATTTGAACCAGTCCATTTCGTTGCCATCCCTAGATAAACTCAAGGATGCGGAGGAATATAGGCTCCTCTGTCATTTGGATGTCAAGAGACTTTTAGTGTGGTATCTGGAAGTCTCGGAACCAGTCCGAAAGACGGACCGCCTGTTTGTCCTTCATGGCAGAGGGAAACAGGGTGAACTATCTTCATGGGCTACCATAGTTCGCTGGATTAAGGAGGTGATCACAGAAGCCTATATGGAGACTGGAAAGCCATTACCCTCTCAGATTAGAGCTCATTCCACTAGGGCTCAAGTGGTCTCATGGGCAGAGGTCAGACTGCTGTCTCCCGTCAATATCTGCTGGGTGGCGACGTGGTCCTCCTTGCACACCTTCTCCAAGTTTTATCGCCTGGACATACAGGCCCAAGAGGCCTTTGCACGGGCGGTGTTGGCTGGACCATGGGCAGCCTCCCGCCCCAATCAGGAGTAGCCTTTGTACATCCCATTGGTCCTGAATCCATCTGGCTACACACTAGGAAATGGAGGAATTACTTACTTGATAATTTCGTTTTCCTTAGTGTAGGCAGATGGACACAGCATCCCACCCTCAGCTGCCCAAGATCTGTGCCACGGGTTCACCTGTGGAATGGGCCTCAAATCCAAGGGATCACGGGTAATTGTTCAGCCAGTCCCTAGGTTAAGATACCTATATTCTTACTGGAGTTCAGTGTTTATGGTTGGTTAAGTACAGTTACGTTTATCTGTTTTTAATCGTTTTAATCATATTTTTATTCATATTTTTATTCATATTTTCAATTACGTCCTTTCACTAGTATATCCACGGTTGCTTTTGAAGAGAATACTGGAGAGCTGAGGTCACTGCAGGGGGTATATGTACGGTGATGTCAGCTTTGCAACCTGACTCTGTCGCCATCTGCTGGCAGTGGAGCATAACCCATTGGCCCTGAGTCCATCTGTCTACACTAAGGAAAATGAAATTATCAGGTAAGTAATTTCTCCATTCCAGTGGAGGGCTCTATGGCTCTTAAGAATGCTCAGGATTGCAAGATCAAGCTTTAGCTTAAAAAGATACTTGAAGTTTCAGCTTTGGCATTCCGTGCTATTTTGTGTAGTAGTTTTATGGCTCAAGCCTGCTTGCACTGGGTACAGCAGATCCCAGCTGTAGATTCGGAAGTGTTTTTTTCAGAAAAGGGAGGTGGAGCAGCTTGAAGCTGGCTTAGCCTTTATAGTTGATACCTTGTATGATTTACTTCGTACATTGGCCAGGAATATGGTGTTGGCAGTTTCGGCTAGAATGCTGCTCTGGCGGTGTAAGTGGGCTGTGGATGTCTGATCAAGTCTCAGCTTGGTAATCTCCCTTTTCGAAGCACGCAGTGTTTTGGGAAAGATTTGGAGCAGATGGTCAAGCAGCATGATGACTCAAAATCCCATACATTTCCAGAGGATAACTTCAGAGGTTCAAAAAACCTTCCACATTAGGCAGAAATTTAGGGAGGCCAGGCATTATCGGCCTGGAAAGGGTTCTTCTTTGCAGTGCCAGTTTATATCCAAATCAATCCTTTCAGGGGAACTATAGGGGAGAGACCTCCAGTCCCACTTCAGGGGGACTTAAGAGCTATCAATGAAGATCATTTGGTCCACTCCACATGTGTGCACATAGGGAAGCGACTGGTCTGCTTTTTCAAGGAGTTAACCAAAATAACAGCCGATCAATGGGTTCTTTCCATTGTAGGTGATGGCTCGGCCTTAGAATTTGCTCATCCAGTGGTTGAGGCCTTCATGGTTTCTCCTTGCACTTCCAGGATAAAGAAGTTGGCAGTGTGATCCACGCTAGAGCATCTGCTTCTTCTGGATGCTGTGGTCCTGGTTCCAGAGGAAGAAAGAGTTCTGGGAAGGTACTTTGTTTACTTCGTGGTGCCCAAAAAGGAGGGCATGTTTCGGCCTGTAAGGGATTTGTCTTGCATGATTTATCTGACATTTAAACCAGATAAAATAAGGCCTAGATTCATGTAAAGAGAACAGAACGCTTACACATTTTTAAGTAGATGTTTGTTTTATTATAGCAGCATAAGTATACAACGGTATTACAGTAAATATATTATAGTAAATATATTTGTTTTAAGTTTCTGATTTACAGGGCATAGCCCTGTTTTTAGAAGTTATGCAAACAAACCTTGCGTTAACTCGGTCAGCCTGCACTTGACAAATGCAATGCCAATTTAACTAGCCCTAGCTGAAGTAGTAATTAAGCCAGATTTCATTCTCCACTGATGAGTTACTCCCTCTGAAGAGTTCAGTGTCCTGTCTCAGTTGGAAAGCAGCTCGCCAGCTCAACCTTCATGCAGGCAAACAACATGTTGTGCCACAGTCTCAGGGCAGCAAAACCCATAATGCTTACAGAACTTCTGTATCAATTCAGGCATGAATGGGGTGAAGAAGGCTGTATTTGCCTAGGGCTTAGGCAGGCAGAAACTGTAAGTACTCCATGGGTACTAGAGCAGGGTTGGGCCAGGCTTTGAATTCAGTTTGGTAGCTTAGCTTTTTCAATGCTGATTAGGTCACAGGCATGGAGTTCACATGAACAGCAGCAATAGAATAGAAAGTTCCAAGTAATGGAATAGAATCCAAATCCTTCTGTAAAGTCCAGAATCTTTTTCTCTGCTTGGCATTTCATGCATATTGAGAACCGTAAAGTCTGAATGTTGATGCTGATTGGATGTTACCATCATTTGTAGACAGATGATTGGTGGACTGCTGATATAACTTCATCTCTGTCAGAAGCTATATGCATATTTTCACCGTTTGGTAATAAAGGAATCAGTGGTCATTTCCTGGCTATATACAAAGTTGTGGTCAATGCCACAGCTTAGCAAGTCCTATGTTTGCTGTATTAGCAAATTATAAAGTGCAGCAAAAGTCAGATAGAAGAACAATAGCAGTGAGGCACTGTGAGCGGTCTTGGGCTAGCCAGATTCAGGCTGGACTCTGGCTTTCTTTCAAACTTCTTTATTAATAACAAAAAAACTGAACCAGCAGCAGTTGTGCTTATCTTCACAGATCTCAAAATAAAGACAGAAATATAACTTACAGTTCAACAGTATTAGCCTTTCCTAGGCTTCCTTCTCTTCCCTGGGCCTAGCTTCTTATCCCCATATAAGGAGAACGCTCTCAGAGCGGAACTCCTTTCATGTCTATGACTTAAGGTGGACCAGGCTTACAAGCAGTTTCTTCGCTTTGTGTAATTCACACAGTCTCATTAAAAGTGCAGAATTCATCGTGATTGGAAAATTCTATCTTTGTGTTGCTTTAGGCCTGAAGTTTGATTTGGCTGTGCACATCCTTTTAGGATGGCTGGCTTATGCACTACAAGAAATTTCTTATGTTCTTATCTTCTTAATGTTTGGGTACTTGCCAGGTTCTTGTGGCCTGGTTTGGTTTTTGTTGGAAACAGGATGCTGAGCTTGATGGACCCTTGGTCTGACCCAGTATGGCAATTTCTTATGCCCTTTCTTATGCCCATCCTGAATCTCAAGAAAGTGAATGTATCTTTGCGGGTGAAGCATTTTCGCATGGAAACTCTAATTGGTAATCGTGACAATCCGAAAAGGAAAGTTTCTAGCATCCTTGGATCTTTTAAAGGTACATCTCCATTTTCCTACTTGGAGAAGCCATCAAAGACTCTTCAGATTTGCAATGCTAGGCAAACATTTCCAGTTTTGGGCACTTCCCTTTGGCTTGGTCATAGCTCCTCACACATTTTCCAAGGTGATAGCGGTAGTAGCAGCAGCTATGTGTAAAGAGGGAATCCTAGTGCATCCCTTTTTGGATGACTGGTTAATTCAGGCAAAAACAAGCGCTGTCTGTTCACAGAGTAATTCTGCTGTTGCAGTCCTTAGGCTGGATGGTAAATTTTGCTAAGAGCAAATTTAGATTGTAGGCTCTATGGCTTACATGAAAGCCCATTTTCACAATGGAGTCCCCAGATAAAAGATTTTGAGATCTGTTGTCCCTGAGAGGAAGTTGGATCCAGCTTTTCCTGGTGGCTCTTGAAGGCCAGTTTGTCAAAAGGATGGGGTTGGATATTCCAGATTGAGTAATGGTGACTGCGGTTGCCAGTATGAGTGGCTGGGGGACCATTTCTCAGAATCAATCAACACAGGGTGTGTGGACTGAAATGGAGGCAACCTTATCTATCAATTGGTTAGAAACGAGGGCGGTCAGGAAAGCCTTGGGATTCTTTCAGCTCTTGGTCAAGGACAAGTGGTGAGAATATTCTCGGACAGTACAATGGCGGTAGCATATATAAACAAGATAGGGAGGAAATAAGAGTCCAGTGATTTCCGTGGAAGTGGAGATATTGTTCCTTTGGGTGTAATGACATCTAAAAACATTGTCTGTGACTCACATGGCTGGGGTAGAGAACGTGCAGGTGGATTTTCTGAGCAGGTATCTTCTGGACCCTGGAGAGTGGGAGTTAGTGGAGGAAGTATTTTCTTTCATCAGGGTCACATGGAGAATTCTCTAGTTGGATTTGATGGCAATGAAGTAGAATGCCAAAGCCCTGAAGTTCTTTGGATAATGGAGAAAGCTAGGGTCAGATGATCTGGATGCCCCGTTTCAGTTGTGGCCTCAAGTGCTCCTGCTTTGCCTTTCCTCCCTGGCCCCTGATAGGAAGGGTAGTTAGACAAATAGAAAGACTTTGAGGAAGAGTAATTCTGGTAACTCCAGAGTAGTCCAGATGACACTATCTTAAAGACTTTGTGAATCTCTGCCATGATTCGGGCTACTGTGTTGGGCTCCAGTCTACTTGGAGCGGGAAGACCACTTTTGTCTCACGGCCTTGCTCTTGAAAGAAGAAGATTGAGAGTGAAGGGATACTCGGAAGAGGTCATTATGACTTTGCTACAGCTAGAAAGATTTAGACTTCTCTGGTGTACATGTATGTTTGGAATGTATTCAAGTCCTGGTGACGAGTCAGGGGGTCTCTCTACTTCAGGTCTCAACCAGTGATTTTGGCCTTTTTGCAGAAAGATTTGCAGAAGGGTTTAGCACTGAACTTTTTTAAAGTGCAAGTAGCAGCGCTGTCCTCTTACAGTGGAAAAGTAGCTTCACATCTGGATGTGGTGAGTTCGGCATCTGCGTACCCCAGTTTGGCATGTAGTTCCACTGTGGAATCTTAATTTGGTGTTGATGGCCTTGTTAAAGCCTCCTTTTGAGCCAGTTAGGAGGGCATCTTTGAAGGATCCTATGCTGAAAGCTGTTTTTAGTGGCTGTCAGTGAGGCTTTGTCATGTAGAGATCTTTTCCTCTAATTTTTGGAAGAGGGTGGTTTCTATTCATATGGTTCCATTCTTTTTGCCGAAGGTGGTTTCTTCCTTTCACTTAAGTCAATCAGTTGAGTTGCCCGTGTTTCGGAAATTGGATTCACCACCTTCTGTGCATTCTAGTGAACTTCATGTTTTGGATGTTTTTAGCACCTTCTGAGATATTTAAAGGTTATCGATAGCTTCAAGAAATCGGACCATCTCTTCATGATGATCAGTGGTCGCAATAAGGGAAAGCATCAAAGGCATAAATTGGAAGGTGGATTAGGGAGGAAATAGTATCAGTGTACATTTCCAAGGGTCTACAGATTCCTCAGGGACTGCGGGTGCATTCTACTCAACAGCAAAAATGTCATGGGCTGAATATCGATTGGTTTCACGATAGGAGATTTGCAGAGCTGTGACTTGGTCTTCATTATACACCTTTTCCAAGCATTATAGATTGAACATGCAGGATCAGCATGCCCTGTTCTCAGAGCGGATCTTGCAAGTTCCCATCTAGTTTAGGGAAGCTTGGGTGCATCCCATGAATCTGGACTAGTCTGGGGGGCTTAAGCAAGGAAAAATTGGTTCTTACCTGCTAATTTTCTTTCCTTGAGTCCCTCAGATCAGGCCAGAATTGTGTGTGTGTATTCAGCATGATTTCTGATTTTTACATCCTCTGGTGGGAAATTTTCAAGTTTTTCTTTGGTGTTTACTGATAGTGTTTGTTTTCCCTTGCTCTATGGTAAGGGTATAAATTTTAGGCTTGGTTTCAGATTATACTGAGTTACTGCAGGTGGCACAGTAACTTAGGTACCAGCAGTACAGAAAATTTTTCTTCTGTATTTTCATGTCTGGACTAGTCTGTGGGACTCAAGGAAAGGTAAGAACCAATTTTTCTTTATCCTGGTGTGCCCATTAATATCTGTTTACAAAGGATAAGCAGGACATCTCTCTTGTCTTGGTGTACAAAATGGTGAGGAGCATGGCCCTCGTGGTAGCAGCAAGACACTCTCCGGAGCACCTTATTTGGTCTGTGAAGTAGATTCTAAAATACTCTTACCAAGCTTCCCTAAAAGAAGACTATTACTGTATTTAGCAAGCTCCAGAATTGAGAGAGTCTAAAGCTTTCTGAGGTTAAGCTTTAAGAATCTTGGGTTGAGGTATGAACTAGAACTTATCTTCACTGAAGAAGTATCAAATAAGGTTGCTCTAAAGGGTTCCATTTCATTCATTCTATCTTTAAAAAAAAAACCAAAAACAGAGAAAAAAAAAAAGATAGAGGGAACCTTGTCCTCCCCAAACTCTCTGTGGTAATTTCAGGACTCAATCTTCCAAGACGAAGCAAGGTGTTCCCTTGACAGATATCTTACTCACACAGATTCCAATCATGTCAGAACGGTGGTTCCTGGAGGATATTAGAGATGGCTATGCTGGGGAGTTTTTTCCATCCTTAATGGATGCATTATGGTTTCCCTTGTTCACCTCTCAAATGAAGGAGTTGGTTCAAAGATCTCTTGCTTGTTTTCTCATCATTGATGCAGTGGTTCCAGTCCCTTGGATTCGTTGGGGACAGGGCTGGCAATTATTTTGTAGTTCCTCCTCTCGAAACAGAACTTCTTCTAGATCCCCAGATGCCGAGTTGAGCAGGTTTTGCTTGAGTAGACCTTCCCCACCCCTGTGAAGCAAGCTGGGGGCCTCCTCAACCTCATCAGGAATGAGTAAGCAGCGAAGGTGCTGTTTTCAGATGTCTGCATGTCTCTTGCAGGCAATGTGGGGCTCCGAGCAGGGTAAGAAGAAACAGCGTTACTGTTCAGAGATAGTTGGGGCTGAAGAAGCAGCACCAAGCCTTGGCATTAGTGGCAGTCAATTTATGAAGCCCTAGCACCACATGTCAAAAGTCTTGGTATTTGGATTGATTCATCTCTCTCATTTCGTCATCACATTAAGACTGTGACAAAGAATAGTTTTTTAAGTTGAGGGTTTTGCATGGTTTAAGAAATTTGTTAAACCAAATGATTTTAAATTGGTGGTCCAGGCATCATTGTTACCAGTGATAGACTATTGCAACGCCCTATATCTTGGTCTTCCTTAGTTGATTTTAAAACCCGTTCAACTGTTCCTCAATTCTTACAGCACAATTAATTACTGGATCCAAATGCTCTGATCACATCACGCCATCTCTGTATCATCTTCAATAAATTCCTGTTCACTACAGAGTTCAATAAAAAAAACTTTACTCTTGACTCATAAATTACTGAGTACCTATTCATTTCCTTGGATACGATTTTTATTGTGTATATATATTAACCGACCAGGAACATTAGATCACAAGAGAGAGGCCTACTTGAGGTACCTACAGTATGGGGTGCAAGGTTATCTTCTACAAGAGACTGTGCTTTTTCAGTTGCTGCTCCTACCCTGTGGAATTCTATTCCTGCATCACTGAGTCTGATGGAATGTTCAAAAAAATTTATTTCAGCATTAAAGAAAGGCTTTTCTGATTGACTGTGCATTCAGCTAACTTTAGCCCTTTAAGATCTGGACTATTTTGATGAAATTATTTCATTTGTTGTAATGTGGTTTGTTGTCATTTAAAAAAAATAAAAAAATGTATGTATGTAATTTAATCGCTTAGAGCATACGCAGTAAGCGATAAAGACATTTTAATAAACAAACAAAATGTACCAATCGATGGAGCATTGAGCCTAGACACTGATGATGCTTCTTCCCTCATCACATTGGATTCAGGATCCCTTGATGCCTTGGAGTGGTTGTAGTGCTGTTGATGCACTGTATCTTGGTGCTGCCAACACAATTATTATACAAATTGCCAGTCTATCTGACACATTCAGGGAGGATGGGAAATGTGGAGGGAGACATGCTGCACGAGCTATCTCAAGGGCTAACTCTTCTTAGTCTGCTTGAGCAAGTTCTTTGTCTAGAGACACCGGATCCCATATGCTTGGTGGTGCTCTTAATCTTGTAACCCCCCACCCCCTTACCCAAGGCAAATATTGCAAAGTCCAGAGGGCCTTCAAGAAGAGCCCCTTCTGGGATCAGAAGAGGATGTTCCACCCCCATCGCCTGGTCAAAGAACATTTCATCCCTTAGACCAATTGGCATAGTTGGTGAAGACTTTCTTTGCCTCCCTGGTGGTTATAAATATGAAGGGCACTCTTCAACCTCTTCTCTCAGATAACATCAGAATGACATTTGGCTTGGACAAATGTGCTAAGGCAACTTTCCTTAAAGGAAAATTAAGCAAAACTGAAAACATCTCCCTGACTGAAGGTTGCAATATAAAGAAACTGGAGCAGGAAGGTTGTATATAAATATCTAAGAGTAGAGGAAGATAGCCTCACAAATGTTTTCTACATCAGTCAGTAGCAGACAGGATGATCAACCTTTGGGGACATCTGTTAATTGACCTTTTCGCATCACAGGAAAACAGAAAAATGGAAAGTTCCTGAACATTCCCAGATCAGTTCAGAAAAGTGGATTTTATTCATCCCTACCAGCAGATGGAGGGAGAACAAAACTTTGGGCACTGCCACATATACGAGAATGCCATCTGCAGTCCCTCAGTATTTCTCTATCTCCAGCAGATGGTAGAGGTGCTAGACCTGCAGTCCTGACTGGTTGGATATTTTGAGGAATTTTGCTCCCCGAGGTGCCAGGTTCCTGAGAAGGGCCATCCCTCGGGTTGAGCCGGGCGAATGGGGGGTTGGATACCCCGGCCCAGTTTTAGCCCGCAACCCCGGGATCCCTGACAGCCAGTGGTCTGGTTCCCTCAGTGGGATCCGAAGCCCCTCCGCCGGCCCAGGAGTTCAGGAGAGTATCCCTTCTTGGTTTTTGTTTGGGATGTTGCTTATTATGTGCTCTGGGCCTTTAAGAAAGTTACAAAAAAAAACCACCCAGAAACGGGGAGTGCCTGCTGTGCTAGCAGCGGCAGCTCGGACGTAGTGTTAGAACTGCCTGTCAGGCAGCCAGCCTGGCGGGATCGTCGGGAGAGTGCCCTGTTGTGCTAAGATGGTGCAGGGGAGCCTGGGGCAGCGCCAACTGAGGAGGGTGTACCCCGACTGGGGAAAGTGCCTCCTGTGAGTTTGGTGTTTGTTTTTAGGGCCTGTTTGAGCACATGCGTGTTCAGCCACACCAGCGTTTTTTCGTGCCGGCGGGAATTTCTTACGGCAGTGCGCCCTCTTCTGAGTTCGGCAGCAGCCGCGTGGTGTGCCCCTCCCACTCCCCCTCCCGGTCGGGCCTACGAGGTTTGGTCATCTGCCTTTAATGCCCTCCTCCTCTGTGTGGAGTGTGCAGGGGGAGAGGGGGCTTTGGCAAAGTGACCGAGGTCTCGGAGAGCCTCGCAGACCGCAGCGGCGTTGCTTGGACCACATAAGAACATAAGAAAATGCCATACTGGGTCAGACCAAGGGTCCATCAAGCCCAGCATCCTGTTTCCAACAGTGGCCAATCCAGGCCATAAGAACCTGGCAAGTACCCAAAAACTAAGTCACACACTAAGTTACCACAGAGGGTGCTGCTTTGTCTGTGGAAGGAGAGCTGGATAGGGGGGTTCCTCACCAAGGCTCTGGGGAGTTTCTTCCACCTCTTTCCCCTGTCGTACAGCCGCGGGAGGAGGACCCGGCTGATTCGGGTCCTAGCAGTCCCAAGGAACCCTCGGGGGGGGGGGGGATTTCCCCCAGTTTGTTCTTTTTCTGCATGAGGCCTTCCTGGCTAGGCAGGCAGGCAAGCTCAGTTTTAAAGACAGCCCGGCGGACTCAGCTAAACAGATGAAGGTGCCTCCTAAGGGTGCTGCGGGGTCACGGAGACTGTCGCAGAGAAGTCGCCCAGTGCATTTGGATTCCAATTCGGATGATTCTCAGGAGGATGGATATAGTTCCTTGGCAGGCGATCAGGATGCAGACTCTGCGGGGGGGGCGGGGGCCCCCAGGACCTGGGAGACCCTAGGGCGGATCAGGGTGTTTCTGAGGGTCCGGAGGCTGAGGACAATGACCCATGGGTGATCCGTCTCTTTAAGAGGGAGGAGCTACGTCGCTTATTCCCCAGGTATTGGAGGAATTAGGGATCAAGCTCTGTTTGGAGGACTCTGATACCGAAGGGGTTAATCCGGTGCTCGATGGCCTACGGAGACCTCCCAGTGCCTTCCCCATTCCTAAGAAGATCCAGAAGCTGATCAACCGTGAGTGGGACTCCCCGGACTCGGGACTGAGAGTGGGCAGAGCCATGCCGAAGCTTTACTTGTTGTTACAGGAGCATTTGGATGCCCTCAAGGTTCCGAAGGTGGATGCGGCTGTTTCGACAATCACCAAGACCACCATCCCGGTCGCTGGAGCCTCCGCTCTGACGGACGTTCAGGATCGGAAACTGGAGATGCACCTTAAGCGGGTTATGGCTCTGGGGCTCTGGTCTGTGCCAGTCTGATGCAGCAAACCTGTTTGTGTTGGATCCAGAAGCCGCAGGAGCAGGCGGTTTCCGGGGCTCTTTCCCTGACCCAAGCGGCTTGCCTGGAGGCAGGAGTCGCCTATGGAGCAGATGCATTATATGACCTAGTAAGGACCACTGTGCGGGGTATGGTCTCGGTGGTAGCATCCAGATGTCACTTGTGGCTGCGTAACTGGTCGGATCTTTCGTTGAAATCGCAGCTGTGTAATCTGCCCTTTAAGGGCAAACTGTTGTTTGGTGAGGACCTTGACCGCCTTATGAAGTCTTTGGGGTAGATGAAAGGCAATAGACTGCCGGAGGATAAGAAGTCTATCCGGAAGCCTTTCTCCTCTTGGTCTCGTTTTCGGGAGTCGAGGCACTTTCGTTCTGCCAGGACAACAGGGTCCTCGGCTCTGAGGCAGTCCTCAAATAGACAGCAGTCCTTTCGGGGGTCTGGAAGAGCATCTAGAAGGGGGCCCACCCATGGGGCAGGAGGAATTAAATTCTCCCAATGAGATCAGGCAGGTCCACTCCTCGTTTTGGTGATTGGGGGCAGACTGGCCCATTTTTATGAGGAGTGGACCAATATTAAATCTGACTGGTGGGTGCTGGGCGTTGTCGGGGAAGGCTATGCCTTAGAATTTTCTCATCCTCTACAGTCATTTTTCTGGAGTCGCGATGTCTTTCCCGAAGCAAGCAGGCAGCTGTCCAAGAGACACTTCAGCGGTTATTAAGTCTGGAGGCAGTGGTCCCGATTACCGGTCTCTGAACAGCGGCGAGGCAGGTAATTCATCTATTTCGTGGTACCAAAAAAGGAGGGAACCTTTTGGCCCATCTTGGACCTGCAAAAAGTCAACTAGAGTTTGAGAGTGCCACGCTTCTGGATGGAGACATTTACGCACCATGATTGCAGTGGTCCGAAAAGGAGAGTTTTTGGCGTCCCTGAATCTCACCTAGGCTTATCTTCATATCCTCATTGAGCAGGAACACCAGAAGTTCCTTGGGTTCTTGGTCCTGTGACAGCACTTCCAGTTTCGGGCCCTTCCCTTCGGTCTTGCCACCGCCCCTCGACTTTCACGAAGGTGATGGTGGTAGTACACCCTTATCTGGACGACTGGCTGATCAGGGCGAAGTCACAGAAGGGAGTGTGTGTGTGGTCCGTGGTCCAGGTGAGGTTTCTTATGGAGTCGCTGGGTTGGATCATCAATTTGCAGAAGAGTCACCTGGTGCCTGCCCGATCCCCCGAGTACTTGAGCACCCGCTTCGACACCCAGCAGGGCAGAGTGTTTCTCATGGACGACAGAGTGAACAAGATTCAGGGGCAAATAGCTTGTTTGCTTCTTCTGCCGCTTCCCAAAGTCTGGGATTACTTGCAAGCCCTGGGATCGATGGCATCCACGTTGGAACTGGTGCCTTGAGCATTTGCTCATATGAGGCCCCTGCAGAGAGCAGTTGTCCCGCTGGAGTCCCCTGTCGGAGCAATATTTTCTGTCCCTTTCTCTTCCGATGTCGGCCAGGTCCAATCTGGCCTCATAGATGACAAGGAGCAATCTAGAAAAAGGGGATGCCCCTCGAGGTCCCGAATTGGGTGGTGGTCACTACGGACGCCAGTCTTCGGGGCTGGGATGCAGTATATCTGGGCAAGTCAGCTCAGGGCCTCTGGTCTACATCGAAGCAGGCGTGGTCCATCAATAGGTTGGAGACGAGAGCGGTGCACAGAACCCTCCTGGCATTTCTACCCTTGGTCTGCACTCGCATGGTACGGGTGTTATCAGACAACGCGACCACTGTGGCTTACATCAACCACTAGGGGGGAACCGAGAGTCCCGTGGTGGCTCAGAAGGCTCAGCTATTATTCGCGTGGGCAGAGCTCCATCTCGAGGGGATCGCCATCTCGCAAGTTGCTGGATTGAACATCATCCAAGCGGACTATCTCAGCCATCAACCGTTGGATCCAGGGGAGTGAGAACTGTCCTCGGAAGCTTGGGGTCTCCTCTGCGATCGTTGGGGGGACACCTCTGTTGGATCTCATGGCGACGAGTCTCAACGCCAAGACAGAGAGGTTCTTCAGCCGCTGGAGGGAGTCAGGGGCTGTGGGGCTCGAAGGCCTAGTATGTCCGTGGCCGACTGGAATCATTCTGTATGTCTTTCCTCTGTGGCCTCTCATAGCGAGAGTATCAGAAGAATAGAAACTCATCCGGGCCCAGTAGTGCTTGTAGCCCTGGAGTGGCTGCGTCGTCCATGGTTCACAGACCTGCTTCATCTGGCGGTGGATGGACCGCTACGCCTGATCCACTTGCAGGACCTACTACGCCACAATCCCATATTTTCGGATCGGGCGGATCGCTTCAGTCTAGCATCCTGGCTTTTGAGAGGTGGTGATTGTGTTTGAGGGGATATTCCGAATCGGTGATTGCTACCCTCCTTCAGGCGAGGCATCCTTCTATCTCCTTGGCCTATTCCAGGGTCTGGAAGGTTTTTGAGACCTGATGTGGACATCAGGGATTGGATCTTCTTAAAGTTTCCGTATCGCATATTTTGTCCTTTTTGCAGTTGGGCTTATCCAAAGGGTTGACCCATATTTCACTTCGGGTCCAAGTTTCGGCTTTAGGTTGTCTCAGAGGGAAGGTGCAGGAGAAGGTTTTGGCTTCCCATCCAGACGTGGTGCGTTTTCTTGGGGGGTTAAGCGTCTCCGTCCCCCTCTTCGCAACGTATCCCCGGAATGGAATCTCAATCTTCTATTGTTGGCCCTCTGTGAGGAACCTTTTGAACCACTGGGTCGGATGTCTTTAAAGATCCTTACCCTGAAGACTGCCTTTTTGGTAGCTATTTGCTCGTCTAGGAGGATTTCAGAATTGCAGGTGCTTTCTTGTCGTGATCCGTTTCTCCAGATTTCGTCTGATAAAGTGTCTTTGCGGACGGTGCCTTCGTTCCTTCCTAAGGTGGTGTCGGTATTTCATGTAAACCAGATAGTGAAGTTACCAGGTTTCCCGGATTGGGCTCCGGGATCCTTCGATGGGAAAGGAGCTCCATCTTTTGGATGTGCGACGCGTTTTGTTGAGATACTTGAAGGTCACCAACTGTTTCCGTCGCTCTGATCATTTATTTGACCTTTTCGGGGGAACCAAAAAGGGAGAGAAGGCGTCTGGTTGAAAGAGACTATCTCTGCCACACATGTTTCCAAGGGCCGGGCAGTTCCGGTGGGGCTTAGGGTTCACTGGCTCAAGCAGCATCATGGGCCGAGTGTCAATTGGTGTCTCCCCAGGAGATACGTAGGGCCGCGGTGTGATCTTCGCTTCACACTTTCACAAAGCATTACCGTTTGGATGTGTGAGCCCCGGAGACAGCTCCTTTTGGGGAGAGTGTTCTTTGAGCAGGTCTTTCGGGGTTCCCGCCTGGAATAGGAGGGCTTTGGTACATCCCACTTGTCTGGACTGATCTGTGTATGTTCAGGAAAGGAAAATTGGTTCTTACCTGCTAATTTTCGTTCCTGTAATACCACAGATCTGTCCAGAGGCCCACTCTGGTGATCTATGCCGAAAGACTGCTTGTTCTGCTGCTGGATTTTTGTTTGCAAAGCAGAGCTTCCATGATTTGTTAAGAATTGTAACATGTTTTTACGTTTAATGTTTCTAAGTTTGTTATCCAGTGTTCATGGGTATCTATCTTAGGGGCCTCGTTTGCCCTCTGGGTTAATTATCTTGGCTTAGGTATTGGTTAATACTGAGGGGCTGCAGGTGGCACTCTTGTATATGTGGCAGTGCCCAAAGTTTTGTTCTCTACCTCCATCTGCTGGTAGGGATGAATAAAACCCACTTGTCTGGACTGATCTGTGGGATTACAGGAACAAAAATTAGCAGGTAAGAACCAATTTTCCTATTTTGCTTCATTTTTCCAAGCAAACTCGGATCTGCTCCAAATGCTTTTCTGTTCACCTGGAATGCAGATCTCATGTATGCTTTTCTACCAATTCCGCTAATAGCCAGAACAGTGCAAAGTGTACTCAAAGACCTGGCCCACTTGATACTTATTGCATTAGCATGAACAGACAGGTATGGTTCTTGTACCTAGTGCAACTGTCCCTCAGCCCCTCCTGCACCCCCACTCACAATTTGCTCTAGGAACTAATCCAAGCTTATTGCCTCAAGAAGAGGGCTGTCTGCATCATTAAACCTCTTTTTTATCAATTTGATAGCCTGAATGTTGAATGCTCGCTTATCATATCCCTGTCCTTACTTAAGGAAACTGAAGATGTATTAGTATCTACCAGAAAGCCCTCAGCTAGAAGAGCTTACAGCTTTAAATGAAAATAATTTCCATCCTGGTGTCAATGGAGCTCCCTGGACCTGTTCACTTGTGAACTATGGGAGCTACTTCAATACTTGTTCCCTTTCCTCTTTGGGATTCAGTACCTTGTCAGTCAAGGTGCATCTTAGTGCCATCTTCAGGTAGAGGGTAAACCAATATCCACTCATCCTTTACGGCCATGTTCATAAAAGTCCTATGGCATACCAAACCACCTGTTACGTGGGACTTTCATGTGGTTCTGACACAGCTTATGAAGCCACCATTCAAGCCATTGGAATCTGCTTCTTTGAAGTTTCTCACATGCAAAGTATAATTCCTAAGGGAATGATGAGAATTATAAAGCTAAATGGCTGAATGAGCACATAGATGGGCTATATGATCTCTTTGTGCCCATCTATTTCTATGCTGCAATCACATCAGCCAAAAGAATGTGCTTTAGACATTAGTACAATACTCTTTATCTATGCAATTCTTCCACAATAGGGTGGTGCTCTGCACTCCCCCATGTTTCTGTCAAATGTGGTGTCAGCTTTCCACATAAATCAAGTCATAGTGTTACCCACATTCTTTTCAAAGCCATGTGTGCATGAAGGAGTAAAAGCACTTCATTGACTGTAAGCAAACCTAACTACCAGAGGAGGTCAACCACATTGTCAAGCCTCACAACTATTTGCCTGGGCATAGCACTTGCCAAACCTATGTTGTCCAACTGACTAGTAGACCGTATTGCACAATGCTATGCACTTGCTGGTTTTCAGATTACAGACGCCATTAAAGGCTCAACAAGTGAGAGCCACTGCGGCATCAGTGGCTCATCTGCGAGCCATTCCTATTAAGGGCATCTGCAAAGCTGCAACTTTCATGTCCCATTACTGTCTGGGCAACTTGGACAAGCAGTTTTGCATAGCCTCTTCACACATTAGTCTACTCTCTACAGCGGGGTGTGGGTTGCTTTGTAAGTAATTGCTCTGCTGCATCCCCACGGGTCTTGGCTAATTCAGCCCTGCTCGCTGACAGGGAAAGTAAGCTTGCTTACTGTAAATGGGGTTCTCCATAGAAAACAGGATGAATTAGCCATGCTTATTACCCACCCGCCTCCCTGGATAGTCTATTATATAGCTAAAGTTTAACTCTAAAATCGACTGAGCGGCTCACAAGCCAGTGTCTGTGCAGTAATTCCTGCATATGCTCAGTAGCGCAAAAAGCTCTGAGAGCTAAGAGAGAAGGATCTGTTCAGCGCCATCAGATGATGTCACCCCACGTGTCATGGCTAATTCCTCCTGCTGTCTACAGAGAATCCTGTTTATGGTAAGCAAACTTGCTGTCATGTTCGTGTTTATTTTTAAGTTAATGTGGTTTCCCTGTACGTACCAGGATCAGTCCAGGACACCTGGGTTGTGACTCCGCACCAGTAGATGGAGACAGAGCAAGAGCTGTCGGGCTCACCCATATATGGTCACACTCCTGTCACAGCCCCTCAGTCTTACTCTGTCTCCAGTAGATGGTGCAGGTTTGGTCACAGCCCTGGTCCCTGGGGGTTTTGGCTGTTCCCTGGGGGTTCTTTCCTTTGGTTGTTAAGGTTCTTTTACTTAATTGGGATTTGATTGGTATGTAAAAAAAAAAAAAAAAAAAAGTTAGGAATTTTTTTCCTCTGCTGAGAAGGATACACCCCGCTGGTCCAGCCTCCCAGGGGGGTTCGGAAGGTTCTGAGGGGACCATCCCCCCCTGGTTGAGGCCGCTGCTAGGGTCGAGGACCCGCCTAGGGAAGTAGCAGCGTCGGGGGTGACACCGGGGAGCCCGGTTCACTCACCCCCGCTGGAACAGGAGCCTCAGGACCGTGGACAGCGGCAGTTTTCTTTAAAAAAAAAAAAAAAAAAAAAAAAGTGTTTGCCTGTTTTGTTTTGTGCCGCGGCTTCTCCTTCGCGCCGGCTCTCCGTTCCTTCCGGGGGGGGGGGGGGGGGGGCCGTCTTCGTCGCCGCCCGTGCCGTTTTAACCTTAATTTACACGGGGCCTTCCTTCCCATCTGGGCCGCATGCCGAGAGGATCCGTCTGCCGCGCGTGCGGCTCGGCGCGTTCTCGCCTCTCCCTGGATAGCGTCTGCGCGTCCTGTGCTGCCGGGGGCGAAGGTCCTTCGGGGGTCTCTCAGGAAGGTCGTTCCCGGGCGCCGCGTTCGCCGCCTCGCGATTCCGCTGCTGCTGATGGCCCGGGGGACCCGTTCCCGCTTAGCGCGGGAACGGTGGCCATTTTGTCCACAGTCAGGGAAGCCACGCGGGTGGCAGTCGCAAATGGCGGCTTGCCTCCCGCGCTTTCGCCACAACAACGTCCCTCGGGGGAAGCCCCTGGGGAGGCCCGGTCCCATGAGGGGTCCGGGTCTGAAGAGGACACTGCGGGCTCCGGGTCCTCCTGCTCATCCGATTTTGCGCTACTTTTGCGCAAAATCTTAAAATATAAACGGAGCAAAAGGAGGCCGAAGAAAGCGAAGGGTTCCAGCAGATCAGCTGGATCCTGGAAGAGGAGATCCTCGGCGGTCCCTGAGGGCGACGCAATGCGGCGGAAGCGCCCTGTGCGGGGGATGCCTCAGGTTACGGACTCAGATTCTACCTCCCAGGAGGAAGATGACCCGGCTGCAGAGCCCCCGGGGGGGGGGGGGGGCGGTGATACGGCAGACGAGAGTCCTTCTCAGCCGGGAGCGGGGAAAGGAACGCCGGCCGTCGAGGGTGCTGACCCAAAGGTGGTCCGGTTGTTCCGCAGAGAGGAACTAACCCCGCTTATTCCGGCTATCCTCCAGGAACTGGGGGTAGAGGCGCCGCCGGTGGTACCCCGGCAGGCAGCAAACATGGATCCGGTACTGCTGGGGCGTAGCTTTTCCTTTCCTTTTTTTTTTTTTTACAGGCTGGTTTGGCTAAAGGTCTTTCGTGTAGTTCCCTTCGGGTCCAGGTGACAGCACTTGGATGTCTGCGTGGCAAGGGGCAGAAGGGCTCCTTGGCGCTGCACCCGGACATTGCATGTTTTTTGAGGGGGGCCAAGCATCTCCGTCCTCCCTTACGTCCTCCATGTCCGTCCTGGAACCTCAATTGGGTACTCTCTGCGTTGTGTTCGGCTCCTTTTGAGCCCTTGAAGAGGGCAACCCTCCAGGATCTCACGTTGAAAACGTTCTTCCTTGTCGCTATTGCCTCAGCGCGCCGTGTTTCCGAGTTGCAGGCGCTCTCATGTAGGGAACCGTTCCTAAGGATCTCGGATTCCGGGGTCTCCTTACGTACGGTCCCCTCTTTCTTGCCCAAGTGGTTTCGCCATTTCATTTGAACCAGTCCATTGAGTTTCCCGCTTTCAACGTCCGGGTGCGTCGCAGTCAAAGCTGCGGGATTTACGGAGGTTGGATGTTCGGAGGACACTTCTCCGCTATCTGGAAGTCACCAGTCCGTTCCGTGTAACGGATCATCTTTTTGTTCTGTTCTCAGGTCCAAAGCGTGGGGGCATGGCTTCCCGGACGACAATTGCCCGATGGCTCAAGGAGGCCATTGGTTCCGCGTACATCGTACAAGGGAAGCCAGTGCCTGAGGGTCTCAAGGCTCATTCGACCCGGTCGCACGCTGCTTCCTGGGCAGAATCTTCTCAGGTGTCGCCTCAAGAAATTTGCAGGGCAGCTACTTGGAAGTCCTTGCATACTTTTACGCAGCATTACTGGCTGGATGTTCAGAACACTGCTAGGGGTTTTGGAGAGAGGGTACTCCGTGCGGGACTCTCTGCTTCCCACCCTCGGTAAGTTAGCTCTGGTACATCCAGGTGTCCTGGACTGATCCTGGTACGTACAGGGAAAGGAAAATTAGTTTCTTACCTGATAATTTTCGTTCCTGTAGTACCAAGGATCAGTCCAGGATCCCGCCCGTACTGTTCAGAAGAAACGGAGAGTCCGCTCGTAGGTTTTCAGTATTTCGGTTTACGGTTCTGCTTTCTCGGTTGAGAGTTTTGTTCCAGTTGGGGGTTTTGTCGTTGCTCCCTGTTGGGGAGGGATCCCTCTTTTGGTTTGTTTTGTCCTTTGCTACTTTGACATTACGTAAGACTGAGGGGCTGTGACAGGAGTGTGACCATATATGGGTGAGCCCGACAGCTCTTGCTCTGTCTCCATCTACTGGTGCGGAGTCACAACCCAGGTGTCCTGGACTGATCCTTGGTACTACAGGAACGAAAATTATCAGGTAAGAAACTAATTTTCCTTTAGCCAAAGGTACTGGAAGATCATCTGTTCCACATTTTGTGTTTTTAGAGAGAGGTAGAGAGGAGAGCTATGGCTAAAATTCTGCCTGTACCATCTTGAGGACAAGCTGAGGGACCCTTAGTTAAAGGAGGGGGCCCATGACATCTGGTGCAGCCAAAGCCATGCTAAAGAGGAATCTGTACCGTGGCATTGGGCCTAGGTAGAGCAAAGAGAGACTTGTAACACTGCCCTGGAATTGAAAAGTGCAGCAGCTGCTGTTCAGTACAACCTGTAGACACCGATAGCCTGTCAGTCCCTGGACTTGACATAGGGAGAGGAGTTGGCCACCACCCTGGCAGTACAAGGGAGTTGGATGGGGAAAGAAATGGGCAGGGCTGGATTGAAAGGGTTACAAAGGGGTAAAAGAGTTTATGGGTTCCTCGATGCCTTAAAATAAAGAATCCAGGCATACAGGAACCGCCTCCCAATCCTTCTGAAATACAGAAAACTGCTATATATAAGATGAATTGGGGTGGTGGATGGATTTTTCTGTTTCGGGAGTCTAAAAGTCCTTAATCCAGGCCAGAAGGATGATTTTCTGTGACAGGTGCTGCTAGCTGTGTCCTTGGACTCTTTCTAGGCTTTTGTGCTATTTTATGTCTTGTTCTTTCAAGGCTGCCAGATTGTTTGGGTTTCTGATTCATTTTGTTGCAGTTCAGCTTTCCAGAACATTGCAGTTTCCTGCCATCAGTGATAGAAAGTGAAATCATGTGCTGTATTCTGAAGGGGTGGTGAGGTTCTGGCAGGGGAGGACTTTCTTTTTCACCTGCTTTGGTGGAGAGAGTCAGGGCCAGAGCAAGACTGAGAGTCCAAAATCTCTCTTGAGCTATGTAAACACGTGGTCCCTGGGGCTGAATACTGGTTTCCAGCACAGTTTTCTTACATCTCCTGTTGGACACAGGGCCTCAAATTCCTCCCACTGCTCTGCTACTCTTAATTCTTTATCTTTATCAGGATTTACAGTATAAATTAAAATGAATTATTTCCTAGTGTGTAGACAGGTGAACTCGGGACCAGCGAGTTTATGCTCCCCTGCCAGCAGATGGAGATGGAGCAAGCTGACATCACAGTATGTATAACCCTGCAGTGACCCCAGCCTGCCAGTTTTCTCTGTCTCCAGCAGAGATGGTGCATGTGCATCTCCCTATGGGGATTGCTTTGAGCTTTTTGAAAGGAGAAATTTGAATTCTAAATTCAGGAAAAGAAAGCCTCACTTTCCTGCAGAGATACTTAAAGGTCTCTCCCTCAGTTGAGAATTCCTGAGGCAATTTCCATGGTCCCTCACAGGTGTGCCTTGGTTCGGTAGCTGGGTTTTCCAGCGTGGACTTAGCTGCTAGTTCAGCTGAAAGGCAGTGGGTGCAGGAGGCTGAGTGCAGCAGTGACGGCAGATGCTCTCTTCCCCCGCAGCAGGAGACCATCTCTGTACTCAGCCGGTAAGTGCCGAGCTCAGGTAAGGTTTAAAAAAAAAAAAAAGACAGTTACAAGGGTTTCAGGACTTCTTCCAGTCTCTATTCTCAGCGCACTGTGCCAACGTTCGTTCCCGCTCCCATTGGGCTTGGGGAATTGGGCAGCCTGGCGGGTTGAGTGGTCCCTGGTAGGCTACGTCCCGCACTTAGGCTTTTTTCTTGCACACCACATGGTAGGCCGTGGCAGCCGTTTTTGTGTGCTCTTCTGCGTGTTCTGCCCTCTATAGGCCATTGGTGTGTGCAGTGTCGACTCTGCGCATGCACTGTGCGCTCTGTTTTTGGGTGCGCTTTTTATGTGCACAAACCTTTTTACATGCTTAATTCAGTGCACAGGTTGTGCATGTGCCTTGCTGTGCTTTCTTCTAGGCGCTTATTTTTTGGGCGCATTTCATTTTTGAACGCAAGCCATTGCAACGCATGTTTACTGCAGCAATGACGCCGGTAAGCAAGAAGCCTAAGTATCTTCCTATTTGTGTTTGTCATATTAGGGCTTCTTAGCCTGACCTGGTTTCTAACCTGTGTCAGCACTGCTCAGACGCTCAGGGAGAGCTGTCTTCCTCGGATTTTGCTAAGCCTGGCTCTTCCCATTCTGATGATGGGTTGGTCATAGCCTTGACTGGGGAGATGCCAAATCTTGCTTCTCCCTTGACTGCTTCTCCGCTGACAAGGGCAGTTCTGTGGGACCGACTCCAGTTCCTTCTGGGCTTGATCTGGACTCTGCTGCTTTTTCTTGGGTGGTATTTTTTCAAGGCTTACAAGCCTTTCTTTAGGTGCAGTCCTCCACTTCCCCCATCGGACCGTCAGTCGGTGGATCCTCCCTCTTCCAGTCCTATGTTTAAGTGCCAGGACTCGCCTTGGCACCCTGTGGGTGTTCCCAACAGGAATCTGGATGGCACTGATAATGAGGTTGATCCTGATTCCCTGGAAGATGGAGAAAAGTCCTCCAGGGCTGGAAGCGTATCGAACCCTGTTGTGGTTCTTTCATAGAGATGAACTGCTGGCCCTGATTTCCCAGATCTTGAAACAGCTGGGTGTTCCTGGTTCAGATGCTGTGTCAGAACAGAGGAAGAATCCCATTTTGGTTTCTTTACATAAAGCCTCTTGTTTTTTCCTGGTGATTGATGCATCCTTTTCAGTGCTTTCTGCTATCTGGTTGGAATCCGCAATCTCAGGATTATACAGATTGGCTCCACTTGCAGATGGAAATCTGCTCCCACCTCCAGTAGTGGTTGCAGGAGGATCATCTGAGAAAGGGCGTTCCCTTGTCCTCTCTGACCTGGTTGGTACAACAGATGCGAGTCTCCACGGTTAGGGGAGCTCACGGTCTGGAGTTAACGGCTCAGAGGCTCTGGAATGCTGACGAGTCCCGCTGGAATATCAGTTGCCTGGAGGCCCGAGCAGTACAGCTAGCATGCTTGCAGTTCAGCCACAGGCTATGGAATCAAGTGGTTTGCATGATGTCAGGCAACGTGATGACGGTGGCCTATATCAATTGCCAGGGAGGAACAAAGAGCCAGCAAATGTCGCAGGAAATAAACCAGCTGATGGAATGGGCGGAAAGTCATGTGCAGATGATATAAGCCTCTCACATTGCAGGAAAAGACAACATAAGTTCAAACTTTATCAGCAGGGAGAGTTTGGACCCAGGTGAGTGGGTGTTGTCAGCTGAGGCATTTCAGCTGTTTGTGGATCACTGGGGCCTTCCATTCTTAGACCTGCTGATGACTTCTCGAAATGTGAAGGTTCCTCGATTCTACAGTCCCAGGAGAGATCTGTGGTCCCTGGGAACACACGCTGTCATAGAGGTCTGGCCGGAAGACAGATTGCTTTATGCCTTTTCTCCTTGGCCCTTGCTGGGCAGGATAATTCGCAAGATCGAAGGCCACAGGAGGCTAGTACTCCTGGTAGCGCCAGATTGGTTCAGGCGTCCATGGTATGCGGATTTGCGACAACTCCTGGTGGAGGCCCCCCCTTTGTCTTCCATTGCACATGGATCTACTTCAGCAGGGACTGGTTCTTCACAAGGATTCGACTCCATCCTGTCTTACGGTTTGGCCCTTGAGAGGGCTCGCCTGTTAAAGTATGGTTATTCCTCTGTGGTGATTGCCACTTTACTCCACACTCACAAGTTCTCCACTTCCTTGGCTTATGTGCGGGTTTGGAGAGTTTTTGAGGCCTGGTGTGAGGAGCAGGGGATTCTTCCATGTTCAGTTAAGATCCCTTTCATTCTGGTCTTTTTGCAGGATGAATTGAATAAAGGCTTGGCCCTTAACTCCTTGAAGGTGCAGGTTGTGGCTCTTGCCTGTTTCAGAGGGCTGGTGAATGGTATTTCCTTGTTGTCTCATCCTGATATGGTCTGTTTTTTGAAGGGAGTGAAGCACCTTAGGCCTCCTTTGAGGTTACCAGTGCCATTGTGGAGTTTTAATTTGGTATTGGACTTTTTGGCGGTCCTACTTTCCAACCACTGCATAGACTTTCCTTACGTTTGTTGACTTTGAAGACTGTGTTCCTGGGGGCTATGTGTTCTACGTGTCGAATTTCTGAGTTGCAGGCCTTGTCTTGCCATGAGCCGTTCCTTTGGGTGACTCCTGGGGCATTACAGCTGCGTACTGTTCAATCCTTCTTGCCCAAGGTAGTCTCAGACTTTCATTTGAATCAGTCCATCTCCTTGCCATTACAGGTTAAGATCAGGGATGCGAAGGAGTTTCACCTTTTGCGCTCCTTGGATGTTAAGCATCTTGTCGTGCGGTATCTGAAGGTCTCTGAGTCTTTTCAAAAGAAGGATCACCTGTTTGTTCTCCATGGCCAGGAGTAAGCAGGGTGCTCCAGCTTTGTGGGCTACCATAGCTCGTTGGATTGAGTTGGTGGTCACGGCTGCATATGTGGATGCTGGAAAGCCGTTGCCTACTCAGGTTAGGGCTCATTCCAGTAGGGCTCAGGCAGTATAATGGGCAGAGGTTAGTCTGCCAAGCTGCGACGTGGTCCTCCTTGCACACTTTTTCCAGGTTTTATCGTCTGGACGTGCAGGCCTGGGAGGATGCAGCCTTTGCACGTGCGGTATTGACTGGACCACGGGCAGCCTCCCACCCTGTTGGGGAGTAGCTTTGGTAAATACCATTGGCCCTGAGTCCATCTGGCTACACGCTAGGAAATGGAGAAATGACTTAACTGATAATTTCATTTTCCTTCGTGTAGACAGATGGACTCAGCTTCCGGGCCTTGGCTGCCGCTTGAGTGTATCAGTAATCTGCCTGTGGGGTTCTGGGTCCCAAGGAATTACTGGTAAGTGTTCATCCAGTCCCTAGCTCAGGGTACTTAGGTTCTTACGTGAGTTCAGTATTTATGGTTGGTTGAGTACAGTTCTGTTTTTAATCAAGTTTTGCTAGTCTGTCCACAGTTGCTTTTGAAGAGAATACTGGCAGGCTGGGGTCACTGCAGGGTTATATAGACTGTGACGTCAGCTTGCTCCGTCTCCATCTGCTATCAGGGGAGCATAAACCCACTGGTCCTGAGTCCAACTGCCTATACTAAGGAAAACGAAATTATCAGGTAAGTAATTGTAACATTGTACAATGATTTCAGTAGTTTCTAAATGAATACTTGACAATGTAAAAGATCTTGCCTTTAAGACAAAGGTTAAGTGGAGTGTGAAAGGAGCACAATAATTTAACTATCTATAAGAGGCAGCAGTGTTACAAAATGAAGACTAGCTAGAAATGTCCAGGGCTTTCTAGTATCAGGCCTTTAATATGTCACAGATATTAGCATGATTGTTACATCATCAGAACATACAGTACTGTAGTAGGTGTTAGCAAATAAAGAGAGCGTGACCTGTCCAGTCTGCCTGCTTACTGCTGTCCACTGCACCACTGTAGACTCTTTGGTACCTGGGTATCTCCCATTTACCCTCACAACCATCCTTTGCATCTGTCTTGAGGATATTCACCATTTTGCTTCTTACTGCTTCTACCAGAGTGGCGATTCCAGGCCTGATTAGTTTTAAGGCTTCAGGAGAAGAGGAAATAGAAGGGGGGGGGGGGGGGGAGAGAGAGACTGGGCACAGATCCTGGCAACAGGACTAGATTCAGATTTAGGGAGGGACAAGATAAGCCTTCCCCTTTGCTCAGGCACAAGATGAATGATGGAACATAACTTGCTTCTTTTTATTCCAGTTCTGGAATTTCCCAAAGAACTATCAGAAATGTTTGATCCAAAAGGTAGGTCCTCCTTTCTTGTTTCTCATATCCTGCTTGTCCTGCTCTTTTGTTTTCCTGTTTTTCCTCCCTCATAGTGTCTTTTTTTTTTTTTCCAATCCCTACGCAGTTTAAAACTGCTTTCAGCACAGGATGTTGTGGTTGTTAAAAAGCAGTGGCTATCTGTTAATTTTGAGCAGTCTGAGTCATCCGTAACTGATGCTCTGAGGTAGAGTCCCTGCTTTGGTACCAGAAGGTGGTTGGTTCAAATCCCAAGATGCCTAATTGGGAAAAATAGCTTGTGGTATTGTTTTAATGCACAGTAAGGGCGGAACTTTCCCAAGATGAGCAGTGGATTTGTGCGCTCTGGTTTACTTTATACACTCCAGTGGGGAGTTGTGGTAAAGCAGCAACATTTAGGGGTAGATTTTATAAATTTGCACGATTGCGAACTTTTATTCGCGCACCAGGCGCGAACAAAAGTACGTTGGATTTTATAAGATACGCGCGTAGCCGTGCGTATCTTATAAAATCCAGGGTCGGCGCGTGCAAGGGGGTGTACATTTGTGCAACCTGCGAGCGCCGAGCCCAGCGCGCGCTGCCTGTTCCCTCCGAGGCCGCTCCGATTTCGGAGCGGCCTCGGAGGGAACTTTCCTTTGCCCTACCCCCACCTTACCTTTGTTGGCAGATTTACGCCTGCTGAAAGCAGGCATAAATCTGCGCGCGCCAGCGGGCTGCTGGCGCGCTATCACCCGACCCGGGGGCTGGTCCGGAGGCCTCGACCATGCCCCCGGGCCGGCGCCACACCCCCGGGCCCGCCCCCGGAACGCCGTGTCACGCCCCCAAAACGCCGTGTCATTCTGCAACGCGCCCCGACACGCCCCTTTTACGAAGCCCCGGGACTTATGCGTGTCCCGGGGCTCTGCGCGCGCCAGCAGCCTATGCAAAATAGGCGCGCCGACGGGCAAGGGCCCTGCGCGCGTAAATCCGGCCGGATTTACACGCGCAGGGCATTTAAAATCCGCCCCTTAGTGTATGTCCTAAAACCAACATTTCTTGTTGAGACTTGCTAAGTAATGTTTACTCATCATGTGTGTATGTGTGTATATATATATATATATATATCTTTATTACTTATGGGGTAGATTTTAAGAGGCGCGCGAACAGCCTACTTTTGCTTGCGCATCAGACTCAAGCAAAAGTACGCTGGATTTTAGTAGATACGCGCGGAGGCGCGCGTATCCACTAAAATCCTGGATCGGCGCGCGCAAGGCTATCGATTTTGTATAGCCTGCGCGCGCCGAGCCGCGCTGCCTCCCCCCGTTCCCTCCAAGGTCGCTCCGAAATCGGAGCGGCCTCGGAGGGAACTTTCCTTTGCCCTCCCCTCACCTTACCCTCCCTTCCCCTACCTAACCCACCCACCCGGCCCTGTCTACACCCCCCCCTTACCTTTGTCGGGGGATTTACGCCTCCCGGAGGGAGACGTAAATCCCCGCGCGCCAGCGGGCCTGCTGCGCGCCGGGCCGCGACCTGGGGGCGGGTACGGAGGGCGCGGCCACGCCCCCGGGCCGTGGCCACGCCCCGTACCCGCCCCCAAAACGCTGCCGACACGCCCCCGCAACGCCGCGCGCTCCGGCCCCGCCCCCCCGACACGCCCCCCTCCGAGAACCCCGGGACGTACGCGAGTCCCGGGGCTCTGCGCGCGCCGGGAGGCCTATGTAAAATAGGCTTCCCGGCGCGCAGGGCCCTGCTCGCGTAAATCCGCCCGGTTTTGGGCGGATTTACGCGAGCAGGGCGCTGAAAATCCGCCCCTATGGGAATAGATCTGCTGTCAGAAAACTCTTTTCCCTGTACGTACCTGGATCAGTCCAGACAGTGGGTTATGTCCCCAATGTAAAGGCAGAGTAATGCCAGCTGGTGTGCCTGCTTCTACACTCCACATTGACCTCTGAGTGCCTTATAGCACATGACTGTACACATGAGGTATTACTGCTTAGGTACTAGGTCTCTTGTGAGGGGTAACATATGAAGACTTTATTTCCTCTTTCATCAGGTTGCTAGGTCTACGGTGTTCTCTGTGCCAACAGTGAATATGCCTAGTGCTTGACACCCAGTAACAATCACTAGAAAAATTTAGGACTGAGAGATGTCCTCCTTGACTTTTGTCTTTGAAGTCTCCTTGCTGCGCCTTTGCGCTTTGTCGCATTGTATAGCGAACAAGTCGTCAGCATGTGTGGCTATGTTTATAGCAGTTTGAGGAGCATGATATGTCTGTCTATGGCAGCTTGGGTGTCTGGAAATGGATTGGGGACATGGCATAGACTTACCTGTAGCAGTATGCGGCAGTAAGTTGGCAAGGATCTTGTCTGTGGCATTTTGGGAGTGGGGTATTGGTCTGACTTACGCAAACATTTCTAATAATCCTTTTTTGTTCTTCAGAATGTATGAACTCCGATTTTTTGTTGGATGAATTAATGTCATCAGAAGGTACGTTTGGTTTTCCTTCTCCATCTTTTTCTCTGTTTTAGCATATTTTCCTCCAAAGCCAACCTCTCAAGAAGTTTGCGTGGAACCACTTGAATTCTGAACGTACAGATAGGAGAGGGGGCAGACTTCTTCCTCCAAAACTGAAAACTTATTTACCTAATGAAATGTTCTAGCTTTTGGGAGAATTGAATACTCTCAGTATCTCTCTGCTAATTAGCATTTTCACACCTTCTGTTAATTCTGATCTGAATTCACTTTCAGGGTAAACTCATTCCCTATTTGCAATCACACTGCAAAATGAACAGTGCCTATTAATATGCAGAAAGCTTAGCATTAAAACCGTGCTCTTAAATTCAGCGCACAGTTCCTGACGCACAAGCTAATTTCTATTTAACTGATGATATGCTACTGCATTGGGAATTAAAAATGTGTATAAAGAAAAAGGCTTAGTGCGCAGCAAAACATGGTTTACATGCACAAATCATATTTTCTGCATATAAAAGTATGATTTATGCGCACAAAATGTTTTCTGCACAGAAGGCATTTTTTGTGCATGAAGCATATTTTATGCGTGGAAAACCTGCTTTCCTAGCATGTAGCCAGATGGACTCAGGACCCCAGTGGGTTATGCTCCCCTGCCAGCAGATGGAGACTGAGTCCGGTTTCAATGCTGACATCAACCTATATATACACCCTGCAATGACCTCAGCCCTTCAGTATTTCTCCATCTCCAGCAGATGGTGGACGTGCTTTCCCTATGGGGATCGCTGTACATTTGGAAGAAAAAATTCTACTTTTAAATTGGAAAAAAAATTGAACCCCCGCTCTATTTTTGATGATACGTAAAAGTCCATCCCCCAGTTGAGAATTCCTGAGGTGATTTCTGAGATCCGTAAGAGGTGTGCCTTGGTCCGGTAGCCAGTTCTCGGCATGGACTTTGCTTAAGCAGCTGAAAGGCAGTGGGTGCAGGAAGCCGAGCACTGCAGTAATGGCAAAAGCCCTCTTCCCCCACAGCTGGAGACCATCTCTGTACTCAGCCGGTAAGCGCTGAGCCCAGGTAAGAAAAAAAAAGAGAAGAGGATTTACCTCCCAATTCAGAGACATTTGGAGGGTTTTTGGTAAGACTTCCTCCGATCTCCTTGCTCGGTGTGCTCTTCCAACATCGTTCCCGATCCCATTGGGGTAAGGGGAAGTGGGCTTGCGAACAGATTCAGTGGCCTTCCAGTGGCTAGGTCCCGCTTTAGGCGTGGTAGGCTGCGTCTGCGTCATCTTGTGCACGTCTGTGCGTGCTGTTTTGCCCATCATAGAGCGTCTGTACACGCTGTGCATGTTGGCTCTGCGCACGAGCTGTGCGAATAAGGTTGCACGCATACATATGAGCGCAACTTACTAGGTACAGAATACAAGTATAGCCGGGCACACAGGCTGAGTGCGCCTTTCCGTGGCCTGCATAGATGCCCGAAATCTATGCGCATAAAATTTTAAGTGAGAGCCGACTGAACACGCAGTTATTATCGCCACACCAATGGAATGCGCTCCCACCAATGGAATGCGCTCCCACCAATGGAATGCGCTCCCACCAATGGAATGCGCTCCCACCAGACCTTCGACTCGAATCCAATCTACTAGAGTTCAAAAAAAGGTTAAAAACCTGGCTCTTCAGGCAAGCTTTCCAATAGGCACCTCCTCCTGACTTTCAGATCCAACCATTGCAGGGTATCACCAACACCTTGCCACTTAATTTTCATACCGTAATTGCTTATTCACAATTCTAACAGTCATTATTCACCTTTATATAACCGTCTACTGCAGACCATATTCGCTACTAAAGTTCCTTGTAAAAAAGGTTAAATCTGTTAAACGCTATTGTTACACTCTATGTTATTTGTAATAATGTTCAATGGTTTATTGTTATTGTTCCATGTTCTATGTAAAAAAAACCCAGGTCTAACTTCCCAGACCAGGGCAACCTCTTTCGTTACTTGTAAACCGGACTGATTTGTATTGCATACAGGAATTCCGGTATATAAAAATTTAAAATAAATAAATAAATAAAATAAATCGCCAATGGCTCCAGCAGCCAAGAAAGATCAGTGCCTTTCTTTCTGCGCTGCTTGTCATATTAGGGCTGCACAGTGTGACCTGGATTCTTGCTTATGTCAGTACTCTGAGGAAACCCAGGGAGAGTTGGCCTTCCCGGACTTTGCTAAGCCCAGCTCCTCCCATTTAGAGGATGGGTCAGCCACAGCCTTAACTGGAAGTACCCCAGATCTGAGTACCCCCAGGACTGGGTCATCCATGGGAGAGGGAAATTTGGCGGCATCTAACCCAGTACCCCCTGGGCTAGGCATGGACCCAGCTGCCTTCTCTTGGCTGGAATTTTTTCAAAGCTTTTGTACTGGCGCAGTCTGCTACCTCACTTGCCCCTGTCCGGACGAAACCTCAGCCGGTAAGCCATTCCTCTCCCAGTCCTATTGGCAGACCTCGAGACAAGCCTCATCTCACCAAGGGTGTCCCTGGCAGGGACCCGGATGGCACGGACAAAGAGGAGGATACAGATTCCTTGGAAGATGGAGAAATTCCCCCTGGTTTTTGAACCGTACCTGACCATGTTGCAGTTTTTCCATACAGACAAATTGCCGGCCCTGGTTTTCCAGACCCTGAAGATGCTGGGAGTTCCTGGGGCAGATTCTGTGACTGAACCAAAGAAGAATCCCATTCTGATTTCCCTACAGAAAGCCTCATGCTACTTTCCGCTACTGGAAGCGATCCAAGAGTTGACTGACCTGGAATGACGCCCCAGAAGCAAATTTTAAAGGTGGGTGAGGGTTAGAAACTCCATACACACTGGATCCGGCAGTGAGCGAATGTTTGCGTTTCCTTGAAGTGGATGCCCTGGTCTGTTCCATCTCTAAGTGAACAACTATCCCAGTGGAGGAAGGAGCAGCCTTAAAGAATGCACACAATAGACGGATGGAGTCCATCCATAAACAGGCCTTTGACGCAACAGCATGACCTTATAGATTGCTTCTTGTTGTGCCCTAGTAGTCCGTTCGTCCCTGGTCCTCTCTCAGGAGGTGGATGATTTGGGGGCAAATTCCAGAGCAGTTGTGGAACCCACTGCCACCTTTTTAACTGACGTGGGCTCGGCCCTAGTTCGTACCTCGGCCAGAGGAGTGGCCTCAGTGGTGGCAGCCAGAAGACAGCTATGGCTGCAAAATTGGTCAGCAGAAGAACCTCCAAGGCAAATCTCATAAAGATGCCTTTTAAAGGATCGCTTCTCTTCGGAAGCGAATTGGAAATGCTGGCCAGTAAATGGGGCGAATCTCCAGTTCCCCAGCTACCAGAAGATAAGAGGAAGCAGTTTCAGCGCCCCCTTGCCTATGAGGGGTCGATCCAAGGGCTCCCAACGCTTTCGCCCCTACAGAAATTTTGACATTTCAGAGGTCTCCGTCCTTTAGGAGGTCTCAGTTCTTTCTGAGCCAACAGCCCAAGAGAGAGGGACAGGCTCAGGTTCATGTTTGTCTTGAACCCCCCAATGAAATTTTGCCAACCCACTTGGGAACGAGGAGATAGGGAGTCGACTGTCCCTCTTCTACCAGCAGTGGCTCGAGATCACTTCGGACAAATGGGTATGGAGGTCATAAGAGAAGGATATGCACTGGAATTTCGCAGCACTCCTCTGGACATATTCATATCATCTCCTTGCCACTGCTAGCACAAGAAGCAGGCAGTGGAAAGAACCCTGTTAAGGCTTCTCAGGATGAAGGTTATAATCTCAGTACCTGTGCCCCAGGAAAATAAAGGGGCGTTATTTCATCGTATCCAAGAAGGAAAGTCCCTTTTGTCACATCCTGGACCTCAAGAGCGTCAACTGACATCTACGAGTAATTCATTTCTGCATGGAAACCTTAAGCTCTTGTTCCCTGTACGTACCAGGATCAGTCCAGACTGCTGGGTTATGCCTCCCATCCAGCAGATGGAGTCAGAGAGAAACTGAAAAGGCACCACTGATATACCCTGGTGCGCCCCCTGTGATCCTTCAGTATATCTCTGACTCCAGCAGATGAGAGAGCATAACCTGCGGTCCTGATCTCCTGTAAATTGAGAGGGGTTTTCCCTATCAGGTTTGATTTAGACTATCTGAGAAATCCTGTGACTGGATCAATGTAATTTTTCTGAACTACTTTAATACTAGTAATAGGAGCCGTAGCAGGCAAGGCAGGGCACTGCCCTAGAGCCTTTTCCCGGGGTTTATTTCAGCCCTGCCCAGTGAGAGGAGGGGAGGATTAATCGGTGGGCCGGTCACTCTCCCTCTCCGCCTCCTGAGAAGTTTAATTCCTCGGAGAAGAAAGTTCAGACGGGTATGCTACACCCTCTGCAGGCTCCACCATAGAATTGACTTGTGAGGTATTTTCATAGCTGCCGGTGGCAGCGCTATAAAAGTTACAAAAAAAAAAAAAAAAACGAGGTGATTTTTCCCACTGCCTGCTTTACTCACTGTGGTCTCCGGAAGGGGTGGCTTGTCACCCAGCCCTTTTTCGCGCCGTTTTTCTTCTTAAAAAAAAAAATATATATATATAAAATGCCCCGAGGGACAGTTTGCTCTGCATGTGGAGGGCCGGGCCACCGGCTCTCCCGCGAGGGCCTTTGCTCCCAGTGCCTTCCCGGGGGTGAGGGTTCCTCGCGGGGGCCAGCCGCGGCCGGGAGCTCTTCTTCACCACGACTTGGGGCACGGGCAGCGTTGGGCAATTCTCGGCAGTCCTCGCTGCCGATACCGGGGGCGGCGGCCATTTTGGAAAATTCGGCGGCCATTTTAAATGAGCCTGATTGCGATGCAGTTTCGTCGGAAGATGGGGAGGACCTCCCGCCTCTGTCCCCACCGGACCTTAGCCCCCACGGTTTACCAGGGCTTATAGATTTGCCACCTATGGGAGCAAAGGGGGGTTCTTTGAAGAGACCTCATCCTTTTACCTCACAATTTGTTCTTTTGCTGCACAAGGCTTATATGGAGGCCGAAGCTGAATGGGAGCAGGGTGCTCCTGCCCCAGATAAACGTGGCAAAATTTCTACTGGTCTCACTGACCTGGGACGGGGGGATCCAAATCCGGCCCCTCCTCCTAAACCTAAACCTCCACAGCATGTAGCTCCGGATCCTTTTTCACAGGACCCGCCCGTTCCGGATTCTGGTACTGATGTGGGGGATACGGACCCAGTTGACCCAGTTGAGGGGGATGATCCTCAGATACTCCGGTTATTCCATAAAGAAGAATTAGATCCCTTGATCACTCATGTTCTTCAAGAACTACGAATTCCGGTACCCCAGATTGAATCGAATTCCCAGCCAGGGGATTTTGAGTTAGACGGGCTCCGCACACCCTCACATGCTTTTCCTTTTCACAATAAACTGTTTCAGCTTGTATCCCGGGAATGGGATAATCCGGAGGCAACTCTTAGAGTCAGCCGCGCTATAGATAAGCTTTACCCACTCCCTGCTGATTCCTTGGAGCTCCTTAAGGTGCCAAAGGTGGATTTGGCGGTCATAGCCATGGCTAAACATACCACCATCCCCGTAACAGGGGGTACAGCCCTTAAGGATCTTCAAGATCGGAAGTTGGCGATGTTGCTTAAGCGCATTTTTGAGGTTTCAGTTTTGGGAGTACGGGCGGCCGTTTGCAGTTGCATGGTACAGAGGGCTACCTTTCGTTGGGTACAACAGATGTTGACAGCTCAAGAGCTGCCTCCGGAGGAAGCAGAGCAAGCAAACCGCATAGAATCCGCGGTGGCCTACGCCGCAGATGCTTTCTATGATCTACTCCGCACTTCGGCCCGGTCTATGTCTTCGGCAGTATCCGCACGGAGGTTACTCTGGCTGCGTCACTGGGCAGCAGACTCTTCCTCCAAGGCTCAACTCGGTTCTTTTCCCTTTCGGAGCAAACTATTATTTGGGACCGAGTTAGAGCAACTTATTCGATCTTTGGGAGAGAACAAGGTATTCAAGTTGCCAGAGGACAAGCCTAGATTTTTTCGTCCTTCGGGCACCTTCCGCGGGCGATTTCGCAGGCAGCTCCGTTTTCGATCGGGGAGGGGCTCCTCTTATGCTACAAGACAGCCATCTACGCGCTCCCAAGCATGGACTCCTTCCTTTCGTGGTAGACGACCGGCACGCGCAGGAGCGTCTCACACTTTCGCCACCTCTAAGGCGGCTCAATGAAGGGACACCGGTCCATTCCTCCGTTCCGGAGGTCGGAGGACGACTCTCTCACTTTCGGGAGGAATGGGCCACAATTACCACCGACCAATGGGTCCTCGACATTATAACTCACGGATACGCCTTAGATTTTGCACGACCCCTGCGCGATTTGTTCCTTATCTCTCCCAGCGGTTCTCCGGTAAAGCAACAGCATTTTGTTTGTTTTGAATGAGAATTCTTTTCAGGTTTCTCAGAGATGCACAGTCTCTTTGGGAAGGAGCTAGAGATTTCCTTATGTATTCTTTTTCTTCTCTCTGTATTCCTACCATTTCTCCCTCGTGGAGTCCTAGGTATTGAATAATTGTTGAAGGGTCCTCTCCTATTGAGAAGTTTTTGTTCACAATTTGTTTTCATAGGATTTTTTTTTCCTCCACTCAATTGCTTTGACATAAGGATACTGGCAAATGACTAGCCTGCACCACTCATTGTAGGCAGTAATGAAAAGATTGTATTCTGTTCTCATCTGCTGGTGAGATAGTACAAACCCACATATCTGGACTGGTCTAGCAGGATTCATGGAAGGACTAAAGTCATGAGTAAGACTAAATTTCTCCTTACTATAATGGCTCTTATCAATTCATGGTACAACTGCACCTTTGAGTATTGTGTGGTATTCTGGTCACCCTATATTAAAAAAAAAAAAATATGACCGCAGAATGAGAAAGTACAGAGAAGGGCAAGAAAAATGATAAAGGGGATGGAATTGGCTCCCTTATGAAGAAAGGCTAAATGGGTTATGGCTCTTAAACTTGGAAAAGAGACAATGAGAGTGGATATATGATAGAAGGTGATAAAATCATGAGTGTAGTAGAATGGGTAAATAGAGTACAATTATTTACCTTTCCAGATAATAGAGGGGACATGGCATGAAACTAACAAACAGCAGATTTAAAACAAATCATAGAATTGAACTGCGGAATATGTTGCCAAAGAGACATGGTCAAGGCAAATGCTGTAACAGGATTTAAAAGAGGTTTGGATGAGTTCCTGGGGGAAAAGTCTATAAATAATTATTAGCCAGGTAGACTTGGGAAAGCCATCCCTTATCCCTGGGAGTAAGCAACAAGAAATAGATCTACTTTTTGAGATCTGGCTACTGTTGGAAACAGGATGCAGGGTTCAAATTGACTTTGATCTGACCGAGCATTGCATATCTTCTTTATTAACGCATATTGGGGTAGATTTTCAGACGAGCGCGAATAGCCTACTTTTGTTTGCGCTCCAGGCGCAAACAAAAGTACGCTGGATTTTAGTAGATACGCGCGTAGTCGCGCGTATCGGCTAAAATCCTGGATCGGCGCGCGCAAGGCTATCAATTTCGTATAGCCTGCGCGTGCCGAGCCGCGCAGCCTACCCCCGTTCCCTCCTAGGCCGCTCCGAAATCGGAGTGGCCTAGAAGGGAACTTTCCTTTGCCCTCCCCTCACCTTCCCCTCCCGCCCGGCCCTGTCTAAACCCCCATCCTACCTTTGTCGGGGGATTTACGCCTCCCAGAGGGAGGCGTAAATCCCCGCGCGCGAGCGGGACTCCTGCGCGCCGGGCCGCGACCTGGGGGCGGGTACGGAGGGCGCGGCCACGCCCCCGGGCCGTAGCCACGCCCCCGTACCCGCCCCCAAAATGCTGCCGACACGCCCCCGAAACGCCACGACGACCGGGCCCCGCCCCCCGACACGCCCCCCTCCGAGAACCCCGGACTTACGCGAGTCCCGGGGCTCTGCGCGCGCCGGGAGGCCTATGTAAAATAGGCTTCCCGGCGCGCAGGGCCCTGCTCGCGTAAATCCGCCCGGTTTTGGGCGGATTTACGCGAGCAGGGCTCTGAAAATCCGCCCCATTATGAAGTACATTGCTAAGCGGATTACAAATTTTAAACATTAAATGTAAAACAATAGTTGCAATAAAATATAAGCAAACAACAAATCCTTATAACAGTGAAATTAAAAACAGCATCTATGAAATGCTGCCTGAAATAGTAAAAGCCTTCAACTGTATGCAAAACACTTTTATATTATCAATTGCTCGAAGGGAGTCCAGCAAAAAATTCCAATGAGTAGGGCCTGAAACAAAGAAAGCTCGATTTCAGGTTTACTTAATAGCAAAATATGTGATGGTTGATAAACTTAATAAAGAGGAAAGGTAACTTGAGCCCTCCTATTTTATGTTCTTGATTATGGATTAATTAGTCTGCCTTCTCTCCCTGTTGTTTTCACACTATGGAACTACTCCAAGATTAAATGTGGAATAGTTTCTTTCTCTATGACTGCAAAACTTAATTTTCATGTATTTAATCTAGCACTAGTCGCACCCAGCATAACTACCACTTGAGAAAGATGAATGTGGTATTTGCACATCTGCTCCCTGTTCACTTCAAGCTCTGAGTGCAAAAAAGGAACAGCCCTAGATTGAAACTGTTCTCAAATCTGAATTAACAGTTTGTGTGAAAATAACATAATCCTTCTTGGGAGGTAGCTTTGCTCCTGGATTACTTAATGTGGTAACAAGTGGCTGTCACTATTTTCATACATAGACCTTGGATTAATTAATGCAGTATTCAGTTCTGGATTAGTTAGGGTGGCTTTCTCTTTCAACAAGCAGGGCTGAATTACCCATGACACATAAGATGACATCTTCTGGTACCAAACAGATGCATCTCTCTAGCTCAGTATAGTTTTACTATTGAGCATGTACAGTAATTCTCATATGCACTGCCTCATGAAACCCCTCTGTTTTTTGTTTTTTTTTGGTCCAAGCTTCCACATGGACATGTTCTCTCTGTCTTTTTGGGGGGAATTTTTACTTCAGAGTTTTTCTCTTCAATTCACTTTGCGTTGCCTCGCAGCTTCGGCAGCCCCTCAACAACACTTTTCAGTGGTACCAAAAAAGAAAAATAGAAGATCATGTCTGGTTCCAAGAAGTTGCCAGCAAACAAGCAGGGCTGAATTAGCCATGACTTATTGTTGACATCATCTGGTTCCAAATGAACCCCTCTCTCTTAGCTCATAGAGCTTTTGCTCTGCTAAGCATGGGTGGAAGTTCCTGCATAGACTTTGTCTCATGAGCCCCTCAATCTTTTTTCATCCAAACATCAGCACGGATGTGTATGCTCTCATTTTCTTTGAGTAATATTTCTTAGTATCTTAAATTCGACTCTGAAGTCTACTATATTGCCTTGCTGCCTCGGCAGCCCTCTCAAACAGTTCTTTTCAGTGCTAATTTTAAAATAAAACAGACTTCTCCACAGAGATGTCCAGCACGAAGAAGCCCACAATCTGTGGCTTCCAGGACTGCATATGTGATAGGAAAATAGCCATTACCAATGGAAATATCTGTTGTTAGTGCCTAGGACCAAATCATGACTAGTCTAACTGCTACCACTGTGGCCAGATGTTCCTGCACGCTCAGAAGTCCAGGGCTTGGAAAATGGAGGAGGTGTGCAAGTCTCTGAAGATCCACAGTCATTTTAGCTCCCCAGATGCCAAATTGAGCAGGAGCTTCTTTAGTAAGCTCTCCCCTTCATGGATCAGGCCTGAAGCCTCTTCACCATTCTTAAGCTCTTTGCATACATTACGGAGCTCAGGGTTTAGTAAAAGGAAGCACCATTTCTTGGAGATGGTGGCACCAAAGAAACACAGAGCCTCAATGCCAACAATGCAGTTGACTCATATAGTGCAGGTGCACCATTCACCAGAGCATTAAGTCCCAGCACGGTCGACATATCCTACTTTATAGCACTTGACGCATTGAATTTCGACACTAATGATGCGTCCTCCATCAATGCCTCAAGATTTAGAGATGATCAGCACCATTGACACTCCGAGCCTTGGTTCTACTGACAGTTTTCATCACGTCCCCAGTTCCTCCCAGACACTTAGGGAGCATGGCAGGTGCACAGGAGATTCTCTGCTTACTTTCTCCTGTGTCAAGGTTGATGTCCCCATCGAGACCTATGGAGCAAGGTTTACGTCTGGATATTCCAGATCCTAATTGTTCTTTGCTACCCTTAATTTCTAGCCAGCTCCTGGGACCAATTTTGCAAAGTCCAGAGGGTTTGTAAGAAGAATCCTTCTTGGTCTTTAAAGAGGATGTTTCACCCCTCAACTCCTGGCCAGATAGCATGGCAGCCTTTAGACTAAGTGATGAAATTGGTGAAGACTTTCTTTACTTTACTGGTGGCTAAGGACGAGGAGGACACTTTTCAACCTCTCCTTTACAAAATATCAGATTTGCTCCCTCCCCCACATTTAAGGGGTACACCATCAGAACCCCTGCAAGGTGGTTCAAATCCTCAACACTATTTTGCAGTAGAGTCTAGCCAGTTGGAGAATGTTCACCTGGAATATTCATCTCCTTGGCAACCAAGAACCCCTCCTCAATCACCTACTACATCGGCAGGATCTTGGATCAGTGTCCCTTCTCCCCACGAATCAAGAAAGGTTCACTATTAATACTGTCTGACCCGCCGACCCAAGCCTCTGGAACACTCATCTTCACCCAAGGACCTTTCCTATGCCAGATTTCTGAGTAAGTTGGGTAAAGCCTTAGGAGTCAATATCCATAAAGACAAGAACCCTCACACTAAAGTCTTCAATGTTCTCCAGATTTTAGATACCCTGGCAGAGCTGGCAGCCATTCCGATCCATGCGATCCTACAAGAATAATAGATGAGAATGTCGGAGAACCTGATTTCCTGTGCCTCAGTAGTCAGAAAATTGTATTTAAAATACAGAGTCCAGTATATTATGGGATTTGGAATAGTACAGCTATGGCCCATGAGTACATGGGCCATAGCTGTACCTTACCAATCAGTTGTGGTAGAGACAGTTAAAACAAGGATATTTTCCAACACTTCACCAGGGAAAGCTGTGGGTAAAAATGTATTCCAGAGTTCCATGCTTAATGTGCGCATTTCTGTTCACCAATTTTACATAGTGCAATACTTGCATAATTGTGTTTGAACCTGAAACCTCTCCTTGCCCCTGTTGAGGGCACCTCTGTATACCTGCAGATGCGGAAGAGTGTATACGCCACATTATTCAATTGGTTTATGAGGTATTTGATACAGCGATCCACGTCTCTTCATTCTCCATTGGTACACGCCAAATGACTTGGTTAAGGGCCAACAATTTTCATGACTATGTCCACAATAAACTAACAGACGTTCCTTGTCTAGGATATCACCTTTTCGGAGAAAAGCTCAGAGAAATTTGCTCAGATTAAGGAGCAGTGAATGGCAGTTTAATAATCTCAACCGCCTTTGACCAACAATCAACTGAGAAGCGGCTCTACTTCAATTTTAAACTGTCATACTTTCAAATATGCCCTTTTTAGCAACACCATGCTCTTCCTCTGCTTCCACAATAGCAGCTTGTGGCTCAGGGCCAACAAAGCAAAAGGCACCAATCAACAGTCACTTAGCAAGCCCAGCCAAAACATGGCTCAATTTTTTGACCAATCTCCAGACCTAACACTCATCCTCTCCAGTAGAGAGGAGAGTTTGTCACTACCTGGAAGAGTGGCGCAAGGTCACCAGATTGCTGTGTTCTTAAAGTTGTGGAATCTGATTACCACTTGCAGTTTTCCTACTTCCCACACTTCCTCATTACTCAGTCTTCAAATTGTATCAGTCTTTTCTTGGAGGAGGAAGACTCCTCAGTAGGCAATAGAACCTATCCTGCAGATCAGCTTGACCAGGAGTTCTACTCCCACTATTTCCTTATCCCCAAGAAATCAGGGGGTTTGACACATATCTTGGATTTAAGAAGTCTGAAGAAGAATATATTATGGGAGTGATTCAAGATGAACTCACTCCATACCATTCTGCTGGGGGACTGAATGTGTGCCCTGGATTTGAAGGAGGTGTATGCCCACATACCTATTCATCCCTCCCACTAGTATTGTCTTCACTTTGTAGTGGAATCCTCTCATGACCAGTACTGGGTGCTCCCCTTTGGTCTCTGTCACACTGAGGCTAGAACAGACTTTTCAGTACATAAAAAGAAACACCATATGTCAGAGCAGGCAGTGCAGTCGGCACCACCCAAACTTGAGTCAATGCCGAAGCCTGCATCGCACTGAGCCTTGGCCCTGTTGAAGCAACTTGTGCTATCGCCGCACCAGCCTTCTGTTCCACCATCTCCGTCAACACATTCAACCTTCAATTGACTTTTTTGCATCAGGAAGTTTATTAACTTTAACTTTTGCTCCATTCTTCAGTGCAGGTTCAGATCCGCTCCAGGTGCTTTTCTGCACAAGTGGGATGCAGATCTTCTGTATGCCTTTCCTCCACTTTTATTGGTAGCAAAATCGGTACAGAATGTACTCATGGGCCAGGCACATCTTATCTTCATTGCTCCAGTGTGGCCCAGACAAGTCTGGTTGTCAGTTTGCCCACCAATCTCTCTGGGATCCGATCTAAATCTACCGACTCAAGAAGAAAGTCATCTTTTATTCGAAGCTCCTCTCTGTTAACCTGACAGTATGGATGTTGAGCACTCAATGGTCTCTTCTGTCTCTATCCAAAGAAGCTGAGTATATTGTATTTCGTCCAGGAAGCCATCTATCATGAGAGCATACAGTTTTAAATGCAAGCGTTTTTCACCTTGATGTGAGGCAGGCTCCTTGAATCTGTTTGCCTGCCCACCAAAGGATCTACTTCAGTATTTATTTTTCCTCTCCTCGTCGGGTCTCAATACATCATTGGTCAAGATGCACCTCAGTGCCATTACTGCTTACCGTATTCAAATTGGTCAAGATGCACCTCAGTGCCATTAGTCCTTATCGTATTCAAGTGGATAGTAAGCCGATCTCCATACATCCTCTGGTTTTGAATTTCATGAAAGGCTTTTGTGGCATCTGAGACCTCTGGTTGCCAAACCACTATTGCCATGGGATCTTAATGTTGTCTTGATACAACTGATGAAGCTGCCCTATAAACATTTGTCAGCTTCCTTAAAGTTCCTTATCTGGAAAGCAGTATTCTAGTCGCCATCACTTCAGCTAGAAGAGTCAGTGAACTGCAAGCATTAATTTGTTACTCTTTATACTTGCAGTTTTTCCATAATGGATGGTTGTCCACCCTCACTCCCAAGTTTCTGCCAAAAGTAGTCTTGGCTTTTCATCTGATTCAAGCCATTGTTTTACCAGAGTTCTTTCCAGGACCTCATGCACATAAAGGGGAGAAGGCCCCTCCATTCACTGGACTGCGAAAGGACTTTGCATATTATCTAACGAGAACTCAATCACATCATCAGGCTTCTCAACTTTTCATCTCTTATGAACCTAGCAGACTGGGAATAGCCATTGCCAAGTTCACGTTGTCCAACTGGCTAGCAGACTGTATTGCACATTGCTATGCTGTGGCTGGCATCCAGATCACAGACTCTGTTAAGACGCATCATGTACGAGCCATGACTACCTCATTGGCTCACCTAAGAGCAATGTCCATTTAAGACCTTTGCAAAGTGGTCATTGGTTCACACATTCACATCTCATTACTGTCTAGACAGCTGCAGTAACTTTGAACAAGCAGCAGTAACTTTGAACAAGCAGTTTTGTGCAGCCCTCTTCCCCTAATAGTCCACTCTCCTCATGGTGGGAGTTGAGGTAGTTGCTTTTTCAGTACGTGCTCTGGCACACAAGCTTCAGCCTTGGACTCCCCATGTGTCATGGATAATTTAGCCCTGCTGGTTGATGGAGAAAGCAAGTTTGCTTACCATAAATGGAATTCTTTGCCGAAAGCAGGATGAATTAGCCATGTTTAATACCTGCCTGCCTCCCTGGAGAGTAGACTACCTAGTAGCTAAAGCTGTTTTGTGAGCTCTTCATGAAGGATGCACAAGGCAGCATTTATTTATTTATTTGGTGCATTCATAAATCCACAACATCTAAAGTAGTCAGTCTGCACGGAGCATATATCTTACATATATGCATATATCTTACATATCTTACATATATATCTTACATATATCTTACATATCTTACATATCTAACATATAACAAAATATGTTATATGTTACATGCTATATGCTATATGTTATACATTATATGTTAAGAAACGCTGTTCCATGTAACGCCTTTTGTGCGAAAGTTTTGTTATATGTAAACCGACCTGATTCGATACTTGTATTGAGAATGTCGGTATATAAAAATCCGAAATAAATAAATAAATAATAAAAATACATTCATAGAGATAAATCAGATTACAAAACATTTAAAATCATTGTTTAAAAAGACTAGTCTTCAGGTGTTTCCAAAAAAGAATTTAAATTCATCATTCCTCCTTAGCACTACATCATCTGTGTTCCAAATCACAGGTCCAACTTCTAAGAATACCCTATTTCGAGTTTCCTGATGAGCGAAATTGTTAAAAATATGTACATGGAACAGACTTTGGTTTGCAGTGCACAAGAAATGAATACTAGTAAATGGTTGAACTAACTCATCCGGTGGCAGTCCCTCTTATGTACTACATTAAATAATAAAAAGAGCACAAAAGAGAATTGGCAAGAACTTCAGTGTCCAAAATATTTAAAGCTATTTGTCCAAAATTATTTAATAAATTCATCAAGATATCAGGGAAAGCTTTTTCAACTGTATTCACAGTCCTCCACTGCTTTGGGTATATCCTGAAGTTAAGTCCCTGAGATCATGGGATAGTTCAATGTCTCTTCCTCAGAATCTTAGCTGATGGAAAATGTCCATGTCCAAAGCATGTATTGAACATGCTTTGAATCTCACTATCAAGATTTGGTCCCTCCCAACACAGTGGGGGACCATGAATGTAGTTGAAAAGCTTTCCCTAATATCTTGATGAAATTTATTAAATTATTTTGGACAAACAGCTTTGAATATTTTGGACATTGAAGTTCTTGCCAAATCTGTCTTGTGTTCTCCTACTGTAGTGGTGATTTGGCTCTCCACCTTGACTTCTAATGCATTAAATAATATTTAACATCTTAAACTATATTCTGGCAGCCAGTGCATGTGCTCATGTTATTTGGTTCCTGTTATTACTTGTGCTGCCCTATTCTGTATTATTTGTAGCATCTGTAATAATTTTCTTGATAACCCCACATTCAGAGCATTACTGTAGTCAACTTTAATCATGACCATGCCCTGGACCACCATCAGAATCTCTGTCGCTGATGATACAGGTTTTAAATGCTGAAACGATTTTAATCGAGCTAGAGAAATAAGTCCATTTGCTGTCATCATCCCACGCGTCATGGCTAATTTATCCTGCTGTCTACAGCAGCTAAGCAAACTTGCTTTATTGCCTTTTTTTTTTTTTCAACAGGGAAAACAACTCCAGGATTAAATCTGGATTATACCTGGAGTAGTTTCCTTGTGATTGAAACAGGTAGCAAAGCCAGGTTGATTCCTTGAGAACTGAATGCTGCATTAACTAATCCAAGATCAGAAGGGTTTGTATGTGAAAGCCATGTAAGAGTCAGCATAATGGTTCAATACAGGCGGGGAAGCTCCGTTGCTAATCACTTATCTTGCAAACTTCAAATCAGTGCTTAAGTCAGAGTTTGCTCATGATGTTGACTGAGACGTGCTTGTAGTTGAATGTTGATGGGCTGTGGTTTGAATCCAACATTGAGCCTGAAGCTATACAGTGCATCATGGAATTGTTGAGAGGAATTAAGAGGTGGGGTGGTTTCAAAGTGTGAAGACTGATATGATGTTACTATAATAGTACATTTGTTTTTGTCCTTTGCCAGTATTTGCTCCCTTGCTTCGACTTTCCCCTCCTCCTGGAGACCATGACTACATCTACAATTTAGATGAGAGTGAAGGTGTTTGCGACCTCTTTGATGTGCCTATTCTCAACCTCTGACCTTTGAACTCTGCTAGTCAACTCTGTGAATATGAACAGTCTTTTAACCATTTTTGGAGAAAATGTCTATTTTTGGATTCTTTGTGTGTGAGTGACGACCTAGCAAGGAAATGAAATGTTTTTGTGCTTTTGGACTTTGAACAAGCAGATATTTCCGGAGAAGGGAAGTCCCTGTCTCTTTACTGAGACGAGATGCATGTTGGGATATCTTTGAATCACTATCCATTCTTCTCTGCCTACAAGGAAGATCTGAGGCATCTCTTCACTGGATAATGAGTTCTGGTCTGAAACCATTTGCAGAGGATTCATTGGATACTTAGTCCAGCACAATTGTGGCATCTGTACCTGTAGTCCTTAGAAAATGTGGATGACTTTGATGACCTTTGGGGGCATTGCTGCCCTGTGAGCAGTTTGGTGCACTTAATATTTGACTCGTCGTCATTGACCTTTACACAAACCCTCACTTTTTGCCAAGGAATCCAATTTGTGTGTAAACATTTCCAGAAGTGGCCCTCTGCCTGTCTCCTTGGGGCTCTGAGCTGGTTAGTCACCACACCTCTGAATGTACTCACAGCTTCTAGAGTGAGAGGAAGAGAGTGTGACCACAGTACAACTTGGTGATGCTCTCATTAAGACAGCTTATAATGTGTAACAAAAATCCCTGCTGCTAAGCCAACAAGGTACTCTTTAAGTTCCAGCTGCCCAGCATTCAGAAAATGTCAGGCCATTTCTGCTGCTAGGCAGAATATTAATATTTGATGTGCAACTTGGCTACTGAGGATACAGAATTAAGGCGAAGAGATGCAAGTGATTATTTACTCCAAGAGTGATGTTGATGCTGTAATAAAGGAAGAGGCAGTGGACTGACTTCCCCTCAGAGGTTAATGGGGGAAGAGTGCTGGAATAGAGAAAGAGATGGTGACTGAGATCCCTTCCCCTGTTGGAGGAGGTGCTATTGGCTTCAAACTCCACTTTTGTGGGAAATTTAATAGGAGGGTAGAGACTGGGATGGACTATAGGAATAATGGTATTCTCACTGGCTTTGTATCTTTGAATGGTGTCGCATGAAGAATGGACTAAAATTCACAAATACCAGCCAGCCTCTCTTAGGAGGAATAGACTGGATAAAGACACCATTGCCAGTCATGTCTGCTAGGATGGATGAGTAGACTGAGAGAAAGATCTGTGCAGTAAGTGTCAGAGAAGGCAAGGGGGCTGCAGCACAGACATTTGAGTTGCAAGCAATAGCAGTGCATGTTCAGATGAACACTGATGCGATAGAGCCCTGGAGTCCTTTTTCCATGTTATAACATTGGAATTTAGGGAGCAGTTCCAAAAACTCTCTGTATTAAAGTAAAGACAAATCTTGCTACCCATCTTTAGTGCAGCAGTGATCAGAAACAAATGGACAATTTCTTGCAAATTCAAAATAATCTTATTCCCCCCCTCCCTGCACTAAAACTGCCCTGAGGTTGCTAGGTACAGAGCAGAGCAATGACTGTATTCCTCGTGTAGCGACAGCTAGTGATAGTTAACGTGAGCTATCCATATTACTGCCCAGACTCCTCCTCTTTCCGTCAACCTGTTTGTTAATCTCTGAACATCAGTTAAACAATGTTTGAAGAAAAATATTTAGAAAAAATATACATTAACACAAATGCTTTGCGTCATATAAAATTATTTTTTATATTTTTTTGTTTAGAGAGGCATATAATTTTTGTAAAGTGTTTTCTGATGAATAAAAAGATGTGGCCTCCTGTGTTGGCACTTTAGACAAAGTTGGAAAGAAACCTGTATTGTGAAATAACTCTATGCTCCCTGCAAGAGAGATGCTGCTCCTTCCTGTTCCTCCAGCAGAGCTTTTCTCCTTTTTTTTGAACTGAAATCATTCAGGGACCCAGTGCTAGGAAGGAGCAAGAGCAGATTGGCAAGGTGTTGCGTGTAGGTCTTTGCTGATAGCTGCCTCATGTACTGGATCTTTGTCTAGGAGTTGAAGTTGCTCTTCTTGACAAAGAATAATGAACTTGAGCCCTGCTGCTCATTAGTCAGGGTATGTCCTGAAGTCCCTGAAATCATGGGATAGTTCAATATCTCTTCCTCAGAATCTTAGCTGAAGGGAAATGTCCATGTCCTAATGCTCACATTTCCTGCATGTAACACCTATCTATATGTTCCCTAATCAGTCTGTGTATGGGATGCCTTTATGTCTCTGGCTTAGATTCTCAAAGTATGGGAGAGCTGAATTTCCCATGTTCTCAGATGATCTGTGTGTGGGATATCTGTACTTACGATGCTCTAAGATAGTCTCAGTTCATCTAGTACTAGCATGTTCCTCACTCAAAGCATCCTTGTGTATGGCATATATATCTCTAACTGAAGCCTGCTTGGGATACCAGCATTCTTAAACACTCACGAGTCTTGGTTTTATGGGACACCTACTCAACACCCACCTCAGAGGGGTATTGTGTAGATTTATTGGACACCAGCATATCCCTTTCTCATAGGGTCTTGATTGATTCATGGCAAACTTACATGGTATCAGTTCATGGGATACCTGTATTTTCTTCTGAGTCTGTGTAGGACACCTGTGTGTTCATCTGTGTGTGTGTTCAGGAGCAATAAGCTTAAGAGTTTTCATCTTCTGCCCCAGGTCTTTTAAAGATTTAAAAAGTTTCTCCTAGGACAAGCAGGATGATAGTCCTCACAGATGAGTGACATCATCAGATGGAGCCTGGCACAGAAAACTTTTGTCAAAGTTTCTAGAAGCGCTGCCTGGAACACTGAACATGCCCAGCATGCCATTATCCGTGTGTCCACACAAGGTCCTCCTTCAGTCTTTTTTTCCACGGTGCAGTTGCTTCACAGTTTTGGAACTCTGCTTCAAAGGGATATTTTTTTTCTTTTTCTGGTTTTTTGCTCATTCCAAAAGCCGGGTCCTCCTTCTCCGAACTGTGTCCCCCTGCTCGGCATGGTAGGTTAACTTTTCTACCTCTTTGCAGTCAATTCCCGGTGCGTCACTTCACAGTGCCCGCCGGCCATAGACAGCTCACTGGTTGTTCTTTTTCATGGCGTCGTCCAGTTTTCGCTGGTGCCACCAGTGCCCGCATACCATGCCTATCACGGATCCGCATGAGGTTTGCATCCTCTGCCTGGGGGCATCACATGACATCTGAGAGTGTCAGCTGTGCGATCAGATGAGCCCCAAGGGACATCGTGCGCATCTTGATAAAATGGAGAAACTTTTTGGCCCCAAAAAGTCTGCTCCATCCATACCTGCATTGGAATCATCGGCGCCAAGGGGTTGAGGGGAACCGCTCGATATGCTTTCCCTCTCTACATTGCTGGCAACATCATCCATGAACCGTGGAGATGGTGATCCACAGTTCCATGGTCTCTCCACTTTCAAGGACATCGGGATCCTCGGCTTCCTCGGTGCTGGGGAAAGACTGGTCTGAGCATTGTGGGAGATCCCGTAAACACCGACACATGGCACCAGTCCCGGTACGGCACCGGCAGTTGCCATGCCACAACTGAAGTGACCCGATGGTGAGGAGGGCCCCATCCTCCGAAAGGCCCAGGAGTCCAAGGCGTTCCCCACCGATAAAGGTGCCGGGCACCGTGCCTCCTCAGAGCTCTGGTGATGCCTCATCCCCCTCCATCCTGTCCTCACAGGATTTCCAAGAGGAGTTGGACTACAGGGTGCAGTGTACGGTACTCCGAGCCCTAAGGAGCATTGAACCGCCCCTGCCACTGGCCCCCATACCGGTGCCGGAGCCTGCGCCATCTATCTTGACGCCCCTGCTCGAGCATCTGGATGTCCTGCATGGAGCACTTCTGACGCAACCAGTGCCCGAGGGACCCTCTATTCCCCAGTGGCCACCAATGCCTCCCTCAGGAGCGATTCCCATCTTTGGGTCCTCAGAGGAAGAAGATGCACACAGACTGCTGGTGCCATCCGGTGCAGAGGTCTCGAGGCCTCTGTTCCCCAAGCCTTTGCCTGGGCCATCCTGCCTCCAGAAAACACTGGGGCCAGCGGCTCCATCGGTGCCTTTGGTTCCCTCGAGTTCCTCGGAGCCTAGGTCTGAGGATTTGTGCAGATCTCGCCCATGCAGGCCCCACAGGGACCTCAGCGGGGAAGCGGGTCCATATGATCCATGAGGAGATGACGTTTCTGAATCTTCCTCGAAGTATCTGACGATCCTCTCTCGGAGGAAAGGCATCAGTCTCCCCCAAAGGACCTCTCCTTCACGGGTTTTGTACGGGCCATGGCCGAGACCATCCCCTTCCAGCTTCTCACAGAGGAGGATGCACGGCACAAAATGTTGGAAGTCCTCCAATTCGTTGATGCCCCAAAGGAGATAGTGGTTGTTCCCATCCATAATATTTTTAAGGACCTCCTTCTTCGGATGTGGGAACACCCGATATCCATTTCCCCAGTAAATAGGAAGGTGAATGCAACCTATTTGGTGCAACAGGCCTTGGGCTTTGAGAGGCATCATCTCCCCCAGCAGTCTGTGGAATGGAGTCTGCTCTCAAAAAGGCCAAACATTCCCGCACCCATGCGTCTGCCCCTCCGGGGCGAGAGCATAGGGAGCTAAATGCCTTGGATAGGAAGTTATTTCAGGGCGCTATGCTCATCGCCTGGATAGCCTCTTACCAGTTATACATGCTCCAGAACAATCGGAACTTATGGAAGGAGGTGCAAGAACTTGAGGTGCACCTACCAAAACAGCAGCAGGAGTCGTTCTCCGCTATAATGCAACAATGTCTCAAGGCGGGAAAACACGAGGTGAGATCCACCTACAACGTCTTCGAGACCTTTGCCAGGGTGGCCACTGTGGGCATCGGTGCCCGTAGGATAGCCTGGCTCTGTGCTTCCGGCCTACGGTGAGAGGTCCAGGAGAAGTTGGCTGAACTCCCTTGTCCAAGAGAGAATCTTTTTGGAGACAAGGTCAGGGATACAGTAGCCCAGTTGAAGGATCACCATGAAAACCCTTCAATAGCTATCCACTAGTGCTTTGGACCTGCTGTCCTCCGTAAGGAAACCTTCCTGACCAAGTTCTAGGAAGCCCTTCTAAGGGCAGCGGATGTATTATCCCCCCTGCCTCCAGACTCGCACGCCCCATACTGCTTCCAGGGGCCGCCCCATCAACAGAAAACTCCTAGACCCCAACCGGCCTCGGCTATGGGATTTTTGACTGGAGGCAAGGGATCATGCGTCAGTACGATGTATCCCTGACACCCGATCCCCCAGTAGGGGGCAGATTTCTCTGCTTCACCCATCGTTGGTCGATCATCACCTCGGACCAAATGAGTCCTCACTATTTTTCATCAGGGGTATCATCTAATTTTCAGAGAAATCCTGGAGAACTCTTCTCCCATGTCCATCATGGAGTTAGTCCGCATAACAGGACATACTTCTCATAGAGTTCTCCGCCCTTCTAATGGCGGGGCAGTAGAATCTGTTCCCCATCACCATCAGGGTTGAGGGTTCGTTCTGTTCGAGGTATTTCCTGATACCCAAAAGAACTGTGGAGGCTTACGCCTCATTCTTGATCTCTGGGTTTTGAACAAATTCCTCCGAAGGGAGAAGTTAAAATGGTTTCTCTGGGTACTCTGATCCCACTACTCAAAAAGGGGGACTGGCTCTGCTTCCTCGACCTCAATGATGCCTACGCCCACATTGTCATCTTCCCCAGAGACAGGAAGTATCTCTGCTTTGTGGTGGGAAAGGCTCATTACCAGTACAGAGTGTTGCTATTTGGTTTGGCTTCAGCCCCTCGTGTCTTCACCAAATCCCTGGCAGTGGTGGCAGCGCACCTCGGATGCCATGTGGTGCACATCTTTCCTTACCTAGATGACTGGCTAGTCAAGAGCGATTCCCAAGTGTAGGAGTGCTGGTTGCCCTGGCCCTGACAGTACGGGTGCTGAAGTCTCGTTGGGATTTATCAGCTACCCGAAATTCCGCTCCTGTCTGTCTCCCCAGCTGGACTTTATAGGAGCCAGGCTTGACACATTTCAGGCAAAAGCATTCTTGCCCTGCGATCGGGCTCTTGCTCTATCCTCGCTGGCAACCTTGGTGTGCAACAGTCAGTGCGTGAGTGCCAGCTACTACTTCGCTTGTTGGGCTACATGGCAGTCACTGTTCATGTTACCCCATTAGCCCGACTCTGTATGCGCAGAGCTCAATGGACATTGCAGTCTCAATGGCAGCAGGCATCCCAGATCTCGAGACCCGTGTCTGCATCATGCAACCTCTGAGAGTCTCTCTATCCTGGTGGGAGAAGGGGATCCACTTCCTGGCTTCCCCCGCCTCAAGTAGTGCTAACGACTGATGCCTCTCCCCAGGGCTGGGGAGCCCATGTGGACAACCTCCACACACAGGGTCAATGGACCGCTCAAGAAGCTCTATGCCAGACAAACGTCTTGGAGCTTTTGGCAATTCACTACGTGCTTTGGGCATTCTGAAACCGCTTGTCCCACATAGTGACCCTGATCCGAATGGACAATCAGGTTGCAATGTGGTACATCAACAAGAAAGGGGGCACGGGGTCGTTCCCACTCTGCTAGGAGGCTGTACAAATCTGGTCCTGGGCTCTATCGCAAGGGATGACTCTGTGAGCAATATACCTGCCCGGGACGCTGAACATGCTGGCAGACTGTCTAAGGCGCTCATTTCAACCACACAAGTGGTCATTGGACCCGAAAGTGGCAGCCCAGATCTTCTGCTGGTGGGGAACTCCAGTTGTGGACCTTTTTGCCTCCCCATTCAACTGCAAGGTGAGTAGTTTTTGCTCCCTATTCAGGACAGACGGCCGTCCTCTCTCTGACACCATCACCCTTCATTGGGGCACGGGTCTCCTGTACACATACCCTCCTCTTCCTCTTCTCATGAAAACCCTTCTGAAGCTCCAGCAGTACCAGGGGACCATGATCCTAGTAACACCTCACTGGCCCAGGCAGTTCTGTTTCCCCTCCTTCAGGACCTGTCAATCAGGGATCCCATCAGCCTGGGGACTGTGCCCGATCTAATAACACAAAATCAGGGTGCCCTGCACCATCCGAACCTCCAAGCGCTATCCTTGACGGCCTGGATGTTGAGCACCTAGTTCTTCAGCCCCTGGATCTCTCAGAAAATGTTGCCCAGGTGCTGGTAGCTGCCAGGAACCATTCCACCAGGAAGTCTTGCAAGTTGTAGTGGAAAAGGTTCTCTGTGTGGTGTAAGGGGCATGGATTAGATCCATTTACCTGCTTACTTTCCAGATTCCTGGATTACTTGTGGCACCTTTCCGAGGCCGGACTTAAAACCATCTCGGTCAGAGTCCATCTCGGCGCGATTAGTGCTTACCATCGGGGTGTTGCCAGCACACCCATCTCGGTTCAACCTATAGTAGGTCGCTTTATGTGGAGCCTGCAGCAGCTAAAGCACACAACTGAGGTCGCTTTATGCAGGGCCTGCTGCAGCTAAAGCTGCCTCTGCAGCCCCCCCGTGGTTTCTTGGGATCTCAACATTGTGCTGGCAAGGCTCATGCATCCTCCTTTTGAGCCTTTTCGCAACTGAGCTGAAATTCCTCACCTAGAAGGTCCTGCTCCTGGTTGCAGTTACTTTGGCTCGAGGATAAGTGACGTTCAGGCCTTGGTGACGTACCCACCTTACACAAAATATTTTCATGATCGTGTGGTTCTGCATACACATCCCAAGTTCCTGCCTAAGGTCGTGACTGATTTTCACCTTAATCAGTCCATTGTGTTACCTACCTTTTTTCCGAGGCCCCATTCCCATCAAGGGGAACAGGCCTTGCATACCTTGGATTGCAGGAGAGCTCTGGCCTACTACTTAGATCGTTCAGCAGGTCATACATGGTCCACCAAGCTACTCATATCTTTCGATAAGAACAGACTGGGGGTCGCAGTGGGTAAACAGGCCTTATCCACTGGCTAACAGACTGTGCATAGCAGAATGAGATACAATCAAGCCTTCAACTTGAAGGCTGAGTTTAGGCTCACTCTGTGAGGGCTATGGCAACATCGGTGGCTCACTTACGGGCGGTCCCCCTCACCGAAATCTGCAGGGCTGCGTCGTGAAGTTCCCTTCACACATTCACCGCCCATTACTGCTTGGACAAGGATGGTCGACAAGATGGTAGATTCGGCCAATCTTTCCTACACAGCCTCTTCCAGACTTAAACCCAATTCTTCCTGCAAAAATCCCTGGAAGATGAACCCAGGCTGTTTTGCCAACACCCAACAGTACCTCAGTTGTGTTTGTGCCCGTTGGCACTTTGTTCGGTACCTGTTGGTCCAGGTTATTGCCGTGAACAGCCTGGAGCTTGGTATCACCCTTCTGTGAGGACTACCATCCTACTTGTCCTAGGAGAAAGCGCAGTTGCTTACCTGTAACAGTTGTTCTCCTAGGACAGCAGGAAGTTGGTCCTCAGGAAATCCGGCTGCCTCCCCGCAGAGTTGGGTTGTCCTGCATATTTTATTTTTTCGCTTGTACTTTCTCTATGTGACTAGACTGAAGTGGGCCCTGGATAGTGGGCACAAGGATAATGGCATGCTGGTTATGCTCAGTGTGCCAGTCAAAGCTTCTAGAAACTTTGACAAAAGTTTTCCATGCTGGGCTCCATCTAATGATGTCACCCATCTGCTGTCCTAGGAGAACACCTGTTACAGGTAAGCAACTGTGCTTTCTCTAGAAAGTATTTTGTGAGTAAAGGTACAATAGACCAACTCATGCTGCTGGTGGAAGGAGACATTGACAGCACAGCATCCTGGTTACATAGGGTAATCATACTTATTCAATGTTATAATAAATGATTCCATGTTTTATATTTTGTACATGTGGGGTTTTTTTAATGCAGGCCTGCTTGTAGGTTGGTTTTCTTAACATTTGAATGTGCATTCATCAGAGCTTGTAAGTTTTAGTATGTGTCATTGGGAAAGAATGATCTTGGTTTCTTTTTTGCAAAATTCCTAAGTCATATAATTAGTCAAATACTTGAGCTTGTGGCGCTTTTTGTTCAAGCAGCATAAAAATGTTTGGGTTGGCCTAGGGCAGATGATATGTAGCCCTATCTTATGTAAATTTGCCTTAATACAAAGTGCAAAAATTATGTCTGAATTTCACAGACCAGAGATCCTAATGATTAGTTTATGGGAGTTTTGGGGTAAGCCAATGTATGCTTTGGTGTGATCAGACCTGCCATGGTCTCTCTTGAGGTATATTTTACTCCCCTGTGTTTCTTTATATCTTTCTTAGCTGATAACACAACATGTTAATTTCTGAATAGGAGCAGAAACATTCATTGTTTTCACAGCTTTGGGCTAGCACTGACCCAGTTAGTAATGCTGGAGGCATCCAGCTAGGTTATGATGTTAAAGCTTTTTCAATGAACAAACTCTGACCTCACCAGTTTTTTTTTTAAAGCACTTCCTTTCAAATACCTCTCATCACAACACTGAAGATACTTTTGAATAAAATATTTATAAGTGAAAATGTGGTTTGGTAACTAAAAAAAAATCTGATTTCTCATGAGTTTTCATTTAATGTCTAATTATTTGTGATATTTATAATGTTCTTTATGATATACTGTCCAGAGATCATTGATCATTAGAATCTCAGTACTTTAGAAACAGACATGCAGCTATGTCTGATTTGGGTGGTATGCAGAAAGGGGAAAAGGGAAAATGCTATTTTCTGCAAAATATTGCCTTATCTGTTTCTTAGTGCAATTTATTTTCTTTTTTGCTGGTCTGAACTTTGCATTTTTTTTTCCCCATACCACCATGATTTTATTGTACTGTTACTGTTTTGTACCTTGTTTACTCTGACCATACTGTACTGCAAAACTTCCCCAATCTATCTTGGTGCCCCGCGGCCAGTTGAGTTTTCAGGATATGCAGCATGAATATGCATGAGGTAAATCTGCATGCGCTGCATTTCCATTGTTAGCAAATTTTATCTCATGTGTAATCTTCGTAGATATCCTAAAACTTGTGACAAGCTGTGGGGTCACCAGGATAGATTTTGAAAGCCTTGCTTTAAAGAATCTTTGTTCATGTTATGCAATATTTGAAAAGTGAATGTAACAAAACCAAATACTCTGCCACCAAACGAGTATTGTACTACATCGTAGTTGTCAGTTTTGAATGGCAGGAAGCCACTTCCCTACAGTTCTCTGAGGGTCTCAGAGCAGCTGTGTTTAAGCATTGTCACAAATTACCATACTTGGAGTAGGAGTTGATTGGTTTTTAACTTGTGATGTCATAGCCAATATGGGCCAGTTGGGTGAGAGGTAACTTATCATTCCCGGATATTTAGGGACCCTGCAGGAGAAGTATATTGAAGAAATAGGCCGATATTCAAAGGGTTTCTCCATGGACAAGCAGGACAAAATACATCCGTAGAAGTAGTGACGTTATTGGATGTCATCACTACAGAGTTTAGAAAGACCTAGAAGTCTTGCTGAACATGCATGGATATTCCTGCTCAGTTGCCACTACTTGAGTCTCCTCAGTCTTTTTTCTTCTGCCACAGTAAAAACATTTTTTTCTGCTTTTGCTCTGGTGTTGAGGTATTTCAAAGCTTTTTTTGATTTATTTTTTCATGTTTTCTTGCTTTTTTTCTTTTATTCTTTCTTATTTTCTTTTCAAGTTTCCTACAAAATACCCCAAAAAAACCCTAAAATAGTTTTTACTATAGTTTTGGAAATATTAGAAATTTTCCATCAATAAGCAGGCTGAATTAGCCACAACACATGGGTGACTTCATCTGTTAGCATCAAACTGACTTGTCTTTCCTAGTCAGTAGAGCTTTGAGCTCTCTTGAGCACGTCTGGGGGTACCTGCTCAGATGTTGCCTTGTAAGCCTTCTCAATCATTTTCTTTGTCCGAGCACAGCACTGACATGAACTTTGTCTCCCCATTAAATGTTTTCCTAATCTTAACACACTTTTCCATTCCGTTTTTGTTGCTTTGGTAGCCCCAAAACAGAACTTTTAAGTGCTAACAAAAAAAAGAAAAGATGTACCATGTTGGAAAGTGGAATATTATTTGCCTTGGACCTCCAGGCATGTCAGGCAAAAAGAAGAGCACCATAAGTGTATTAAAAAGTTGCATATGCGGTAAAATCTTGTCCCTTACGGATGGGCACGAGTTGTGCTACTTCTACCTCTGCCCCAGAGCATTACCAGGCAAACTGATAATCCAGTGGGAGAATGTCTCCTTGTTCTTAGCAATCCAGGACCCATAGAATTGGAAAAGCTGTGCAAGTTTCAAAGCAGTAATCATACCTCAACCTGCAGCGCAGCATCATCTGCCTTAGGTAAAGAACATAGTGCTGTGCTGCATAAGACCAAGATCCATTGAGCCCAGCATTCTGTCTCAGATAATGGCTAATCTGAGTCACAGATCCCCAATAGTTGATCTATTTCTTATATTTCATTCCCAGGGATAAGTACTGGCTAATAACTGGTTATAGACTTTTCCTTCAGGAACGTGTCCAATTCTCTTTTGAACCTCAGTATTTTAGTTGCCTTGACCGCATCCTCCAGCAATAGATTTCATAGCGCGATCGTGTGCTGAGTGAAAAAATGCTTCCTGTGATTTGTTTTAAATTTGCAAGTTTCTTGGAGTGTCCTCTAATCCTAGGTTTGTTTGAAAGGGTGAATAACAGTTCTGTATTTACCCATTTGACCCCAGTCATGATTTTATAAATTCCAATCATATCCTCTCTGTCATCTCTTTTCCAAGTTAAAGAACCCTATTCAGTTTAGCCTTTCTCCATAATGGAGCTTTTCCATCCCTATCATTTTTGTCGCCGTTTTCTATACCTTTCTTATGACCATAATGTCTTTTTTTGAGATTAGGTGACCTGAATTGCACACAGTTCTCAAGGTGCAGTCACACCATGGATCTGTACAACAGCATTATGATATTCTCAGTTTTGTTCTCTATTCTTTCCCAAATAATTCCTAACATTCTATTTGCCTTTTGACCACTGCTACACACTGAGCTAAAGATTTCAAAGTATTATCCATAAGTTCTCCAAGGTCAAGCAGGATGGTAGTCCTCACACATGGGTGACATCAGATGGAGCCCGGCTCGGAAAACCTTTATCAGTTTCTAGAAACTTTGACTGGCACACTGTGCATGCCGCTAACCACACGTCCACACAGGGTCCCTCTTCAGTCTCTTCCTTTCTGCAAAGATTTTGCCTCGTGGTCGTGGGGCTCATGCTTGTTTCTTCACTTTTTTGCAGTTTTTTCTTCACTAGCGTCGCGTTGGGTCCCCCTGCGTTTCTCGGGGTTTTCCCCTATGGTCTTGGTAAGATTCTTGGGTTCTCAAGATTGATCACAGACTGTGTCACTCCTAGGTGGCTGCCAGCCATCAACTGCGCGCTGTGTCCTTATGCTATGCCATCGTCTGGCTTTTGCCGGTGCCCCCACAAGCCCCATGAAGTCAGTCCTCTGCCTGGGGGCATCACACAATGTCCGTGGTTGCAATCTCTGTGCCCAGATGACCCCCAAGGGCTGTCGGGCACATTTGGAGAAGATGGAGAAGCTGTTTGTCCTTAAACATTCGGATTCGGCGTCTGGGTCAGGGTCACCTCTGCTGCTGCTTCTCGGTCCCCTCATCTTCCTCCAAGTTGGACCGCAGGCAAGCATCGACCGCATCAGTGCCTCCTCCGAAGCAGTCTTGTGCTGAGGAAGCGACTCCCTCTGGTCCTTCCGAGGACTCACGGCGGTCTCCACCGGCGCTGGTGGAGGGTTTGGTATCTCCCCTGACTCATGGAACACTCTGATTCTGCTGCCACCTCCTCAAGCCGTTTTATCCTCAGCAGCTTTTGAGGAGGAGTTGGAGAGGCGTGTGCGGTTGGCTGGGCCCTGTAGGGCATCGAGCCTCCGGTTCTACCTGGACTGCCAACCGCTGCTGGAACGGACTCCAATGGTGCTTGCATGTCTCCTGGAGTGGCTGCATATGCTGCTCGTGTCTTGCTGACGCAGCTGGCTCCAATTCCCCAAGCCTCTTCGTGGCCAAAAGCATAGCTGCTGCTGCCACCGGTTCCCATTCTGGTGAGTGATTCCTCGGACGAGGACAGCCCATCGGGATCGGTGGTGCCCCGCTTGCACATGGCGCCCTGCCACTCTCTGGCTCTCCCGGGGCCATTGGGACCGATGCCCTCGGTACCATCAGTGCCATAGGCATTTCCGAAGCCGATGAATCCTTCAGTGCTCATACGGCCCTGAGCCCTTCTGGTGCCCTCAGTTCCCTCTTCAGTTCCGACAGTGCTTGCGCAGCCCCCTAACTTGATGCTTAGGGCGCAGTTGGATACTCGGCCCCCTGCGTCTCTGGAAGCACAGAGTGAGGGGAGGCCCCTTGTGATCCCTGGGAAGGGGAGGCATCTGTTTCCTCCACCGAGGGGATTAGAGTATTTGCCCTCAGAGCCCTCCGCCGGAAGAGTGGCGGAAATCCCCCTGGAAGATCATGGTGGAGTCAGTGCCTTTCCAGCTGTTAACGGAGCAGCAATTTCAGCACAAGATACTGGAGATCTTGCAATTCCTGGAAAGAGGTGGTGGCTGTCCCTGTCCATGACATCTTTAAGGAGCTGGTAGCCTGACTCTGGGAGCACCCCATTTCTGTTCCTCCGGTGAGCCATAAAACAGACACAGTTTATCTAGTCCTGCCTACCACCGGGTTTGAGCACCAACAGCTCCCCACCAATTGGCGGTGGTAGAATCGGCCTTGAAGAAGGCGAAGAGGCTTCGCACTCATGTCTCAGCCCCCCCGGGCCAAGAGCATAGGGCTCTGGATGCTCTCGGGTGCCGGGTGTTTCAAGGCGCTATGTTAGCGGCCAGGATGGCTTGTTACCAACTCTCTATGAGTCAAAACGCCAGGAACCTCTGGAAATAGGCCCAGGAGTTGGAAGAATACCTCCCTCAGCAAATTCAGGAGGAATTTCATTGGGTAGTGCAGCAGGGCCTTGAGGTGATAAACATGGGTTCCGCTCTGGATATGATGTTTGAAACGGCCATGATAATTGCCACAGAGGGCATTGGGGGCTCACTGTATGGCTTGGCTGCTCACCTCTGATCTGCACCCGGAGGTCCAGGATCACCTGGCAGATTTGCCTTGTATGGGTGAAAACCTGTTCGGGGTCAGGATTAAAGAAGTGGTGGCGCAACTGAAGGGCTATCATGAGCTCTTTCAACAGTTGTCAGCCAGTACTTCCAACACCCAGCCTCCCAGCAAGCCCCCTAGGCAGAATCCGAGATGGCCTTTTTACCAGCCACACAAGTACTACCCGCTGGTCCCTAGAGCGAGACCAAGGACACAGCAACCTCATGTGCCCTGTCGCAGAACCCCATTACGGGATTTTGACCGGCATGAGCCAGCCTCCCCTGCCCCATGGTGTTGACTCCCCAGTGGAGGGTCGACTGCAGTTCGCAGACTGATGGACTGATTACATCGAACCTCTGGGTCCTATCCATTGTGCGCCAGGGGTACAGATTGCATTTCCAACGAGTTCCACTCTGCTCTCCTCTATGTCCACGGTGGAAAGCAGTAGGGAGCCCGCAGCTACTGCGAGTAGAGCTTTCCGCCATGCCAGAGTGGCGACTGGTTCTACTCCAGATATTTCCTGATTCCCAAGAAAACTGGTGGCCTTCAGCCCTTTCTGGATCTGAGGGCATTGAACCAGTTTCTGGTCAGAGAAATTGATTCCCCTCCTCAGGGCGGGAGAACATAAGAACATAAGAAATTGCCATGCTGGGTCAGACCAAGGGTCCATCAAGCCCAGCATCCTGTTTCCAACAGAGGCCAAAACCAGGCCACAAGAACCTGGCAATTACCCAAACACTAAGAAGATCCCATGCTACTGATGCAATTAATATCAGTGGCTATTCCCTAAGTAAAATTGAGACTGTCTCTGCTCCCTCAATCTCAAAGATGGCTATGCCCATTGTTCTGGCTCAATAAAAACATACGTGTTTTCTCATCCAGACAGCTAATTTTTCTTCCCAATCAGTCCTCAAGCCAAAGATCCTTTAAGTTTGAAATTATTTATTGTACAAGTAGATTCTACTTACAATTGTTGTATCTCAAACATCTAGCCCCAGGCAAAGATCTTTGTAGCTGGAGATAGGTAGGAGAGGGGAGAATGGAGTTTCTGGGTTGCAGAGTGAGAGGGTTCTGAGGCTGATTTAATCTTTAGAATAAAGCGATAAGAAGAATGTAAAAAAGCCAATCGTTTCGGAGGGCTTTACAAAGTGCTGCTGGCTTTGAAGCCCACATGGGCAAGACTGAAATTCTCCTAGAGATCTGTTACAGAAAACGCCTCCACAAGCTGGGGACAGTGGGCAAGGTCCAATGGCAGCGAGCCTAGGACCCATGTGACACAGGAGGAGCATGAAGGGCAGTCCCTTGAGCCAATAGGGCACTTAGGAAGACTCAAGTTAGATTGAGGGGCATTCGAGTTCTTCCGATAGTGAGAGAAAGTAAAGGAGGGAGGGAGCTTCTTATAAGGGCAAAAAAAAGTGTTTTATTTATTTATTTTATTTATTTAAGGTTTTTATATACCGGCAATCATGAAAACATATCTTGCTGGTTTACATAAAACAGGAGTGCAGTAGATACATCGAAACTGGAACAGAGGTGCCCGAAAGTGCAGTTACATTTAACAAGGGTAGCAGAACTGGGATGAGGAGGAAGAGAGAGATAAATTAGTAACGCTTAAACAATATACAACTTAAATACTATGTGCAAGAAGGATGGTTGAGGGCATCCTTCTTGTACATAGTTGAGGGTTGAGGGTTTTAATATTAAGAGTCCTCGGAAGGAAGGACTGCACTAGACACAGTTAAACTGCAATGTATGTACAGATACAAACATGTACCCACTGCTGGGGACAGAACACCCATATTCCCATTGCTCCGGCGGATTGACAGTATCTGCGATTCCTGGTGGAAGGGAAACACTATCAGTACCAGGTGCTGCCCTTCGGCCTTTTGTCCGCACCATGTGTTTTCACCAAATGCCTAGTGGTATTCGGGACCTGTCTTCGAAGTCGGGGGGTTCATGTCTTCCCTTACCTCGGCAATTGGCTTATCAAGAGCAACTCCAGATGGGGCGCAGAGTGCCCTGCATGTCACAATATGATTCTTGGAAAATCTGGGTTTTCTGATCAACTATCCAAAATCCCATCTCCAGCTGTCGTTACAACTGGACTTCATTGGGGCCTGTCTGGACACCGTCCAGAAGAAGGCCTTTCTACCTCAAGACAGGGTGGAGACCCTTGCTGCTCTCGCTCGGGAAGTCTCCAGTCGCTCCCATGTCTAGGCACACCAGTTTCTCCAGCTGCTGGGTCATATGGCATCGACACTGCACGTTACGCCATTTGCTTGACTTCACATGTGCAAGGCTCAGTGGATGTTATGCTTCCAGTGGTATCAAGCCACTCAGGATCTACGGGTTCGTATCCTGATCACCACTCCCCTTCGGCAATCCCTTGCATGGTAGGGAACCCCAAAAAATCTGGAAAAGAGGATGCCCTTCTGGAGCCCGCAACACCAGATTATCCTCACCACAGATGCATCCCATATGGGTTGGGGAACCCTTGTTGCAGGCCTCCACACTCTCAAAGTCTTTGGCCCTTGCAGAAGGCGCAGTCCCAGATCAACTTCCTGGAATTATGGGCGATCCGGTACGCCCTGCAGATGTTCAAAGAGCCAACTGCTCAACAAAGTGGCTTTGTTCAGATCGACAGTCAGGTAGCTATGTGGTATCTGAACAAGCAGGGAGGAACAGGGTCATACATCCTCTGTCAGGAGCCAGTCCAAATCTGGTTGTGAGCCATCAAGAACGGCATTCTCCTCTGGGCGATGTACCTCCCCAGGATGGACAACGTCCTTGCGGACTCCTTGAGCCAGGCCTTCCAGGCTCACAAGTGGTCCCTCAATCAAGAGGTAGCGAACCACATTTTTCGCTTGTGGGGGACCCCAGACATGGACCTCTTTGCTTCCACAGAGAAGAAGAAAGTGGATCGCTTCTGTTCTCTGGGCTGAACGAGCAGAGGATCGGTGTCGGATGACTTTTTGCTTCACTGGGGCACTGGACTGCTATGCGCTTAGCCTCCCCTTCCACTAATCTCAAAAACACTCCAAAAGCTCCAACAGGACCTGGGGTACCATGATCTTGATCGCACCCTTTTGGCCTCACCAGGTCTGGTTTTCACTTCTACAGGAGCTGGCCTTGCACCCCCGATCTGGTTGGGGACTGCTTTGGACCTAATCTCTCAGGCCCAGGGCAGGCTCTGTCACCCCAACCTCCAAGGCCTGACTTTCACGGCTTGAATGTTGACTGTGTGACTATGCAGGCTCTGGGCCTTTCAGAGGGCATATCGTGCATCCTGTTGAGAGTCCAGAAAATCCTCCATGAGGAAATCCTACTTTCTCAAGTGGAAGTAGTTTTCGGCTTGGTGTGTGGGACATGGTCTGGATCCCTTTTCTTCAGCCATCACAGTCACTGGAGTATCTCTGTGTTCAGTTTGACATGAAGCAGGGCAGGGTGTTCCTGCCAGAGGGCTGTATTCAGAAGCTGATGGCACAGGTGCATCTATTGACAAACACAGTGTGGTCTTATCTACAGGTACATGGATTGATGGCGGCGTCCTTGGAGGTGGTGCCATGGGTGAGAATGCATATGCATCCTCTTCAGCACATTCTGCTGTCTCATTGGAGCCCACAGTCTCAGGATTATTTAATTCTGCTCCACCTACCGATGGAGATCTGTGTACACCTGCAGTGGTGGTTGCAAGCAGATCATCCAGTAAAGGGAGTTTCCCTGAGATCACAGGACTGGCTAGTACTCATGACCAATGCGAGCCTTCAGGACTGGGGAGCTTACTGACAGGAGATGACAGCGCAAGGGTGCAGGAGTTCAGAAGTCTCTCTGGAGCATTAGTCGGCTGGAAGCCTGTGCCATCTGGTTGGCATGCTTGCAATTCGGCAACCGATTGCAGGATCAAGTGGTCCAGATAATGTCAGACAATACGATGACAATGGCTTATATCAATCTGCCGAATCAAGAGCCAGCAAATGTCACAGGAAATAGCCCAACTTATGGAGTGAGTGGAAGTGTATCTTCAGGAGATCTCAGCCTCACACATTGCACATTGCAGGATAAGACAATGTAAGAGCCGACTTTCTCAGCAGATAGGGTCTGTGTCCAGGAGAATGGAACTCATCAAACGAGACATTCCAGCTCTTAGTGGATCGCTGGGGCCTTCTGTTTCTGGACGTGCTGGTGACTTCTTGCAATGTGAAGGTTCCTTGCTTCTTTGGTCGCAAGAGAAATTAAAAGTCCTTAGGCATCGATGCCCTCATGCAGGACTGGCCGGACGTTAAGCTACTATATGGGTTTCCCCCATGGCCCATGTTGGGCAGAATGATTTGGAGGATTGAAAGTCACATGAGGAAGGTGCTTGTGGTGTCACCAGATTGGCTCAGAAGACCGTGGTATGTAGATTTGTGAAGGCTCCTGGTGGACTCTCCCCTCCAGTTCACAGGGATCTGCCTCAGCAGGAGCCTGTTCTTCACAAAGATCTGACTCAATTTTGTCTTATGGTATGGCCCTTGAGAGGGCTTTGTTACTGAAGCATATGTATTCTGCTACGGTGATTGCCACCTTGCTACGAGTGAGAAAGTTCTCCACTTCCTTAGCCTATGTGCGGGTTTGGCAAGTGTTTGAGGCTTGGTGTGAGGATCAAGGGGTTCTCCCTCATTTGGTTAAGATCCTCTCATTTTTAGAATTTTTGCAGGATGGATTGAGTAAAAGGTTGGCCCTTAATTCATTAAAGGTACAGGTGGCAGCTCTTGCCTGTTTCTGAGGTAAGGTGAATGGTGGACCCTTGTTGGCTCATCCAACCTGTTTCTTAAAAGGAGTGAAACATCTTCATCCTCCCTTGTGGTTACCAGTGCCTTTGTGGAGTCTTAATCTAGTTTTGGATTTTTTGGCAGGCCCCACTTTTCAACCAATTTATAGCCTTTCCTTGAGGTTACTGACCTTCAGAACTGTGTTTCTTGTGGCAATTTGTTTGGCATGTAGAGTATCCATACTGCAGGCCATGTCTTGCCTGGAGCCATTTCTATGAGTGACTGTGGGGGTGATAAAGCGGCATACTGTTCCTTCCTTTTTTGCCAAAAGTGGTCTTGGATTTTTACTTGAATCAGTGAATTTCCCTGCTGTCTCTGGCCAGGGAAAGAGATGTGAAGGAATATCGCCTTTTACGGCCCCTGGATGTCAAGAGGCATGTCTTGAGGTATGTGGAGGTTTCCAAACCTCTCAGGAAGATGGCTGGTCTGTTTGCTCTCCACAGGGGGAGTAAACAGAGCAAGCTGGCGTCAAAGGTTACAGTAGCCCACTGGATTAAGGAGGTAGTCACAGCCACATATGTAGATGCTGAGCAGCCATTGCCTTGTCAGATTAAGGCTTATTCCACTAGGACTCAGGCAGTGTCATAGGTGGAAGTTAAATGTTGTCTCCCGTTGACATTTGTTGAGCTGTGACATGGTCCTCTTGGACATCGCGTTGAAGTTATCTAAGTGCCAGGTTGTTCTGCAGAAGAGTCTTCACCTCTCAAGATAATCGGTCTGGGCACAGAATTTTGTTGACTTCTTGGTCAATTTCACGTGCTACACTCCTAAAGCTATAAGCTTACAGTCCTAGAGACCTTCTGGTCCGCTCCTTGAATTGCTATTCCGTGCCATGATGGTCCTAGGGATGGAACCCATTGTTTTCATGCTTTGCTAATATATGAGAGAGTCCGTGCGGGGTTTCTCAGTTTTGAAGCTTTGCTCCAAAGTCGCATAGCTACGGTTCCGCCGCGTTTTGAGCTGTAGGTTCAGTCGCATTAAGAATCTTTGGAATTTGTCTCCCTGACGCAGCCTGATGCGAAACACGGCCGTGTCTGGGCCTTTTTTAATCAACATTTGACCTTGATATTGAACCTTTGTGCACAGTTGCTGTGTGCACAATATAGAATTAAAAATTGTTCCTGCTAAAGTGATATTGTCTAGTATAATTAATTGCCGCACATTATTCTGTTGTTGTTGATGGTCCTCTTTACACATCTTTTTCAGGCATTACTGCCTAGATGTGCAGTCCTGGGAGAACACGACCTTTGCACGTGCAGTGTTGTTCGGACCGCAGCAGCCTCCTATCTTGTTCAGGAGTAACTTTGGTACATTCCACTGATTTTTGATCCACCTGTCCGTATATTAAGGAGAAATTACTACTTACCTGATAATTTATTTTTCTTTAATAAAGACAGGTGGATCCACCTTTCCACCCTTGGCTGTCGGATGGTTGTGTTATTGTCCTGCATGGCCGTGTGTTTCAGAGGTTAGTGGTAAGTGTTCCTGCAGTCCTTAGACTAGTGTTACACACTTTTTCTGAGCTCAGTGGTTTCCTGTTGGCTAAGTGCTGGAATGGTTATCTGTTAATAATCAAGTTTTGTTAGTTTGTCCACAATTGGCTTTTGCAGAGAATACTTGGCAGGCTGATGTCAGTGCAGGGGTATATATACCATGATGTTAGTTTTGCTTTGTCTCCATCTGCTGGTAGAGGTGCATAACCCACTGGTTTTGGATCCACCTGTCCTTATTAAAGAAAAGGAAATGATTAGGTAAGTAGTAATTTCTCCTTCTCCATTCAGAAAATTGATCATTTACTCCCACCTTCTGTTTCCTGTCTTTTACCTACTCACTAATCCATAATAGGACATTGGCTCCAATCCCATGAGGAGTCTCTCATGAAGGACTTTGTCAAATGCCTTTGAAAATCCAAATACATTATATCAACTGGACCTTTGTCTGCTTGTTTATTTACACACAAAAAAATCTAGTAAATTAGTAAAGCAAGACTTCCCTTTGCAAAAAAAACATGTTGGCTCTCCCTCATTAAACCATGCCTGTTCATGTGGTCAGTAAATAGACCTGGCTTAATGGGAAAGAATCAACATGGTTTTTATAAATGGAAATCTTGCCTTACTAATTTTTTTTGAAGGTGTAAATATGCATGCAAAGGTGAGCCTGTTGATATAGTGTATAGAATTAAGCTGAATCTCTTCAAAAACTTCCCTGTCAGTGCATCGGGCTGAGGCGTTAGGCTCGAGTAGTGGAAATTGATCTATGTCAGTGAAGAGATGCCATTATTTTGTGGATCCCTCGGTGTCAAAGAAACAGAGTGCACAGGGATGCTTTCATGTATGGAATATTGGCCACATGTCGATGTCAACACACAGTGCACCATCCTTTTTGATACATCTGTGCAGCCGAAGCTTACCTTGAGGCATGGTGCATCAGCATTGCAGATGGCACCAAAGCTTTAACTACCAATGGAAGTTGTTGCACTTTTCTCAATGCATGGCCCTTTGATTAGAGGGTTTTTCAGCTCTCCATGTTGACTGCTTGCATTGGTAATCCCCAATTTTACACTGTGCAGTACATCTACAAGTGTCTGCAGAGACGTAAATCTTTCGCAAACTGATGGAGAGTTCTAACTACTACTCCCCAGCTTTTTTTGGATGCAGAGTAGGGCGTGAGACATCTACTTTCTATGGTTTATGAATCATTCAACTCCATTTCATGCACCTCAACTGCTTCCATATGGTTGAGAGCTAGTGACATTCAGGAGGATGCTGACCAAACATTGGCAGACCTCCCCTGTCTGGGGGACAACCTGTTTGGGGAGAAATTCCAAGAAACAATGGCCCACATCAAGGAACAGAACATGGCGGTTCAGTCACTTTGATCAGCCTTCTGCTTCTAGGAGTCCGTTCTGCTCCTTTCAGAGGTATTGTCTTCTGACCAAGTACCAGCAGGAATCTTCACAGAGGCCTTACCAGCACGAACCATGGCAACCCAAGGTGCAACAGCAAACCCTACCTAAGCTGGGACCTAGTTTTTGATTGCTCTGATCCTCTGCCAGCCAGAGGCCCCAGTGGGGGGAAGAAATCAATATATTTTGAAGGTGTGGCACTTCATTACACAGAACCAGTGGGTCCTTAATAGTACACTTTGGTTACTGATTGCATTTGTTTACACTGCTGTCACTTCCCCATGTCTCCTCGCTCAGCTCAGATCTGACGCAAACAGCTCTGTCTAGGACTCCCTTCTGTGACAGTGAGTGATAGAACCAATCCCTCTGTCCCAGTAAGGGTAGGGGTTTTACTCCCACTACGTCCTCATTCCAAAGAAGATGGGGAAATTGAGGCCAATCTTCGATTTGAGAAGGCCAAACAAACACAGCGGGAAAAATTCAGAGTGTACTCACTCAGAACAATTCCCCCATCTGGGTGAAATGGAGAAAGGATATGCATCCTAGACCTCACGGATGCATGTGTACACAAATCCAATTCACCTGCTCCACTGGCGCCACCTTCACTTCAAACTGGACTCTTTCCCACTACCAGAACCTGGTGCTCCCCTTCAGCTTGTTGACATCACCAAGGGTTTTCAACGAAGCTTCATGGAATTAAATTGTTCCTGTATCTGAACAATTGGCTCGTGATAGTATGCTCCTAGGAAGCAGTGTTGACCCTTCTGTGTACAATGGTTCAGCTTCTCCAGAAGTTGGGATTCCTGATAAATTTCAAGAAATTGAACCTGGTTCCCAAAGGCATGGATGGACTCTATACAGGAGAGCGCCTTTCTGCCACTGGAAAGGGCTGCCATGCTAGTGTGTCTCATACACAAGCTCAGTCCTCACGGATGTCCATAGTGAGAGCTGTCTTGATGGTGTTGGATCACATGGTGGTGACAGTGCATGTGGTCTTGTTCACACACATCCACATTCGTCATCTGCAATGGGGTCTGTGCCACCAATGTGCCAAACTGCTACAGCCTTTGACCACAGTGATTTCTTTCCCCGCATATGGAAAAGGGCCTCTGCTGGTGTTTGCAATCCTGAGAGCTTCTGCAAGGTGTGTCACTTCACTCTACTGCACCAGGTTACTCTGACAGAAACTTACACAATAGGATGTGGTGCCTATACAGGTTCTTTTTGGATTCAGGTCACTTGGTCCCTCAAGGAGAGTCTCTTCCAAATAAACCTGCTAGAACTAAGTGCAATAAGATACGATCTTGTGACCTTCCAACAAACCCTCCGGAGATAGCGGATCTTGATTCAAACAAACAACCAGATGGTGGTGATTTATATCAAGCAGGGAGGCATGGGGTTGTGGCCCCTTTGCTAGGAAACTCTAGTAATGTATCACTGGGCAGCCAGGTTTCAAAATTCACCTCATAAGATCAATGTATCGAGTTTGACACAGCTTCAAGGTCATCAGCCTTAACTATAAATACAAGAAGAATAGCTTGCCTCAAAGCATCAGGACTTGGTGAAGACATCCATGATAAGTTAGCACATCACCACCAGAACATGGAGCATTTATGTGGAGATAAGATTAAAGAAATAATCAACATTATTAAGGAACATTGTTCAACTTTACAGATACTACTAACTGCAACTTCTGACTCTGTTTCATCTCAAAATAGAGATCAACTGCAGCTATTAGAAATAATATTACTATCCTCAGAAGACACCATCCTTATCCCTTTCAGAGCCAATGTTCCCAACAGCAACCAACACCTTCAGGCAAGATCTTGTCCATGGGATAGACCTCAATCAAAGTCTAACCAACAATCATCAAAAAAGCCAGCTCAGAATTTTTGAGGGGATGGGGTAAGAGAAATGTGTTCTCTTATTCCCCCCCCCCCCCTTCAAAGCTCTTCTTTGGGGAAGGCTTCCGGTTTTTTTTTTCCATTTCCCATGGTCACTTATCACTACAGATCATTGGGTTCTGAAAAGGATTCTCAAAGGTTATCTAAACTTTCAGGCTGTACTACCTCTTGTAGTTCTATGCCCCCTCCAAGTTTCTACAGACCAACTCCAAATTTTGAAGGATGAGATACATTTTCTGCTGTTAGCTCATGCACTAGAGCCAGTCCTGATAACAGAAAGAAGGGAGTTTTAATCTATGTATTTTCTTATCCCCAAGAAGTCAGGAGGTCTCTGGCCCATCCTAGAGTAAGGAAACTAAAAAAGAGTAGTTTAAAATGAACTTCCTCAGTAGCATCCTTCCTGCCTTGGAAGTCAGTGCCTGGCTTAACCACCTTGCTCATGACAGATATTTATATGCATATTCCCATTCACATCAATCACAGGCAGTACTTCTGTTTCTCCATAGCAGAAGAGCACTTCCAATACTGCATACTCCCATTCGGTCTCAGCAGCTGCAAGAGTATTTACCAAATGCCTAGTGGTTGTAGCTGCCCATATCAGAAAGAACAATGTATTAATGTTTCTGTCCTCGAATGACCAGCTAATATTGAGCAGATCCTCAGAGGAGGCAAAACATAAAAAATTGCCAGACTAGGTCAGACCAAGGGTCCATCAAGGCCCAGCATCCTGTTTCCAACAGTGGCCAATCCAGGCTACAAGTACCTGGAAGCACCCAAACACTAAGTAGATCCCATGCTACTGATGCCAGTAATAGCAGTGGCTATTCTCTAAGACAAATTGATTAATAGCAGTTAATGGACTTATCCAAAACTTTTTTTTAAACCCAGCTACACTAACTGCACTAACATCCTCTGGCAGCAAATTCCTGAGCTTAATTGTGCATTGAGTGAAAAATAATTTTATCCAATTAGTCTTAAATATGCTACTTGCGGCAGTTGCTGGGGATTACAGACCTGCCTGGACTGGAACCAGAGAATTCATCTGATTGGACCCGCTCCTGACATCTCGCGACGCTGAGGGGAGGAACAGATGCCCATAAAATCAGCGTCACTGCGGTTCTCAGCCGCAGTTGCTGGGGATTACAGACCTGTCTGGACTGGAACCAGAGAATTCATCTGATTGGACCCGCTCCTGACATCTCGCGACGCTGAGGGGAGGAACAGACGCCCATAAAATCGGCGTCACTGCGGTTCTCAGCCGCAGTTGCTGGGGATTACAGACCTGCCTGGACTGGAACCAGAGAATTCATCTGATTGGACCCACTCCTGACATCTCGCGACGCTGAGGGGAGGAACAGATGCCCATAAAATCGGCGTCATAGCGGCGCACCGCTGCCGCCGGCGCGCGCGGCTTTGTCCGGATTTCGGCGGATAGGTGGAAAAGTCTATTTCTCAACGCAACTGCCACCTGAGACTGATTTGGTAAGTGAAATTATTCGCGTGAGGACCCCAGTAAACTATTTCTTTGTATATTATGCCACATACGAAGAGAAAAGGGAGGGTCAGAGGGGAACTCCCGACCCCAATAGCCAATATCCCATCTCAATCTACAATTGGAGACTTCTTCACGCGGTTTGGTGCAGTGAATCCGGGAGCGATTTCTGGTGCTGGTGCAAGTGGAGAGCAAACACAAGCACCACTGGAACTTAACATCTCGTAAGCCCCGGAGAACCTCAGACTCCTCTACACCCAAGTCTTTCACAGCCTCCAAATTTGGGACTGGGTAACCAACCCATTGGGTTAAGGGAAGCCAACCCTATCGGAGGAATTATGGAGGAAGAAGTGATTAGACATTTAAGTTTGGGGGACACCGATGGGAAAAACGGTGTACCAATAACGTCAACACCTAATGGGAGTGGAGGAGGGACAGAAGCTTCCATTAAGAGAAGTGGAACCTGCCCTCAAGGAATAGTGAATATTTTGGACAACTCCAATGTGACTCAGACACAGCCTATTACCTTGGAAACAATCTGGACTACCCTTACAGACTTGAAGTCAATTATTTTAAACCTGAACGCAACTATTATAGGTACACAAAATCAGGTTTCAAAGGTTGAACCAGTTGTTGTTAAACATGAAGAGAAGTTAGTAAATTTAGAGAATAGGTTCATCCAGGTTGAAAAAATTCAGACAGGTTTGATTCAAAGTGATATGCTGAATGCTAGAAAAATGGAAATGATTGAAAATCAAATAAGATATAACAATTTAAGAATTTTGAATTTCCCTAAGGTGAAATTAATATTCCCTTCCGAGCAGTTTAGGAATTTTCTGATAGAAAGTTTGAAATTAACGGAAGGAGAGTTACCAATTATTGAGAAAATATACTTTATAGCTATGGGAAAAAAGAAAAATGGAAATAATTTACAGAATTTACAACAAGGTGAATTGAGCAATTTAACAACCTTTTTAGAACAGACTATGTCTGAGCAGGTCGAGTTTAGAGGCACTTTATGTGTTAAATTCTCAAAGTATGGAAAGAGATAAGATACTTAAGTTGTGTTTAAGGAGTAGAGAAAATTTATATCTAGGTCAAAAGACCTGGACCTTCCCTGACATTACAAGGGTAACCCAAGTCCGTAGAAAAAATTTCCTACAAATGTTTCAGGAGGTAAAGTCATTAGGGGCCCAGTGTACTATATATTATCCATGTAAATGTGTGGTGAAATACCAACAGGAAAGCTTTGTGTTTTTGGAACCAAGTGAGTTGAGAAGTTTTCTTAATGCACGATTGCCTGTCACTATATCCTAGTCTAAGGTAAAGTAAAGATGCATCATTATTACTTCTATTGTATTACTATGATTTTGCTCTAATATGGTCAACCAATCAGTCTCTTTTGCTTTATAACAGGGTTTTTTTCTTTCTTTCTTTTTATTATGACTATGTTTCATAATTGAAAAATTACTTGTACCTATTGTTTAGACAAGCGGACATTGCTGTCAGTATTGTTTATAAGATTGATAAAATATAAATAAATAAATAAAAAAAAGAATATGCTACTTGCTAACTTCATGGAGTGTCCCCTAGTCCTTCTATTATCCGAAAGAGTAAACAACCGATTCATATTTACCTGTTCTAGACCCCATGATTTTAAAGACCTCTATATTATCTCCCCTCAGCCGTCTCTTCTCCAAGCTGAACAGCCCTAGCCTCTTTAGCCTTTCCTCATAGGGGAGCTGTTCCATCCACTTTATCATTTTGGTCACCCTTCTTTGTATCTTTTCCAGTCTAACTATATCTTTTTTTGAGATGCAGCGACCAGAATTGTACATGCGGTCTCACCATGGAGTGATTCAGAGGCATTATGAAACTTTGTTTTATTCACCATTCCCTCCCTAATAATTCCTAACAATCTATTTGCTTTTTTTGACTGCCGCAGCACACTGAGCTGATGATTTCAATGTATTATCTACTATGATGCCTGGATCTTTTTCCTGGGTGATAGCTCCTAATATGGAATCTAACATTGTGTAACTACAGCAAGGGTTATTTTTACCTGTATGCATCACCTTGCCATTTGGATGCCCAATCTTCCAGTCTCACAAAGTCCTGCTGTAATTTATCACAATCTTGTGATTTAACTACTTGGAATAATTTTGTTTCTTCTGCAAATTTGATTACTTCACTTGTATTCTTTTCCAGATCATTTAAAAATATATTGAAAAGCAGCAGTCCAAGTACAGATCCCTGAGGCACTCCACTGTTTACCCTTTTCCACTGAGAAAATTGACCATTTAATCCTACTCTTTGTTTCCTGTCTTTTAACCAGTTTGTAATCCACGAAAGGACATTGCCTCCTATGTCAAGAATTTTTAGTTTTCTAGGAAGCCTTTCATGAGGGACTTTGTCAAACTCCTTTTGAAAATCTAAGTATACTATATCTACTGGTTCACCTTTATCCACATATTTGTTAACCCCTTCAAAAAAATGAAGATTTGTGAGGCAAGACTTCCCCTGGGTAAATCCATGCTGACTGTGTTCCATTAAGCCATGTCTTTCTATATGTTCTGTGATTTTGATCTTTTGAATAGTTTTTTTTTCTATTTTTCCCGGCACTGAAGTCAACTCACTGGTCTATATTTTCCCGGATCGCCTCTGGAGCCCTTTTTAAATATTTGGGTTACATTGGCCACCCTCCACTCTTCAGGTACAATGGATGATTTCAATGATAGGTTACAAATTTTATCTAAAAAATCTGAAATTTAATTTTTGAGTTCCTTCAGAACCTTGGGGTGAATACCATCCAGTCCAGGTAATTTACTACTCTTTAATTTGTCAATCTGGCCTACTACATCTTCCAAGTTCACAGTGATTTGGTTCAGTTCATCTGACTCAATCACCCTTGAAAACCATCTCTGAAACATATCTCTTCAACATCCTCACTTGTAAACAAGGATGCAAAGAATTAATTTAGTCTTTTTGCAATGGTCTTATCTTCCCTAAGAGCCCCTTAAACCCCTCCGTCATCTAACTGTCCAACCGACTCCCTCACAGGTTTCTTGCTTCGGATATATTTTTAAAAGGTTTTATGAGTTTTTGCCTCTATGGCCAACTTCATTTCAAATTCTCTCTTAGCCTGCCTTATCAATGCTTAAGCTTTCTCCTGTTTTCTTTAGATGGATCCTTCCAATTTTTGAAGGATGTTTTTTGGATAGAATAGCCTCTTTCACCTTACCTTTTAACCATGCTGGTAATCATTTTGCCTTCCTTCCAACTTTCTTAATGTGTGGAATACATGTGGACTGCGCTTCTAAGATTTTATTTTTAAACAGTGTCCACGCCTGCTATACATTTTTAACCTTTGCAGCTGCACCTTTTAGTTTTTTCTATTTTCCTCATTTTATCAAAGTTTCCCTTTTGAAAATTTAATGTTAGAGCTGTAGATGTATATATTGTCCCCCTTCCAGTCATTAGTTCAAATTTGATCATGTTATGATCACTGTTGCCAAGGGGCCCCACCATCATTACCTCTTACCAAATCCTGCGATCCACTAAGAATTACATCTGAAATAACTTCCTCTCTTGTTGGTTTCTGAACCAATTGCTCCTTGAAGCAGTCATTTATTCCATTCAGGAATTTTGTCTCTAGCATGTCCTGATGTTACGTTTACCCAGTCGATAGTGGGGTAATTGAAATCTCCCATTATTACTGCACTAGCAAATTGATTAGCTTCCCTGATTTCTCTTAGCGTTTCATGATCTGTCTGGCCATGTGGATGGTAGTATACTCCTTTCACTATATTCTTACTCAATTAACATGGGATTTCTACCCCTATAGATTCTACTGAACATTTAGTCTCTTGTATGATCTTTATTCTGTTGTACTTTATACTCTCCCAGACATAAAGTGCCACACCTCCACCAAGTTGATCCTCCCAGTATAATTTGTACCCTGATAGCACTGTCCCTTTGGTTATTCTCCTACCCGGTCTCTGAGATGCCAGTTATGTCTAACTCATTCTTCAATGGCATTTGAAACTTCAGTGCAGTCAATATTTGCATCCACTGTCCTGCAGGATTCCTGTCCCCAAACCTCTCATTTCTTCCTTGAAGTAGTGGTGTAATGGGATTTACATTTCCTTCCAATTTGAAATTCCTGGAAAAGGTAAATGGCACAGAGAGGCTGCAAAAGGGATCTTGCTCCCATCCCCCAAAAGTGCAAGCCAGAGCCGAGGCAGGGGTCAGGGAGAACGAGAGAAACTCATTGGAGGACAGACAGGACTTCCCATGCCCTAGCTGTGAGCTGAGAAACCTGAAGCAGGAAGGGAGGAAGGAAGAAACCCTCAGGAGCCTTCAGAGGAAAGCCTAGAGAACAGGAGCTCGATGAGTGTAAGGGTCTGCCTGAAGTAGGCAAGAGACTTTTTTTTCTTCTTCATTTGCCCTACTGAACTGAAGGGAGCTAATCTCTGAAAGATGTAAGCGCACCTTCAGTTTATGTACATGCCTCAGAAGGAGAACAGGTTGGGACAATTGTTGTTGGTTTTTTCTTCTCTTATGTTTCCCTGATCTCCAGCTTGAGCTTTTGAGGCATGGCAGCAAGTGTGTGAAAGACATAGAGAGAAGATGGCCAGCATCTATTTTCCTACTCTAAGGGGTGAGAATTCCCTGTAGCTAACCAGAAGGCTTGGTGTGCGTGACTCCAGCCTTGCCCAAGACAATCACTGAAGTGTGGAACTGTCCTCGGGAACATAAGAAGAATTGCCTTACTGCAAAACTGTATCTTCATTAATATCTTCCTGGGGAACACAGACTGCGTTTCCTGAGTGGGATTGCTACTGAAGCAAAAAAAGGCTATTGCTAAATAATTCATGCAAATTTGAAATTCATCTCTTTCCTGTGGGTCAATGCTAAATTAGCTAAAATGTGCCTTAGTTTTGCCACTCCCTAAGAAACAATTAAGTAATCTTCAAGATTATGCCAATTCTAGACCCATCTCTTCCTTGACAGCACTAGTAAAAATAGTCTGTTGTTTTATATCAGCAAACAGATTACATAAGTGAAAATGCATTTCTAGGTGCAAATCAACATGGTCATAGCACAGAAACACTCTTGCTCTCATCTTTTGATGCTATTATGCGTGATTTTGATTCTAACACAGATTACATTCTGGTGCTAGATGTAAAAGCTGCTTTTGACACATTGGAATATAATATCTTGCTGCAGTGCCTGGAATCGATTGGTATTGCTGGTATTGTTTTAGGTTTAAATCTATTTTTGTCAAATTGTACACAGGAAATCAGGATCGGTCACCGCTAGTCATATTAGAAAAAGATATTAGCTCACAACAGATTAAAACTTAACCATTGCAAAAACAGAAATATTATTACTATCCAGGATCCTAATTGCATTAATTCTCCACCTGCAACAGTAACATTCAGTGGCTTTTCGATTCCCAATGTGCATAAAGCTAGACCTTTAGGAGTGATAATTGATTCTTTACATGCAACATCATATTTCATCAGTTTTAAAATCTTTATACAAAATACAATTACTAAAATGTTTAAAACCACTGCTTGAGCCCCACGATTTTCATATGGTTCTTTAAACCCTAATTCTATCAAGAATTGATTATTGCACCTCTCTGTATCTGGGCATTTCCGCAAATTCCATATACAAACTACAATTGATTCAGAATTTTGCTGCCCATATTCTGACTGGGTCTGGAAGAGAAAACACATCACCCCTATACTTGCATCGTTACGTTGGCTACCAATTTCTTTTTGCATACAGTACAAAGTTTTAATGTTAATTTTTAATTTGCTAAATTATCTCAACACCTGGCTTTGTACTTCGCTGTGCATATATAAACTACCGCAACAGCTGCACTCCGCAAGTAAAATTTGCTAGATATTCTAGCCCCTAAAATGGCCAGTGGATAGAACAAGAAACAAGTAATTTAGGAGAGACTTTAAGACCTATTTAAACAGGCCTTTAGTAACTGGTAAAGCTTATTTTGTTATTGCAAGTGTCTGATTTTATCTAATAAGCATTTGCAATCTTACTTGCATTCACATTGTTTTTGAGCAGTGGTTTTTGATTTTATGATTTATTGTATTTTATTTTAAAGTATTATAAATATGCCTTGTGAACTACTTCCTGTGCTATTGTAGATAGTGGTATAGAAGGAATTTTAAATAAATAAATAAAAAGAACAGGATACAGATCTTTGCCCCAACGTGGAGGTGCTTTTGTCCTACAGGTGACCTTTACCAACCAATATCCGCTGCAGTCAACATTTTCATTTCCCTCAGCCTCAACACAAGTTAACCACAGCTGTCTCCAGCCAGGGGGAGGGAGCTAATCTCAAAACAGCTTGTTCCCAAGGAATTTGGTCTGGTCAAGAACAAGCTCTCCATATAAACCTTCTGAAATTGAAAACCATTTCAAAGCTCTTCTAATGTTCGAGCCATGGTTGAAGGTCAATAGTCCAAAGCCAGACAGACAGTATAGTTGTAGTGTCCTACATGGAGAAACAGGATCCATCATCCTATGGCAGGAAGCCTGCAACTTTGGAATTGGACAATTGTAAAGAAGATTAATTTCAATACTATTCATTTTTCAGGAAGAAAAAAAAAATTAGACCAAGTCATCTTCAGCCTCACAAGTGGTCTCTTCATACCAATGCAATTCAATTTCTTTTTCAAATATGAATAATACTGTAAAAATAATTATTTGCAGCCCCATTGAATTACACACACTCCCACTATACTACTTTAAAAGACCATTACCAAAGGCCTTGTCATCAGATGCTGCTTTGATTCAGTGGAACAAAGATCGGATGTGTATCTTCCCTGCCATACCTCTTGTTGCCAAGACACTACTCAAAGAGAAAAAATGATTTTAATAGCTCTGTTTTGGACACGCCAAGTATGGTTTTTGTGACTTCAAAGACTGTTGTACAGCTGGTTCTCCTGCAAATAGTCCCAACTTGTAACACAAGAGGAGGGTCTCTTCACCCCAGTCTTCAATCTCTAGCTCTCAGCATGGATATTGAATGCAAGTACGGACAGACAATGGAAATAATTTTGGCAGCAATAACAGCATCTACCAGACATTCTTACATCTAAATAGAAACGGTTCTTCATTTGGTATGTATCTTGAGCAGAATTCCTTCAAATGCTTAACCTCCATCCTGCTGCAGCATCTTCTGAATCTCTCTAAATATAGACCAGCAACCAATTCAGTAAGAGGTCATTTGAGTTCTATTGCTGCACGATTCCATCAGTTAATGAATCTGCCTTCCCATCCATGCCTTTGCCAAGCATTAATGTTTCAAAGAAGACTCTTGCAAAGATTAGTTTTGGTCAAGAAGTCCTGAAGAACTTATTTAACAGATTCCACTCCCCATCCTTTCTCTCTTACCAGGTTGCACTTCCTCCTTAACCAGCAAAAACAAATATTTATTTATTTATTTTATTTAAGGTTTTTATATACCGGCATTCAAGATAAAATCACATCATGCTGGTTTACATTAAAACAGTGGTGCATAGAAAGAAAAAACAAACTGGAACTGTAGTGTGGAAAAAAGCAGTTACAAAAAACAGGGATGCTTAAACTGGGAGAGGAAGGAAAAAGAAAAGGTTAATAGCATTTTAAATATTTACAACGAACAGTTAAATGAGCTGGTTGTGTTATAGAACTTGAAGTTGAAGGACATTAGCAGGAGTCCGGGAAAGCTTGTTTGAAGAGCCAAGTCTTAAGTCTCTTCCTGAAGGTTGGGAGGCAGGGTTCCTGTCTTAGGTCTGGGGGGATGGAATTCCATAAAGGGGGACCGGCGGTAGAGAGGGCCTGATCTCTCAAGGTAATATGTCTAGAGGCTTTGGTTGGAGGAACCTGGAGTGAACCTCTATATGCATCTCTGGTAGGTCTTGAAGAATTGTGTAAGAGGAGAATATCTAATACAACCCTCATCATGGGAGTCTGCACTTGTGTGGCTGCTGGACTATGGTGAAAGCACAGTTGTCCTGCTGTAGACAGCAGTACAAATGAGCCACACCATCCCACCCTCCTCCCTAGAGAGTTGATGTTTAGCTTGTAAAATGACTGAGGAGAGCCGTGGCGATGGCACATGAAGCCCTGTGCTTACTTTGAAAGACTTCTAGGTCTTTCTGAACGAGTAAGTTCCACACTGGTGCATGCTTGTCTGACTGACTTGTCCTGTCTATGGCAAACAGCTGTTACAGGAAAGCAACTTTGCTTTCTCTGCAGGTTTCCTTGGAGATGGAGGTTGTGGGTGAAAGGAGGGAGAAAGAGGAGCAGAAGAGCTGGATGGATTCAGCTGTGTCCTGGGGGGAAACAGTAACTCTAGCAGTAAACTATTTTCAATCTCATCCTCTCTTTCCCCCAGTCTGCGACGGACTCGCCCTCAGTCTGCTTTCTCCTCAGGCTGAGGAGCTGATCTCACCTCCTCTCTCTTTTCTTTTTTCTTAACTTTAAAAAAAGAGGACATGTCCAGGCAGGAGGCTAAGAAGGGGATGCTGGTCGGGGGGGAGGTAGCAGGCAGACTTCCCCTCAGAAAGAAAAAAGGGAAGGAAAATATTCTTTTTAAATTCCTTTTCAATCAACTGCTCCCCTAGCCACACTCAACCAAAGCCCCTGCTAGGACTGGGAATGGCTGGTCGGCCTCACACTGCTGGTGGTGGGCAGTAGCCTGGACCCGCCTCTTGATCCCAGATCCAACACCATGCTGCTGCCCCACTGCAGTCCTCCCATCGTCTGGAGGCAGAGGCTCTTGGATTCCTGCTGCTTAGCACCGCCCCTAGTGCCAGTGATGTCACAATAAGAAACAGGGTTCTTTGCTTCTAGTGGTCGGGGGAAATAACCCACGTGTGAGGGACTGGACTGATGCAGCAGGATTATTGGAAAGGAACGTAGCAGGTAAGAAGGTTCTCCATATTTTAGATTTCGCTTTTTGCACTTTTTCAGCACTTCAAAGCAGATTACATTCAGGTACTGCAGGTATTTTCCTGTCCCCAGAGGGCTTACAATCTAACAGGCCGATACAGTACAGTGCGCTCCAACGGAGCGCCCTGTTAGCCCTCGATTGGACGCGCGTTTTCGATGCACTAGCTTTACCCCTTATTCAGTAAGGGGCCGAAAACGCGCGCCCAACCCGAACCTAATAGCGCCCGCAACATGCAAATGCATGTTGATGGCCCTATTAGGTATTCCCGCACGATTCAGAAAGGAAAATATGCAGCCAAGCCGCACATTTTACTTTCAGAAATTAGCACCTACCCAAAGGTAGGCGCTAATTTCTTCGGGCACCGGGAAAGTGCACAGAAAAGCAGTAAAAACTGCTTTTCTGTGCACCCTCTGACTTAATATCATGGCGATATTAAGTTGGAGGTCCCGAAAGTTACCAAAATAAAAAAAAAAATTTTGAAGTTGGCCCGTGGGTCGAAAATCGGATGCTCAATTTTGCTGGCATCCGGTTTCTGAACCCATGGCTGTCAGTGGGCTCGAGAACCGACGCCAGCAAAATTGAGCGTCGGCTGTCAAATCCACTGACAGCTGCTGCTCCGGTCCAAAAGGAGGCGTCAGTGTCCCTAGCTCCTCCTTTTACCTGTTTTTACCACCAGGCCTAATTTGCATACTGAATCGCGTGCACAGGAGAGCGGGCTCCCGTGGACTTTACTGTATCGGCCCGTAAGTTTGTACCTGAGGCAATGGAGGGTAAAGTGACTTGCCCAAGATCACAGGGAGTGGCAGTGGGACTTGAATCCTGGTCTCTTGGTTTGTAGTCTGCTGTTCTAACCACTAGGCTACTCCTCCACTCCATATTCTGCCACCACCCAAGAAACGGGATCTGACCAGAGACAATAAGGCCCAGCAGCAGAACCTGGAAATCGTCCTTGTCTGCTCTGTAACTTTATCTCACTTATTTATTTATTTATTTAAAAACTTTTATATACCGGTATTAGTATGCATACATCATACCGGTTTACAATGTAACTTTAAAGGTAGAAATTACAATGAACAGGGAGGGCGAACAAGGAGGAGTATACAAAGAGCAGGAGGTGGAGGAATTAAAGCAATAAATAAAAACTGCAACGGACTATTTACAGGAATATACAAGGCGTAGGCAAGATACTTGCAGAAGTCGGTGTACTTAATCAGGGTAGGCTTGTCGGAAGAGCCATGTTTTAAGTTTTTTTCTGAACTTGGCGTAACATGGCTCTAGCCTGAGAGTGGTAGGGAGGGTGTTCCATTGTTTAGGGCCTGCAATGGATAGTGCACGGTCCCTAGTAGAGGAGGGTTTCTCCCTTTTGCTTTAGCCACTTATGTGTCAATGGGCACTATCTATAAAAACTGTCCTGCCGATAAAGTTATCTGAATCTGCGCCAGCCTCTATCTCCCCTCCCCCCACGGCAGATTGCCTGGAAGAGGAGGTGAAAGTAGAGGCTCTGAGTGAAATACCTAGGAAGGGAGAGTGTCCTCCAATTTGGCAAAAGGGGGATAGTACTGCAGTGGGGGGGGGAGGGTGCAGCACCCCTGTCCCCCCTACCCCCCTTGCCACATCTCAGGAAGACCACAAATGAAACAATGTCTAGCTATGTGCCTGGGGCCTGGCATGCGTCTGCATGTTGTAACTTGTGGGGGGTCAGCTGGCTGCTGAAAAGGGAGAGCCACTTCTATGTGCAGGAGTTAAGAGCTGCAAAGCTACCACTGGTGTCAGCCAAGCCTGTGCTCAGCAGTGCCGAGACAAAGCCATCAACGGAGGGACTGAGGGAACCTGCTGCTAGGACTAGTATTGATGATCAGCCATTCTTTGGGAGGGGAGGGAAGAAATGCTGAGTAGCAAGAGGGAGATGCTTGGCAATGGGCACAGAGGAGGGAGAGGTTGTGGTAGAGAGGAGAGTCCCTATCCAAAAGAAATTACAATCTAAAATGATGGGGAGAGAGAGGAGGAGACTTAATGATTATCATTTTATAGCACTAGTGAATGTACCTAGTGATCTACAGTAAGAAGCTGAGCAGCGTGGGAGAGAGGATGACAGACCAATATAAACTAGAGCCAGGAGACGATGTGACAGCTCTAGACTTGAGCTGACCAGCTGGGAGGTAAGGAAAAATAGAGGAAAGGGGGGACTGCCACCTCATCCAGGTCAATCAGGCTGATCCAGTTCTGGCTTCATTTCCTATTGCTTTGCCTAAGAAAATCAGAAATAAAACTCCAGGCATGCAATTTGGGGATGGGGGTGTTTATAACCAGAAATGGATCAGCTTCTTTGATTTTGGTGTGAGGTAATGACCCCTCCCCCCCAAACATTTATTTTGATTATGGGAATTTTAGTGTTTGACATTCTAGGCAGGATCCAGCTGGGATGCTGCCCTAGCCCAGCACCAGCCCATTCTAAGTGTAATAACTGATACCAGATGGGTGGCAGCACTTTCATTATGTTAAAGCTATGTCCCCTACTGCTTAGTAAATGCATTTAAACATTTTTGCAGTGGAGGTGGATGTTGTAAATTCTGCTTCTCTTCCTCACTGCCCTGCCCATCTCCCTGACCTTCACCAATCCAAACTGGAGCTGCCTGTAACAAGCTGCCCATCCCTCAAACCTTCCCAGGGCCCTGACCACCTTAAATGACTTCCCCTACTTCTTGCAGGAGGCTGGGTGCTTACCACCTGCTGCCTTGCCCATCACTGTTCAATTGGTGCAGGCTAATTCCTGTCTCATACATGGACCTGCAGCTAGATAGAAAGTGTAAGCTGGTGTCATTTTGACAGTATTGGGCAGGCCAGAAACTAAGAAACATCTTTAAAAGACCTACAGCTAGTACTTCTGGGGGATGAAGCACCTGAAGAAATATTCCTTGCACCACCACTATTGATCTTCAGGCAACCATCTAATCTGAATCAAAAATTAGTAAAAAAGCAAGCTTCTAACAGAAGAAAATGGCCCATATCCTTGCAATGCACTATGCTGCCAACTATGCCAATACATATCAGAACCCCATAATAATCCACATGGGACAAACAGCATAAGGACATTCTATTTATGTTCCTCTAATGTAATGTTTATTATTCAGTGCAGAAAATGTGAAGAAGCGTGCTACATTGGTGAGTTAGGTCAAACATTAAAGATGAGTCAGTTCACATGGACACGAGATCAAATGCCACAGGGAAGACGAGGCTGACAGCTTCATATGGGAGCACTTTTTGGAACCCAGACCACTGCCTCAATGACTTTATGCCCACGATAATCACAAGAAAATGTAAAACAATCCAAAACGCAAGACTTCCGAAATCAAAATGATCAGACACATTGAAACTGACAAAAACGGTCACAGCAGAGGCCTAAGTTTCGTCTCACAGTATGAGCCACAAAAATTATACTGCTTGTCACTTTCTGATCACCCACCAACCCCCCCTTGCCCTTCCCCTCCATCCTATCTTTCTAATGCTTTTTATGATTCACTTATGGCAGCCTCACGCCTTCATATTTCCTGGTATTATCTTTTTCTTGTTTTAATTCTGACCTGAAGAAGAGATAATTGTGCCTTGAAGGCTAGTCAAGAAATGTGTGTGTCCAATGAAAAGATAACGCCACACAACATATGTAGAAATATTTCCAGTTGTGGTCTTCCTGAGATGTACCGGGGGGAGGGGGGCACTGCCCACAATATTCTCTCACACACTTTCTCTCTCTGTGCACATTTTCTACTTTGTGTGCATTTTTTAACTCCCACTGCATAAGCGGGGATTTGAAAAACAAATGAGCGTGTGCAAGAAGAAACAGCTGAATTTCAGTACACGGTTTTAATGATCAGCTAATTGCACTGGCGCCCTAGTGGACTGAAGCACCGACTGCAGCCAGCTACTCAAGTGGGATCAAACCCTCTCTGTGGCTGATGCTAGAGAGTGGATCAAGCACTGCATCTGGGGTGCTATTCCTTTTACAAACGGACAGACTCTCCTTTCCACACCTGCTTTGCTCCACTTCCGTCTGGGACATTTCAACCTTTCTCTGTGAGCCATGGATCTCTTCCCCCTGCTCGCCGTTCCCTCTCTTTTCCCCTTGACTGTGCGAGACTTCTGTGTCCTCTGCCCAGATTTTCCTGTACCACCCCAGGACATTCCCTCCTCCTCCCCTTTCGCTTCTTAATCCAGCCCAGAATGGTAAAATCCCTGCAGTCTGGAGCTGAGCTGGGTCGGTGAGAGCAGCTCTGCTTTCTCCAGTGTGTAAATCACCCTTCACTGGCACAGAGAGTACAGGTCCATGTCCCCTGTACCCAGGACTGCTTCTCATCCAAACTCAGAATGCCCTGTTAGTTGTATGATACGGCTTGGGATACATCCCCAGACTACTCCCAGTCCCAGAAAAGATTACCAAATTCTGTTCTCTCCATCCAAACATCCCGATTACACTGATTATTCAAAATATCCCTACATTGCACAATCCCTTGTAGTGTTCTCGGAATGCATGATCTCTCGAAATATTCCCAAACTCTACCAAGTCGCTCACAATATCCCTAAAATACAGCAATCTCTTCAAAATATTCTCAAACTACATTGCCCCTCATCCCCATCTCTACTCCCCCAAACTTTCCATCCCAATACTTACTATATTCTCTAAAGTTTGTGAATCTAATTATTTCTCTATGTCATTCTGAACCCTTCTTCCCAAACTGTGGGTCAGGGCCCCAGCTGGGGATGGCAAGCTCCTTTCAGATGCCAGCAGCAGTGGCGTTAGTAGTGGAAGTCAGAGTGGAGCCTGCGAACCAGCAACACTCAGACTCTTCAGTGTTCCTGCCCTCCCATGAGTTTCTGTGGTAACAGGAAAACCTTGCGTGAGGACGGGTTCAGGACCATTGTAGGGCCTGAGACCTTTCACTGGCTCACCAGTCCCTGTGCTTATTTTCATTACTAATGCAGCTCTCGCTTGCAGGTCTGTGTCAGGATTGAGACCAACTTTGAGGGGAGGCTGAGAGTGTGTACGAGCCTTTGGAAATTGCCACTCCTCCTTTCTCCTCAGCCACCAGTGAACCTAACCAAGATTTTTATTTTATTTATTTATTTATTTAACATTTTTTATATACCGAAGTTCCAGCAACAATGTTGCTAATCACTTCGGTTTACATATAACATTGGAGTGACTTAACGTGTGTGTCTTAAGATTAAGATAAAAATGTTGCCCCGCTCATCATCCTAACCCTTTCTTTCCCACCAGTTGTTATCCACTTTTAGAGCAGGGCCCAAGGGACAATGTGGCCACTGACCCTGGCCAGGGGGGATGTTTGGAGGAGGGGCTGTTGGAAGGAAGGCAGGAAGGATTTGAGTGTGGGATTGACAGAAGATCAACAGGGAAATGTAAGAGAGGAGCTGAGGGAGAGGAGTTCAGCTGGGGGGGAGGGGGGGGAGGGAAGGATGAGAGGAGACTGAGATTGAGAAAAAAAAATAGGAGCTGGGTAGAGAGGGAGGTCATAAGGGCTTGGGGGTGAGAGAGGATCACTGGGGAGGGCTGCAGAAGGGGGAGGGGATCAGCTGGAAGATCAAAGGTTGAAAGAGGAGGTGCACTGGGAAGGAAGAAGGTTAAGGTAGGATAACCTTTGGAGGCAGTAGAGGTTGAGAGAAGGGATTGACTGGAGAGTGTGAAGATTGAGAGGGAAATCAGCTGGAGTGTGGGGAGAGTGCCAATGCCTTGATTGTTAGGAGATTGTACACCTAACTTTGTTTTGGTCGCTTTCTGGAGTCATGTGAATTTGGAAGTGCTAAAATGGGGGTCACATTGGATAAAAGTTGGGAAGCTGTGTTCTAATCTCTTCTACCCTCTGTAAACTCCAAAACCGTGCCACGCCTATCCCCTAAATTTTAATAGCCCTTCCGCACCTCTTTTCACCCCCAACCCTTTATTCCTCCATCACAACCTCTTTGTACTTCTGTACCTAAATCTCTTCTGTGAGCCAAGGCTTTCCGTACCAAGCTCTGCACCTTAATGTCTCAGACTCCCAATATTTATAGCACTATACACTGTAGAGTTTTCTGTGGGTGTGGTATCCCTGGGTGGAGGTTAAGCACTGACTGGGGATGTTGTCTCATTATGCTGAGGGGTTAAGTACCGGTCCTCAGTGTTCCCAGGGGTGGCGCGCTAAGCTCTGTTGCTTTCCTCTGCTTCTGTCTGTGGGGGTTGGTTTAAGCTGTGTTGTTTGGATGATTCCCAGAAGTGAGAGGTTTATATTCAAGCGCCGAAGAGATAAGCAAGCAGGCGCTGTGCCTGGTAACCATGGACAGGGCAGAGGTGGGAGCAGAGAGCTGGTCAAGCGCCGCATTAAGGTACTGCCGGCTCTCCCCTTTCACACCGTGACCTTTGCTACCCTTCTTCTGTCTGGCCTACTCCCGAGTCAGGTAACGTCATTGGCAGGATAATTTTACATAAAATGCCAAATTAACACGTGCAATGATTAAAACAAAAGGGTACAAAGGAAAGATACAAATGACACAAATCAATTCTAGTTCGGTTCTTTTTTCCCTGCTCCCTGCTCCCCTCCCACCTCTTCCTCTCCTCGGATCCCTCCTCCAGCCACCTAAGGACACTCCCTCCTGCTCCCTTTCACTCCAACCCGGAAACGTAGGTTCACAGAGCAACGCAATCCCCCTTAGTCTGGAGCTCAGCTGGGCCCGTGAGAGCCGATCTGCTTTTCTCTTCGGCGGGTGAGTAAATCTCGTCTCGTGCTGGCCCGCGGGCCCCTGCACGCAGGATTCCTTCCTTATCTCTCAACGAAGGGAGTGAGGTTCACTTGTTAAACTTTAGTCGTATATGGCAGTGCTCGGGGGCTGGGAAACATCCTCCGACTACAGCCAGCCCCTGAAAAGATGACCAAACCCTCTACACCCCCCTCTGTCCAAATAGCTCATTCAAATATCCCCCAATTGCACTGCAGGGTTCTCACAAAATATTCCCAAAGTGTACTGAACCCCGTACCATATCCCTAAAACTCTCCAATCCCTTCAAAATATTCTCAGACTATGCTGCCTCTCATCCCCCATCTCTCCCTTCTAAACTTTCCGTCCCAGTACATAATATCCTAATTATCCCTCTGGGCACTTTTTATTGCAGGTACCGCCCATCCCCCCCCCCCCCCCCACTTTTGCCCCAGGGGAAGCGAAGGGAGGGACTGGATTCGGGCCAGGACAGCTCTTCTCTGATCTGTCCCCCCTCCCCTCCAATTCCCTCCAGGTTGCCTGGAGGTGCTGGAGCAGGAAGCACATGGTCCCTGTGGAATGGGGTTCAGATAGGGCAGAAGCACCGTGTCCCCATGCCAGGGCTTTGTGGGTGGGGTGGGGCTACTCTAGGGGATACCGGGCTATGAGTGGTTGCCCTTATTTGTCCCCCTCTTCCTGTCAAGGAGGGCTCTGTATCAGAGTATTACCATCTTTATTTTCTAGAAAAAAAAAAAAAAGCATCGCTTTGCTCTGAACGTTGCTTTATCCCTATTCTCAATTCATCCTCTCTATACCCAAAACTGTGCCACCAAATTTGAATCTGTCCCTTCTATACCTCTCAACTTTTTACCTCTATCCTCTCACCTCTTCTATAAATCCAAATTCTTTATCCCAACCTCTCTGTACTTCTAAATTCTTTATCTAAAACACTTCCTATACCCACTCTGTATTCCCAAGCCCTCCTGTATCCACAAATCTGCACCTTAATTCCGCAGACCCCCTTATACCTTCCAAATATAGCCCCATCCCACCCCCTAAAAATGTCTGCCATAATGCACTAGAATGCTTTCTGTGGGTAAATAGTTAAGCAGTCTGTGGTGGTTAAGCACTGTTCGCCAGAGGAGGGGACGAGAAACGTAAGCATTGATTGGGGAGGGCATGGTTTACCCAGGGCAAGAGGTTAAGCACTGTCTGTGACTGGTACTTATGGTGAGAGCTTCTCCCCTGCCTGAAGGGAGGGGATGTTTCTCCCTCCAGGCATGGGAGAATGGTTTCCCCAGCACAGATAGGGGATGGGGGGTCCCTCTTGGGGAGAGGTTTAAGCACTGTCTGCAGTTGGTATTTCTGTTTGTAGGTCTTCTCCTGGGTTGAGCTCCATGGCCTTTATCCTGGAGGAAAGGGGTTCAATTTTGTCGGTTTGTGGGTGATTCCCAGGGGTGAGGATTTTAAGCGCTGTCTGTGGGAGCTGTCTGCAGACTGAGGAGTTAAATATGAGCTGTGACTGAAGGGCAAGCAGAGGGTAAAGCATGGACTGTGGCTGGTACCTGGGGAGGAGAGGAGTGGGACACTCTCTCTGCTGGTATCAGAGTGTGTGTTTAAGCATTGACTGAACCAGCTACTCTATGGCCGAAGTCCTGCGCATGGATGGAACCAGAGAACGGATCCAAAACTGTATTTAGGGTGCTGTCTCCTCTATAAACTGCTGGATCCTCCCCTTTACATCCTCTCTGCTCCTGTCTGGAACTTTCCAACCTTTCTCCTTCAGTCTTGGATCCCTCCTCCTGCCTGCCGTTCCCTCTCTCTCTGTCAGTCCTTGACTGCAGGGCACTCCTGCTTCCTCTGCCCAGATTGAACCTCCTCCGGCTACCCCAGGGCACTCCCCTTTCACTTTTAATTCCAACCCAGAATTGTACCAATCACAGGGCAGCGAAATTCCCGGAGTCTGGAGCTAAGCTGAGTCAGCGAGTTCAGCCCTGCAGCTTCTGCTCCCGTGAGTAGATTTTTGCTCTGCACTAGGCCTGGGAGTACAAATTCATGTCCCCTGCACCCAGGATTACTTCCCCCTTCTCATTGAGACACAGAATGAAGTAGTGAGATCGCCATGTTAATTCACTTGTTAACCTTTAGTTGTATGTCACTGCTCAGAGCTGGGAAACCTCCCCAGCTCCTGAAAAGATGACCCAACCCTGCACTCCCCATCTGTCTAAATAGCTCCAGTTTTACCCCGATCATTCTCAAATGCATGATCTTTCAAAATAATCCCAGACTGCACTGATCCCCTCATAATATCCCTAAAATACCCCAGTCCCTTCACAATGCGCTCAAACTACACAGCCCCTCACCCCCAACTCTACTGCCCAAAGTGTCATCCCAGTGCATCCCATATGCTCAAAGTCTGTAAATCTAATTATTTCTATCATTTCTTCACCCATCGTCTATAAACCTCAAAACTGTACCATCCATAACCCCCAAATTAGAATCTATAGGAACCTAATAAATGATGGCAGATAAAGACCCAAATGGTCCATCCAGTCTGTCCAGCAAGTTGATAGGGTAGTAACCGCCGCTCTGTGCAGGTTACCTCCATACTTTCTGTTAAGGGTAATAATGCTGCGCTGTGCAGGTTACCCCCATGCAGAAAAGTATTGTAGCTAAAGTTAACACAAGTTACCCTGGTGGTTGTGGTTTTTTTTATTTTTTATTTTCATTCTTTAGCCACTGGGGTTCCTCAGTGTTTTATCCCATGCTCTTTAAAATTCCATTGCTGTTCTTGTCTTCACTACTTCTTGCGAGATGGTATTCCAAGTATCCATCACCCTTTCTGTGGTTAATTATGTATTGAGTAAAAAAAAAAATATTTTCTTAGTTTTAAACATACAACTTAGTAACTTCATTGTGTGTCCCCTGGTCTGTGTACGTTTTGAAAGAGTAAACAGCCGATTCACGTTTACTCGTTCCAGTCCACTCATTATTTTATAGACCTGTATTGTATCTCCCCTTGGCCTTCTCTTCTCCAAGCTGAAGAGCCCTAACCTCTTTAGCCTTTCCTCATAGGGGAATTGTCCCATCCCCTTTATCATTTTGGTTGCCCTTCTCTGTACCTTTTCTGATTCTGCTCTATCTTTTTGAGATGCTTTGGCATGCTCGACGTTCCCTCTGTCAGATCTGCCCGGCTTACAAGCACAAGAGAATCTGCTTTTTCTGTAGCAGCTCCTATTGATTGGAACACCTTACTGATTGAATTAAGGCTTTGTCAGTGTATTAAGTCTTTGAGGCAAGCTTTACAAAATTTTCTATTGAAGAGGGCCTTCAGCTAAGTTATCTCGATAATAGCTTTTAATTTGCAGCTTAACCTTTCTATCAAGTCTCTGATGCACAAAATTATAGTTTGCCCTGTGAGTTCTTTATATTACAGTAAGTTAGAGTTGTTTTTGTATTTTATATGAGAATATTATTCTACATCGCTTATACTTCTAAATGTTAAGCGATTAATACATTGTAATAAATGGAAATGGGAATAGATGTGGTGACCAGAACTGCACACAATACTCAAGATGAGGTTGCACCATGCAGCGATACAGAGGCATTATGATATTCTGTTTTATTCTCCATTCCTTTCCTAGTAATTTCTAGCATTCTACTTGCTTTCTTGGCTACTTCTGCACACTGAGCAGACAATTTCAATGTATTAGAACATAAGAAATGCCATACTTGGTCAGACCAAGGGTCCATCAAGCCCAGTATGCTATTTCCAACAGTGGTCAACCCAGTTCATAAGTACCTGGTAAGTACCCAAACATTAAATAGATCCCAAGCTATTATTCCTTAAGAACATAAGAACATGCCATACTGGGTCAGACAAAGGATCCATTAAGCCCAGCATCCTGTTTCCAACAGTGGCCAATCCAAGTACCCAAAAACTGTCTATTTCCTACATGTAGCTGATGGACTCAGGACCAATGGGTATAGTGTGCTCCTGATAGTAGTTGGAGATGGATCAGATTTCAATCTAACATCAGCACTACACGTACCCCTGCAGGAAGCTCCGCTCTTCAGTATTTCTCCATCTCCATAGCAGTTTGGGACTCTATACACGCTTGCACAGCGTTAGAAAATCCAAACCCAAAGAAGAAAGAAAATTCTAAAATCTTACCTCTACAAGACGAGCCCCGCTGTCCTGCGGTGATACCTAAGGGTCCTTCCTCCCCCAGTCGAGAATTCCTGAGGTGATTTCCGAGATCCCTCAGAGGTAAGCCTCGGTTCGGCAGCCGGCTCCCGGTGTGGACTTAGCCCCCAGGAAGGAGCGGCTGAGTGGCAGCGGGTGCAAGACCGAGCACGACAGTGAAGGTATATTCCCTCTCCCCCCGCAGCCAGAGACCGCCCGGCACGAGACCGGGGAGCACTGAGACAAGGTAAGGTAGAAAACTTTCTTAAGTCTCCAGTCTCTGAGGCTCGGATAGCCGCACAGATTGCCCGTCGGCGTCTGTCCCATCAAGTTGAGCAGCCCCTTCCAGGCTAGATCCGGCTGAAGGGTCCTCCCACGTGGAGACCTTCCGGGGGGGGGTGTCACTATCTTAATCACGTGGTCACCGGCGCCATTTCCCCATCTCGATCGCTGTACTGTCCGCCTAACTGAGCCGTGCGCACAGTGGCGAGCCAGGCGCATAACATAGTTATGCGCACAGAGGGGCGCGCATAGGTGCCGCGCGCACAGAGGGGCGCGCATAGGTGCCGCGCGCACAGAGGGGCGCGCATAGGTGCCGCGCGCACAGAGGGGCGCGCATAGGTGCCGCGCGCACAGAGGGGCGCGCATAGGTGCCGCGCTCAGCAGTACTGGGCGCACAAGTTCAGCTGCGCGCACAGCGGCGCATGCATCTCCGTAAGCGCACAGACTGGCCTGCACACATATCTTCACAGCCTGTACGCACACCCTCGGCGCACCCGGAGCGCGTATCTAAGCCTTCCGGCGCGCGTATATAAACGCACAGACCGGGTTTGAACGTCCCTACGCGCACAAACCATGGCACCACCGGCCAAGAAAGCCAAAGCACAAGCCCTCTGCCCAGCCTGCCGCATAAGAGCTGCCCAGCATGAAGAGGCTACTGCCCTGTGCCTACAGTGCGAGGCGGCTCTGGGAGAACCAGGGCAAGGTCCCCCCCAGCCAGTACAGGAATCCTGATCCACTGATAGTACTCCGGACCTCTCTATCCCCAGCTCGGCCCTCCCTCAGACTGAGCCCTCTGGGAACGCCGCTGGGTTCAATATAGACCCAGGAACCTTTTCCTGGGTGGAATTCTTTAATGGTCTGTAAACCTTCGTTCAGGCGCAATCGGCGTCACCGATGACACAGCCCCAGCCTCCACTAGAGGACGCAAACCTCCCAGGCCCTTCTCGGCCTCCCAGAGACGTGCCTCCCCCGGACAAATCCTAACCTTAGGTGACACGGACACCTCGGAGGAAGACCAAGACTCCCTGGAAGAAGGGGAAATCCCCCTCCAGGAACAGAACCATCCCGAACCATGATGCGTTTCTTCTCCAAAGACGAACTACCAGACCTCGTGTCTGGGAGTCTGAGGGAGCTGGCCGTCCCAGACACAAGTGCCTCAGCAGAGCCAAAGACGAACCCTCTCCTGGTCAGGCTCCGTCAGGCCTCGTGCCATTTCCCATTGCTGCAAGCCGTACAACAGCTGATCGACCTGGAATGGAATGCCCCGGAGGCCAGTTTCAAGGGAGGACGTACCCTAGAAGCCCTATACCCACTGGAACCCTCAGCCAAAGAACTCCTGGGGTTTCCTAAAGTGGACGCCATGGTCTGCGCAGTCACAAAGTGCACCACCATTCCAGTCGAAGGAGGAACGGCACTCAAGAATGCCCAAAACAGACGTCAGGAGTCCATCCTTAAACAGTCATTTGGGGCAGCAGCTATGTCACTGCAGATCGCTGCCTGCTGTGCCGTGGTGACACGCGCATGCGTGTCACAGGCCAGGAACACAACCACGCCCGTCGAAACATTAGAATCGGCAATATTCTTCCTCACGGATGCGACCTCCGATCTGGTGCGCACTTCAGCCAGGGGAGTCTCATCCATTGTGGCAGCCAGAAGACAACTCTGGCTCCGAAGCTGGTCAGTGGATGCAACGTCCAAAACGAAACTCATGAGAATGCCATTTAAAGGAACCCTCCTGTTCGGCAGTGAACTGGAGAAGTTAGCTGACAAATGGGGCGAATCTCCAGTACCTCGGTTACTGGAGGACAAGATCAAGAGAAGCCAACGCCCCTCTCCCCGGACATCCAGGGGCAGAGGATCACCGTGTTTCAGACCGTACAGGAATACATACCAAGCACCTCGCCCCGCAGGCAGGGGCCAATCCTTTCGGAACAGACACAACAAGAGGGAAGCCGACTCAGGTCCAGGCCCCAGCCGCACCCCACAATGAGAATCAACAGACCCATCCACAGGAAGAAGCCATAGGGGCAGGCTTGCCCGATTCTACCAAAGATGGGTCGAGATAACGTCGGACAAGTGGGTCCTAACCATCATTCGAGAGGGATACTTTCTGGACTTCCATAGCATCCCTCCAGACAAATTTGTGAAATCTCCCTGCCATTCCCCCTCCAAGAGGTTGGCAGTGGAAACCACACTAACCAGAATAGTCCAAGCCGGTCCAAGGGTTCGGTACACAAGAGGGGTCGAAGTCCAGTCCAAGATCCAAGCGGGTGAAGGGTCCGAAGCCAGGGAAACATGTACGCCGGTCCAGAAGTCAGAAGCCAAGAATCAATCCACAGAGCAGGGAAGCAGAGCGGGACGAAGAACCAAGAACAGGGAGCTCAGGAACACACTCAGCCAGGAACCTTGATACCAAGGCAAGGTCTGAGGCTCAGACCTTGCCTTAAGTACAGGAAGCCAGGGGAGGAGTCTCAGGAGGAGCCATGACTACTTCCTGTCATGGCTCCTTTAAGAGTACTCATCAGTCGTGCGCACGGCTCCTAGAGAAAGCAGAGGGGGAGGAGCCGAATCGTCGCGGGACCATGCTGGTGATCCTGGCCGCGGCAGTGGCTACTGGAGGAAGAGGGCTGCCTGTACCCGCAGGAGCCCTCGACGATGCCCGACGCCTCGGGTAATTATATTTTGCGCGACCGCTGGCCCAGACCTGATTGCGGCCGGTGGCCATGACACCCGGCCCCGGTTGCAGCTTGCCGTGGCAGTAACACTGGGGACCTGCACGTGGAACAGGGAGCATTTCAGAGAATGCCACCCTGGTGGTTCTGGATTGAAGCTTTCTACCTAAGACCCTAAATTTGGCTTCCAGAACCTCCCTCCCACATTTTCCTATGTCGTTGGTGCCCACATGTACCACGACAGCCGGCTCCTCCCCAGCGCTGTCTAAAATCCTATCTAGGTGACGCGTGAGGTCCGCCACCTCATGATAAGCTCGACCCTGGTTCTTATTGTCCCATTTTGCTGCTCAACACTGATAGTAAGATCTTAACTAAGGTGCTCCAGATTAGGCTATAGAGGGCTATGAAATATTTAAGTCCGACCAGACTGATTTCATCAAAGGGAGAACAACAGTTGCTAATATGAGAAGGTTAATATTATGTCCTTAGCTAAGAAGGATAAGGTGACTGGCCTGGTGGTGGCGCTGGATGCAGAGAAGGCCTTAGGCAGGATACATTAGCCTTTTCTGTTTTCAGTGTTAGAGAAGTTCAGTCTCTCAGGTCCCAGGTTAAATTATTCCTGTTCCTGATTCTCAATGGCACTTGACAAGGTTGTCCACCGTCCCATTTGTTATTTGACCCAGCAGTTTAAGTGTTGGCACAGCCTATAAGAGCATCTTCTGCTATCTCAGGGTTTGGGTGGAGGGAGTGCTGCGCTTAATATCAGAATATGGCAGATTAGGGGTATAAGGTAAGTTTTTTCACAAATCTGAGGGGATTCCATATCGGGGTGGCTGCTGCGGATGATAAGCAGAGTGGGATTTTGCGATTTAGGAGAGCTCTGGATGCTTTCTGACCTATATAGGAAGAGCTTTGTTAGCAAGATCCAATGAGACCTAATGAATTGTGATGGGCGTTTTATATCCTAGGCTGGCAGGAGAGGAGCAATGAAGATGAATGCCTTGCCTAAACTGATGTATTTATTTCTACATCTCCCATGCTTTTTACCAGATAACTTCTTTGCTAATGTCAACAGGATGCTTTCCAGATTTATTTGGCACAATAGACAGCCCCACATTAAGCTGCACACCTTGTGGAGACCCAAAGAGCTAGGAGGTATGGCCCTACCTAACTTGCAGGCTTCCTGTTGGGCAGCTGGGTTGTAGGGAGCATTGGTCTGGGGACATGGAGATAGGATGGTGACTTGGTATTCCCCAGAGATGGCTCTGAAGGAGCGTCTGGAGTTGAAGCTCCTTTTACTTGAGCTGGACATGTTGCTGCATCTTTTGACTATGAAGGTCTGGTGGGGAGGTACGGAAGGGTCTGGGGATCCTGCTGGACTCTCTTATTGCCTTGTCTCCTATTCGAGGCAATCCCTCACTGTCTGTCCAAGCCTTTGGTAGAGCAGCTGCTGATTAGTGGAGATTGGGATTAAAGCTTGTTGGTCAATTACTGGAAGGCAAAGGGGTATCATAAATCCTTTCAGACTCTCTGGGATTGGGGAGGGTTCTTCTGGTCGCTGTTATAGGCTATTGAATGTGCTCAGAAGGCACAGGGAGGGGGGGATGGGAACCTCGAGTACTCACTTTATGGGAAACAGAGGATATCCCTAGAAGAGGCATTTCGGTGGCCTATAAAGCCCTCCAGAGCTACCTAATAGACAGGAGATCTCCGCTTGCTCTAGTTTCATATTTCAATTAAATTCAAGAAAAATAACCTAAAGGAGGAGGAAGGATTTGTAGAAGTCAATCTCATATATATATATAATGTGCATGCTGGCCGAGGAGTGCAATGAGACACTGCTAGTCCAGAGTGACTGCTGGTTACTGACTAGCAACTGTCTTACTTGCATTGCAGTGGGCACTGCTGTCTGCACTGGTTATGTGCAGTGTCGCTAGCTTCCCACAAGTGTGTGGCTGTGGGAGAAAACCTGCCTGATGCTTTCCCACCTCCTAATTCAGTCTTCTAAAGAAAGCTACAAGGGTGCCCTCTGTTCATCTCTGCTCCCGCCGCAGCCCCTCCCTTTGTAAATAGCTTTCAGGAAATAGAAGAGGTGAGGCTGAGGCTGTAGCGGATGAAATAAGAGGCAGTCTTCTCCCCTTTTCCAGCCCTTTTCCTTCTGTTGTTCCCCCTCCACCTTCTTTTGTCCTGAAGGGAACAGGAAGGGAGAAGTGAAGTTGGAATAGACAGAGAAAGTTCAGTCAATGTTTGATCATTTAAAGATCTTTTAAATCGAGCCAATGATTACATTCTTCTAAAGGGACATCATTCCATCCAGGAGAGGAAAGTTGCCCTGCACCTGCAAATTGAACTCTGCTCCTCTCCTTCCATGTGCTTTCCAGCTCTGTCTTTTCTCTCTGTAGAAATTGAGCTCCACTCTTCTCTTTCCCTTTACTCTTCTGCTCCACCCATTTCTTTCTCTCTCTGTTGTCCAATCCACTCTCTACTACCATATATGGAAACTGAGTTCTGCCCTTCTCTCTGACAGTACTCTACTCTCCAGCTCTGCCCCCCTCTCTCTCTGAATAGTCAACTCTCTATCACTCAATATACCTTATGTTTAGCATGCGTGCTGTTACCACCACGTACCTCATTTACTTCCTACACTTCATAGTATTTCCTGTCCTTGGATGGGCTTTTACTACTAGTATCAAAATACGTAACTATGTTACTATGTTCTTGCACCTGCGTATGTGACCAGTCATACACAGTTTACAAAGACCTGGATGTGTTTGGAGGTTTCCAACTGCTGGTGTCCCACAGCTGGCAGGGAGGGCATGAATTTTAATTCATAGAACCCTTGATGACTGACACTACTGCTGACGCGTTTCAAACTTGGCTAATTCAACCCCTTTCTGTATCTGTTAGCCTGTGTCCAATATATGTGCACATGCCATGCTGTTAATTACAGAAAGATAAGCTGCTGATATTGAGGGCATTTTCGGCACAAATAAGCTCATATTCTTGGAAAGCTGACAAGAAAATATAAAAAGGATGGTTGCATTATTTCAGTTCAAAACAATAGTAACATTTCATGGTTAAAAGTTTGTAACTTCTGTGTCTTGATAAATTGTTGATTTTTGAACTTGGTACATTTTTTTTTATTTGTATATAGTTTAGTGTTTAAAACAAACATGAATGGGTGTGCAATAAAAAAAACCTCTCTTTTTGTAGAGTCAGAGGTATGAATCTTTATGCAAAACGATGTAAATTTGCTAACTCTTGCAACAGAAGCTTGACAGATTTGCCACAGGAATCTGGAGGCTTTAGAAGAGAGAGAGAGCTGCAGTAGCTCGTCAGTAAGCAACAAGCCCATATGCGAGGTAGATGGTGGTAGCAGGCCCTCAATGAGGAATTGTCCCATTTCAGAAGGACCAGCAAAACCCTGCAATTCTTTTGCTTTTTGGAGACATGGCTGAACTAACAACTAGCCCAAGATCGTTCCTCTCCATTTATCAATTTCCTGGAGTCCTGCTACTGCTAATAGTAATTTTTCTAATGAGGCTGACATTCTGGGGAAAATAGTGGCATCACAACTGGGACGAGATCTTGGATTTTCTTAAAAATGTTTCCTATGTATGATGCTGGAATTGGGGGAGTTGTTGCTACTGAAGACTCCTTTTTCTGGAGATGCTAATATGCAGTGTACATATCCTTTGCTCTTTTCTGCTTCTCTACTTCTGGAATCCCTGTACTTCCAGGTGAGTATGAGAAGAATTGGCTAACTGAGGAATGTGAGGAATGTGGACTAGTTTAGGCAGATCAGAGGCATTGGCTCTTCTTGCATCCTAATATACTGGTGTTCCTTACTTAGCCTCACTTGAAAAACACAGCCGTGGCTTGAATAACTCACAGCCTTGGCTCATGTAATTCAAGACTACCTTCATATAGCTCATAGCACACGTTGTGTCCTTGCTCATAGGCGAGGCAAAAGGCTTGATAATGCAGGATTATTCAGGAGCTAAACATTGATTGTTTTATACAATCACACCATGCAGCGTAGTAGACAGACACACAAAGTGCAGTCAGAGAAAATATGATTTGGCTGAAACCTAGCAATTGACACTAACGTTTGTACTAGACTGCATATGGTCTTCTAGAGTCAAACCTGAATATGCTACAGTCTCGCTGTAAATTCAGGGGTGTAAATAATGATTGGTGTTGGTGTTCCCAACCCAGTGGTTTCAGACAAATGTGACTCAACAGGTGTTTGGATCAATGTGCCATCCAAGGATGGCTCCATTGTTTCATGGAACAGAAGGTGGCATGCCTATTGAGCTTGGTGAAAGAATCTATGCTGTGGCAAAAACCACATATGATTCTAATAGTGTCTCTGGTTCACAGTTGCGGAACTGGTGAATGTGACAATGCCGGACCTGTTGAGATGTATGAAACTGGTCCAGTCCCCTCAATGATGACAACTGGTGCCCACTGTGTTCCAAAGCTGTAGTTAGGTGGGGAAACTGGAACATCCATTTCAAACTTTGGTTGTGTCTTTGACTTCTGTAGTAGACTCTTGCTTTTTTTTTTTAAGATCTTCAGCTTAGTCTGGGTTTTAGTGATCTAAACAAATTTTCAGACAGCTATTCATGAACATTTCTGCTTGACTTCTCATCATAGTACATGAGATAGCATGTTAAGATATTAGGAAACAGTGAGTCAGGTTGGTCTGCATCCTTTGATATTCTTTATCAGTGGTTGATCGTTTGCTAGCTTGATCATTTGATGTGGGACAAATTAGATTTCATTTTATGTGTCTTGAATTCTGATTTTGATACGGTTCCATTGTTTTTCATGACATCTGAAATTCCATGCATTGTAAATAGCATAATAATAGTAATGGCTGCATTTGTTCTGACTGGGGCAAATTCTCATCATTTGGATAAAAGTGTGAAGACAATGAGAAACACGGGTCCTTGGAACAGTCCCTCAAAGTCAGTCTTGATTATGGGTTCACTGTCATTTTCCATGGGTGTAACGCTGTCTTCAATTTTGAGAAGATATATTTGTTCACTGTATGGTCAAGCTCAACATTGCCTTTGGCCAACAGACATGCTTAACACATTTTATAGGCACACAGAATAAACATTTATTGTTAAAATCTGTTTATTAAAATACATTTAGAAAACATCAATAGATATGGTCATGATTGTTTCTGACAGATCACATCAATAGTAAAGAAAAACACATGTTAAGGGTATTACCAAAGTAACCTCAAACCCACCCACGCCCCTGTCAGTGACAGAATAAACTATTAATCTTCTATTTCTTTTGCAAGCTTTAAACACACACTTTCCCAAGCAAACCAATACTCACAAGTCCTGCATACCTATTAGCAAATGCTGTTTCTGCTGTCAGCAGTTTCTCTGGCTTCTAGCTTTAAGCATTCAGATGTATGATGCCTGGATGCATAGCATGAAGAACTTCCAATTTGTGCAACCTTCCTTCTTTCAGAATGATGACATGACTTCTCCTCACAAAACATCTTTTATAGGCTGACAGTGTTTCTCCACAAGCCACAAAAGTCTTAAAATGCTTCTCCAGCTTCTTTTGGTCTTTCTCCTCATTTAATTGCAGAAAGGTGACAAGATCTGGTCCTTTGATATCATTCTTGCAATCTGATTGCCATGCAGGGGCAGTTTTGGCATTGCTTCTAGCATCAGAACTTCAGGCAGTGGCAGAATATTGAATTCTTGACTCTTCAGCAGTAATTGGCTCAAGGCATCAGCATTTTCAATCAATTTCCCATGCTATAGACTAGGTTGTAAACATGCATTCAAGAAAAAAATCCCAATAAAGCTTTTAGGGAAATTATACTTCTGGGGTGAGCTTGTCCCCCTGACCAACAACTCTAATGGCAGCTTGTAAGCTGTTTGGATTACTAACTCACTGCCATAATAGAAGGACTAGGGGGCACTCCATGAAGTTAGCAAGTGGCTCATTTAAAACAAATCAAAGAAAATTCATTTTTACTCAACACATAGTTAAGCTCTAGAATTCTTTGCCAGAAGATGTGGTTACAGCAGTTAGGGTAATTGGTTTAAAAAAGGTTTGGATAAGTTCCTAGAGGAAAAATCCATAAACTACTACTAACTAATAAGCAATAGTAGCTTGAGATTTATTTGATGTTTGGGTACTTGCCAGGTACTTGTGACTTGGATTGGCCACATAAGATATGCCATACTGGGTCAGATGGACTCTCTGTTTCAGTATGGCATTTCTTATGTTCTTAACTCAAAACTTTCATTTTGCCCACATACCAAAGGTAAAAGCAGTGAATGTTGAGGCAAATATCAGGAAAAACTATCAAGCAAACTCAAATCTTTCTTTAAGACAGACAAACCTATTAATGAAGGAGGGACAACATGTACCCACAAAAGATGGTATTGGTGCAACTGTGGGGGACATAGACAGAGAAGTGGATTGGGCAAGTAACTAAAGCAGACCTAAAAGCACTGCTAAATGAGTTAAAGGAGATGCAACCATGGGTCAAACTAAAAAAAGAGGTAGATGACATTGGAAAGAGGGTACAAGAACAGAAAATGGAGAATGAGGAGCTGGCTTACGATATAAAGAGCAGTGTGAATGTGCTGAAAGAGGAGAATGAAGCATTAAAGATCAATATTGTTGAAAATAAGACCAGAGAACATCTGTAAATTGGAAAATTTCTGAAGATCTGGAATAGGATGATTTAATGAGCCATACTTAAAGGACTATAGCTAATATATAGCTGAGAGTCAGAAAATATTGATATTAATAGAGCACATAGAGTTCTAGGTCCCCAAAGAAATTCAAGTGAGACACTAAGAGAGAGAGCTGTATGTACTGTGACAAGGTAGACATCTTCGTCCCAGTTTATGGTTGAGACCAGAATCAGGAGACCAAATAATTTGAACACTAAAGGTCAGAAAGGTTTAATAAAGCCATATGTCTCCAGGGCAAGCAGAGCTAGAGCCAGGACTACAATTCCTAGAAGGCAAGAGGATTGGAAAGTTCAGTGAGGCTCTGGGGATGGAATCTCTGAGAGTAGGGTGGGTGGAAACTTTGGCTTCACAAGTGAGACAGATATGTAGAGAAGGGAAGGACAAACTGGAGGAGGAGGAGATGGTGTTTTTTTAGCTTCCGAACTACAAGACAGGGTAAGGAACAAGTAAGTGTGGCAAGGTCAGAGACCCAAGGGTCGCTCCATGAAGAAACATCAATGGACTGGACAGGCTGGCTTAAATAGTGCAGGAACTACTGAGTCAGATGGTCAGTGAGGAGCAGGCTCGGATAGCTGGGAATAGAGCTCACTGGAGGCCTCTTCTGGTGGGGTGGCATCATAGCAGATAGAAGCAGGGCACAGTGAGGCTGTACAGCAGGCGAAACCATTACAGTAGGGCATGAAGCATAAAAGTATTCTAAATATAATCCTACAGGCAACCAGTGGTGTGCTTGCAATATTGGAGTTATATGGTCACATTTCTATGTTGAAATCCTTTGCTCAGTGTATGGTGGCAGCCAAGAAAGTGAATAGAATGCTACAAATTAATGGGAAAGGAATGGAGAATAAAACAGATTATCATAATGCTTCTTATCACTCCATGGTGAGACTGCACCTTGAGTATTGTGTGCAGTTCTGGTCACCTCATCTCAAAAAAGGTACAGAGAAGGGAGACCAAAATGATAAAGAGGATGGAACAATTCCCTTATGAGGAAAGGCTAAAGAGGTTAGGACTCTTCAGTTTGGAGAAGAGACAGCAGAGAGGCGAATATGATAGAGGTCCTTAAAAAGAGTAGAGTGGAACAAGTAAACATGAATCAGTTGTTCACTCTTTCAAAAAGTACAAAGACCAGGGGACACACAATGAAGTTACTAGATAATACATTTAAGACAAATAGGAGAAAATATTTTTTTAGTCGGCGCATAATTAAACTCTGGAATTCGTTGCCAGAGGATGTGGTGAAAGCTGTTAGTGTAGCTATTAAGAGGAGAAGATGATTTTGCTGGTGGCTGAAGAGGATAGGTAAGTATTGCTTGTTGGGTAATATTGGAACTTAAAAGTTTGGGGAGAGGTGACCTTGTGAGAGTATGTTAATTTTTAGTGTGTGTGCCGTGATTAAAATAAAAAAAAGACCAGAAAAGGTAGATTACTTCTTTTAATGTCTTTCTATCCCTCCCACCCACCCCAAGCTCTGATTTATAAATTATCCCATATAAGAAGACGAGAGACATTTTCATGTATAAAAAAAATAAATCTGAGATTTATTTAAAACTGAGTAACCTAGCTATTATCAATTAATTGTACCCTTGCAGGTAATTGCCAAATTACCATTAAATAAACCACATAAATTTAAAGAACTCTGATCTACACATCAATACTGTCATAGCCTCCTGAATTAACTAAGAATTCGACAGAATTAAGATGCAGACAGCAGTGCATCAGCGAGATGTTGGCCTTCCAGTCTTTTGTAGAGTCCCACAAGTATGGTTAAATGGTAAACAAAGTTTTTGTTTCCTTCAGGATTTTTGATGTTCCAAATAGATTTTTTGATGCTGATCACAGATATTACTTCAAAATTTGTACATCATGTAAGGTTTTTGAGAAACGCCCAATTTTGTGTTGCAATAATTTGTGAAATTTTAAAACAATCTCACGTGCATATATTTTCTTGCTGGACAGTAATTTTTAAAATTCATGTCATATTTTTGACGGCCATAAGCAACATAACATGTAACAGAGACTAACCTTTTAAAAAATACACCAAGAAACTCTACCTGATCATGCCAGAACTTGCTCGAGCAAGCCCCAGCTCGGCTTCAAGATTCCAACTTGTTTCCATGACGACGCAGCCTTTACTATTGCTGTTGCTTATATGTCTCCTATGCAACGTCTGTGTGAATGAGCGAATCGTATCGCTAAAACTGTTGTTTAAAGCTTGTGGATTTAATTTCATATACTTTATGAAATGTCGTGCCAATGTCTTAATAGCCGTGACATGTTTTGTTACATCTGTGGTGAGTTTACTCTGAAAGCACAGAAAAGGAGTATGACTGCACTCATTAAGAAGGCATACAAGTTATATTTCTGGTGCAAAATTGGTGACCAGGACAGAGCATGGGCTCCTCATATATGTTGCGCATCTTGCGCCAGTAGTCTGCGAGCTTGGCTGAAAGGTGTACGACCATCCATGCCGTTTGCCATAACATTGGAACATAAGATATGCCATACTGGGTCAGACAAAGGGTCCATCGAGCCCAGCATCCTGTTTCCAACAGTGGCCAATCCAAATCACAAATACCTGGCAAGTACCCAAACATTAGATGAATCTCATGTTACTATTGCTTATTAATTAATAAACCTTTATTAATTTTTCCTCTAGGAACTTATCCAAACCTTTTTTAAACTCAGTTACACTAACTGCCATAACCACTGTTGTGATATCGAGGTATTTGGTGGGTGGATTCTTAGGGGCAACAGTGATAGTGACTCCCACGGGGAGGAGCCCCGTAGGGAACTGTAGCACCAGGCTAGACTCAGAAGCACAAACACAGAGAATATATCTTTATTATGCAGCTTGTATGGTTCATCAGAGGTGGCAGTAGAGAGTGGATTAGATAGCAATTGTTTGTGATCCGCTGTGGAGGAGACCCGTCCCACAATGGTGGTATAAGGCCCCGATGCAGATGTCCAGTGAGGTGCTGTAGGAGAGACAGACTGGCAGATGTTATTACACACTCCCTTGTAGCTGAGTAGATAAAGTTCCCAATAAGCAGTAGAGAGAGGATAAGTAGCAACAGTCTGTGATCCTCGGCAGAGGAGTCCCATTCCACAGTGGTGGTGTAGGGCCCGATGCAGATAGACAACGAGGAGCTGTAGATGAACAGACTGGGAGAAGTAGCACTCACTCTCTGTAGCTGATAGGTAGTGTTCCAGCAGGTAGAAGAATTGGTAGCAGGCACCAGGATAGACACACAGGCCCTCGAGGAGTGAGTACCTGGATTCAGGATAGGCACCTGGAAATAAGCAAAGGGCTCCCAAGGAGCGGGTACCCAAGTTAGTAGAACCCGGGAGGGTGAAGATAGCTTCAAGCAGCAGAGCATCTTCAGACCGGAACGAATCCAATCCGTTGCTAACTCGCGAGAGTCAGCAAATGGGCAACCTTTTGTAGTCGGAAGCAGTGTCGTCACTTGAGGGGGATGCCCCCAAGGTTCGCGCCAACACTGTTACAAGACGTGAGGCGTGCGCGCGTGCCCTAGGAGGCCTCAGGTTAACATGGCGGGACACCGTGCCAAAGCCGCTCTGGGGACGCCGGAGGGTGCGGCAAGGAGACGCTATGGACGCCATTCTCCCGAGGCTGGTGGAGGAGGCTAAAATAGAGGTGAGGAATGTCGGGCGAAGCCGTCTGGGACCGGACGCAACAACCACATCCTCAGGCAATGAATTCCAGAGCATTAACTATGTGCTGAGTGAAAAATAATTTTCTTCGATTTGTTTTAAATGAACTACTTGCTAACTTCATGAAGTGCTATCCAAATGATATAGAGGGAACAGAAAGATCATATAACTGACTGTTACTTCTGCATGACGAATGTGTCAGGATACTCATCAAAAAAGAGGAAGTATGAGTACCCTAACCTAGTATCAGCAATGAGACCAGTGCCGCATAACGACAGTCTTCCTGTTCCAAACCTGCCAGAGGTGTGGACACTTGATGAGGAGGTAGGCGATGATGGCGAGCCGTCGCAGATGGAAGCTGCGGCTGATCCTGACTTTGTGCCATCAACATCCAGCGATCCTCATTTAATATCTCGGTCAGAGCTGAACGATCTGGTCAGAGATTTGGCTTTATTGAAGAGTCAGGCGGAGCTGCTTGGGTCAAGGCTGCAAGAATGGAATCTTTTGTCATCTGATACGAAAATTTCATTATTTCTCAGCCGTCATGAAGAATTGACAAAATATTTCAACTAAGTAGACAGTCTGACTTTTTGCTGTGACATCAATGGATTGTTTTGTGCTCTCGGATATCTCCACAACCCAACAGAATGGCGACTGTTTATTGATTCATCAATCTTAATTTTGAAGGCTGTTTTGCTGTACAACGGCAATATCTACTCATCAATACCTGTCGGACATGCTGTTCATATGAAAGAAACATATGAGAACATGCAGCTACTGCTGAACCTCTTTGAGTACTCAAGGTACAACTGGAATTTGTGTGGTGATCTCAAGGTAGTTGCAATTCTTTTTTTTTTTTTATTTTATTTTATGTTTATTCATTTTACAATTATAAACAAAGCATCCACTTTGCAAAAAAAATATGGTATTTCACATTTGAAATATTAAGCAATTTTACATTAATAAAATAAACATCTCAGGAAAAAAATTTCTATTACTATTACCCATTAGACCACAAAAAATAAGGGGGGGCGGGGATACAGAAAATCAAGGAGAAAATCTAGGAAATAAAGAAAAAATAGCTTAAGGCTTCCTTATTAACCTGTTATACAAACATGATGAACGTAAATGCTATCTAACTGTAGCTTAGAGCTGTTATTATGTAGGAATTCTTTTAACTGTTCTGGCTGGTAGAAAATAAATATTGATAAGGCAGGCTAAAAGAGAATTTGAAAAGAAACTGGCCTTAGAGGCAAAAACTCGTAATAAAAATGTTTTTAAAATATATCCAAAGCAGGAAGCCTGCGAGGGAGTCAGTTGGACCGTTAGATGATCGAAGAGTTAAAGAAGCACTTAGGGAAGATAAGGCCATCACGGAAAGACTAAATGAATTCTTTGCTTTGGTGTTTACTGAAGAGGATGTTGGGAAGATACCCATGCCAGAAATGGTATTCAGTGGTGATGATTCAGAAGAACGAAAACAAATCAGAGTGAAGCTGGAAGATGTAATAAGGCAGACTGATAAACTAAAGAGTAGAGAATCACCTAGGCCAGGGCTTCCCAAACCTGTCCTGGGGCCCCCGCAGCCAGTCGGGTTTTCAGGATATCCACAATGAATATGCATGAGATACATTTGCATATACTGAATGGCTGTGGGGTCTCCAGGACAGGTTTGGGAAGCCCTATGGTAGACCAAATGATAAACACTCCAGATTTCTGAAAGAACTCAAAACTGAAATTGCAGATCTATTACTAGTAATTTGTAACCTATCATTAAAGTCATCCATGGTGCCCGAAGACTGGAGGGTGGCCAATGTAACCCCGATCTTTAAAAAGGGCTCCGGGGCGATCCGGGAAACTATACACCAATGTGACTGTCTTCAATACCAGGAAAAATCATATAGAAATGCCGGTATATGGTTTAATGGGACACAGCCAGCATGGATTTACTCAAGGGAAATCTTGCCTCAGCAATCTGCTGCATTTGTTTGAAGGGGGTTATAAACGTGGATAACGGTGCACCAGTGGATATAGTGTGTTTGGATTTTCAGAAGGCATTTGACAAAGTGCCCCATGAGAGACTCCTGAGAAAATTAAAAAGTTACAGGCCTCTTGAGTTATGAAGTTTGTCAATTGTTGGGGATCAAAAAAGGAATATCCAGAGGCAAACCCTTAGTGCTCCACCTGTTTCATTCTCTTCCAGGTCATTTGCCTCCTCAAGCTAGCTTAGTATAAATTGTTAGCTGTGTTTAGGTGACATGATTGATTGTATTTTTCCTTTTGTTTAAACATTTGTTCTCTACTATTGTACTTGTGGGCTAAAGCTGATTATAATTTTCCTTATATATTTGATATATTCAATATTGTTTTCTTTTTCTGTAGAAGAATTTTTCATGGATGTATTTAAAAAAAAAGCTGTAAAAAAAAAAAAAAAGTTTTTAAGTCACAGGATAGGGAGCAATGTCCTACTGTGGATTACAAACTGGTTAAAAGATGGGAAATAGAGAGTAGGACTAAATAGTCAATTTTCTCAGTGGAGAAGGATAAACAATGGAGAATCTCAGGGATCTGTACTGGGACTGGTGCTTCTTAGTATATTTATAAATGATCTGGAAAGGGAAACAATGAGTGATCACATTTCCAAACAACACAAAATTATTCTGAGTTGTTAAATAATAATTGGATTGTGAAAAATTACAGGAGGACCTTGTGAGACTGAAAGACTGGGCATTCACATGGCAGATGAAATTTAATATAGACAAATGCAGAGTGAAGCATATAGGGAAAAATAACCCTTGCTGTAGTTACACGATGTTAGGTTCTGTCTTAGGAGTCGACAGTATTTTGAAATCCTCTGCTAAGTGTGTGGTGGCAGTCAAAAAAAAAAAGAAATTGAATGGAGAATAAAACAGAAAATGCCATAATGCCTCTGTATCGCACCTGGAAAGCAATTTGACCAGAAAGGCTGGTGATAAACAAACCTATCGCATGCTGTAGTGACTCCCTCTCTGCCCCTGGACTGCTTTTCTGCTCGCATCCCCCAGTCTGACTCTCCCTTACTTCTCCCTAGCAGCAAGCCTGAGAGAGGGCCGGATATAATTCTGTTTAGCATCTCAAAATTCTTGTCTTTCAATCACGTGGCAGCTGCACGGTTTCTGGGCACCAGCAGCATCAACAGTTGCCATATGCCCCTGATAATGAAGAGCATTAATAGTAGTAACTCTTAGGTGAGGTCAAAAGTTGATCAAGATATTAAGTGCGTAGTAGGCATAATCCATTTGGGAGTTTTTTGTACCATAAAAGTGTTTTTAATTAAAAAATGAGAATTTTATGACTGGGCAGGTAAAAGATTGAGGTAATTGTGTTTGTGGGCTGGTTGAGGATGAGATTTGGGGAGAGTGTTGGAGTGAGGAAGAATAAATGGTTAAAATAATGAGAAAAAACAGTAAAATTACAGAAATGATCATCTCCTTCTGAGGAAGCAACACGTGAAAACTGGAATCCCACTGGGGAGTGAGAGGGAGAGACACCTAATCCTGGCCTGGATTAATACGAATAGGAGAAATTGGGTGGCATCTGGGTTCTAATTCAGGAAGACTTGGCTGAGCATGAGTAGTAAAAGGTCCAGGGATGATAATTGCAACCAGACAATAAGGGGCTGTTAATTTTAGTTGTTTAAATGAATAAGTTTGTCATTATGCAGCTTAGACTGGAATAGATAACCAATGGTAAGATGTTTTACACTAATTGTACAGGATCTTAACTCACCCAGTAAGAGGAAACTGTTTGGAGAATTGAAAGAAAATAAAAACCAGGAAATGCTCTTCATAAAGAGGACGAATAAGCTGTTTTGTCTGTCCTTTTTCATTGTAGCTGTTTGCTGCCTGATTTGACACTCTGCCACCTTGGTGCCTGAGGCTGCGCCGACGCTCTCTCGCCTTCCGGAACCTCCTGACTACGTTCCTACAGACCTTCCCAGGTATCCACACATCTGTTTGTCAACTCTCTCACCCCTGTGGGATTTTCCCCCACGTTCGTATCTTTGCTCCTGCTTTATTTTATGCTCCAGAAGAGAGAGCAGCAGTTAACCACGCTGAATTCTTATTTGTGAAATGATCAGTAAACAGGGCACCATTAACTCTTGCAATAGTTTCCGCGCCTAATTTAAAATCAGGTTCAGGTTTTTCCTCCAGTTAATCATTAAATTAGCCAAGTTTGCTCAGGGGAGCATAGTTCTGGGAAGACAACAGTCATACAGTCTTTCTGGGACTGCTCCAAAACCAACATTACACGTGATACAAAGGCCAGGAAAGTGATACAAATGTTTCTGAAGGGTATGGAGCTGTTAAGCTCCTGGAGAACCTTGAACCCAAGAAGGAGGGATTACACGTTTTGTGTTTTTTCTCATCCACACAGTATGTATGCAAGAATTGTTTGACTGGATTCCAACAGAAAGGAGGGTGAGATCAGGGCAGTGGTTCTCAACCTTGCAGGACTACATGCCTTTCTTTTTTTTTTTTGTTAACTTTGTTTATTGGAATCACTGTGACATTACAGAAAAAGGCAAGAAACACCAATGTCAACAGAAATGACTTATTATAACCCTTAGAGAGTACTGCAAATTAGTCACACATGCCCAACGTAACCTCTTTCAGTTCCCCCCCCCCCCACCCATACTTACTACCATAGCAACATACACCCCATACTCACAGCAATACACACACGCTCACCGTGACTTACCCTTCAATGCGCGCGTTCCTCCTGTTTCTAAGAATTACAGACTCTTGCACGCTTTCTTCCATAGTTGAAGATAACTTTCAACTCCGCTGCCTGCTACGGATTAATAATATCCGCAGACTTCTGCATTTCATACAGGGCAGATTGTATCATCAACTGTGTCCAAACATTGAAGTCGGGAATATCAGCCCCTTTGCAAGATAAAAAAAACAAAACAAAACCCAGATATAATTAAGAATGTCAGCTCTCCTCTTTGCAGCCGCACTTCATTATTTAATAAATGCAAAAACAAATGTTTCTCTGTGCAATCAACAATGCAGCCCAAAATGTTTTCAATCAAGTAACACACTTTTGCCCAATATTCCTTCAGTTTGTTGTATCCAGTGAACATATGGCATAATGAGGCACTATCTATGCCATACTTTAAGTATATGTCAGTAGTCCAAAGCTTTCTTCTCATTCCCCGCACCCTGTTTATGTAAATTTGATGAATCAATTTGAATTGTATTTCCTTTAAGTTTACTGCTCATACAGTCATCCAGCACCCCTCTTCCAGACCACAGGCAACGTCAATCAACTCTCAACACTCCTCTTCCAGACCACAGGCAACGTCAATCAGATCCCAAAAGTCAACACCTGATTTCATTCAACATCCAGCACAAGCTCTCGTAAGATGGGGAATCCACCTTACCTTCAACACCACAATAGTCACAAGCACCTAATAAACATCCCACTCACAAAAAATAACAAAAACTTTCTTTGCCTCACCTTCCTCCTCATCAATGCACAATCGTTAACCAAAAAATACATGTTAATATCCGACTTATTACAAGAAAAAAAACCTGACTTCATTGCCATCACAGAATCCTGGCTCAAAAACACCGATCAAGTCCTCTTGAACCAACTTGACAACAATACCTATGACACTTTCTCAATCCCTTGCAATTACCGAAGAGGAGGCGGTCTACTCCTAATTATCAAAAAACATTTCTCCATGAAAATGATCCCACATAACCTCCCAAAACAATTCGAAGTTGCGCTCTTCGACTCGCCAAACCTACAAATCTGCCTTGTCTATTGCCCTCCTAAACTTCTCGATAGCAACATCTCTCCCCTTCTTGAGTTTCTTATTAACTACATTAATCTGAAAAAACCTACAATCATTCTTGGTGACTTCAACCTCCACATAGATGCCAACCCAAGATCTTTAAATTGCCAAACCCTTATAGATATGCTTTCAAGCTTAAACTGCTCCCTTCAAGTGAACTACCCCACTCACAAAGCAGGTCATACATTAGACCTAATTTTCACTAATAACTACTTCTCTAATACTTCAACTCTCCATAATCCAGTTCCCTGGTCTGACCACCATCTTATTCTATGCAAAGCTCAATTAAACTCCAACATTTCATCTGTCACCAAGGACACTCAAAATTGCGTCAAATACCGACCACCATTTCAATCTGATCTTCTCCTACAAGAACTGGGTTATCAACT